>NC_136785.1:4264308-4910299 GCF_947034865.1 Barbatula barbatula
CAAGGGGAAGACCATCTCTCTGCACTACCCTAGTTAACGACTGCTCTAGACGTCTAAGGAAGTCAGACAGCTTCTCACCTGGTTGTTGCTGCAGTAAACGAAATGCAAAATACAACTCTTCTCCTGACTCTGCTGTCCCAAAAGCATGCTCCAGTGCTTCTAAGCAATCTTCAGGGCTCACCTCAGGATCACTGGCTCGTATTGATTTTACAATGTCCAGCGCTGGGCCTCTAAGACTTTCCATCAATTTCCGCCTCTTCTCTTTGTGAGAGCAGTCACACTCTTCCACCATGAGCCGTGCTTGACCCAACCAGTGGTCGAACTGCTCTTCTCCAGCAGGGGTGGGTAACATCCCAGAGAAAGTTCGTAGACGGCGATAGCTTCCATGCTCACCTGAGGACTTGGACGTCTTGTCCAGTAAATCACTCACAGCTCGCAAAATGGCCTCTGTTGACGTAGCAGCAGCCCCATCTTCAGGGAACAATGTGTGAAGGCCTTCAAACTGTTTACCTGGAGCTGGTGGGGTTCTGTGGATATCAACTTGTGTGTTGGCACGTGCAGCTGCATCTGCTGTGATAACCGGCCACGGCTCTCCACCAGGGATAGGAAACACTTCAACGGGAACAATTTCACCTTTTACAGCTTCCTTACATTCACACAGGACCAAGTATCGGTTTAGATGGCTGTTGAACATTCTGCCTCTGACTCGCACACGTCCCAAGCACTTCACTGTTTGCATTGTCTCTTCTATTGCACTGGGGTCTACATCTTCACGAATGAGCACCATGACTGCATGAGCCTCCTCTAATGCCTCGCCACGGCACCATCCCTTTAAGTCTGATACTAGCTCTTTTGTACGTTCCATTTAAGCTTATAGTTAGCACTATTTAAAGTTTCAGAATGCTAATTTCCAAGGCCAAATAAATTATAAAAAAAAAGAAACCCACACTAAATATCCCAGCGGTGCCTCCAATTTATGTAGCGCCTCTCTAGCGTATTTCACTATAATGAGAGGTAGCTATCCTGTGTTCTTTAAACTTATTTTTACACAAATATGTGAGTTTCACTAATAAATGATCTGTATTCAACCTGTGTGTGTGTGTACTTACTAACTCTTAGAATGAAATACTTTCCCCCTCTTAATCACTATTTAAACAGTATTATTTACCTCATCAACGAAATGTCAATGTCTTTCAAATACTTAAAATATAAGACACTTTCAAAGTTAACCTAAGAAATTACACTTTTCTCTTAATCAATTTAAAATAATCTACAGAGACAGTAACCACAACAGTTTTATAAAAAATATACCAGATTTAGTAGAAAAAGTGTGTCAAAAGTAAACAGGTATTGAAAAACTCACTTTTCATATAACAGGCATTCAACTTCACATACAAAACAATAGGGCCCAAGAAAATAAAATAGCCGGCAAAACTCTATTTTAAATTAGAAATACCCTTCAAATGTTCCAATGCTGCAGGCCTGAATGTAGCTTGTGAACGTTGTAGCCTTAAACCAAATGGCTGCTTCACCACACGGGCCAAACTAAAAATGGTACCTTATTTACAGATGTAGATGCAACCTCACGCGGACAGGATTCAAAGCATCCGCCAGAGGAAAACCGGACGAAACGAATTCACAGGAAGATGGTTGACGAGGGAAGTCACATGGTCGACGATGCGGGCAAAGTCCACCACTCCGTAACACTATCCGGCTGCGTCCGGGTCTTTGCTCGTCGTCACTCAGTTGCTCGTTACACACAGGCTTAACCCACAAGATCGCTGGCCGCTAGCTTGTTAGCAATGTCCGTGTCCACGCTTAGCACTTATTTCAGTCTTTATGTGCGGGGTATGCCACTCGCACCGACAGAAATAAAACCACTCAAGCGAATATAAGAGTCCTGGTTGAACACTCTCACTACATAAAGCACATTTTTTCTATCAAACTTTTTCCATGTATTTCTTAACAGACCAAAACCCTCGCGTCTCTCGATCCTCCTCCCCCTCTCCTTTGACCTCCACCGTGATTGGCTCATTACAAAACTTTCAGAAAATAAAATAAATTCACAAAACACTTCTGTACCTCTCTTCCTATTCTTACAGGCATTAAATAAGCATCTTCACACATATTAACAAAAACATATTTAACCTTTTAAATGCAAAACATGAACATAAATTAATATTGTGCTTTCTTATACATCAAAAGCATAACTTGTAAATGATTATTAACTTTTCTTTTTAACCTTAAACTATTTATTAAACCATGAAATTAGTTATTCAAACTGGTATAACCTACTAATGATTAACATTCAACCGGGTTACAAGTACGTGGAAAATTTCTGCAGCTGCCGCGGCGCTAGTTTCCTCCAGTACGGCCCCAGAGAGGGAATTCACCAGAGAGTAACTGGAGCATGAATTCGCTCATTTACTTTGACTTAACGAAGCAAGGCCATGTACAGCAGCTCAGCGCCGGTCCTCTGATAATAAATAATGACCTGTCAATTGTTCACAAGACTTTCACAGAGATCTGCAGTGTATTACCATGTATCCGTCTCCTTCAGAGATACACACACAAACACACTCACACGCTTTTTCCACCTTTCACTTACATATGCACATGTAGACGAGACTTTATCGGTCCGTATCGCTTTCTTACATGCTAACCCACACGCGCACGCAAACTAAATATAGTTTCCCCTTTGACAACACTCCTAAAAATCCACATCAGTGTGTACAGATGGAGTCGTGCCTCCTAATTGAAGGTGTTAAGTGGACAGCTTCTAGCTGGAGGACACGTTTAATTAGACAGCGGATGCCAAGGGGAAAATGAAGGCAGACAGAGACGGTAAAACGCAGAAGCAGAGGGACACTTAAACGTCATCCGCGTCTCGCTCGCCGACCGGACGCGGGCTGTCCGCTCTCGTGTACGCAATTATCTCACCGCTCTGTTGACGGAACAATCATTCCACAATCCGCCGTTCCATGATTAAGCACCAAATCCTGTTGTTCACGCTTCCGTGCCCGGGCAAGCTCAGATTGATGCCCCCCCAGTGCACGAGACCGGCTTTATTAGATGCCACCACACTGATAAAGTGGACAGAGGGAGATGGTGAGAGGCCCCAGCGGAGCCCCTATACCTCCAGTGTGTGTGTTATAATCAGGATGAGTCACAGAGTTCTCTGGAGACGTGGCAGGGTGCCATGACAGAAGTAGGGTTATTATTGTTAACAGAAGCTATTGTATTTAAAAATAAAAAAACTGGTAGGGAACATTTTTTAACTGAAATAAAAATAAAGGAGACGTTTGCACAAAATAACAAAAACTAAAATAGCTGCAGTGTAAAACATTTTCGCTGCTTCTTTTTTGTACAATCAATACAACTCATTTCAACTATAGAGGGTATGCATTAAAGTCACTGTCCCCCGTGAACACATCGGGACAGGCCACCTTGAGTGCCAGATGACGTTCCCTTGAGTGGAAAAATAGCTTGAGTGGTAAACAAAGCACTAAAATGGCTGCTTTCAATAGGAGAAACAAAGAAACCGAGACTAAAATATGCAATTACTTGCTGAAATTAAAAGCAGTTGGAATCTAGGGTGATATAAGGAACCAGGTGTTCTTGGATACTGATTTGTTGCGCAGAATTGAGTTTCCTGATATTGTAAGCAGCCATTTTGTTGCGTGTTTTGCCACTCCAAGTGCATACCATCTATTGAGAAAAATATTTTAAGATACAATAGTCACTGGGGTGGAAGCTTTAAGGGATCCTTTTTTGTAAGGGACCTCAGTTCACGTTTCGAACCTGACATAGGTTGAAGGTAAATCCAACAAAATCTCACGGTAATTTGAAGCTACGAAGTGGTTAATTCGTACATGTATTTGTTCGTACGATCTTATTACTACAATTTAGAATAATTTGCTTTTGCACCAGTGATGTTTGGTTTAGGGGCGGGGTTAGGGGGTGGGCTTCATCATGGCTTTATTCTAATAATCAAATATTTTGTACGATTCAGGTGATACAAATCCATACAACTTTACCAGCTCGTAAAATGAGATTGGTAAATCTGATATCGATAAGCAAAGAGGTTACAGAAAATAATGTCACAGACATTTTTTGTGAAACAGACAGACAAATAAAAGTCCAATAAAAAGTCTCAGTTTAATGCCAAGAATGATGCAAACGCTGGCAAATCCAATGACTAATTGTTCTCTACAGCATCCTTCAGTTTATGACATTGATTAATCATTAATGTCCCAAAATTGACACAGTAATAACACTTACAAAACTTGGATAATACTATTTCCAGTATTGTGTCGTTTTAGATGTGTCTCATGACAGGGTGAAACAATTTGTAGTTTAAGGAAACTATGGCATTAAAACAAATGTGTATCATGAAAAGTTAACTAAAACTAAACCAAAAACTACAAACTATACTTCATATATTAATCCAGAATGGAATTTTAGAAGCAGTTTTTTCCCTTCTGACAGATTAAAACCGAGACAAGATTAAAGACAAATGAAAAATGTGTTACCCTGTAAGAAGAGGTGCAAATTCTTTGGCTCTTTTTGTGACGACAATCCTCTATCACGGAGTTAATGTCTGAAATTTACTGCAGTGAAAGCTATTATTTTTCCCCAAACGTTATCTAGCTTTGAGTGTAACAGCGGCCCTGGCATTCCGTGTTTTTTTTCTCCACAGACGATTGGAATCAGAGATGGGGAGACAGCTGTTTGCTCCGATCTGTCGGCCACTGGGATAAATTCTCACATTGCTCTTAACCATAAAATTGAAGCTATCAAGACTTCATTGGCCTCCCATTACACCCCAACCTAACAGAGTTTTATCATATCTCAGCATCGCTGCTCCTCATCACTGTCTTCTCCTCTCTTTTCCCATCTGCTCTTGTCTACTTTTCATCTACCATTCCTCTCTGCATCTGCATGTCTTGATTTTTACCAGCGGAATCTTATCTTTGACAGGATCCCAACTAGTTTGACTAAAATCAGGAATGCAAATATTTGAACTTGAAACACATGTGTCAACGGTGAATTTCCGAGGCCTTTGTGGCCCTGATAAGCCCTAAATGAAGACACTTGGTTGGGTCTCTGTGAATTGCACTTGAAAGTGCAAAATTATGCAGAGTACGTCTCTGACCTTCGGTAAAGTTTCAAAGATTTCTAATCTATTTTTTTCACGGTCAAGTCTGAGGAAGTTCTAAACCTATGGAGAAAGATTTAAAGTTGATTCATACTGATTCTATTATCTACAGAACAAAAGCAGAACAAAAATCTACAACAATTGCTTGATGTTTTTTAATGGAGAATGAATTCCAAAAGCTGGTATCTCCAAGATTTAGCACTGATCTCTCAGGTGCAAGTAAACACCTTACTCACAATGTACAGCCATGGAAAACATTACGTTTTCTGAATTTACCACTTCTAGGTTTGTATTTAAGTAAAATTATCATTCTGAATTTTGGAATGAACATTTTTCCCAAATTCAAATTAAATAAATGTTTTACTTATTTGCAGAAAATTGAAATGGGAGAAACTGGTCAAAACAACGAAGAAGATGCATTGTTTGCAGATCATGAGTACTGCAATGAAAAAAAATTACATTCTTAGTATATAGTGCTTAATGATTTGACATAAATGCTTTTTATGTATTTTATGAAAACAAATATATGATGTAATAAATCTCTGCATTCTTCGGTCATTTCCTAAGGTTGTTTCTGCTGAAATTCAAATTTTATGTGCCCTATATGTAAAGCAATTTTTTCGGATGCTATATTTGCAAAGCACAATGCATTGAGTGCCATGAGTACTGTTGCTCCTAAGTTTGAATGCAAAGTTGATTTTAGGTCTTAGTTTGATTTTCTTCTGCTTGCTAAGTTCTTTTAAACAGTAACTGTGCCACATAAATAAACATCTCATGAACATCAACGCATGGGAACGCCTTAAGTAGCCAAAGTACCTTCTCACATGACGACTAAAGTAACATTTACCATGCTATGTACCATAATGAAAACAAACGTCCGTGCTCTACATGATCTAGCTTTTTTGTGAATGCCACATCAGCACACGATTTCACGACTGTAAAACATTTTACAAGGAAAAAGTACAATATTAACAGCTTTTCTTTCTTCAAAGAATGTTCAGAGCGATCTCTATTTATAGTGGCTTTGATGCTATAATCCACACACATCTTGCATGTAATCACGTTACCGTAGGACGCATCTCCATAGATTAACATCCTATAATGTTTCACCATAAACCTTAAAGCCTTTTCATGGTAAATGTGATATAACCGCTTCTATGCAGTAGCCACTTCTGATCATCCTATGACATGGTGCCTGTGTTTCCTCTAGCTTAATGGGAAATAGCATCCAAAAATCCTCTTTGCTGATGGCGAAATAAAGAATCTCGCAAAACATGCGCTCGCTCTACCGCCTTGTTGCTAAAAGGGCCGTTTAAAAGTGCCGTTTTTTGTCCCGAGGCATCGTTTCAGTCTCTCATTTCTGTCTCCTCCCCCACCCCCCTGTAACCTTCTCTTTTTCCACCCTCCATTTGAAAGACTGCCAAGCTCTGTTTGCCTTGATAATTAGGACCCAAAGCGTGCAATCGCAAGTCCATTATAAAAACAGCCAACGCCTGGGTGGTTTATTGATAAGGCATTATGTGTGTGGAGGTGTGGAAATGTACACAGGCCTGGTGGCACATCAGATAGATTCTGCCTTGCTTAAAAAAGAGGCCTTTATCCAGATTACACGTTCCAACAATGTAATTCCAGAGCTTGGACGACAAGAAGGCAAATATATATTAATGTAACCTGGAAGCCAGCACAGCTGTTTGGTACAGTAGGTTTCATCTATGAATTCATATAAAAGTGTTTTCAGCTAAGATGCTGTCATTACAAATATCTGTCAATATTATCCTGTGTGAACTTATCTTACAAACAGATATAGTGATTGCACAAGTACAGCTAGAAAATTGACCACAAATACAACAATGAGAGAACGAGCGAGCAAGCAAGAGTGTGAATGATATACAGTGAGAGAGAGAGAGAGAGAGAGAGAGAGAGAATAATTGTTTGGAGACAGGGGGCTGTAGCAGGATTTTAATACGCTCTCTGTCTCCTGGTTCCAATTGGGCCCCTCAGGACATTGTGATATTTAAAAGTGACATGGCTGACCCTGCACATTTGCAATGTGTCATCATGCATCAAGCGCAGAGGTGTGGATTAAAGCTCTCCCTAATGTTGTGTGCATTGGGATTTATATTTCCAATTAAGTCTGCAAATTATATGATCATCCAGAGCTATGTGCAAGGGCCATTTTGAAAATGGGTGGCGATAGCGATGTTTTTTTATCTGCCGCTAATGGTAATGTTGGAAACGCGATCCGCATTGTGGCTGGAATATTAATCCACTCTCTTCCGCAGCCGTCCAATTACACCGCACATTGTAATTTGTGATTCCAAGAGAATTGTCCAGCAAAAAAGATAACTCAGCCATAGTGTGTTTGGTTCATTGCGTTGATCATAAAACGCAGCACGGTGACGAAGTTGCATTTCTTTCTGCAGGAAGAAGTGCTGGAGAAGGAATTTAGTTCAAAGGTCAAGCGAGGCCATCTCCCGCGAATGCTGTAAAACCTCCAATAATCCTCAAATTTAAACAAACAAAATACCTGTAACAACAACAAATAATACTCACCAAAATCAAGATTGAGACTAATACTAAAGGTGCAATTCCTCTAGAAATTTGTTTTCATGTTCCTACTGTAACTTTTTCTTTTCTATATTTGCAATGTGTGATTTTTTGGAGTATCTATCGACAGAAATGCAATATAATATACATAACTATGCTTTCAGAAGTGAAATATATAAAGACCTTACATAGTGAAATGTAATGTTTTTATTACCTTAGAATAAGCCATTTCTATCTACATTCACCGGAATTCACCATGTTGTTTCTACAGTAGCCCTAAACAGACACATCGCGTTTCTTAAATACGGTTTGATCAAACTGAGACTGACTAAATAACTGGGGATTGCTGCAATTATAAAAAACTAAAAATCAAAAATTCTAAAACATGATGTTGACTTGATTTGTAATCTTCTTTCACTTTCTCAATTCCTTGTTTACATATATGTTTATGATGTCATCTGCAATGACTACTCTGAAAATCAGACATTGATTTATTTTTATTATTGGATGAAATGCCAAGAAAGTTGGCAAAAATGTCTAATTCCATTATGAAAGTGCACAAGGCGGTCCAATGGGATGTAGCTTTGGTTGTAGTATTCAAAAAAGATTAAAATAAATGAATCCGTGTAAAAAAGGAAAATATCAGACGTTAATGACCATATGGCACAAGGTTTCTCAGAGGGCTTCAGAGCTAACAGAAAACAGAGTAATTTGCTCTGTAATTCTAACTGAGGTTGTGTGAGGATCAGGTTAAAATCATAAAGTACATCTGGTAAACACACATTTTTATCCAACCTCCTCGGGGGCCCATCGGAACAGACTGATATTAATATAAATATTCAAACTAAGACTAATAAAATACGATAATGCTGTGGTCTTGCTCGATCATTCTTGGTCAAACGTTATCTCTCTTTTTCAATCAAGCATGCAAATAGGAACATGCCGAGGCACACACCAATGAAATGAGTGTGGGTGGGTGTGGGGGGTGTGGTGTTTTGACAATTTCCTGTTTAATGAGACAGAGTCCATATCAGTTCTTATCTTTGCAGATCTGGCATGCCAAGCGGCGTTAATTGCTTAAGGAATTGATAATAGGCCCGACGCCGGTCATCAGGTCTACCTGATAAACCCACACGTCTATCTGTCAAACCTGTCTCCTCAAATTCTCAACTGTGTAAATTATTGATTTTAACATGACAGCTTTTGGAGATGGTGCACGAAGGCAGGCTTTAAATGTCCAGTCAGTAATATCCAGCGGCAAGGTTGCCAATTGCAACCAACCGCTCACTCCACTACGACGGCTGACAGAACATGGCGAATTGCATGCAAGGGGACCCGCATTGTATGTAGATAGAAATTGCTCATTCTAAGGTTATAAAACATAACGCTTCATTATGTAAGCTCTTTATACACATCTATCATTTCTATAGCATTTCTATCAATAGATCATCCCACAAATTACACGCTGGACCTTTAAGAAGAGGGGAATATTTTGCTATGGTGGAATCTGACTGCAAAGAAGGCTTTCATTAGAAATGAGAGAAAAGGGAAAAGCGAGTTGAACATGGTTGTGAGTCTTAGATAGAGTACTAAATACCATTGTGTTAACATACAGTTGTGTTAAAATACTTCATCACTCCATCACACTTCATATACTTTATATTAAGTATGTCATATCAATGTATGTGTAGCATATAGTATGCATTCTATTTCAATACCACTAAAGTGAACCGCTTTTTAAGCCTTTTTTAAAGCCGGAGATGTACATGAAAAGTGGACCTAAAGTATACATACATTTTTTGTTTAAAAGAAGTATTCTTATAGCGCACTTGAATAAACCGGTTGTATAAAGAAACAGTCCCACCCAAGCTCATGCCAGTGGTTGAGCCATTGCAGCTATGATACGGACAGAGCAATTCAACAGTCACACCTGGTTGTAAATGTGGCAGCGAATTCCAAATACTGTGTGAACATAGCCAAAGAGAGAGAATAAAAGATGAGGTGTTAGGCAGAGTCAAGATAAAAGAGGAAATGCAGAAAGCATGAGAGAGAGAGAGAGAGAGAGAGAGAGAGAGAGAGGGAGAGAGAGAGAAAGATTGCAAGGGTGATGAATAGAGAGATACACAGCCCTAGGAGAGAGACAGAGCAAAAGTGAGAATTGAAATCTGACATGCCGTCTCTCCCAGGGGAACATTTTGATCTAAACATATTTGAATGTAAATAAGAGTGTCTGCTTTTATTGAGTGCTGTCCGTGTGGCACAGCTGATGACCACTGGCGCTGTCTGACACTCCGGTGAGATCCATCAGAGAGGATACTCTCTGAAGAATTCATCTTTATGATGTGCCTGCACTTCCTTTCCTACAATTATAGAAAATGTATACACCTCCTGTTTACACCCGTCTGTTTAAAATGTGTGGCTTTTGTTCTCTTTTTACTTTAGAGATATTTGGGGTCTGTACTTCTAAAGGCTTCTCTGGGCTTCTGAAGGCTTTATAGAACCGGATCTGTTTAAACACCCATCCTCCTGGTGATGGTCAGCCTTGGTAGTGATTTGAAAGTGGAATGCCACACGCTTAAAACTGAAATAATGAAAACAGTTCTATAGTTAGAAGACGATTACTATCAGTTACACTATGTGGTAATATATCTTGGCCCCCAAAAGGATATTCAAACTATTAAAGATGGCAGAATTACAGCATTGATGAAGGACAAAAGTGAGAACGCAATCCAATATGTCAGGTGGGATCTTCTTACACACATTATTGAACATATTTTAAGGGATAGTTGACCCAAAAATGCTAATTCTTGCATCATTTAGTCACCCTCATGTCATTGAAAATATCTATATGAAAAAATCCCTCTGTGTGCTTCTTTCTTGAACACAAAAGATGACATCTTGAGAAATGTCTCTGTGGTTCCCTTTCTGTCGGTCTCTCGACGTTGTGTCGACAGAATGGGGTTTGACTTGAGAACCTACCTTCTCTGACTGACTTGAACAGGCCAATGAAAATTGGCGAATGAAATTTGCATGCCGGACTCCGCCCCCGGATATCCGGGTATAAAAGGGAGCCGGCGTGCCGCATTCATTCACCTTTTGTTCTTCGGAGCCTTCGCATCCTGATGCTGACGACTCTGCAGACAATTTCTACGTGTTGCTGGTCTTACGACGTGGTGCAGCGGACTGTCCCGATTCCTGTGACTTCCCCTGGGCGTCTCGGCAACTGCCAAAGCGTCTCTCTAAAGAGCGAGCCCTTTTCAGGGCTTAAGATATTCTACAGCGCGGCATGTCCCGCTGTGCTCGTGGGTGCGGCGCACTCATCGAGGAAGGGGACGGACACGATGTCTGCCTCAGGTGTCTGGGACTCCAGCACGCTGAGGCGGCATTTGTGGATACATCTTGCCCGCACTGCGGGCGGATGGTGATTCAGACATTGCGGTCACGGGTGGCTGCGTTCTTGCGAGAATCAGCCACCGCCTCGAGTGTTTCCCGTTTTGCGGCAGCAGTGGCATCAGCCCTGCCGTCCGCTTCGGCGAGCACCGAGGGTGATTTGGGAATTACCGTGAGCCTCAATCCGTCAGCCATCGGCTCGCGGACCGTTCACGCCCCACCTCGCTCGTCTGACCGTCCCGGAAGAGGCGGTACGCCGCCTTGTTCCTCCGTCACGCACTCGGACACGGGGCGTGACGACGATGAGATGTCGCTCGCAGCATCGGAGGGCGACCTCCTGGCATCCGACCCCGACGAGTCCTTGGAGCTTCCTCCCCCGGGGGGTCGAGCTCAGGATGAAGCGGACGTCGAGATGTCAGCCATGCTTTCCCGGGCCGCCGCGAGTATTGGGCTGCAGTGCACCGCACCGCCTCTTCCCCAACGCTCGCGGTTGGATACATGGTATCTCGGGACCGGCCGTGACTCTAAGCCACGGTCGGCCCCGGTACCATTTTTTCCGGAGGTGCATGAGGAGCTCAGTCGGACTTGGAACGCCCCCTTTTCGGCGCGTGCACGTCAGACTGGCTCGGTCGCCCTGACTTCCCTCGATGACGGGGCAGCTAAGGGCTATGTCGACATCCCACAGGTGGAGCGTGCAGTCGCGGTGCACCTGTGCCCGCAGACAGCTGCCACCTGGAGGGATCGACCAAGGCTCCCTTCCAAGGCTTGTAAGTTTTCGGCATCGCTGGTGTCGAAGGCTTACAACGCTGCGGGTCAAGCTGCCTCGGCTCTTCACGCCATGGCCATCCTGCAGGTCCATCAGGCCAAGGCGTTGAAGGAGTTGCACGAGGGAAAGTCCGACCCAGGGCTAATGCAGGAGCTCCGCACTGCCACTGACCTCGCTCTCCGGGCGACGAAGGTGACGGCGCGAGCCCTGGGTCGTACGATGTCCACACTGGTGGTCCAGGAGAGACACCTTTGGCTCAACCTTGCGCAGATGCGGGACGCTGAGAAGGTTCGCTTTCTCGACGCTCCCATCGCGCAGGGTGGGCTGTTTGGTGATACGGTCGAGGACTTCTCTCAGCAGTTCTCGACTGTAAAAAAGCAGACGGAGGCGATTAAACATATCCTGCCCCGCCGCGACCCGGCCGCCTATCGTCCGTCGAGGTCCCGCGCGGCGTCTGCTTCCCAGCAGCCCCGCCCCTCTCCGACTCAGACTCCGGCCCCAGCGCCCCCTGCACAGGCGGCCTCCCGGAGAAGGACGTCGAAGAGGAGAGCACCATCCCGTCACCAACCTCCGCGGAAGCAGAAGCGTTCCTGACGGGGTGAACCCAGGGAGATCGAGTCCACCGGGCCCGACCCAGGCAACTACATCGCTGGAGGGTCGGATTGGGACGGTGCCTGCCCCGTCCCAGCAACACCAGCCGGGCCCTTTTCAGGGCCTGGTGCCCACATTCTCACGAAAAGAGCTGTCTCTCCCTCTGGGTCTTTCTCACAGCCGCTCTCACCCTCCGTAGGGGACCTACAAGCATTTTCCGTGGCCACGGATTGCCTAGAGTTCGGGCCTGGTCAATCTCACGTTATCCTGAGACCCCGGCCTGGCTACGTGCCCAAAGTTCCCACCACTCCCTTCCGGGACCAGGTGGTGAACCTGCAGGCGCTCCCTTCTGGGGAGGAAGACCCAACCCCTTCCGTGTTGTGTCCAGTACGCGCGCTGCGCCTCTACTTGGACCGCACGCAGAGCTTCAGGAGCTCTGACCAGCTCTTTGTCTGTTTTGGAGGTCAGCACAAGGGGAGGGCTGTCTCCAAACAGAGGTTGGCGCACTGGATCGTGGACGCCATCACTATGGCTTACCGATCACAGGATCTCCCGTGCCCGCTTGCAGTGAGGGCACACTCCACCAGGGGTGTGGCCTCCTCGTGGGCACTGGCGCAGGGCGCCCCTCTGGCAGACATATGTAGAGCTGCGGGTTGGGCTACGCCCAGCACCTTCGCGAGGTTTTACAGCCTCCGCGTGGAACCGGTATCTGCCAGAGTCTTACGAGACACCGCCAGGTAAGTCCGGCAGCCGGTGGGCGTACGCCTGCGATAGCACCCCTCCACAGGTGAGACGTGGTGCTATCCAGCCTCCCCTCTTCCCCCCACGTGGGCGAAGAGTAGGCATTCCATCCATCACTAAGCACTCCTCGGCGGCGGGCTCGGCGGAGCAGCCCTGCCCCCCTTGGCCTGTTTTCGAGCCTTAGCAGTGACTCAAACAAGGCCTAGTGCTCCACACGTAGTAACCCCCCCACAGGGCGGTTCCGTCTGTTGTCTTCTCATGAATGGCTCTCAATCGATGGCCCATGACCTCTCCCAGGTGTACTTCACCTGCTCGCGACACCATCTCGTGTCTCCATGTCTCCCACGTGCTCTCCCCTATCCGGTGAGACCGTGTGTGAATCTCCACTAAGCTCCTCCCTGCGGTAGGAAGTGGTCTCCGTAGCGCGTTCCCTCAGGGGGGAATGACACTTCCCAGTGGCCCTTACGGTGCCGGGCGGCTTCTCGCTGTTAAGAGAACTAGGCCGCCGTCCGTGACGGCCGGAGGAAGGGGCTCCCATCTTGTAGGTAAGCTCTGGACCCCTTCCCTTCCACTGGAAGGTTGCAATTCATGCTAGCGCCCACGTTTGACACGCCCAGGCCAGTCAACGTCGCTTCGCGAGGAATTGTGACGCGGCACAGCGCTGTGGCGTTTTCCGAGGAACCCCATTCTGTCGACACAACGTCGAGAGACCGACAGAAAGGGAACGTCTCGGTTACGTATGTAACCTCCGTTCCCTGATGGAGGGAACGAGACGTTGTGTCCTTCATGCCACAACGCTGGCCGCCCGCTGCAGCAGTCGGGGCAAGATCCTCAGGCTCCTCAGCACAAAAGGTGAATGAATGCGGCATGCCGGCTCCCTTTTATACCCGGATATCCGGGGGCGGAGTCCGGCATGCAAATTTCATTCGCCAATTTTCATTGGCCTGTTCAAGTCAGTCAGAGAAGGTAGGTTCTCAAGTCAAACCCCATTCTGCGACACAACGTCTCGTTCCCTCCATCAGGGAACGGAGGTTACATACGTAACCGAGACGTTTTATGTCTATATAATGGAAGTCAGTGTGGACCAATGTTGTTTGGTTACCAGCATTCGTCAAAATAACTTTGTATTTTGCAGAAGAAAGTTATGTTTGAAATGACGAGAGCATTGTTGGGTGAACTCTCCTTCAATTTTAAAGGAATCCTTCATCTTATACAAACGGAGAATTCATGTTAACCTAGTCTTACAGGAAAATTTATTTTTACAAGGTGGTGATACAAAAATTTATGATTTAAAAAAACAAGCAAGCAGATCAAACAAAAAACGATTCAAATCGGCCACCAATTCGCTAAAATGTAAAATTGCCTCAAGAAAGGTTGTGTTGAGAAAGTTGTAGTAGTCATTAACTGTTGTTATTGAACGATTCCACGGGGATAAAACAGAATACGGGTAAATAATTACATAATTTTTCATTTTTTAGCTAACTGTTCCTTTAAGGAATTCTGTTTTCTTGCCTTTCAAATGGAGATGGATTTCTTCAAAGTCTCTCTATAGCTCATTAGCAGCAGTTCGGCATAATACAAAGTGTAAATGAGAGCAAGAAAAAGTGTGAAGAATTTATTATTATTTTTCCTACCTCAAGATATTACATTCCTCTTCTAATATAAAGGATGAAAAGATTTTCTGTCTTATTATAGCTGGTATTATCTAAGGAGACACACAATTTTATTTAAGTTGAGCTGTTTTTTCCCAGAGGCTGTAGAGGGTTTTAATATTCTCAAATATTAATTCTCTTTTTTAGTTTTGTGTTCTTTTAATTCACATGCAGAATTGAGTAATGCTGGAAGGCCTGCAGTTATGACACAATTCCTCTGGGAGATGATTTTTTTTTAATGACAGTAACCAACATTGACCTTCTCAAATGAACGCCTGTTAGCAAAAGTGTAAAAAACAGTCAGAAAAAGCGAGAGATAAGAACAGATTGTCATCTGTCACAAGATAAACCCTGGGGTTTAACACGCAAACCACAAACCCTTCACAACAGAAGTTAGAATGTAGTTTCTGATGAGTGTGGATTACATAACAACATCTGGCAATCCTAAACCCACAGGCACACAAGCATATTTTTTTCCAATTAGATTAATTTGTTGCTTTTGTCTGATTCATCTTTACCTCTGGCTTTTTGAGTTCTAGAGGCAGATGCCATTAAAAAATTCCATTCCTTAGGAATGGATTCAAGACAGGAGATGGGAAAACAATGGGGATGGTGTTTATTGATCCTCACATGCACCTTCAGAGGGTTATGCCATGAACTATCAGCCAGCACGCATTAATGAAGCAAACGCAACCCATAGTAGGCTGTTAAAAAAGCAGACCTTTGAATACCAAGAGTCTTAGACTGAATCTGCATCCCTCTGACATGCTTGATCCTGTGTCCTTCAATGAATTCACTCTCAAAGGAAGACCTGGCATCACTTTAACTTATCACTGCAAGCTGCAAACGCACTAAACTATTATTTATTTAGTTAAACTATTATTATGAGCTGATAATTATATACATTCATATTAAACATAGCATTTAAATACTATATTTGTATAAAAACAAACTTGAATATATAAAGCTTTTTAAAGTAATGAAGCATACATATTATATTTTGATCTTTTTGCAAACCTACAGTATAAAAATAATTACATCTTTGCCTTCTCAACCTTTCACTTCAGCAGTGTTTATTCATGCCTTGTTAATGTGTTTCAATTCATGATATTCCTTCACATGATCTCTATCTAAAACAGAAAAGTGAATTCCGCTGATACTCGGAGAAGAGGAAGAAGTCACATGATCATGTCAATATAGCGGACGACAGACGATCGCATGACACCCATTCAGGCAAAACAATACGTACCCATTTAGCTCTTTAAAAAGTACTTACTGAAATTAAGTACCTACTCATTGAGTATGCTGTCTTGGATTCAGCCGTTGTGTGGGTTTAGTTGCATTCCTTGACTATTGCCTCTCTATCGCCACCTCTGTTTAAATTGCTAGAAACTTTGTGTTGAGTATCTACCCCGATAGCACAGGTACGTCTGTACGATGTCTGCTAAAGATGAGGAGATCTGGATATTTACATTTACGCATTAGGCAGACACTTTTATTGCGACTTACAATGCACGATACTTTATGTTTGTATCTGATTGTGTGAATACGTTTCCTAGATGTGTGCTTTGATGGTACTTATCTTTACATAGGTTGACGTAAAATGACACCAACATTTTTCCCATTAAATTCAATCCAACAGCTCAAAAAAGTTATATTATTATATTCAACACAGCCAGTCGTTTGGTTAAATTAACCCAGGAAATGTTTATATTTTATGCAACAATGTGTTAAAACAACCCTGAAACAACCTTTAAGTAAATTCACAATCCTTTGTCCTATTTGACCCAACGCTGGGTTGAAAATGTTTCAAGCAGAGGTGGCGATAGAGAAGCACCAAGTTTCCAAACCTTGGAAAAATCTGAAGATTTCTTTTAGCTATATCTGTTCATATTGACATTATTCATATTCTTTATTTTCTGAATATGTCTCATTAACTTTGTTATCTGTTTTCCAAAGTGCATGGAAGATATGCATTTAAACTGTTACAACTTTAAAATATATCTAGCAACAGAAGTTACACATATACTGTGTATTTAAATGAGGCTTGACTTGACAACGCCAGTCGTCTCTTGTTTAATGGGACTCCACAGCAGTCTCTAGTGGTGCATTGTGGGACACCTCAGAGAAAGCGATTCACACAAACAGAAATGACAGAGCCCAGAGTAACCATCCAGAAGACCAAACTAATATATTCTAGACTAGAGTTTGGCAAAGGGAAGGAAAGATGGATTTAAAAAACAGGCTTCCCTACAAAGCCAGTAGCTAAGAGAGAAATGAAAGACAAAGCCACTTCTCATAAAGTTTGCTTCACAGGCTGGAAGGAACAGAAGTGTGCTAAATTTCTAAGAAATAAAATGGCCTCAGAGTGAAACAGTGTTGACTGTACCTGGATCCACTGTGTCGCACATTTAGGACCACAGAAGTGCTGAGACAACTACTAAAGCCAAAAACAGTCAAAAATAAACAACAGCAGACATTTATCTTAGCATAACACGAACAAAGGTACAAAGTCACAATAAAAACCTATAGGAAGTGTTCTTATTTGCTTACTCTGTGCTGGGCGATGAGGGAAATGGGTGGGCGGCCGCGATAGTAGAAACTTAATGGGAACCGTGTGAACGTATGGCACAGGCAGCGTCCATGGCTCCAGCCGTGTGACAGAAGGCGCTGAAAGTGACACACTGCAGCGGGGAACGGCGGGTCGACAGGGAGCGAGGCGCTACAAAATACGAATGGAAAAAAGTCGACATGACACCTTTGACAATGACCACAGAGCCCGACCTAATCGTGACGCATTTTGTTTGTTTTGTGTAAGCCGAGGCAGGCGGTGCAGACTGCACCCCCACCGCACCCTTGATTCCTCCCCGCCTCACCACAGCCAAGATCTGAGGGCGTGCGTCACCGTTCTGTGTGTGCGCCTGTGTTTCTTCTCCAGCGCTTTCAGATGGGGTGGAGGTAGATAAAGGGAGAGAGAGACGAGAACGAAAACACAAGGAACTCTGGGAAAAAAAACACAGACAGCTCACACCTCCATTAATTAAGAAACCAAGTGACTCGCCCGATGAAAAGATCCAAGACAACAACGTGCCAGCCATTGGGTGACAAACATCTGAGGAGCTATTTTAAGGACGGATCAGAGTGGTTCCCTCTGAGCTGAGCGAGTAAAGGCCCACGACGCATGCAATTAAAGTTTCCTTAGAAAAAAGAGAAACTTTTGTCTTCTTTGTGAGAGGCGCGCTCTTAAGTTAGGAAGAGAGGACCCTTTTATTTTATTCGCCTTTCATCTCTATATCTTCCAGTTGCTAATGGGGGACCAAAAGAGCACAAAAATGTTTAAAATGTATCTTGATAAGGCATAATTATAGCGATGGGCGTCGCGGCGGAAGGTTGCGGCATACAAATGTAGTCAGGCCTAATTATTGGTTCCTTTTTATTTAACATGCTCGCCTTAACATATTTTGAATGTGTGTGTGTGTGCGTACAGTATGATTATAGATATGCACATTAAACATGCATTAAAGGTCCAGTGTGTGAAATTTAGCGGCATAGAAGCAGTGAGGTTGCAAATTGCAACCAACGGCTCACTCCTACCCTCCTTTTCAAAGCACTACAGTGGCTGACACAGGACTAAGATGTCGTCACGCTTTCGCTTCTTTGCCAAAGCAGATCGTCAGTTTGAAAGATCAGCTTTTCTGTTTAGGGCTACTGTAAACAACATGGCGAATTCCATGTAGGGGGACCAGCGGTGTATGTAGATATAGCTCATCAACTCTGAACACATAGTTATATTCAGCATATTGCATTTCTGTCAATATATCCTTCAAAATAAATACAAACTGGACCTTCAACGTGACAGTTATCACAAAAATAAATATTCTGTCATCATTTACTCACCCTCGTGTTGTTCAAAACCTTGCATGAACCTGTGAACCACAAAAGAAGATATTTTAAGAAAAGTCTCAGTGGTTTTATGTCCCTGTTTTTATTGTATTTTAGTGTATTAGTTAGCTGTAAACCAACTGCAGTTTATTTGATATTAATTGGACTGCACAATAAAAAAAACGTTATTTAAAAAAAACTAATTTTGGAACCAAAATCTTCATATGAAGGTGGATGAAGCAAATTATCATTTTGGATAAACTATCCCTTTAAAATAAACTGATCTAAATGTGACCACCTATACACATGAATGATGAACACAGTGAAAACTTCAGTGAAACCCAGTGAAACTTCGGACCTCCTTTCCTCGATTCATATTCTTGACTGCTCCCCTGTCATGCATAAGGCGTGGGGAATGTCTTATTGGGCAATTCAACAGTGCCGAAGGAGTGGGATTATAACACCTAGTCCTATTAAGCGAATAATTTACACATACAGCCACCTATACCCATATAGCCTTTATGAATGAGTGTTCAATTATTCCAACTTTCTCAAAAATGTTTTTAATATGCATGAAGACCAAAAAAAAGCAGCTTGCAACATATATGGGAAGCTGTTTAAAAATAATTTCAGGGTTGAGAAGTTAAGGGATAAAATGCCAAAAGTACATATATTTAAATTCAAGGCAAAGGACGGCTTCCTCTTAAAATGTCCTAGCATTTTGTATTACTCCATAGTTTTGATACTATTATTCTTCGGTGTGGAAAAATAATACTAAGTGACCCCAAACTTTTGAATGGTTGTCTGCATGATAATTCAAAGATGATTCTTATGTTCGTGTGATTTATCACCTACAGCATACAAGGAATCCCATATGTGCACCTTTTCTATGGGCCCAGTCCCCATTTGTAAAGAACAGAGGCAGGGGTATAAGTCTCATGAGTTATAACAATGTGTCGGTTGAAAGATAAACCTCCTTCAAGCTGTCAACAAAGCATTTAGTGTGTGTGCGCTGGAAGAGAATGAAAGGATGAGGTTCAAGTAAATATAGAAGACTAAAAATGATATCAGTGAACGTCTCCAGGGCCCAGCACAATGCCACCATGATCGAGGATGACAGCTTCCTGTTTTTAATTGCCACGGTTGTTGTTGCTTAGCACCTGGGGGGACAGGAATGAGGCTGATATAGATTGTCTCTAATGAGTATTAATCTAATCTTGCTCTGACACAAATACCGCCAGCGCTCCTAATCACGTAAACCCCCAATTTCTGACATTTAGGTGGGGGGTTATTAACAGATCTTAGAAATTACACAGCAACAAAATTCTCTCTTTAAACACGAGTTAAAAAAGAACATATTTACCCAATACAGTTCAAAACTCATCCAGTAATTGCATTTTCATCCATGTGTAAATGTAAATGTTTCGCTGTTGCCGAGCAACAGGGTCATCGAGAAAAAGCAACGGCAGGTTTTTCTAAAAGACAAAAAACAGAGTTTGTAAACCGAAGCATATTTCAAAACATAAGTCACCAAAATGCCAGCCCCAAAACCTCCAGCGCAATATCCAATCAAAGCAGGTACCATCCTATATTAAAAAAACAACAACAGATATGAGGTATCGGTGGAGGTCTTTGCACGTTTGCAGTTACTCTTGCAGGTGTCTAAGAGACTGTAAATATCCTTTCACAGACACAATCATCTAACAGAACAGCGTTCTCCGGCACGGAGCGCACCAGTGCATGCTGGGGCTTTTATTTCTTTATAACTCTCATTTACTCGCGTTGGTTTATTCATAACTTTCCCCCGTTGGATTTTTATGAGAGGACAAAAAGCCAAACAACCAGGAGGAATGGCAGCCCAAATACCCAGCATGTGTTATTGAATTGTAAATAAAGCAGGATAACGCATTCTGCAAAGGACTGGGAATCGAAAATTGGTTTTGGTTTTATATTAAATACTTGATGGCGCTTAGTTTCCTGAATGTTTATGTACTTCTACTTATGCAGGCAAACTATTTCGCTAAAAGACTTTGATAGTGATATCACCCCTTGAATCTACAGTGCCACGACAAACTGTGAAGTAACAAGAAGTATGAAAAATGTGATCAGACGTGATTGGATCCATGTCACACCTCTTCTCATTTCCCTCCACTGGAAACCAGTAGCGGCCGGCATTAAATTGAAGTCTCTAATGCTATAGCTTTCAAAACCATCACCGGCTCCCCACACGCATACTTTGCCTCCTTCACACATACTGCCCAACCAGAACCCTGAGATCAGCAAATGAACGGTGCCTATAACCCCCCACAACATCAATCTCCCGCTCATTCTCCTTCGCAATTCGTGGCTGGTGGAACAATCTTCACAATTTTACCCGATCAGCTCACATCCTTCAAGAAACAACTAAAAACGTATCTTTTCGGCAACACTTGACAGGAACATGCTCACGTTTGCTAATAAAAAACCCTACCTCTTTTTCTCTCCTCACCTGTAGCCTGGTAAATTTTTAGAGCACTTCATCTTCTATTGTTAGCTCTACTATTTAGGCCTACTGCTTTGTTGTCTCCTCACCTCTTGTACTCCTTCTTGGAGAAAAGCGTCTGTTCAATACCTGAATGTAAATGTATAGACGCAACATTATGCATAGACGAACAGAGTTTAATTTGCAAAAAAAGACTCTTATAATATTTTTTACATGAATCTTTTAAAATAACTCATAATTGAGTCTTAAAATCAATGGATTCAAAAAGATTGACAGAATCAATTGCAAGGGTTACTAAATTATTGAATTTCAGTCTCTTATTACCTGAACCTCAAGTCATTACTTGGCTCATATCTGTTGTAGGCTCGTGAGATTTAAATCAGAACATTTACTGACAGATTTGAAACAACGTTTAGTTAAACATAGACATTGAAAAGATGGTTTTGTTCTTTTACTGTAAATTATATTTAAATTAAAACGTGCTTTCAAAAATACATGGTATTATAGAATTGGTGTTTAGAAGTGCCTAAGAATTGTACGTGGAATCCCTAAAGAATCTGAGCTGTAAACAGAGTTGTAAAATCCCTTGTGATTACACAATTATGAAACGCAGGATAATAAAGGGTTGCATTCCACGCTGCATCCGAAACCTACCAAACGTGAGCTCCATTATCGACCTGTCAGGCATTTGGTGTGTTTTTCACACCGTTAATTCATTTACAATGCAGATTGAAAGCCTGGTCATTAAAGGTTCTAGCCATACAAGAGTAATGCAACACATCTGTACCTGTTACTATGTCGTGGAACTCTGGAAACAAGCCGTTTAATTATAGCGATTAGTATTTTGGGGGAGCAGCTGCGGACACACAATCCAGCCTTAACAAATGAAAGCTTGGATTATCCAAACAAATAGGATGTCTGCCTTCTCATTCCCGTTCTGATGTTGTTAGCATCATAATAGAGGGGGAACACTCATCTATAACAACAAAGGTTTGGCGGAACTTTTTGGACAAAAGACAATTGTAGCCATTGTAAGTGTGGCATAAGTACACCAGAAATGTGAATGCACATGAAGGATTATTATTATTTCTTTATTCATGCATTTAACCTTTTCATGCTATGCATTATAATGGCATTTGCTCTTTGACTTAAGCCACTTGTTATCACTAACATAAGCGATCAATATCTAATTGTAAAATGTATTTTTGGAAAACGGAAATATAGCAAAAGGTGTTTACTTATGCTATATAAAAGGGTCATATCATGGGGAAATGCGCTTGCTCTATTTAGAAAAAATAAATGTAGCATACAAATATGCTTTAAATCTTAGAACGAAAACATATGGCCTAGTCAAAAAAGACAACCAAGCTGCTTTTTAAACATTCTGCAATGCTTGCATTTCTAACAACAAAAACCCAGACACAAAAATAATGTCTGTCAGTAAAAATAAGTATGGTTCTATTATAGTAAATTATGGTAACCTTGTTTCTGTCAGATGAGTACCAGTACTGTATAACCATAGTTCTACTACCAAATAATATGTTTTGGTATGGTGGTTACTGTTCCAAAACCATGAGTAAGTTGCAAAATACAACAAATAAAACCCCAAAAGCTAATACAGTTAAACCATGTTGTGCATAAGGAGTAGGGTACGACCACTTTAAAATACAGTTTTTAATTAAAACCTTGCACATCGTGCACTACTTCACAGGACTAGATTCAAATATTTTCGGAATTTTCACTTCATTCTTGAACTAAATAACTGTACATTCCTGTACTTCCTAAGGTCTAGACGTACACTTGAAACAACAAGGGCTACCAACACCACAACCTATAGGCGGTTTCATCTTGACAACATAATCAAACGTCACTGCGCTCTGCGCATGCACACTTTTGTGACGCCAACTTAACTTCCGGTACATGTTCACAAACAATAGAGTGCGTGTAGTTTATTTCTGATAACAATCAAAAGAAACCGAGAAGATCCGTTACTTTGCTAAACTTGTCTCTCCAATATTTTGAATGTAGACTCCGATAGGAAGCTCAACCATTGTTTAAATGGGACCAAACTACTGGACGTTCAACAAAATTCAACAAGTCGTTTATTTAATACAATTATACAGTAAAATGAATATTAACATAAATTTAATAAAATATAATTAGTTCTATTATTAGACACTAGCCAAACCGGAAGTTAACTGGGGGTCAAGGTCAAACAGACTATAAATGCTTGTTTTAATCTTTGCTTTGTTTCCTAATGTGCCATTTACCCGAAGTTTAATAGAATCCCCCATCCACCTAACATGAGAGTTTACTTTTTCATCTTTTCGCCTCATGCATCATCAGGAAGCAGTGGCTAATTGGTCCAAAAAAACACTACAGAAACTAATCTTAGCAGCGTTTAGCAGGAAACAAAGGGTGCTATAGAATGATCGGTTAAAATACGTTCGTGCAGAGTGGCCAGCTTGGCTAACAGGTGCGTTTCTGTTGATTGCGCAACCTCAATAATTGCTTGCGCTTTTTTGCGTTTATCAACTTAGACGATTATTAAATAGCACTTTGGCCACCCTTCAGCAGGAAAACAGCGCTTAGAACGTCCGCTTGGTCACCGCAATGGCCGGGATTATCTCTCAGATGAGCCTTGTCTATGCGTGTTGTTTCATTTCATGGTCATTTCTGTGATGTGGACCATCCATTTGCTTCTTTTCATTTCCATAATTGTTTTCCGAGCGTGAGGCTGTCGTGCTTTTCGCGGAGGACTGGGTGTGGACTAATGGACGCTAGATTGGATTCTGCCTTTCTACATGGCAAAATGATTTCTCCCCCATTCTCGTCACCGGATCACGTCTCACTTTTGGACTTATGAATAATGGATCGGTTTAAAGCACCGTCCTGCACAGGCTCTCTCTTATTGAAATCTGTGCTCAGAGAGGTGCTTATTTACTGAGACTGATCCCACATCATTTGAGTCAGTTCCTATGCCTCTCTGCTCTCGTTTTCTCACATTCTCTCTCTCTCTGTGATTCTCCATCTCACTCTGTCGCTCTCTTCATTTATGACCCCCTTCATACCCTGACAGTCTCCTCATGGGCCTCTGTTGCTCAATCTCTCTCTTTATTCTTGGTTCGCTCTCATTCATTAAAGTCTTTCAAACGTGCTTTATTCTTGGTGGCACTATTAGGGTCATTCCTGCACGGATCCTTTTGAAATATGTAACTTTTGAGGAGAAAACTGAAGGAAATGAGGTGTAAAGAAACTATTTAATTATAAGGTTTAACAACCTTTCAGATATATAGTATGCTTTGAACGATAGTACCATTAGAGCATTACTTCAATACAGAGTAACCTACATATAAATATAAAATAACCTAAAACAACCCTTTCAAACAACCTTTTGGTAACCAAAAACTGACGTTTAGGAAACGTTCTGTGTATAGTGGGTTTCTGGATGATGACAAAACTGGAACTGGCACAGAATAAAACTATTTGTGAAAACAATAGCATTAAACAATACATTTTTCTAAAAAAAATCAAGTATTCATCTTACACATTAGCACACAGCAACAATGGCAACATCTGTAAACAAAAGACTTCGCAAATCTGTAACAAACAAAAGGACAATATCTGAAGAGTTTGTTTATTCCAAGTAACAATCAAAACATCTAAACTGCAGTCTGATGGATAAGCAATAATAATTGAAATAATATAGATTCATTGAATATGTAAAACATAATTTAAAAAATC
Source organism: Barbatula barbatula (assembly GCF_947034865.1). Taxonomy (NCBI): domain Eukaryota; kingdom Metazoa; phylum Chordata; class Actinopteri; order Cypriniformes; family Nemacheilidae; genus Barbatula; species Barbatula barbatula. Next base: position 4,289,262 of record NC_136785.1, read on the forward strand.
TATGCAAATCCTTCATCTCCTGTCCCAACTCACATCAACACCAAACTTTACTCCTTGAGTGATTTCTTGGGGTTTGTAATTGCCGTCTTGATCTGTTTCAATTAATATGAAGCATGTCTCTGAAACAGCGATGCAAGTAGAAGTCCCATTCCACAATGAATGTGGTAATTACAATTCCCTTTACCCTTCACTTATTGTTGCTACTACATTACCACATCTAGCTCTTATTTTATGTGACAAACTTTATGTGCATTTATAACAGGTAGTGTCTTAACACTGAAGAGCCTCGAAGCCTTAAATGTCATTTCTAATCATGCGATTGCTTATTTCATGCTCGACAAACGCCTGCATTTACAACACTGACTGAGCCATAAAAGCGGTGACCACACCATATGAAAGAAAAATCACGAATGAGATCCCTTTAATGTCTCAATTGCTTCTCCCAGAGAGCAATGATATTAAACAAGAGGGCAAAAAGAGACTCTTCATGCTAGCTTGAACAATAAGCGAATAGAGCTCAATGTTATATTATTTGCTATTAATAAATCCTAGAGGAATTTGATGAGAAATGTTCATATTAAAATATCTAAATATTGATTGTAGAGCAATCTGAGCACATTTTAAGACATGATATCTCACCTGAAACGTTGCATTGAAGGAAATTCAGATACTAAAGAGATATTATTTGTTATTTTTCGACCCTCTGTATAATACGATGAGTTCTGTCTCTTCCTGGCGGAAGATTTGATTGTTTTTTTACTTCTTCGTGTCCCTTCTATTTTCTCTGGAAATAACAGCTTCCATTTAGTCTGCCCTGCACTTATGCAGAGCCGATCAGACCTAGCTTTAATGAAATGCTACTACCCAGAATCCCTCTCACCGGTGGAATCGGGACCCAGGGCCATTACTTGGCTGTCTTCGAGAAAAAGGCACATCTACATAAGTTATTTCATTATCTCCCCAGGCTGTGAAAGAGGCAGCAGTGAACTCTCTCTCTCTCTCTTTCTATCTCTCGCCGTGGATTGCACCATGGGGAGGTCATTGGAAAGCCGGTAGAATTATCTGCAAAATAAGGGGAGGCATTCTTTAATGGCGTCCCAGTCCAAATATTTAAAATGATCACCTAAACTTCCATTCGGCTCTTCCATTTCGGCTGATAGAGCTCAAGTGAGTTTGTTTTCATCTTGCCAGACATAAATTGGTGTGTGTGTGTTGCACTGCACATCACACTGCCAGCTAGAAAATAGGGAAAACTCTGCATCGCCTTTCTCATGAGACCCGGCAATAACAATGCAATGGAGATCAGCAGAGGGAGTAGCCTGTCATGAAATAAAGTAAAACACTTCTGTTTTCTTTTCATCAGACTAAAAAACCTACAAGGTGTCACACCTTCCAGATTTTGCACATTTCGCCTGTATTTTTGGTTCCACTTTTCACATTTTGGTTTGTGGTGATGCTTGTTTGGCTCCTTTTGATCAGGCCCACATTCAATCTGTGCCGCAGAACTTCACAGGAAGTTCAAAAGAATTCGGATGCCTGCCATTCACAAAGTTCCACAAATGCATATTCATTAATATTTGGAAGTATTCTGATAATTAAATAACAGCTAATAAATAATAATAAAAGCTCCATTTAAAGGGATAGTTCACCCAAAATAAAAATTCTTTGATCATTTACTCACCTGTCATTTTAAACCTGTATGACTTTCTTTCTCTGCAGAACACAAAAGAAGATATTCTGAAGAACGTTGGTGAACATTGGCCCCATTGACTTCTATTGTATGGACACAAAAGACATTTCTCAAAATATCTTCTTTTGTTTTCTACAGAAAAGTCAGCTTTGTAAATAAATAGGGTAAATAAATGATGAGAGATTTTGGGGGGGGGTAACCTATAAAAAAATTTTAAAGAAAAGATGCTCAACCATCAAAAACAAATCGAAAATACCTATACCGAGTGAAAAAATGGTGCAATGGAATTAAAAAGTGGTATCAAATTTAATTAAAATAACTGACGTTTCGGCCACCATCGAGGCCTTCTTCAGGCCTATGTTTGGGGTAACCTATCCCTTTATTATATTATGTTTAAAAGCATTCTCCGGAGACTTTACCCAAAATTCAGCACTGAAAATGAGGAAAAAGTCGACAGATTCTGTCTAGGCCTAACCGATGACATTTAATTGTGTGGGCTTGTGTATATTTCCTCATTAATGGGTTGCTTTAGATAAACATGTCTGCTAAACAAAAGTCAGAAGTGTGCGATTTAAATACAATGCTGGGTATTTCAACCCAATGTTGGGTAAAAATGGACAAACCCAACAGTCGGGTTATAAATTAACCTATGCTTGGTTGTTTCAACCCAAACGTATGCGTTGTTTTAACCCATTGTTTGAAATAACCCAACATTGTTTTAAAGTGCGGCCTTGTGAGACTTAAATGAAACACAGGGATTCGGAAATAGAAAGTGATCAACACACCAGTTCTTGATGACCTACGGTAACTCTGAAGCATAGAATCATAGCTACATCTCCACAGCAGAACTGAACCAAGCATGGAGCTCAGAGAGAATCCGGCCGGCACCAGAGAGAAACAGCATGTTTTGCACTATGGAGCGTGGAGGCTGGCTGCACGCTGCAGTTGGCTCCACAGATAAGCGAGAACAGACCCATCAGATACCGACTGCCAAGAGCAAGATCCACCATGAAGCTGGCGCTTTCTACATGTACGCCTGAGGAAAGACATAGAAGACACAACCTATACAAATGGGAATTCATTAGTCAGTGAACAGGGAAGCGATCACGTACAGTATGTAGAACAAGAACAAGTTTGTAGTAAAGTACTTGCCCGCACGCCCGGGTGATCTTTTCCACTGGCGAGCATCCCCCTTTTCCTCTGATCTGTGACCATTCCCTTTGATTTGGGCACGGCGATCCAGCTTAAACAGGAAGCAAACACAGGATTAGGCCCAGCCTTCCAGATAACAGGCTGATCAAAGTGTCCACTAAGCCCCTACAGAGGGAGCCAAAATATTTTAAAGAAAGCAGCGTGCTAGACTCAATTCCCATTTTATCTCCACTCAGCCAGGTGGAGATTCCCCCCCTGCACATTCCAGAACTTTCTGTTGCCGGGCGGAAAATACTTCCGCAATCAATCTCTTCATGCCAACTCTCTGGCAGCTTAGGACGAAACAAAGAACGTGATTTCTGATGAGCTTATTTTAACATTGTCTTTGCTTTTCTCACACTTTGTAAATCATTCCCAAACGTGGAATCGCACGTTTGACTGTTACATGGCCTTATACGGTAAAGACTGCGTTCTTGCTGTGCAGTTTATTTTAAGATGAGGCGCTAACCGCTTTATGGTGTTTTTAATTTCCACCCGGGGGGCTGTGGAGGCTCTTGGCCCTGACCCAAACTGCATACTTTATTTGGATCTGGGACTCTGGTGCACGATGACTGAATGACAGTATTTTACCTGCTTCATACCTAGCAACCAATTGCAAAAATATAAATCATGATGTGATGCAACTAGTTGACTGGCTGCACACAGAAGTTTTTTTGGGTACCCATTTCAACACATCGGACGCTTCTCCACCTTGTTGATTGACGTGCCCATCGCTGACACCGACCGGTCCTCAATTACGCAGGTAATTAAAATATTTCCCAAACGCGGCAGAAATGCGTTTGTCAATGTGGAGAAGAAGCGGTGCGTGACGACACACTCTGCAAGTGCTCATGACGCCTTGACGGGGAGCTCTGAGCCCTTCCATGCAATTCTAACTTTAGCTGAGTTTATATCCCACCGACTTTGATTTCAGCACTTCTCAGTGCAGCGGCAGGGAGCTCAGCCAAAAATCAACTCTTATACAGTATATCAACCTCGAGCTAACAGGCGAGGGTTTACAGACTTAAACGAGAGCGAGTGATACAACGTTTGGTATTACAATTGCATAATATAAACAAACAGGGCAAACAGAAGAATATACAAGCTGGACCATTTGAATTTAAATGAACACACGGCCAGATTCGAGCAGATAACTACAAATAAATGTAGCCATTAAAACATCTCGGATGAATCGCTTATGATGAAATTCTTTTCAAAAAGAATGTAGGCTACATTAGTACTTTTAATGTAATGGCTCGAAACAACATTTAAGATAGTTTCAATTATTAAAATAATTATTTCTATTATTTTAACTTATTATTTTGACACAATTGTAGCCACCTAGACTGCTTCACGATGTCATAGAAGAACCTTTTCGTTGAAATGGTTCCATAAAGAACCTTTAACATCCGAAGAACCTTTCTGTTCTTTGTGGCAAAAAAGGTTCTTCAGATTATAAAAAGGTAAGAAAGCGATGTTTCTTTAAAGAACCCTTGACTGAATGGTTCTTCGTGGAACCAAAATGGTTCTTCTATGCCATCACTGTGAAAAACGATTCAAGCACTTTTTTTTTTAGAGTGTAAATACATACCGCATAACCGCAAATCAAACATGAATTCTTCTCTCGTTTCTCTTATACCGTATCGAAAATAGATTATATAACACATTTGTTTTACGATTACTCTCCTATACAGTATCTGGGATCTTAAAATCCTCCGTTCAGTTTCAGCACTCCTTTAACACCAAATGACCTTACGTCTAAATGTAAAAGTTTTTATACGCACAACAACATCTCAGTCAACATTTAGTGGCCCACCGGAGAGCAAGAACATTTTTTGAGAGCTTTCAGGAAGCCAAACCCACAAACACTGTTTATCACCACAATCACCAGGGGAACTGTAGATTTATAACTGTGTTCAATGCCGGTCACATCTTTACCATTCAGAACAATTCAATTCTCATTATAACCAATAAGAGACAAATGCTGAAAAGAGGGGAGAGAGAGAGAGCGAGAGAGAGAGAGATGATGATATCTTGGGCTGCAGAGCCACTTAGCAGACAAATAGGGAATAGCAGAAGTTGAATCAAAGGAAGGACAGAGATAAAGAAAGCATCATTTTAGGTCACCTGCAGTTCTTCTAAAAGTGATTTCATTGTTTACATGTCACACGTCTCTGTTCTTTCATTTGTAGCAATGTTTTTATTATGAAGTCACAGTTGGATATAATACTTGATGGTTACTTGATAAGACACTTATTTGATTATCATCAAATGAAAACCGACACGCTTAACCATCTGTCACCCTGAAAGGAAGGTGCACGCCTCCATGCAGCGAGCAGTTGTTACCTCTGTTTTGTAATACTTTTACATTTTCACCCCACTTTCTCTATTCTTATGCTGCTGTGTCCAGAATACTAACCAAATAACTGGAGATACATAATGCTAAAATCACCATCATTATTGCTCTTACGTATATTGTCTATTCAGACATGAATGACACCTCAAATTGCACAACTTATTGAAAAAAGCTGTGCTATTATGTTTCAAATCTACCGGACATTCCATTTACGTCACATATTTGGATATCAGAACACAGAGATTCATGTATTTGAGGGCTTGCTCATTTATTCGAAGAACCTGGCGACAAATAAATATAAACGCTTACTCAAAAGTTGAGTCAAGCAATGACTCGGTGTGTATGACAGCAGTATTAGTTTCTGGGGACTGGGGATGGAAGAGAGGTTGAGATTGCGGGCATCCTTTGTGTCTTTGTTGATTATTTGTAATGAAAGTTGGCAACGGGTATCACTTGTCCTGAGGGTCTTTACTGCTGGTCAGGTAGGGATGCGACCCTGCGCCTGTGAAATTACAAATCAATAGGATTGCATTAAAAACTGCTGGACTAATGAGAAACAGAATGAGAAGACGTTAAGTTATGTTTTCTAGCCCACATAAGGGAAAACTGAAGGATTAAGGTCTAAATAAAAGAGGAAATAGGTTTGTTTGTCTAAATGTGACAAGATAACAAGGATGAACGGTAACAAAAACTCTCACTCATTTGCAAACTTTTAGCTTAGTGAGGCGAAAGCAAATTTTGACATGTATGGCGTTCTTCTGCAGAAGATATTTTAAAGAATGTTGGTAAGCAAACAACACTGGCGTCCCAAAGACTTTGCATTGTTCGCAAAACTGATAAACACATCTCAAAATATCTTCTTTTGTGCTCTACAGAAGAAAGAGTCATGTTAGTTTCGAATGACATGAGAAGGAATGAATGATATCAGAATTTTAACTGTTCCTTTAAAGTCCATTCAGAAAAGATGTTAGATACAGAAGTATAAATGGATAACCGTAAAGTATACAAACTGCTCATTTAAATACACTAGAAACTTAATTCAGTCATCCGGTTTACACCATTAAAACATTATGAACAGATATGGATCTGTGGTAACCGCAAAGCCCTAGAACAATCCCTATACCGACGGCTTTGAGAGCCATTTACTGCCGCCTTCCCGTCCGGAAAGAAGTTAAGGTGGTGCTTTAAATAAAATATGCATCCCATACTTCAACAACTAGTTAAGTAAATTTATACAGAGGACCGAAGGCTGCGGCTATTTGTAATGCGCAGTCTATTTAAGTCTGAAATGCACTGTCTCGCTGCGGACACCATTAACAAGATCCCAGGCCATTTGAACAGCAGCTGATGTGTATGTATAGGTGGGACTCGAGCAGATAACTCACGTTTACTGTCCAGCCCACGCTATTACAGAGGCGCACAGGGAACGCATACGAGCGGGAGGACGAATGTCGAATCAATATATAGGAGAATAATATGTCTAAGAGAGGAGATGAGTACAGAATGGCATTTCATTATGGATCGATGTAAGAGTGCTTTTCATTGCCTTGATGCTATAACGTCCCACTGAGGTTCACAAGACCAGGCCTGCTCCCTTCCACCACGCTGAATACAGAATGCAGTGATACAGAGAGAGTGTTGGGGGACTGCCCATGTACTGAATGAGTGTCACAGAACATTTTATCTTCTTAAAAAGAATTCATAAGTATAACATTTATACTTACACATTCGTGCTTTTCAAGCCATGCATTTTTTCTTAGTATGGTCCCGGGGTGTTGAACAAGGTTATTATAGTTATTACAGTCCTTTTTTGCAGAACTGAACAACGGTGGTAGCCTTTGTGTCCATAGAATAGAAGGTTACCAACATTCTTCAAAATATATTTTTTTGTGTCCTGCAGAAGAAAGTCATATACAGGCTTGAAATCACAAGAAGGTGAGTAAATGATGACAGGAAGTTTGGGGGAACTATCACTTTAAACAAAGTATTCAATCAATTATGTTAATTTAAATCAAATAAAATATTAAACTTAATATTATTTGAAAAACTAAAATGATAAAGTTTGCCTTAACAATTTTGAGTATTAATAAAAAATGACTTAAACTAAAACAAACGAAAATCAAATAAATGTAATTACAAATACGTTATTAAAGTTACATAAACAAATGTGACTTATACTGTATAACCATCCAAAAGATAAATAGAATTTCATGAGCACTTTAAAAATAGCTAAAACTAAATTAAAATTAACATGAAAGTATAAAATAAATAACAACAAAAATAAGTCTGGTGTCAAACCAGTGTTCTGGTTCTAAGATATTGTACCAAATGAGCATTTCGTGCAAAAAAACTGAGCAGTGCTTTGTTGTTTATAACTCACCGCCATAAAGCTAGTGTGGCTGCTATCTCTTGCTCATACGGCTGTGATTCTTCCTTCGATAAGTTTAACGACTTTTCTGACGCCTGAGAACTTTAAAATCTGATCAAAAGGACAGATCAACATCTGCTGCGTTTATAACATACAGTAGGAAGGTATTCACGTTTAGCCATCGTTGGCATGCACAACATGTTGTGTCTACAATATTTACTTTGTCTCCTCTAAAGAAAGCAAAACCTTCTCAGCGGGTTCAGTTGGAGTATCAGACAGACCCCCCCCCCCCCCACCTCTGCCCATCATCCTCCAGGCAAAAGAACAGTCCAGAGTTATGAAGCTTCCTACCGGTTCCTCTCATCGCTTTGGCCTGGTACAATGAGAAGCGCAGATAAGAGTTTTCATTATCTGGACTCTCTCGCGGGACTTTCTCTCCTTCTCTCTATCGGAATCAAAGAGAGACAGTCTCGGTGATGGCCATGCCATCTTTCATCTTTTATTTGGATTCCCACCACCTTCATTTTTTCGTAACAATCACGCAGGGCCTCCAAACACCATCGTCCTCCCTGTTTTCCTTTCTAATTTTCATCCCATTTTCCCATTTTCAACAAAGTGGCAAACGTGCCAGTGTGATAACTGTGTGTAAAATGGACAACCCCCCCCCCTGTTTATGCTCCTTTGAAATTCACTCCATTGTCTGGGCTGCAGAGTGATAAAGCCACAGCAAAGACAGGCCGTCTTATCTCCCGCTCTCAGTGAAAGGGACTTTCCTCCATCGCCGCGTTTGTTCGGCGTGTTTGTTGTACGTGCAGCCCTACGTGAGGATAATAGCCTCAGACAATGTCTCTCTATTCAAAAGACAGTTCGGACGAGGCTCCACGCCTGCCGCTTTCAAACGGCCCGTCCTCGCTCTGAGAGCACGCAGACAATCGAGAGCAGCCAAGCTCGCCGCGTGTATTTTGTGTGTATTCAAGGTATTTGAATAATAATAGCTCGCTTGTTTCAGGGAAGTTTATGACGGGAGGGTGAAAGAAACATCGGCTGTCGCTTCGGTTGGCGTTCTTGTCATAGATGTGACACAAACCCTTATGCCATGGAATGCATCTTTAAAATTTGCATTAGATTGAAAAAGGCTTGTGCAATTTATTTATTTTCAAACTGAATTACACTGAAAAAAATTTCTAGATCGTTTATATAAAAAGAAAACAAAGATAAAAACTATTTCAGAATACATCCAAACTAAAGGAAAGATGTACTTTCAATCCTTTATGAGGTAATGAACTAACAGATTATTCTAATGTATAAATAAATAATAATGTTAGCGCATTCCAATTAATTAAATTTAAAAATATATATATTCATATTTCATATATTCACCATACCAGAACCATTTTAAACTAAATATGAAAAAATCATCAAAGTTTATTATTGAATTAAAATACTATAAATGAAAACATATGCGTATAAAAATGGTATGTTAAATGTGTCATTGTATTTCACAAAGACATCTAAGTGGTCTATAAAGACCCTCTCAATGCTTCTGGGCGGTGTTGCATGAAACACGTTAGATGGTTACTCGTAGCGTTAACAGAAGCCGACAAAAAAGGTTTGATTATGACCAGAATATCTCTTGTTCGGAGAAATCCCATTTTAGTATCTGAGGGTCTCTGTTTATTCTGGTACATTGAGTTTAATGGAATATCCACTGATCCCTGAAAGAAAATTCCAGAAATCACAAAAACAGCAAACACTGAGAGATATCAACTTCGAGACGACATGTGAACCTCAAATAAGCCAAACGCAGACTCTCACGAGTTCAACCTTCTGCCATGCATCCCATGTGCGAGAACTCGAGACGTCTTTAGTCTCGTTGTTTCATCCGAGGGTACAGAGGAGTGTCAGATTTAGTCATTTAATAGCATCTGAGCTGATACCATCAGGCACATTTTGTATTATGAAATCAGCTCTGACTGATTAGGCCTTCAATCGTTTCCAGAAAGCTGAGAGTGCAAGGTAGTTAGGAACAATTACTACAGCGGTGATGGTGCACATAAGAACGTACAGGCCCGAGGAGAAACACGGTAAAGCGGGCGAGCTTGTGCGAGCACGCCGCGCAGTCTGTTGCGCTAATGAATCTCCGTGCTGATAGGTCTGGAGATGGAAGGTGACAGATCATAAATAATCATTTATGCTGTTGTGTCTCTGTACTGCATAGCAGGCCACCGAGCGCCGACACACAGCAACCAACCACACCTGCTCCACTAATGCCATCACACCAGAGAGAGCCAGATGAGAGGAGTAAGACTCAATAAATTCATTCCAACAGCCAGCAGATTTGCTTCCTTCCACACGGTAAAAAATCTATGCATTTAAAGGAATTTTGCCTTATTGGAATGACACAGCACCTTAAAAATGCAATGCTGCAAAGTTGCTGTTGAAAGGAGCAAGACTTGAAAGATGGAATAAAAAAGTAAAACAAAGGAAGCTCCTGAAGGATCAATGAAAAAGATCTTCAGTGTTCATAAATAGGGATAACGTCTTTTTGTAGGCCAACCCAGAAGTTAGCATCACAACGGTTCCCTCGAACAAAGGACTATCGATTTTTTTTCCATGGACTTTTGGAAGATTGCAAAAAATAAGGTTTATGGGACTTGCATGTGTTTAGTCTATCAACGTAACACAATATATTCAACAATAATATTGAAGTAGAAAGCTAACATGGCTAAACAGACTACGCCACAGTCGGATCTCCAAAAACAAAACAAAATATATAAAAAATGTGTTCCCGGATTAGTAACACGAACCCCCAATGTTTTTATTTTGTAGATTTGTGTCCATGTTGCATTATTTGTGAGATTTATATACGTGATGACATTTAACAGCCCCGACAATGTCTGTAGTTGCATTTAGCAACTTGTTAGCGACTGCCATTTTTAAGACACTGAATCTTAATGTTAATATTATTAATATTAGCGGGTAATTACTGGTGTTTTATCAAAAATATTTACAGATTTTATTAACCACAGACCTTATTTTACCAAATCCATCCATTCAAAACCCTATTGACTTTGGGGCGATGGAACCAGAAGTGCTAAAATGCTAACTTGCTTCCAGGCTTTGCACACAAAAACATGTCATCCCTGCATCAAACTTGTGAAAACTGAATGTAACTTTAAAAACAGCTTCAGGAGTTACAGTAAGTTGTAACTATGAGAGTATTCATTATAAACTTGTGTGTTAATATGCACAAATAAAAAAAAAATAATATAAAATATATAAAAAAAAAATATATATATATATATATATATATATTAGCCCTAAAAACTTGTAGATTTGATCCAGAGAACACGTACTTATCAACTGTAGGCCTACAGCTTGAATGAACTGTGAATTGCTTTGGATAAAAGCATCTTCCAAAAAGTCTAAATATTCGCCATGCCACAGATTCTGTCAATAGAAGTATAAAGTAACCCATATTATTTTATTCTGAGGTGATAGGATGAAAACTGAGTAAGAAAGTCAATACGTGGCATACCAGGAGACCACAAACTTCAAAGATGCCTTCTCTCTCCGAACCGCGAAACATTTTAACATGTCAAACTGTCGATGGGCCTGAAAGACAACAGAGATATAGTGAAGACAAACCAGATATAAAAACACAAAGCAGATGAGGATTAAAAAAAGATAATGGCGCTATAAAACGTATCGAGAGAAGGGCCTTAATGAGAGGTAAAAGAAAATCAAAGGCTGTTGTAGTGTAATGCAGGTTATTTACACTAGAATCAATAGTTGACAGCCCATTAACGTGTGGAGCGAAACAGGGCAGAAATTGAAGATAGCACAGAGGATTGTCCAGCGCTTGGTCATTAAGCAGAGGAATTTGCACCTCAATACCACGATTATTCTTTGGACGGAAGAGCCGTTCAAGCATAACTTTTTGTCTGATAAAACAAGTCCTTTAATATCGGCGTGATTGACATCTACCTTTTTATTTTCCTTTCGCCTTGGGAATGCATCGTGAGCTTGTTCTGGGTGATACGCCATGCCACGCGGGTATGATTCATTCTGAAACTGGTTCACTCTACAAAGAGACTTTAAATGAGAAGAGTCACGCAGAATGAAAGAGAATCAGAAAATTAAGTGCAGTCAGGATTCATGAATATATTATCACAAGAGTCACCCAGCCCACATCTGTATTTGGAGATTTTGCTAGAATCATTCCACCTGTACAATTCTCTCGCATTTATTTTGAAGACTAAGCGCCATCCGTTTCCTGCATTAATAAGCGTTCCATTGTTCTTGCTCGCTTTCTCCGACGGAAGGCAAAGAGTTCAGACGAGAGAAAGCGTTCCTCTTTAATTTATAGCTTCCGCCACAGCGGTGGAACCAGCTTGACTACAGCACTCGCTGGCGTTTATGATGTATAAAATTAAATTACACAAGAACACCGGCAAGCACAAAGCCCAACACACCTTCCGCCTGTCTTCACTTCGCTGCATTTTAAAAGGTGTCTTATTATTGCAGTGTATTATCAAAGTCTTCACTGCACCCCCTTATCTCTTTCTTTCTTTCTCACACACACACTGAAGTGAGAAGTGGGCGGAGCATTGTTGTCATACCTAAAGGGTGTCTTCACTGACAGCAATTAAATGGAGAAAGGTCTGACTGCAGACCTGCAATCCCAGTCACCTGACATTATTGCTTTTGCAATTATAGCACATTGTACTCGTATTTTGTACTTGAACTGAAATGTGCTCTTAGAGGCGCACGTAAATGTACTTGCATGTTAATCACGCTTGCGAGAAACCATGCATCACACGCTCAGCAGAACAATACAGTATGCATGCGGATCGTCATGACAACAGCAAAGTTCACGACCTAGAGAAAGAAAGAAGGGTATTAGTCGATATCACTGGTTATAGCTATACTGTTCCACCCACAACAGGGTCAATAATGAAAATAATATCAATTTTATCTTATGTTAGATTCAAAGGCTAAAACAAAAGCAAGACCGCAACCCTTCTGGAGGTCACCGGGCCGCTGGTCGGTAATAACCCTGTATATTATGAATTATTCTTATTCGACCAACTCGGTACAACTTTCAATAGCTGCACATTTTTATAAACTCTGCTCAACTTGCAAAACTAAAACCATCTAGAACAGAAATCTTGTCACACCGAGCCTCTGCAGGTTTCAATAGCTTTAAGTTGTTTCCTAGTCTCTACTATGTCAATGAGACCTTCTGGCAGGGAAAAATCACACAATCTCAAACCACAATCTAATAAAAACAACAATGATGGATCGTAAATATTTTTGATTGGGTGACTGCAGGACAGGAAAGCCCCATAGCTCTCCGGCGTCATGTCAAGCAATATAGCAAAGCATTACTTCTGACTCAATTGACAGCTCGTATTGATGAGAATGACGAAGTTTGCAGATATCAAGCCTGGGGTGATTAAATCAAGATTGTAAAAATCTAAATCTCCTCCTCCTCTGAATATAAAGTGTTTTATTGGGGCTGGCAAAGTGAACATTATCTTAAATTTAACATTTAATTAAGCATTAGATGTATTTAACACAGTCAACACTTTCACTCAATACTTAATTTACTTTTTTTATTCTGTTCTGTGTTTAAAAGAGACATAATCGTTCAGGGCTCAGATTTAAGTCTGAATAGTCAGGGGAGTGTTTTTATTGTTATCAAAACACCCACACATTATGTTTTATGACATATTTATGACACAAAACTATATATTGCATCTAAAAACTCGTATCGCCATACTTTTTTAAGTTGCAAAAATACTTTATTTATTTCTTTGTTCTGTTAAACACAAAAGACAATATTCTGAAGAATGTAGAAGCACTGTTCTGGGGCACGTTTGATAACATTGTAATTTTTCTTACTATGGTAGCCAATGCTGGTCAAGAACTGTTTGGTTTGGTCTTCCAGTAATCTTTCTCTGTGTTCATCAGAACAAAGAAATGTATAAAGATTTGGAACAACTCGAGGATGAGTAAATGATGACCACATTTTTGGGGGGGTTGAACTGGCCCTTTAAGAGGGTTTAACAGGACCACAAACAGTCCCTTGGCCCTGTCTTCTCTCATCTATCAGAACACGATGAGTAAAGGCCTATTCAATCAAATTGAATTCATAATATTTCATATATTAATATTCCATTGGCTTACGCATCCCACAAATGGCCTACTTACAGCTGTCTCTGCATATTAAACTCAGACCGAGGCAAATTACGAACTATATATCTTTAAAAGGGAACTTAATACTGAATGCATCTACACCAACCGATCAACGAAAACACAAAACATTAATCACCATCAATTGTTGCAATTTACTGACATCTCTTATAAGTATCCAAACTCCAAATCTCCATAAAATGCCGACCGCAGGCCTCCGTGGATTTACAAGACGTATGACACTTAGCATGGATGAATTTTAGATGTGGCTTTGGGCCATAATGTGTAAGGTGTGAAGTAGACAGCCCATGTCATGCACTGCTGCTGTAAAGGCAGGGGACAAGCTCTCATCTGGCAAAACCCTGTCTGATTAACACCCTGTCTTATTCCCTCACCACCCTCCTTCTCCTCTCTCCCCCCTCACATACCGCAGGCCACTTCCTGTCACTCCTCCAAAAATCTGCTGAGTAATTCTCCCTCCCTCCGGCGCCCGGTTGGAGAGCACAAGACAGTGGATGCATAAGATACAGAGAGAAAAAGAGAGATAGAGAGAAATTGTGAGGAGGGGTGAGGCGGATAAGGAGCGGGCGACGCTGACGTTACCCTTCTCGCAGGACTTGCCCGTAAATGAACTCATTTTTCATCCTGCCTCTCCCGTTAATGACTGGCACTTTCCTCACGCAGAGCGCCAGCCTCTGAAGAGCGGCCCCGATGACAGAACGCCATTTATCTTCCCATGACGGGAGCAGAGGGCCACAGGACTCCACGCCATGCGACCAGACACACGCATCTGGACGTGGACGCGGCGCGGGGACAGTTGGACGGGCAGAGCATGAGAGAACTGGCAAAGATGCCAATGCTGGCCTCAGACTACAGCTGCACCGAAAAAAAAGGGTGTGCATCCAGGAGGCAGCCACTACTTCCTGTCTTGGAGGAATTCCAGTTGTTCGCTGAAATAAAAGTAGCAGAAATTCAAGGAAGTTGTGGGATGAGATTTCATAAGATGACACATGGAGATAATTTGATTTATTCAGGACAAAACTATAGAAACCAATCCTACAGGAACCTTATGATTCTTTTGATTCTAATTCAGCATTCGTGTATGTAACACTGGGAGAAAAGCCTAAAAACCTTGAGGTTCCCCAAAGACCACTTATCCAAGGGATCTCATAATCATAATCATAATCTAAAGGACCTTTTACACTACACAGAAAGGTTCTTCCGATGTTAAAGGAATGGTTCACCTTCAAAATGAATATTCGGTCATTATTTACAAGCAAACTCTTGTCATTTCGAACCTGTATGACTTTCTTTCTTCTGCAGAAAACAAAAGTTTAACTAACCAAAAACCGTTGGTCCCTATCGACTTGCATTGATTTTGTGTCAATAGGGACCAACGTTTTTCGGTTACCGACATCTTTCAACATATCTTCTTTTGTGTTTTGCAGCAGAAAGAAAATCAAATTAAAATGATAACAGGGTGAGTATTATGACAGAATTTTCATATTGAAGGTGAACTATCCCTTTAAAGGTTCTTTATGGAACCATTCACCCAAAAGGTTATTCCATGGCATCATGAGACCCCTTAAACCTTCGAGAGGGAAAGTGGTCTTCCTGGACTACACTTTAAATTGAAATAACTATGCTAGTAAGTCTGTAAGATCAGAAAGTCAATAACCTAGCCAAAAAAAAGAGACTGTTTACGAAACATTACGTCAGTATCACAGTACATAGAACAGTGGAGGAGTAGTCTGAACACTAAAAACAACACATTTTGAACATATTTGCTATAATAAAAGAGCATAAAAAAACATTACTGCTACAACAAAAACATGACTTACCTTTAAGTTAAATAAGAAGGGGTGGGGTATCCGAAGGCATGTTTCTTTAAAGCAAAAATGAGAAAAACATGTATAATGAGATAACAGCGATTCAAAGCTAATGACACTCGCACACACTCCTGACCAAAATAAAAGCAGAAACTATAACATGATGTTTTGAGCTTTTGCATCAAAGACATGGGCTTGTTCAAACCCTCTTAGAATAAATATTTCATCGCTCTAACACTTGTAATTACACCTCATTTAAATATCCAATGAATGCTAATCGCAAGGTCAAGCAAAGATCTTTTTTTGGAAGTCATCCTTGGCTTACAAGAGCATGACGTCTGGGGCCAGAGCTTCAAAGACGCCAGTCAGCGTGGGAGGGGAACTTCTATTAAGTATGCAAGTGTGCGATGGAGACAAACATCTCCCACTGTCAAACACAAACTTAATTGTGCCGCCTGTAGGTCTCCAGTGTTGTATTACATTTTGGGCGGGTGATGAATCACCGCCATAAAAACAATGTTATTATAGGATGACAATAGCACAGGTCAGGGTTGAGGTATGACAAGATAAACAGCGTGTAATTCTTTCATTTAGCTGCACTTATCGTGACTTCTCTGTTTTTCATTATTTTGTGGTTTTATGCTCACCTCTGAAGCAGTTTCAACATATATTGACGCAGAGCGTTCGCATCGGCTCCTACAATGACGGTTGGCAGCCACTGGCTTGTGAAGTATACACTGTGAACTTGTGAAGTATACAAAGTCCTTGCTGTGGACTCACGACAACACAATGGAACGATGCAATAATGATGCTCTTGTATCAGTTTAATTGTATTTCTGTATAGTGTTTTTTCTTTGCAAAAGTGATGAAACCAACCTAAAAGACCATATATCTTCAGCAGCTCTGTCTGTATTAATCGCAATGCTCAAATGTTCTTATTCTAAGCTCATTTAGTTTCAACAGCTAAAGAAAGCTGTACTTTATGAGAAATCTTGTCTATGAGTTTGATCTCGTGAGAAATGGACCTCGCCTCTTTGTGAAAAAAAGAGAGAGATCAAAACAGAAAAACCACAGAGAAAGAAAGGCGGAGACTTTCAGTTCTACAGAACTTTCAATAGCAGATGGAAGTCTCTCAAAATGACACTCGGTGGTGAGGCAACACCTGCATCAGAGCTTGTGGACACGGCTGCACCTGTGGCCATCAGCAATGGGTGCTGTCATGCCAGCCACGCTGGCACCGGGGCCTGGCAGGGCTATGCCAACCTGGAGCGGAAGTGCGCCAGAGCACATGGCAAACAAATCAACACTGAAATGATGTTTGAAATACATTAACAGCTGTGATAGGGGATGTTATACACACACACACACACGCTGAGAGCTGAGGTGGGGTACACATTACTGATATTTGCTCTTTGAGCACATTATGGTGTGCAATTACGATTAAAGTGGAAAACGCCTGTCACAATGGATTATGGGTAATGGTCAGCTGTTCAACAATCGGTCACATTATGCCAGTGAGGCTTCACAAATCATTGGAAATCATGACGGTCTATTTACCGAATACAAAACAAATCGTATATCAGCTGAGATTTCTGTATTTCAATATTTTTTGCTGAAGTATCGTGAATGATCGGACACTGAAATGACTGTAATGTCGTTCTCAGTTTTTGTATAATTGTCTATTGGAGATACTAAATGCTTTCACAGTATGTGCTCTGTGACAAATGTGATTTATGGATACAAAAATGTACAAAAAAGGCAGGCCAGAAGCTTATGATGTCACTTTGTGAATATCTGCCGAAAAAGCACAGAACTATGTCACATTGCACACACAATACCATTATCTGGTCTTTAATAGAGTGGTTTTCCTGAACTCTGTCCTTTCCTTCTTATCTTAGAACAAGTTTTCCATTCCCCGTACGTCCTGAGGGAATTCAAAAGCCGATGTATGTTTAGCCTGCTGTATCTACACAGAGGACATGTTGCTGACAATCCAGAATATCCACAGCCTGACTAAACAGACCAAGAGAGCTGAATACCCACAAAGGCGTTCCTCTCAGAACAAAAGAGCACATTAACGTCGACAGGAATTGCCATTTGATTTCTTTCAAGTCGCCTTTTTTCTATCTGCGGGTCAGATAGGTCGCTGAATAAATCCAGACAAAGGCAGTTTTTCCTCTATTTTGAAAGGAAAGAACAGGAGAGAAAGGTTACAGGCAATGATAACATGTTTAATAAGACAAGACCACAGAGGCAAGCCGTGTTATCTCACCAAAGACAGCAGAGAGCGAGAAAGGGAGAGAGCGAGCGAGAGAGCGAGCGAGAGAGAGAAAGAGAGAGGGAGGGAGGGAGAGAAGCCGTATGGTGTGTGTTAACCCCTCCCCTGCTCTGGTGGCCCAGCCCGTGGTCCAGTCCAAAGCCCGGTCAGTCAGAAGTCATTACACCCACTATTAACTCCTGATCAGCATCATTAAGCATGCAAATTGAAGGGGCACGACGGCTCAGAAAACTTTTTACTGCCTTCTTCCCCCTCCCCGCCGCGCCGTCGGGCCTTCTCGCGACGCCCGGCGCTCCGTAGAGTCGCTGTCAATCTGATATTATCGTTAATTTAACTACATTCTTTCTCGCTATCTCTCTGCCTCACCGGCTCACGATCTGTGCTTCTATGAGATATGACCTTCCACGATAAGCACAAATCAAGGAGGAGAAGCTTTGGAAGATTACAGCCTTTACAGCGTAAAAAATATTGATTATAAACACACACAGTTGGGTCTCTGTCTTGTTTGGGTTGACATTTACATTAAAGAATTGAAGATTGTCTGGTGGAGAAAAGGGACCTTTAGCACAGACTGTAAAACTTTTCTGTTTGGAAACGTGGCCGCGTGTACCCCCATGTTCCTGTAAATTATGTAATATGATGGAAAAGGCATGTTTACGCATATCAGATTCTTATGAATTAACATCAAATTCATTTTGTGTTAGTCGAGGCATCATATTTTGCTTGTTCGATATTAAAATCATAAAACAAAGCAGGGACAAAATTTCCCTTTTGTCTGCAGCAATGATTCTTGCCGTCTGTCCATTAAACCTTTGGAACATATACATTTGGTATAGTGCATCTATCATGTACTGTGTCTGTCAGCTTCCCCTACAAAAATATATAAATAAATACATCTCTCCGTTTTACAATAGAGAAATAATCTTAGCGGCCTATTCTGAACACTGAGAATGCCACTTCTCATGGAGAATATCGCCCTCCATTGGTGGCTTGAGGAAGCATAAATACACATTCAAAATGTAAATTGTTACAAGAACAAAAAAGGAAGCAAAATTCTGCCGGGACATAACGAAAGCTATGTTTTAAATGCACTTTTAACTTACTTTTCTGAATATTTTATGTTTCTCTTCAGAATAATGGACAATAATACCATGATGGACTTGTTTATCGTCTTTATCTCGCTAAAATCCAATCTTCTTTTCTCCACCATCCCCTTAAAAAAAAGTGCTAAATTATTAATGCCTTCATTAAGGCAAATTATCTTTTAATATTTTTCCTGCATGTTTCAACTTGATGATAAGCAAGCCAAACAGAGCCGTACAGAATTCCTGACAAAAGATAAACAGCTTTAAAGGGAACAACATAGATAAGTAGCATTTAATTTACTGACCGCTGGACTTCTTTAAGAGCGACTCTAGCTTTAGCAGATAGAAGACAATTGATGTTTGCGACCACACCTCTTACTGATCCTTAGAAGCACTTTAATTGGGTGGTCACCTGTAAATGATTTAAATAGCAAGTCGTTCGTCTTAAAGTAATCTTCGCTTGTTCACTATTAGCTATTCGTTTTCTTCAAGTATCCCACACCTGCATCTTGTCTTCAAGACAAAAATGAAAAAATACTTTTGTGACACAAAAGCGAGTAGTGGTAAACTTCTCCCTTGACATTTTAGCATTTATCTAGCATTCAATATAATTCTATAAAGATAAATTGTAATCTCCTTTTCTTTTGAATCCTGAAAATATGCAATTCCTGTACTTCACTGAATACTTCACTGGCAAAAAAACGAAAAGAGAAAAGTCTTGTTGTCTTTTATCTGTTTGTACCGAGTCAAAAAGCAAGATGATGAGACTAAGCAAATGTGCAAAAGTGTTTTGGCGCTTCTACGCGTGTACCACGTACAACAGGTGTCACATTTGCAACAACGGGGGCCAGCCAGATTATCTGGCTCATTGGTTCATTTTACGGGGTGAAATTAAAGGCCTGGCACAGGTCCTTTCATTCTTCAGTCATTTGGTTACGGGCCAAAAGAAGCCTAAATGATATTTTGGCATTATGAAGGTTATTATGCATTAGCTGGACAGGTTTCAATATCAGATTAATGCGAGACGGAATTGAAAAAATAATTGCCAAATGCATGTTTACATGATAAGCTGCAGTTTGGACTTGAAACGATGTGCTTTTGGTAAAAACGTGAGATTTGTTCATTGATGCTTCAATTATATGTCCAGCTATTACAGCATTTTTACAGCACATAGCGCAAGCATTCTAACATAGGCCTATTGAAAATGAAATACCTGGGAACGCAGCCCACTGATTGTCTTATGTATTGTACAATGATATAAAAACACAATAATTTGATTTCTAATGCTACTTTTTGTCAATTCTGCATCAACATTTCTGTTGAAGTGCCACAATTATGCCTTTAAATTACATTTTTTGGTGGGATGGTTAACAGCAAATACTTCCGGCGACCCGAGTTTGAATCCAATTCCCTCTCTCTCGTCCCATTATTTCCTGTCACACTCTCCACTGTCCTGTCCATATAAGATGCCAATGGCCAAAAAGAAATCTACTCTGCTAACAGATCTATAAATCTGTAATACATCATAATTTATTATTTCTGTCAAATCTCTAATTGACAGCCGTAACAACGTGGTACATTTCACCATTTTACTTTCTGTTTTCCAGTATCCTAAATTCATTGTGTTTTCATAGTCTCTTAAGATAAAATCTCACTTGTGTTAATTGACGGCGTGCTTGGGCTTAGGCGAGGGCCAGGGGCCAAGAGTAGGACAGGTGGAGACGTAATCATGCAGAAAATGAGGCCTTTGGTGGAATGGAGCAGAAAAATGTGAAGGAAGATGGGAGTCAACAGATGAGGGAGTGACAAACCTGGGACCTGACCAGACCAAACCAACACTGATGCCACTTCTCACTTCTCAGATGAAACCGGCCCACCAGCGTCCAGTGAAGTTCTCCTCCATTCTTTCATTGACCAGAAGGTGATTAAACACATTTCACTAAACAAAAGACATACAGCAAAATATGCATAATAAATGTATTTCCATATGGTGCCTGAAAGCAACTTTTTCAAGCTAAACCAATCAGAAACCTTATGTGAACCATCTTGCATATTTGGGTTTCCTGATGTTGGATTTTCAAACATAAATGAATGGTTCAAATCACTTTTTAGACAATAAGTCTATTAAATAATGTTGTACATGACATCATATTAATCAGAAACGTAAAAAATCACACCGTCTATGGGTTCTGTTGTCTTAGCTGAGAGAGCACATTTCCAATGTGCAAAATATTCTCTGAGATGGCTTATGCATTGAGAAAATGTCCTTATTGCTACAGATATGGAACCTGACAGCGGTAAATTGGTAATCAGCTTCCTGGATATTGAAAAATTTCTCATTTATCAGGTGGCGATGGTGGAAATCTTCGCTGCATGTTTGTTAGCGTCTTCCAGCCAGACTCTGTGAGAGAATATTGTATTGTCCTGATAACGCTTCTACAATGCAATGAATATGAAACTATTGATTTTTACAATACATAATATAGCGGGAGATCTTCATCATCAGGTCACACAAAAAACCCAAATACAAACGCACAAGCTGACACATTAAGACAAATGTAATAACACTCTTTTGCAGTTAATATATATATCCACATGGTTTTATTATGCATGGTGTAAGAAATAATATCTTATACTCCATCTAAGGCTGCAAATGTGATGGATTAAGACACATTAAACAATAAAAGCCATGAAACACTTGAAGAAAAAAGAAGAGGGAAAACCAAGAGTTATAAAAGGACAACGGAAAGAAAATCAAATTCCTCAGCTGTGGCCATATGTTACCAAGGTGATGTTCCATGAAATCGATCCCAGTCTTAATATCTGCCAGCTCTTGGGCTTCCAGAGTCTTTGCATGCTGATCTGGGAAAGGCTGAAAGAGGGAGAGTATGTGTTAAAGGCTACAGAGAAATGAAAGTAAGAATCTGTGGTATTTTTTTACCCTTATTTCAAGTTGTGCCGGATGTACTGGATATCTCTCTTGAACTCTCTTCTGGAGATCCTTTTTGAACAGATTCTTTCACTGGTGTTGCAACAGAATCTAAGCAACACGCTGAATGCTTATAAGTATAACTATAGCTTGAAGTTTATATGCGGTGATATATAATTTACTTTCTCTGGGTTCAAACGCCGCAACGTGCACATGGATCATCAACAATTGACAGCATTTTTAATCCTCTGCAAATTCAACCCTAGTGTGTAAAAAGGTAGTAACCTTGTTTTTTGGCAGGGTATTTGGAGCATTCACATATACCAAATTCTTGCAGATCGCTCTCAGACCCATGAAACTAACCAATGTAGATCAATAAAAACAGTAAGATTTGTTAAGATGTCCACAAGACGTCATACTCCATTTCTTTATAATGCACCACACCAGAGATATCTTAAACTAAAACTGTTGAAACATCTCTGTGAAATCTATTTAAATATACTAGAGTAAAAAATGTAATTTATGTCAAAATTTTTGTTTATAAAATGTTCATGTATTTTTTGAAAATTCGGCAAAAGTATTAAATTACAGACATAAATTAAAATAACATGGAAAACATTTAATGTTACTTGACAATTTGTTTTATTTTATGCTGGACAAAATTTTTTATTTTATGCTGGACAAAAAAAGTATTTTATGCTGGTCAAATAATAAAAATTTATATAAATTGACAAACAGAAAATTGACATCAATCCTAAAAATATAAAAATACATATTTTACTAAAATAAAAAAATAAAAACTCTGCACACTACCTATCAAATGCTGCAGAACATCTCAAGACAAAAACAAAGAGCTTCACAATGCGTGTCTGTTAAAGGTGTCTGAGATACTTTTGGACAGCAAGTAAAAAAAGGCCTTTTTGTTCCCGTCCCTCTATTAATCTGAAAACTGTAGCAAAACCCCAAAGGGATTAAATGTGTTACTCTAAAGCTTTTTTCTACTTGCCAATCTGACTGCAAATTAAAAGATTGGGAGGGGACAGCGAGGAGGGGGGGACTGTTAATTGCTCGCCAATCGATAATTCTATAATTACTTTGTGACAAATGGCTGGCTTGGAGTGTTGGAATTGGTGGGGAAAGGGGGGCTTCAGGTGTCGGCCGGGGTGTGTAAAGGGAGTTAGCGATGACCAGGAACGGAAATATTTGCTTTTGTGCCTACAAGCGCTGTCAGTCCGGGCAGTGTGACATGGAACTTGTGTCAGGTTTAAAGTAGAAGCATAAGTCTACAGGGAAGTTCTGTCTTGGGCTTCAGCGAGAGTAAAGAAGCAGGATGCTGCAGGGTATCTGCATCCCTGGTGAAATCACAGGATTAAATTCATCCACAGTGAGAACTGAGGTGGATATAAAAGTTAACTTTTGACAATTTATAACTTTCAAACAGAAGTGATGCCGGAGAAAGATTGGGGTTGTGATTTGATCAAACCAGGATGTGATAATCACAAATCACATCAAATGCATGAAATGTGAAGGTAAGAATTAGGTTCGAATGAAATGTGAATAAAAGGATATTTTACCTTGTTGTGTTAATCCCCATCTGAACAGAAAGCTGAAGCTTTAATTTTGAAAAGTTTGTCAGTCAGTGGGTGCACTTGCTTGTAGCGTAAAACTGTAAGAACAGAAATACAATTTCTCTAGAACGCATTCTTAAACAAATACCATAAAGATAAAGTGAAGTGTTTTAAAGCTCTTCTGATATTTTAACTTTAACTTTTTCTAAGTATGAAAAATGACTAAAAATAGGCCTAATGCAAGTATTTAGAAACATCAGTTATATTTGAAAGAAAATGTGGATAAGACTTTACAATAAGATAGAAGGCTACTTGTTCACATAGTTAACAAACTAACAAACAAAATAGTTTCTTTGTTGATGTTAGTAATTACCAATCCAATTATCAATGTTAAATAAATTATTAATATAAACCCTCTAAAAGTATATTTCTTTATAGTTCTTGTTAAACAACGTTAACAAAAGCAACCTTTTTGTAAAGTGTTACGGATATTCTTTGACTACCTCACTGGGTGAAACAACTTCTCTGTTCCAAAAATCAACTCCATCTAAAAAGAATTTCCTGCCAATTTTTTTTCAAGAGCTTGGAAACAAGAGAGGACGTCAAAAGGAAAATGCCAGCGTGGGCCGGTTGTTCTTGGGCCTAGTACAGGCTGTTCAGATCCCCCCACCCTTCAGAGTTGTTTTATTTAGCGCTGCTGTCGAGAGTGCGTGTTCGCGCTTAAGTATCACAGAGAACTAATGAAGTACGGTGGGAGGCAGTCACACGCTGTGGAATAATAATAAAGCCAGGCGTGGACCACACATCCCCTGACTGCAGGACTGTCATAAACCCATTGTGGAATATTTCAGGACTACTATTACTGCTCGCACGTTCCCCACCATTGCACAGACTCTCCCTGAGACAACAGTTTTTCAATCAATGAAACAATAATGTATCATTACGTTATGAATACAGTATCTTTCAGATTACAGGGTCATCCCAGGAGGTCAGAAGTTACAGGGATCATCTCATACAAAACATTGACAAATGGGCTACAGTATTAAAAAATGGCACAGTTATCTTTTCAAAGCCTTGAGCATTCAAGTGTTGATATGAAGGACGTAACACTACACGAAGACAGAAAAAGGTTATGTGAGGGTAGATGGTTTGTGTACTCATTCTAGCAATGATCAAAGAGCCTCCAACAGTGATTTTAGTGGCTGAAACCATCTCACAATTCAGAGGCTCAGAGCAGAAAGGCCAGTGTTGTAGCTCTTGGCCGGTTCCTGATGGATACTGATTAGCTCGAGTGTAAACTCATCCGGCCCCCTGGCACGATGTCTTTGTAACAAACCTTAGACGGAAAGATTATCTTCAATTTCTCGCCACTCCTTTGATCCCAAATTGCGTCACCTTGGGTGACTTCTGTCGGATTAGCGGGCATTATTGCATCCGGCCTGTCGTGGCTCCTTTGAAATATCTCTCTATGCGTGACATCTTTCCAACTCGACGTAAAGACGTTTGTTGCTTATTTTTCGAAAGTTTCTGCATTTGCACATCTCGTAGGGGCTGTTTTGTCTTATTCACACGTTAATGTTCACAGCCTTTGGTTGTCAGAGTTCTACATGAATAAATTGGTTCTGGCTTAAGTGTGTGTGCGCTTATAAAATGGTGTGTTCTGTTTTTTGCTGAACAAGTGGCTCAAAAACAATCTTACGAGCTCCTTTGCTAAGTTAATTACAGCATATACATTAAAATAAAAAAGTGGCGTATAGTATAACAGTTACAGGCAAACACTTAGTAAACAAGAAGTGGAGGTGTTCGGGGTGTCAGGCTTTGTGCTGCAAAATCTATTCACATTTTCAATGCGTTAAAGGGATACTTCACAGGCAAAGCTAAATGTCCTCATGTTTTACTCACCCTCCAAGGCATCCTAACTGTATATGACTTTCTTCTTGAATAATAATGCAGGCGAAGTAATAATACCACGTATCATTTAACTTCCAAGTGGTGGGAATGGGAGTGAATGGGTGTCGACTTTTTGAAGCTCCAAAAGTGCATAAAAATTAAAAATGTCTGATTAATCTGATAAAAAAATTTAATAGATTGACAGCACTAATATTTACTAATGCTATCGCTTAGTGTAATGCAGACCCATGATGTTGGATGAAAAAGCCGATCCCTGAAGCAACACCAGAACTTCTCTTGATTAAGACGCTAATGCAGTATATATGCAAACAGACCTAATATTTCAGCCTTCACTAAAATGTGCAATGTACAGATATAATTTTTCTATAAAATTTTAATTGGAGCCCCAAAAGCTTCTCAGTTCACTTCCAAAGTCTATGGTGCAACTAATTACTTTCCCGACACAGTATAATCCCCAAGACAAATTCTCCAGCATTTCTAAAGACATGTATGACCTTTCCTGAACTCCCAAATCAGAAAGTTTCGTGTCACAATTCCACGGACAGGTATCACTGACAGTTTGGAATAATGTAAAAAAGTAAGTTTTAGAAAAAGGCAATTTGTGAAGTTTACTAAAACACGACCGCGACCCGTCGACGGCAACACGCAGCACCTCTCGACTGAGCAATTGAGTCCTTTGTGCTGTACGATTTCCATTTTCTCATTTATCTCTTGGATATATCTCGGCAACTGACGTGACATTAATGAGCGAAAATTCTCCAAAACTAATTTGAGCCTCAAAGTTATGGGGGGTTTTATGCTAGATTTAGATAATGATGGAACACCAGTTTTGAGTGGCACATCAAACTTCCAACGGCTCATTTGTGCTCAGATCTGCACAGAAACTCTCATTAAACGCCTTGCGTGATGCAGACTGGAATTCTTTCATTGGCACGGGCAGCGAGCAGACAGCCTGGAAAATAACTCGAAATCAGCCTGTAAGTCATTCTCTTTAACTCTGGGGATGATATGCTTTGCTTCGACACAAATAATGTGTCTGGATTCATGATGGGGTGAATAAAAAACCCTGTTATTGAGATTTAAATTCATTACGTTCGAGTATTTCAAACTTTCACTCGCATTGGTGTAACATCATATAACGGGCAGTTATCGTGCGTGATGTTGAGATTAGAGCAAATGTACAGCACAGTAACTGATGCAAAGAAGTAATTTAACAGACAGAGTTAGTCATTGCCGATGAGACTGAGCAAAAAAATACTTCTATGGATCTTAATGTCGTTCAACAGATGTCTGAGACCCCTATTGAAATGGTTCTATGTTGAATTGTTATAAATGTAGTATCGGTGCATCTCTAATTAAATTCTCTACCGATACCTGATTGGTCAGAGTACTATCTGATCCTGAAGATTAAACTAATATTCATTGTTCGTTCATATAATGACTTTTAACATTGAACACCAAACTTGTGATGTTTCTTAACATTTTCTATTTACGTAGGACAAATTGTGCATTTCATTAATGACCAGGAATTGGCAAATCAATGTAAACATTTCTTTCATTAATGTCCAACATTTTTCTTAGTTTTTATATTATTTAAAGGTTTGAAATAAACTTTATTTACAGGTTTAAATGAAAGAAATCCCTCATCTTTAATACGGTCTAAAACTCGCAGCCCATATTGTGACACCAAAAATGTGGTTACATACCAGAATGGAGCAGGGGAATTGAAAGAGAGTGGCCAAGTGGTGGGAACCAAGGCTTCTTGGAGACATGAGCTGAAAAATATTGTTTCAAAGTTAT
The DNA here is from genome assembly GCF_947034865.1 of Barbatula barbatula. Taxonomy (NCBI): domain Eukaryota; kingdom Metazoa; phylum Chordata; class Actinopteri; order Cypriniformes; family Nemacheilidae; genus Barbatula; species Barbatula barbatula. The sequence continues at coordinate 4,316,465 of NC_136785.1, forward strand.
TACATTTTTACGAAAAAAATATACAAAGACAAACTTTGTTTTCTTTAGAATAACATGCACTGATGAATCACACACAAGAAAACTAGGAGCATTAAAGAAATAAGCTTTGATTTCACACTCTATAAACCTAACCAGATTTAACCGAAGGCCGCTCAGCAGAGCAATTACTATAACAAGTCAAGTAATGGCCTTTGCAGGGACCAGGTGCGTAGGGCTGAAAGAGAGCGAGATGGGTTTAGTGCAGAGCAACAATGTGCCACGACACTGGGAGTAAGCGATTTTGGTTCCCAAAAACTAAGAAAGGTAAACTAAGTCTCAGGGTGCAAGGTGCCATCTCAGAGGGTCTGAAAACAGATGGAGGGGTGGTGGGGGGGTCTGGCAGACAGACAGGGCTCAGGCTGTCACACATGCAAAGCTAAATGACAGCCACCAGCGTGCAGGACCAATTGCTACAATATGGCATCTTGGCCCAGGCCATCACGGGCAGCCTGGCAGGCTGTTTGTCTCTAAGGAGGTGTGCAAAGCGATAGTACTTTTCTTCCCTTTACTATTCCCTTACATTTAAGCGCCCACAAAATCCTTGTAAATGCAAACTTGCTAGGTTAATAAACATTAACTTTCTTTATCAGCTGTACAAAGCTACCTCATGAGAATCTCACCAACTCCCTCACCCAATAAACAGATTTAATTATTTTGAGTGAACACAAAAGGATACTTGAACAGATGTTGCGTTGTGTAGCAGGAGATATGAACGGGTGGTGGAAACTGAAGCAAAAGAAACCGAAGCAATAAACTTCCAAACACAAACAGGAACAAAATACATAAAATGGCTTACCAATCAAATTTTTAAAGAGGCTTAAAGTCAACTTGAGATCGAAACATATGCTATATACCTTAATGCATGTTCCTTTAGTTCACCCAAAAATATAAATTCTGTCTTCATTTCCTTGCCCTCAAGTTGTTTCAAATCTGTATAAATGTCTGATGAACACATGAAAGATATTTGGAAGAATGCATTTATCCAAAAGGTTCTTGGCCACCACTTACTACCACAGTAGGACAAAATACTATATACATTTCTTTGTTCGAAAGAAGATATTTCTAAGAATGTAGGAAAACAAACAGCTCTTGGGCACTTTTGACTATCGCTGTAGCTTTTCCTACTATGGTAAACAATGGAGTCCAAGGACTGTTTGGTTACAACCATTCTTCCAAATATCTTTCATTGTGTTCATCAGAACAAAGAAATGAATACAGGTTTAGAACAACTCGACGGTGAGTGTTAATTCCAAAAGAACGTTTTTTATAGAAGCAAAATATGGCAAATTGCTTGTTTTTTCAGCTGCCTTCCTCCATTATGGCATGCAATGCCCACAATTCAGTTTTCAATCTGGCAACGTTTTTTCCATCCAGTCATTTAAGATTAAGACACCAAAAGTAAAACCATCAAATTAAAGATACTTAGCAATATCCATTAACTACATGTACTGTATAAAGTACAGTATGGATAAACATAGTCTTTCCAAGGCCGTGAAAAATCCTTTGATTAATGGCAGGCAGGTGGGTTCTCGGCGACGCTGTGCGTCTGCTTGTTTATTCACCCTCTGCTTACGGCCCACCTCTGCCCGTCCAGAGCCACATTCATTAAATTTACAGCGGACAGAGGTCTAGGAATAAATACCGTATGCTAATGAGATATATCCGCACGCTCGCCGAGGGAAACTCCCACACGGTTCGTCTTCAGTTTTAATCAGCCTGACAACCGTCATACTATCAGCATGTGACTCCCACCTCGCTGCTTTAACCTAAAATAAACAAGGTATACAAAGAGAGAGAGAGGGGTTAGGCGATAGATGGATGACGACGCTTCGCACATTATGAGGTAGGAAACGCAGGCCAACTTATAATAATGAGATTGCAAGCGCGATGTTCTGACATAATAATATTCACACACTGGTAAAGCTGGGAATCCAGTCTTACACTTGTATAATGATAATAATGATAAAAACACATGCTAGTCATCAGAAGCACTGAATCATTCATTAAATTCAGAGTGATTCCTGAGGGCTTATCAAATCAGCATGTGCTCACGATGGCCGAGAGATGGTCATTCGGTATGCAGCGCTTAAGCCATTGCTAAGTCCACAGCTCATCGATCCCTCACGTCACTGAACCTTTGTCTCGGCTGCAATACCCGACACATAAATCAAGGTCTGGATGCAGAAAGTTTCTCCACAGGAAGTCAAGAAAGAGGAAACCGCATGGAGTTCAAACTATGAGAGAAACAAAGCAACTATGAGTTCAATTTTGATACAATCAACTGTTCAAATTGAAATACAGAATAAATCACGAAAACTGCCAAGAAAATGTCCCTGCTAGGCCTACATTTGACTTGAAAATGACAAGATAAATTATATTTCGTTTATGAGGCCTGTTATAGGACAATCGAAAGTTTCTGGCATTTGGTATACTTTCTATGACAATAAGGCATATCGTTGACATAAACTGACCAAAAAGCTGAAAATAAATGGATGAAATCAAGTTTTTTACAAACTGAAATCAAATCCTGCAGGAGCCACAGTTTTTGTGCCTTGTGTAATGGTCAAACAAGAGGCATTTTTTATGTTCCACAAAAAATACATTTTGCAGTTTTTTTATTACTTTATTCATTTCAAAAAATGGCTCAGTTGTCTATAAACAACAAATATTGGAAAAGAAAAGGTATTGTTTTAAATAACTGCGAATTTCAATACAGAGATATTGCGTCATTTTTTGAGGATTTAATTATATAATTATCATTATACTGAATCCGGAAAGTCTTCTGGACCAGTTTTTCATAGGCCCCTTTTTTGTTTCCGGGGGCGTAGAATAGGTGGAGGCCGTTTTACTAGCTAGGCCTTTTTGACAATGACTGAAGAAAATGTGATTTCTTTTGAATATGTAAGGTTAGCCGGAGCCCGAAAAAAGTAAACTTTAACGGAAAGAACCAGATTGGCCGACATGTACAAGCTCACTCAAAGGATGGACGAACTGTCAGGATTACGTTAAGTGATCTGACATCCACAACACATAGAGAAAGAAGCCAAGTGTGTATAGTCAAGATAAACTGAGAGAAAACACATCTTTAGTACTAACAGTGGTAAACGTTGGCAAACACACACCTGGCACATAATATGAGCCTTCTCAATGTTCCCTTTCCCGGGTTTCTACTAATACCCTAATGAATGCTGTAGAAAGTGCGATGACAAACAGTTTTCTTTATATTTCTTAAAGTTAGCATGTATATGCACTTAAAAAAGGTTAACATTACGTGAAAAACAACTTAACTTGTTCCCCGGGTCCTGATAAGGTGGGGATACACAAGAGGTTTTTAGACACGTAGCCTACCCAAATCTCTAGCAACAAAAGACAATAGTTTATTAAGTGTGTTGGAGATGCAAGCATCTTTGGTGATCGTTTCTGTGAAGTCTGCTAGTTTTATTTTGTTTAACTACAACCGTCATCGTTTTTTTTCTGGCAATGGCAGCTGGTATGTATTAGAATGTCAAATTAGAGCTTTCACTCTGTCGCTTCTGGCACTCAAAAACACAGCAAGATGATATTTTAAACTCCTTATGTAGCTGACTCTGTGCTGATTTTGTATTGGCCACATCCAGTTTTGCCTCCAGCTAAAGTAACCGAATCGTGACGTCGCTTCAAAAGGGGTCTATAGTTTGCCAAGTGGTCTATAAAAGCATTGAGAATATAATAATAACAAAATAAATGACCACTGAAAATGATGTAATATACAAATACATATTTAATTGGAAAATATTTGAATAGGCTATGCCTTTCCGGTCGTGTTCTGGATCTTGGATTAGCTGGCATGACCACAAACATCCGCATTAGTAGCGGGACTCACAGAGAAACTAGTACGATTGCTGTTGGATCACACTTTTCTCGCATTGTTTCACAAGGCTTTATCTCCAGGGCACTATCCGCAACACGATTCACCATTGCTGAAGCTCCAGGAGCTATAAAATCACCATTATGGCGCAAGTTGAGCTGATAGGAAATTCATTTCAGAAGCACATTAAGTTGGAATGGTATACGCGCGTTCCCTCCCGCCCAGCCCGCTTCTCTGGTTATCTTCAGCTTTGCGCAGTAGGAAACTCATTAGCTTCTTCTGCTGGGCATGGAAATAAAACTCTGGCACACTTTGTCTCCATTTCTGAGAAAATTAATTAGAAGAGAACAGACACCGCTGCCGACGCGCCAGCCTCCATTTTGACAGTTGCTATTTTTTCAGCCGCGTATCATTATTTCCTGCTGTTGTTGTCGCTTTAGATATGCTCCGCGCGAGTGATTGTGGTATCGATCTGCTCGGCCCCGTTAAAAACGTCTGGATTTAATTCGCTTGTCTCTGTGTTTGCTGGTCATGCTTTTAAAAAATTCTGTTTACTGTGTGAGGGGAGACGGTATTGAATTTTAGCGTCTTGGTACTATATTGGGCTATTTACACAATGACCACGCTCTCTATAACACACACGTGGCAGAAAATTACACGTGATATCTTGGATTCTTTGGTTTATTTATTTATTTATGGGCGCTAAACTCGAGCTACACAAATTGCGTTGCACCTTATCTTTTTGGTCTGTAATATTCCTTACTGGATACTCCCGCTCTATCTGCGGATGCAATACATGTTTTTCCCGTATCGCCAAAGCTGATCATGTTCTCTCCCTTCTCAACCTGTGTGTGTGTGTTTGCGTGCGCTTAAAATAAAACCAGACTCCTTCGCTAAAGGACAACAATGTGGAAGATAGTTTATGAGAGGAAGTAACGTCAGCCATGTCTGTTTTGGGAAAGGGTCGTACAAGTTTGGCTGATCTTGTCTACAAAACCGGTCTGAAATAAATTCAGGTGATTCTCAGTCTATCACATCACTCGAGTGCTTTGTGAATTCTAGCTTTGACTTGGTCTTTATATAAGCATACTTTTTACATTTCTGCCTCTGTTTCTCCTTACCGTCGTCCTCTTTTCTCACTTTGATTGAGGCTGGGGTGGGTTATTGAACTCTGGACAGAATACCAGAGGGACCCAGTGCTTTTGTAGGAGAGGTGATTGGAAGGTGTTTTTTTTAGCCGGAGTGGGTCGAGAGGAGCAGCATCTTGGTGATATAAAACATTGATCAGCATTGATTTTGTGTGTCTGCGAGCACGCGGCCTTCTTTGTCTCTCTCTTCTCACCTCCTTCTTTCTGCGTTTCAGGCTAAGCAATGAGACGATGTTTACTCCTCGCATTCTTAGTGGGCGGCATTTTGTCCGAACAGAAGATGGTGGAAAGATCTGTACGATAGATAAATGGAAGAAAAATTTGAACCTTCCCGGGGACTGAGGAAAGACGAGGGATCCAGGGACAAAGGGAGAGGAGAAAATAGAATGGGTCCCTTTTCTGCCCTGTGCCTTGAGGCGTGCAGGTGTCCACTTAGTGCTGGTGTGTAATTCATCTTGAGGAATGTACGAGTTCAATCGCCACCGTCTAAACTCGACATGAATCAAAACAGAACTTCGGCTGAATTTCTGAGGGTAGACACACGGTGATGGTAGCTGTGGTGCTGTATCAAAAATGGCGACAATTCAAACGTAATAAAGTTTACTGGGACAAAGTATGTTGGGAAACATATTTGTCATTTTCACACCATAAGGGTTAACATGCAGAAGCACTCAAACCAAACGTTTGTAGCGTTTGTTAGGTGTGAAGCAGTCTTTAGTTAAAATGAAAACTGCTTGGAAGAGGAATTCGGCAATCTTACTTTTGAAGATATGTCGTTTCCTTGCGATCTCACAGGAATTCGTAACTGTTTTACGAACGACTTTGTAAATTGAATGAATTCTTACAATGTGAATTGGACCAAAACCTAAATATTATAAAAACAATACTGACGACACAATCTCACAAGAATTCTGAACTGTTTTACGAGGTGGCTAATTGATATGAAATCGTTCAATCTAATAGTTTATGATTTTCTTTCTCGCCAGTGACGTTAGGTTTAGGGAAGGGGTTTAAGTTTTGCGTTTTTCTAATAATCATACGTTAATCAACATTTACCTGTTACGAATTTATGAATTAGCTACCTCGTAAAATGGTTTCGAATTCCTGTGAGATCAGGTTGATATTGAAGTCCATCACCGGCGCAAAAGCAAATCGTACTCAACATATTTAACACAAATTTGTAACCTCATAAAGTAGTTAAGAATTGTGTTGGTACTTGATGATGGTAACCAGGTGATTATTAAAGCTATAGTTTACCTGAAAATAAAAATGCTGTCAATTTACTCACTTTCACGTCATCCTTTTCTTTCATCTGAAAGAAAAAATACTAAATTTTATATTAAAAAGGCAGTCATGTTTTTTCTATGATACTCAAAATGGTGAAGCATATACTGTATACAATTGTGCATGAGGTTGGCATTAGAACAAATGCATTCAAAGTGAAAGACTAATACACAACGAAGACTTTTATTTTTTAATAACATGCATGCACACCAGCAGTATGTACAGCAAAAGCAAACACGGTCTGTTTTGATATTCTGTTGACTTTAAACAGTCCTTTCTGTGACTGCATATTACAGGTTCTAGTCGTTGTTTGGCATTCTACGACTGCAGGAATTTTATTACTCATTCCTGCAGAGCTATTAAACCCTATGCCCTGAAATTTCTCCTGGAGGTTCAGGCAGCAGTGGTGCAGCGTTGTGGGAGCCAGTGACGGCATTAGCGTCTTGCCGCAGAGCTCAGATGTCTGGCTTTAGGTCCCCGACCGCTCACTGGTGAGGCATGGAGGCCACGGTGCTGAAAATCCCATCAAGCCACAGTTCCAGGTCCTCGCGCAAGAAAGATGAAGCGCGCTAGCTCATCAGGGGACACGGCCAAGCCCTGATGCCTCTTCTCTTCTTTCGTCCCCTTTCCAAAACTCGCTCTTGCTCTCTCTTCCCCTTTTTCTCATTCACTTCCCTTCAGGGAGTGTGTTGCAAGGCCAACAAGCCGGAACCCCATGCGCTGGCCTTAGGGGCTGTCGCTCGCTTGTTGAATAAAGGAGCTGACTGGCTGATTGATAGACCCGCACCAGTCCATGCCCCTCGCACGTTTCCTGGTTCACCGCCTTAAATAAGAATCCTTTGCTGGGCAGCCTGGTTTCAGCATTCGTTAAATTTGGTGCTTGATGGATGGCACCAATTTTATGGCAAACCCAGATGAGCCACCTAAGCATGCCCCCTTCCCTTCTTCTACGCAGGTAAGTCCCCGGTGCCTGGCGAACAGGAGTATTCTAAAACGGTATCAATCACAACAAAGGCCACTCTGCCGCAGCGCAATGTTTCAATTATACCTTGCCGCTCCCTCACGGCCGCATCGCCCCGTCCTGACACCCCCCTCATGCCCCGCAGCCAAAAGAGGAAAGCTTGCCGTCTCCTCAGCAACAGACGCGTCTTTATCTCTTTTAATTCATTTCAGGGTTATTTATAAGCAAGTCTATCATCACCCTAAGGGCTGTACCAACCCCAGAGCTGACAGATGCTGCCAAACCCAGAGTAAGCTGCTCTCGCCTGCTGGTACGGCACTCGGTTCGAAGGTATCGTCTGGAGCCCGCAGAGCCTTGAGCTTTGTCTGTCTGGCGCGACGGGAGACGGACAGGTGAAAAAAGTTAAGCAGGTGCAAGCCCAGAGTCTCTGGCGTGTCGGGGTCATTTGTTACCCAGCGAGGACAGACATGTTCCCCTCAGACATGGCTCGGCAGATGGGAGGTCACTCTTGCAACGAGATCAGTTGCGGCATTTGGACAAGCAGACGTGGAAAACGACTAATGTATCAAATGGTCTTAGGAAGTCCTGTTCAATTAGGCTGGTTTTGATCACAGAATGGATTTCTTAAGCGTTCGTGCGTACAGACACAATTGCAATGGACGGAAAAGAAGAAATCTGTTTAAAGGTTTTTTAAATTGAAATGGCATCAAACGTAATTCTTGTGGTGAGATGATAAAAAAACAACATGAGAGGTGACAAACAGAGAGGCCAGTCTGGATGTGATTGTTGAGCCAGCAGGGATTGAAAGGGATAGTTCACGAAAAATGAAAATTAAATCATAATTTACTCACAGTCTTGTCATTTTAAACCTGTACGTCTTTCTTTTCTTCCTGTACAAAGAAAGATGGCGGCACCCATTCACTTCACAAGTCATCGTTGTTTGGTTACCAACATTCTTCAAAATATCTTCTTTTGTGTTTTTGGAACAAAGTCATATAGGTTTCAAATGCCAAGAGGGGGAATACATGATGACAGAATGTTAATTTGTGGGAGAATTATCCCTTTAAAGAGAATGAATTCAAACATGGTTTCACAGTAAAGTTGCAATCCATTAAAAATATTAAAATGAAAAAAATGCATTTATTAAAGAAAGTCGATTCAACTAACTGCCTAGTCGGTTGTTGGATTGCTTTTGTGCACCATTAATATCTTAATGAAAATAAACCTAAATTAAACTCTATCTGTAGAAATGTGCCTCTAGTTATTATGAGAAATTAAATGCTCCCAACCAACCATCTGCATGCCCCTAAAAATTCATTTAAAAAATGAATGTTTATTTAGATGATTTATATCCACCATCATAAATAAAACGAAAATGTTATCCATTCAATCAAATAAACTCCACCTTCTTATCAGTGTAATTTTGGAATGTCATAAAATTGCATAATTATTGAAAACGTCCGTCATCTTTCTCCACAGCTCCCCGGGCTAATCAATGTCACATTCAATAAGTGCACATTTATGACATTTTAAAAGTTTCAGCTTCAGAAACTACAGCTAATTTGTCTCCATCTCCCTAGTTTTTCAGACACTGAATTCGAGAGGCATCACACTTGGTGAACTAGACTTTTACTTCGGCACACTTCATAAAGTATGACATTACCCAAGGTCAAGTAGCACTCGGAGAAGCCCGGATCCCGTTTCGAGCTTTAATCCCCTCTCTCTATTGCTCCGTATCAAAACTGGAACGTCGGGTCGGGCGGTCCGTCAGGACAGCTGGGTCTTCAGACTGGAACGATCCACTGCAGAGATCCTGCCTCTTACCAGTCTCATTAATTCGCTTCGTCTTTATTATCTCCCTCTGGCTGTGACTATTGATTAAAAATTCACAATGAAATGAGATGAGATCGATGCACCTCTCTTTAAATCAACAACTCATACAAGCGGATGGCAAGAATTTTAGTTTACCTAAAACACGAGGTCTGGAGAGGATCATTGCTCAAGGAACTCTAAGATGCAAAAGGTGACATGCAAGTCGCAAGGGATTGTCATCTGTACCTATGCATAAGAGAAAATCTATTAAAGCATGCTTTTAACTCGGGTTGTATATGAAAGTGGTTCAGCAAGGCCAGATATGCTCTAATAAAGTGTCTTCACATGGGAGTTATAATTAATGTACTATTCTACAACATAAACGTTGGAGTTGCTGTTCAATAACTAATATGCTGGAGGAAATTCGATCGATTTTTCTAATATTTGTACAAAATTACTGAGAAGTAATTTCATTAAATACTTTTAAAAGTTTGAGGATTTCTTGGCACTTTTATAACAGTGTTGCACAACCTATAAAAACAAGACACAACCCAGTTATTAAAGTTGCAAAATTTACAACCCAATTTATTTATGTAATGCAACAGATTTACTATAGACGGTTTCATCGAACACACGTGCCATTAAAAACACAGGTCAAATATCAGACAGACTATTAATTCCTATATGCAGTGTTAATTAAATAAAACAATAAATTCTAGCAGCCCCCCCGGTCAGGTAAACGGTGCAAAACAGTATGGAAACGGTGGCGAGGAACCCAAATCTCCATATGAGGAGAAAAAACCTCAGAGGGAAACCAGGCCTAACCAGGCGATTCCAGTTCCCCTCTGGCAAAAGCTGCAGCCTCTGCACAAGCTCGACAGTGCTTGCACAACAAGGCAAAAATAAAAAATTTGGCCTTTTAATTAATATTCTATTGTATATTCCTTGTGTTAAATTACATTAAAACTACTCAACAGTTCTTGATTCTTTGCGGAGGTCTTCCGGAAGTTACGTTTGGGCCACATAATATTTGTTTATGTTGTTGCCGTTGAAACATCTATAAAGTTGCTAACTTCTACCTCTCTATCGCCATCTGAGTTACAACAATGTATGTTACTTTGTGTACTCATCTTTACAGTATGTGAGTTGAAGTAAAATAACGTCAATCTAACATTTTAAACAGACTTTTTATCTACTTACTGTTTAATGAGAAAGAAATATACACTGTCAGTTTGGAAAAGTAAAACAAAATGGACACAACATAGTTTATTACTTACAGTTGAGTCAGTCTACAGCTGTTATTTCCAATCACTTAAAGCTCTGAGAGTTACACAATCTTTTGTTTGAGAGTCTACACAGTTTTGACCTATAACACACAACAATCAACACTAATTCTACTTTACCAATCTGCAAGTATTAATCCACATTACAAACCTTTGCTCAACACACGAGATAAACATTTTTATTTTCCAACTAGAAGCAAAGCTTTGAATCCCAAATGACAGTAGTGCAGCCAGAGCACAATCTGGTTCCATTCCTGTTCGTCCATCGTATACGACAAGTGGACTTTTGGACATCTGATGGCTGGTTTCTCACAGCAAAGGTAGTATGCTCGCCGGGGGGTTGGGAAGGGGGTACAGCCAGACGCACACTTGGGAACGGTGTGGATGGGTTTGATTCACCCTGGCACACAAACAGAACAACTGGCGGGGTTCTTCTGCAGATGGGTATGCAGGTGGGCATAAGGCAGGGCAGGAGGGAGCGCGGGGGTCCTCTGCCAGGTTTGTGTCGTCCTTGTAGCTTAGAGTAGGAGCATTTTTTTTTTCGTGTTGAGCACATCTGGGCCAAAGTCCACAATGCTTTGCATTCAAAGGCGCATGAGTGTGAATCTGCACTGCCCTCTAGAGGAATCTAGTATACAAAAACGCCTTGCAAGAACCAATATTTAAATATAAATAGAAATCGTGAAACTTACTTAAGACATAAGAAAAGGGACGGTACGATTGCACAGTTGGATGTGAAACAGATTTCATCAAAACAGGTAATTCCATCCAACAAGCAGGGGAACGAGGACGTCAATCGGGTCTAAATGAGAACAGCCGTGTTCTTTGTTTTTGGGCACGAGCGTGCTTACTCATAATGTGTCAACATGAGTCATCGCGCTTCTGTTGGTATGAACAACATCAGCTACAAAACAACAAAACTCTGCGCAACGGCACTTTAATCCACAGCATCAAAAGGCAGATAGCATCCATCTCATTAAATGAGGCCTCGCTTGATCTATTAAGCCTCACTTCAAACAATATTAGAATGCTGTCTTTAATCCCAATCACTTTGCAAAAAAAACTATACCATCATAGACTGGCAAAGCCACAAACAGCATTGATTTCTTAGGAATGGAATACAGACAGCTAATCGATACATGTGTGTGTCTTCTGCACAGGCCGTGAGTACAAATCAATGTCAGGGGAGGCGTCATTGACAGGCAAAGTAAACCTGCTCTGAAGCACAGTTAGAGACCCGCTTAGCAGCAATATTTTCTTTTTAGGTGCATATTTTGTTTGAATTCTTCTGAATATTTAGGATAAACAGATCAACGCTCCCTCCCTCAGATCCCATCAGTTTACAACACTGAAGTCAACACGATATGGGTTTTCAGAGACCGGTTTGCGGCTGTGATTTGAAGTATTCAATATTTTAAGATGGAATGCCTGGAAAGCATAGGAAAAAGGGCCTACGGTACATCAGCTGAAAGGTGATTTTAGAGAAGAGAATTTTATTACATTTTCAGGAAACATTTTTGTCTTTGCTGTGTTAAATTACGAACAGTAAAAACATTTGCATGCATTAAAGTTGCAATGAAATGTATGTTAAACGGATAGTTCACCCAAACATAAAAGTTGTTTAATTCATATATTCACATCCCATTCATGTCATTCTAAACCTGCATGACTTTCTTCTGCAGAACACAAAGTCTTTTGAAGAACGATGGTAACCAAATAACATTGGCTCATCGAGTTCCATTGTATGGACACAAAATGTCGTCTTATGTGATTTTTTTTAATTCCTTGACATTAACATACTGTTTTCTCCAACTGTATACTTTCAGTATATGTGCTGTATTAACTCAAAATGAAACAAATAAAAGTCCAGCACAAGCACCTAAAATCTCTTCCAACTGTGGAAAAACCCTATTATGTTCACGGCTTTAACTTTTCATTCCTCTATCCACAAATTAGTAACATATTGTGCAAATGAATCCTGACACTTATAGTTGAGTTTGGCTGGATCAAGCAAAATAAACTAAGCTAATAACCGCTTTGAGACATTTCTCAAATGTCTTCTTTTGTGAATTATTTTATTGCTTGGTAAGACCAAACGTCTTACGTTTTCTCCAACTGTATACTTTCAGTATTAAATCAAAATTAAACAAATACAACTCAAAACTGCTACTTCCTAATGCGGTTTTGTGTTGTAATTCTTGTCCAACGATTGGCCCAAACATATTACTGCCAGTCCACCCTTGGTCTTTGCCCTTTCCTGCTCATCAAATCGCTGCTCCACCTCTGTCCCAAACTCAACTAAATGATTTATTGATCCAGGGCAACCTCCATATAACCTGTAAATTACCTCAACACCATGTCATTATCTACCAATGATGAGCAGGGCCAAAAAACCCAAGAAGATGCCTCTCAGCGGAGACTTCATTCAATGCTGGACCAAAGTCTGATTCAAACTTTGATCAGGCTTAACCTGCTTTGCAATAATTACTATTCCTGTGAGGGGCTAGATGAGGTTGGAGGTTCAATGAATCCATGGACTCATGACCACCCTGTCTGAAAGCCTTGTTTGATCTTACCGAAGAGTCGCAGCCCAATTCGTCAGTGAGATAGATGAGACGGGCCCAGCAAACCGGCACTCGGGTCCTCTCCGCACCAGCAACCTCTGGACGATGGTTTTCAGACAAAAACACATATCTTTATTTGACGACGGACATCTAAACTATTTAGCACTGTCTTATAGGGTAAAGTGGCAAACATGTATAGCATGTATAAGAGAACATGATTTCTTTATTACAACATTTCTAACCAGATCTATAACGTGATATTGCGCTTTATTTACATCTTTCCTGCTTGGAGCAAATAAAAACAATTCAATTCAAATAATTCTCATGAAAACTGACAGTTCTGACCGAGCCTCATTTTAAGTCGTATAAGTTAGAGCGCGTATCATTATTTGAATCAAATCTAGACAAGATGCTGGGTTTAATGCCATGGTTTGGTAAAACACATTAAGACCTCAGTTTGGTAAAATATTGTACAAACCCAAACTTCGCTTTAAATGGATAGTTCACTCAAAAATGAAAATGCCATTATTTTCTTACCCTTTTGTTATTTTAAACATGTGTGACAGAACACAAAAGAAGATCATTTGAAGAATGTTGGTAACCGAACAATGGCAATATTGACTTGACGTGTTGTTTTTTTGTCTATACAATAGAAGTCCGCCATTGTTCGGCTACATTCTTGGTAAGGAAATAGTGATCGATCCCTTTTTATTATCATACAAAATGTCTGTATTTCACAAAACCGTGGGTTTGAAACAACCAAGCAGGTTTTATTCTAAAAGAGTATATTAATTAGGATAACATTATTGCTTATATTATTTTTGTGATTAAGGTGTTGTTCTTTCGCACAACACATTAACCTAAAACCTTTTCCAACTGTGGTAAAACCCTGTGATTTTCACGGCTTTAACTTTTCATTTACTGCCCACAAATCAGCATCACGGTGTAAAAAATCAATACTGACACTTACAACAGTTGAGTTTGGCTGCAGCAAGCAAAAGAAACTAATAACCACCCAAAGACGCAGGCAAAAATCGCAACACACATCAGTGCCAAAATACACGTGCCGATCAAGTCCAGCGAGTCTATCAAAGAGGAAAATAGTGAATTAAATAGTGTGAGTGAGGGGCTTCATTTAAGCACTAAAGATACAGTCTGTTGCTAATGAGTGGTGGGACAATTAATCCAGAGGAAAGAAGTACAATTAATAACTCATCATTCTTCAGCAAGGTCAAAAAGTTTAATGGTACCATTTCACTTCAATATAAGACTAATAATACTTTACCAGACTGATATAAAACTACATACAGGGTTATTTTGTGCCATGCTAACACTTCACAAGCTTGGGGTGGAGGACTTGAAAAGCAGGTGACCACTGCCCCCGTCTGGTGCTCTGGAGAACAACACAATTGTGTTCTCATACACTCACTTAGACTATTATTGCATTTTGCATATGGTCCACCGTGGCATACAAACAAATTTAATACTGTCATTTTATACAAAGATGCAAGAACTCACACACACCTGAAGCGCTGGATTAAACCTTTAACAAAATTGTATGCCATAAATAGTTTTGTTGTCTAGCATTAGATTTGATATTTAAACAGAAATATATTACTCCCAAACATTAACATAATGGCAGACATTCTTAAAGACACTTATAGGTGATAGGAATTAAAACATATTTACCAAAAACAAAAAAAGTCAGTTAGCATTTTTCCTCCTCAAGTATGCAGTCACAAGTATTAAATTCCCAAGCACGTTAAAAAAAAGCAACAAACTGTTATTTGAGGTACCCATGTGTCGGATAAGTAGCTGGCACACATCACAGTTGTGTGGGAAGAGCTAAAAATAAACTCGAAGGTCGCAGATTAGAGAAAGCTCGCAGTGCGAGTCGATTGCTGGCGAGTTGGAAGGGCGTTAAACGACACAAAAAGGTGACCCCTTAGACAGCAAAAAATTAATCTGATAAAGATTACCTGACCGAGCGGTTACTGTTGTGCCATCACTGCAAATCCCACGAAAATGATGCAGCTAAGCAAAACAATCAAGATGAGATTAATACAACACAAATACGGGTTTACATGGGACAAGAAATGTGGCAGTAATGGTTGAAACAAGGCCTCTGGGTGATGTTTTTTGGCACTGTATGATGAAGAATTTGGGCATTTCCAATGCAGACATTAAATCTGATTTTGTCAGTATCACACTGATAATAATGCTTGATTGTGCTAATTTAAAGGGATAGTTACAGAATAGAAAATTCTTAATTCTTTCAAATGAAAATTCATCATATTCACCCTTGTGTCGTTTCAAACCTGAATGACTTTTAAATATCTTCTTTTGTATTCTGTAGAAGATATAAAGTGTGTTACCAAACAATTCAATGAGGCAATGAATTCCATTGTATGAACACAAAACCCCGCAGACATTTCTCAAAATATTGTCTTTGGTGTTCCACAAACAAAGTGTCATGTACAGGTTTTGAACAACATAAGGGAAAATAAATGGTGACAACATATTTTTATTTTTGAGAAAACCCTACCCTTAACTGCACTGCATATTGTAATTCATTAAAGCAAAAAAGCTGTCAGTTTAGATTTTAAACATATTTGCAAATTCGTACATTCCATAGAAATCAAGTAGATTAGCTTTACAGAGAAAATGATCACCTAGTCAGACACAAAATGCTTACAGTATATACAGTAATGATACAATTTCCCTTTTTTTAAAAGCAGAGGAACATTAAACGTCCATGGTGCAAAATACCGGTCACAGCAATTCAACACATCCGTCACCTAACCATATAGTCAGTTTACCTGACCTGGGGCATGTGTGGATGCTTGTTTCTGTTAAGATTTAGGGTTGGGTAAAAACCATGGCATCTGAAAGACATTCACTGTATAAAGGCACAGAATTAATGCATTAGCTTCAGCTACGCATTTCATGTTAACTGTTACAATAACAGAACAACCACAGCTAAGCTTTATTCCCAAAATAGAATCTTAAATGTGCAACATGAAGCTCAGTATAAGAGACGAATTGTCCTTTTTTCACATCTTGTGAAAACTGAAAACCCTGGTTATGTCAGGAAAACCCCTGAATTAAAAAGCATCATCAAGCTTAAAATGGAAGACATGCATTAAACACAAGATGCTCCCCTCCTTAAGTCTTACTAAACCCATTCAAAATACGCAAGTTCGTCGAGATCCACGGGATAGTCCGTCAGATGTATCGGCTCTTTGTTATCGTAGTGTTCTCCTTTGTAACTTTTCCAGCGTCCGGCCGGCAGGTAGATATCTCTTTCCTGCTTCCCAGGTTCCAGAACCGGCGCCACCATCAAATCATTTCCTATCAGAAACTGCGAGTCAATTTGATACGCAGTCTCATCGCTGGTGGCAATCCACCACAAGGGGCGAATTATGGGATCTCCGGTGTCCAGAACTTCTCCAGCCAGCTCGATAACCCTCGGTGCCACCAGCGTGTCGTGCAATTCTGTGAACTTCAGAGCAATAGCCACCACCTCTTCATCATACTCCCATGGAGGGATGGAAAACTGCATGGAGGGCATGAAAGCGGAGAGCTCCAGCCAGCGGATGTAGAGCTCACGGTCTGGCAGTCTGCCGTTCCCATCGGTACGGTTCGCATAGGCGTTGCCTCCAATCATGTCGGGCAGGATGAACTGGTAACCTAGGATGCTTATGGTGAGAACAGCCGGGATCAGGGACTTTAGACCCAGCTCGTAGCCCCAAACGGAGTCCCGGTCATTGAGACGGAAAAAACAAGAGATGTTCTGAGAGCCGTAGCCGGATCGAAGCTCGGCACGCTCGTTGAAGGGGATTGCCATTTCCGTGTACCGTCGTGTAAAGGTGCTGGGGTCGGAGAGGTGGGCTCGGGTTCTGAACTGCCAGGGGAGGTAGTTGGTCTCGCCGGCATCCAACTTGAAGGAGGAAACCCCATATTTGGAGCGTAAGGAACGTAGCTGCGACAAAAACCAGTTTCGAGCTTCAGGATTGGTGAAGTCGAGAATTCCTCCGATGCCATTCCACCACTTAACAAGTGCAGGAAGTTGACCTGTTGGCTCCATCACGAACAGGCCTTTCTCTACGCATTGTCCGAAATTCGAGGAATCGTAATTCACAAAAGGGTGTGTCCACAAAGATATCAACAAGCCGTCTGCTTTGAGCTTTTGAAACATGGCAGAAGCGTTTGGAAATTTCTGCTGGTCAAACTCAAACTCTCCGTATCGTTTAGTGTAGCGATCATCAAGTTCAAGGTGGCTACAGTTAAAGCCGTGCTTGCGGATATTCTCTGCATAACTCAAAAGCTTGTCTTGGCTGATGTTGGTTTTATGTAAAGCCCACGTGGACCATGTAGGGTGCCTGAACATTTCTTTAGCAGGCACTTTGTTTGGTTTGGGGAAGTATCTGCGAACCATGACTTTGTGGATGGAGGTCACATCCGGGCCCACGCAGACTCTGTAGCTTAGCTCAGCATACGGAGGCTGACCAAGCGCAGGTTTATATGGACTGTCTTGATATCGTGCCTGGAAGTACATGGTTTTCTCTGTATCGTTCCAACCTAGATGGAAGGGCACAGAGTCGTTAATCTTAATGGCCGTAGCATTGGAGGAGAGCCAGTAGCGCTCCAGAATGCCGCCGAAGTCCTGGCGATTGGAATACACGTCGCTTGTGACAAAAGGTTTGGGTGCCTGCTGTCCTGAGATGGCAATTGGCCAATGTTGAACTGCAGTCTCAGCACCACCGTACCAATGTGATCCATTGTAAGACATGGCATGTTCCACGGGGCGATCGGATTCAAGCTCCTCCCAGCGCACACGGTAACACATCACTGTCTCTTTTGGTTTCACAGTCATGATGAAGAAGTTGACCTTTCCGGCAAATGAGCGAGAGCAACGTAGGATCACACCCTCCTTAGAACAGGAGTCAAGATCAAGTGTGCCGGACCTGAAGAGGGCAGATCATAAACAAATCAAAAAGATGCTGTAAAATAGAAACTATTCCTACTAAACCAAGTTGTCATTGCATCGTTGTAAATCAGGACCCTGATTTTAGAACAGATGCCATTGGACATACAAAAAGGTCCTTAAAATCAAACATTTAAATAAACGTATGTATTATTATTACAATAAGCTGTTACCCAACTAAATTTTGTTCCATACCCTTAAATGGATAGTTCACCCAAAAATGAAAATTCTGTCATCATTACTCATTCTCTTGTCATTTCAGAACACAAAAGATATTCTAAAATAATTTGGGTAACCGAACAACATCGATACCCATTGACTTCTAATGTATGGAAACTAAACCAGTGCAAGTCAATGGGTTCGGTTATCATCATTCTGACATATACTGTAGACATCATGCAGACTGACCTGAATCCCATCTTCAGCACAATCCCACCAGCCTGGTTGCGAATAAGAAATCCATCCTTATTCAGATCGAGTAATTCCGTCTTGAGTAGGTCGGCCTTACGAAGGGAGGCGATATAATAACACCAAGCGGTCACAGCCGCAATAACCAGAATTACCCCAATAACTCCAGCCCCTACTAGAGGGCGACTGTCTTTGTCCATCTTTTTAATGGGCATGCCATCGGTAATTGTTCCCCCGGCCCCTCCTGGGACTACTTGGTACATCTTGCTTTTTCCTTCTCGACTTTAGTGTACAGTAGTATGAGTTTCTGTTTTATTATTAAAATGGATTAATGAAGGTCAAATAAATGCGTTAGCTGACCTTTGCAAGACAACCATAGAGGATCTTTTATTAGTTGAGTCTTATATCCATGTTTTCTCTCACTCAGGCCTCTTCCTAGGCATTATCCTTTATGCACCTGTGGGGAAGGAAGTGCCAGGAAATGTTAGTCAAGTACAAATAAGCATTTACTTGTCCGGCATTCTTATTTAGCTTTGTTATTGCTCTGAATTGGTCTGCGAGGGTGTAAAGCTGTTAACAGTTCCTGAATACTGCCAACATTCTCAGTGTGGCACTGTGTGGACTGACTGTTCCAGGGAAAAACACAAGACCACCTGCAAAACTTTGAAAATGGCAAGATGCCATAAGACAGACTAAATAAAAAGCGGTCAGTGTATTAGCTTTACTGCTAAAGAAAAGTCTGAATTGCAGTTGCACAGGATCGCTCTTATTCTACTTTTACACTATGTAAAGCACATTTATCTCGCTGCCTGATAAATGTAAGTTAGAGATTCATATGACTTCACCACAGCGTTTCTTCTTGCATAAAAGAGGACGTTGAGAAGTGAAGCAATAGTAGCCTAATGCATAAAACTGTGAACCCTGGACAGCAAAGAGAAGCAAATCAAGGGCACTTTGCCATGCAAATTCACATTTAAATGCACGAATGCATTTTCATACTAACATAAAACATAAGCATTTGTTTAATAACACAATGTTTGGAGAGACGAAGCAATCGTGTTCAGGGGTAAACGACATTTCGCTGATTCAGAACATGTGACTTAAAGAAATGATTCTCAGTCTTGTCGCACACGCGGTGTTCACTAGATAGGGGCTCAAAGACCACAAGAGTACAAATAGGTTCGGATAGTTTTAACATCAGCTCGAATGACACAAGTGTGCTAAAATAGACACGGCGATGATGAACTTTGTTTTGAAACATGTAGACATCTTTGACACAAAGAGATTGTATTGATCAAAGTGTGAAGCCATGACATGCAAGTTAAGTTAGCAAACAATATTGCGATTGGTCTAAAGCAACTTAGTTACGGGAGGTAAACCCATGATTCTGAAACAATATAAAAGAGTTTAGTGATGTCATCACATGAAGACAACACGAGACAGCACGGAGTGGTCTGATCTATCAACAGAAGGAAAGAACAGTGTAAAGGCACGCGGGGTCTAACTGGGGAAGCCGAAAATTACCATAAATCTGCTGTTTAAATCTTTCAATCTTCTAGTTAGACGAGATAAAAGACTTACCAGCTCGAGTACTCTTGATTTAATAGCGTGTTGACACACTCTGTCTGTACAATCCAAGACGCTGAACTCTCTCTTATAATGGGAGGAGTTTCCACACGGAATTCTGGGTAATTGAGTTCATCGCTCTTTGAAAGAGACCGCCCAAGGATTTCGGGAAGGTTTGCGACTCTTAATGACTTGTTGTTGTTGTTGTTGTTGTTGTTGTTGTTGTTGTTGTTGTTGTTGTTAAACAGGTAAGATATCACATACTAAAACACAATATCAACTACAGATAATGCAACTACAAAGCATTAATCGTTTTCATATATGACGAGTTTGGTTCCAACATGAGATAACTCCGTCATGCGTTCTTTATCGTGCATTAATATAAATAAAACTGCAGTTGGTTTTTTTTTATTTAAGCCATAGTATCTGAAATACTGCAAACCAAAACAATAAAACACAATCAAAACACGATGACATCATAAACAATGTGATTTTTGAAAAACTTTATCTCATTTTTGAACCAAACTGTTCATATAGGCCTATTCATAAATCCCCTGGTAGCACACATACATCTGGCTTACGACTATTTGACGTCTGCATTTACATCTGCAAAACATCTACCATACATAGTTTGCTCATCTGCAATACGTCTCGGAGATGTTTGCTGTCAGACGTCATATAGACCTCTAGAAGATGTCTGTGATATGTTTATGATTTAGAATGGATGAACATCAGCTCTTTCTAAAATGTCTAGCAGATGTTTTTATGCAGCAGATGTTTCCAGATCTTTAGCAGACGTATTACAGATGTTCAGACGTCTCCGAGACGTATTGCAGATGAGCAAATTGTGTATTGTAGATGTCTTGCAGATGTAAATGCAGACGTCAAATAAGCCAGATGGATCGTGCTATCTGGGTTATTCAAACATTTCCATTAAAACACGAATATGTACAAAGTGTATTTATATGTATACAAAACTAATAGATAGATTAAATAATGACGCCCAAAAGGTTTTAATTACAGGTTATTTAGCCAATAATACAAATTCTGCAGTCATTAAAATAGTTAGAAAAGTATATTTGACAAGACAGGAACAACACGTAACTCGTGTCGTGAATACAGCTGTAACCAATAAAAAGAAATGCCCATGCGGCTTTCAGTAGTAGGCCTACATCCCTTCTGACAAGAACTCAGGGTGGATTATATAGTGTCCAACTTTATAGGGTTTCACCACTTGGAAGCAGCTGTGTCCTTTACTGCAAACCAAAACATCTGGATTTAAAAAGTAGCCTAAAATCACAGCCATTGAGATCCATTAACACACAGTCATGCTCAGACTTTGTTCATCTGGTGTCTACTGTTTTTTTGGAGGTTTTGGGAATAAATACCTGCAATCAGATATGGATTTTGAGCGTGATGTTATGTGATGATAAGTAACTTGATGTTGTATATTTTTTAAAGCCGGCATGACATCCATCTTTTGGTCATACTGCGATATTATATGATCTTTTCCTAAGTATTTCCTGAGTAGACAAACATATTGTGTCACCTGAAATGAAGCTAAATATATTCCATAGTTCTTCTATCAAAGGTACTTACTTAAAATAGTATCATATAAAGACTATTTAAATTTCAACCAATTCAAACCAAATGGTAAAAAGTGTTACCCTTGTGTGTTTATATTAGATGATTGTGGGATGTCGGTTCGCTGTGGTTTCAGAAGCCAGCCAGCAGGTGGCAGTGTGCACACTGCAGTGGAGGCACGTGCCTTGGGGTCTTTGTGTGATCTCTGCATTGACTCTCCTGTCTGCACATCTTCAAATAAATAGAGGGAGAGCAGGGAAATAAAAGTAGCAGTTCAGTGTATTTGTATGTACAGAATATTCTGTTATGTCCAGTTTCATTATCAGAGCAGTTGCCAAATACAGCAATTCAAGGAATACGAAACAATAGCATGTACATACAACTACAGAAAGAATTCACGCTGATCGTATGATGGAAAATACTTTCATTATTACCGAAGTTAAAATAGATTTGATGGTTATGATGAGAATTCTTTTTTAATGGTATGTAGTCTTTCTTGGTAATGTGTAGAGTTCTATTGATGGGACGTACTTTGGTGGGTAGCAACAAATAGAATCCCATTATATCCTACTGGAATAAGGCGCAAAGCATGCTACAAATAATGTTGTAATGGTTTTATTAGTAAATTCTATATTGTGTAATGCAAAAACAACAGTGGTTTAAGTATTTGTACCTGGAAACTGGACACATAGGTGTCTGACCGGAGGTAAAAATGAAGGAGTCATGGTCTGAAAGTGTTTCCAGGATCCATATCCAGTCTGAAGCTGTCTTGGCATCAGAAAGTCCTGGGTGGCAAAAGAATGCCAATACCAACCTTAAGTGGCACTTAATAGCCTGCTGCACTGATCCAGTGGAGGTTAGATTGTGTTGCTAAACATAGTGAGAGTCAAACACTGTTCTGTGGTTAGGAAATAGTGTAACCAAAACCGCTGGTAAGCCTCCTACATGTAGATTGTTCAGCAGAATCAGGTGCCTTAATGCTCTATGGACTGATTCATTATTCATGTCTTGGCACAAATGTCTCTCTTTCTAATACCGCTTTTGTATTATTGCATTCTTCACAAAGCTAATGCACAAGTAAAAATGAATGGATGCATTCATGCATTCCTTCATGTCATCCCTTATATTCAAAAATGAAAATTCTCTTGTGGTTACAAACTTGGAAATGATGCAAACTAACTTTCCACATAGTTTTTTTCAATGATGTCTTAGACAGTATATGGATACTTCCTAATGTATACTATAATATAATAAATAATAATACACACGACTACACAAAACAATTAGTAAAACATCACTGGATGATTTAAACCTGCATCTAAACCACAGAAACGGCCCGTGATAATGTTGGAGCCCTAAAACAGCTCCAAAGTTCTGTTTCTTACCGGCCGCGGATGAGGGTTGTTCCTGCGATATGCAGAAGACGGTCGGGGCTGGGTGGGTTTCACCCGAGCCGGGTAACTGAATTCTTCTGAGTAGGTACTGCTGAAGTGTAGTTGAGGACACATTTCAAAATGTACTACCAAGAGTCTGTCTACAACTTGAATGTTCCTGCCTCCCAGAACACTCAACCTCACCCCCTTTCTCCCTCTCTACCTCACCTCGCATCTCATAACCACAGCATGACTTAGTGGTGTCACAGTTCCTTTTGTCTATTCTGTATCTTCATCTTTCAAACCCTTATCTCTCTATGCGATCCATTCAGCTCTGATATCTTTCCATTTATCACTTTCTTTTCTGAAGCAGGTACTCATTAGCACTTTATTTCTCAAATGGCATTTGAAATCATAGTATACACAAAGCACATTCTAATGTGATGTGATTCTGGCAATTGGCAACATGTAAATATTACAAGCTTCAATGATAAGACACAAATAGATGGAAATGGGATCATGTGCATCCTTCTTTCATCAGATTCTAACCGCCCAGGGTTTCCACCCCCTGTCTCTCTCTTAGACAGAATGCCAACAATCAATAATTCAGCTCTGATCCGGTGTGATTTTTGTGGCTCTTGCTCGGTGGGCCTAGACCGCGGTTAAGCGGGTGATGTGAGATCTGTTTGTCGGATGTCATAGTACAGACTCTGTTTATTTTCTCTGCATGCCTGTCTCAAGTTTCTTTAAAGAGAAAGTTCACCAAATTGGTTTTGTGTCTGCACGATTGAAGTGAATGTGTACCGCCATTGTTCGGTTGCCTACATTGTTCAAAATATATTATTTGGTGTTTTGCAGAAGAAAGTTATACAGGTTTAAAATGACAAGAGGGTGAGTAAATGATGACAGAATTGACATTTTCTGGGGTGAACTATGAGTTCCATTGACTTCCATTCATAGGCAAGCAAATGCATCAGACCGGAAACCCAAGCCCATCCAAATATTTTTGATCATGGCATTACTCCCTGTTATTTTATTACAATGTCAGTTCATGTATGACTTACTTTCTTCTGCAGACACAAAAAATTATATTTTGAAGAATGTTGGTTACCAAACACCACTGGCCCTCATTGACTTCCAGTGTATGGACACAAAACCACTTGGAACATTTCTTAAAATATCTTCTTTGGTGTTACACAGAAGAAAGAGTTATGATATAAATAAGGGAATAAATGATGACACAATTTTTATTTTTGAGTGAAGTGAAAGAAAGGACTTTATAAGTGATAATCAAGACGGTTCTCATTTACCCGAGAACTTGGCAATAACCCGCAGTCACTGTCAAATATCCTCCTTTTTCTGTGCCAACACAAGTAAATCAAAATGCAGTCGGCGAACTTATTATGCACCGGACAGCTTGATAGTTCCACAGGGAAAAGCATTTTATACATAATTTATGAAATGAAAGCGATCTCAGAGGAGGTTTATGTCCAGTTCCACTTGAGTAAATAACTACTAAAAAGGATATAACATATTGAAATTAAGTGTGAATAAATATTTTGGCTAAACATGACAAACTCAAACATACAGTAGCAGATATACAGCCGGTGAAATGAGGCTTCTTTAGGGCCATTTGGATACACCACAACACATCCGTGATCCTGTGCCCATACTTATTCGTCTCTGTGTGTCCATCATCACCTCTCTCTTTGGCATCAGGTTGTCCATGTGGCTCATGATTTACCCATGAGTTTCGTTTCTACTCTAGACATATTAAACTTTCATACTTCATCATCGAATTTAGTCTCCCTTGCTTTGTTGATCAATGTGTGAACATACAATGAAGTTAGACACAGGGATTTTTGATGGCAGAATTTGCAGATGACGCGTGATCTTTCATATGTATTTATGAAATTCAAGATAGAAAAAAACGACAGTAATGTTAATTTACAACAAAACCTTTTTAATGACACAAAAAAAAAACATGTTCCTTTTCATTGTTACTGGTGTTGACTGCAGTTTTTGCATTGGATCTTTGATGTGTGATGTTTGGTCTTCCACGGTTTATTGGTGCTTGGCTTTCATTGTTGCTTTAAATTTTGTGTAGACGTGTCCAAAGTTCTAAAAACAAAACAACAAATCACAAAGAAGCAAACCACAGATCATGCGAGTGAGTGGTAGACCCTTCAGATTAAACTGTTCTTGTCTTACATTTATACATTTGTCACACTCTATTATCTAAAGTAACTTAAGTTGCATTTAAAGGTGTTGTGTGTAATTTTAGCGGCATCTAGCGGTGAGGTTGCGAATTGCAATCAATGGCTCACTCCACCACCCTCTTTTGAACCACTACGAAGGCTGCTAGAGAGTTAAAATGTAATTTTCGCTTCTTTTCCGAAAGAGATAACGTATTTAAGAAAGAAGCAGTTTGTCCGTTTTGGGCTACTGTAGAAACAAGGTACCCGTGGTACAGTATGTACAGTAGATAGAAATAGCTCATTCCAAGGTATAAAAACATAACACTTCATTATGTTATGTCTTTATACACCTCTGAACACATAGTTATGTATTATATTATATTGCATTCTGGTCAATAGATCCTCAAAAAAAACTACACACGGGTCCTTTAAGGTACCTTTTTTCTCGGGAATCAAACCCACGAGCTGCTAACTCAATGCTCCACCAACTAAGCGACAGCAACACCTGAATGTAATATGATTTGTATACGAGAGGAAATATAAACTGACCCCAGACCTGATAATTACTTCGGTGTACATTATCTAGGTCTCAGTACATGTATAGTAAATTAATGTGTACCCACCTGAATGGCGTAATAGATCATTCCAAGGTATCCAGCTATACAGCCTCCCAAAAACAGGTCAAAGGCAGCAGGTTTTACCCTAAATGTTATCAAATTTAAGTAAAATAAAATGTAGTCAGGATTCAGTTTGTGCAAACCCTAATGATAAAACAAACCTTTCTGCAAAACCAACCCATTTTAAGACTCACCTGTACATCATCATAGGCTGACTCATTTGATCAAAGAACGTGATTTCAGGATCCCTATAAAATTAAGATAACAGATTTAACATGTCCATGAATGATTGAATGAATGAATGAATGAAGGAAGGAATCTGAAAGATCTATTGAGTTCTAAAAATTACATTTTAAAGGTCCAGTGTGTAATTTTTGGGATGATCTATTGATAGAAATGCAAAATAATATACATAGCTATGCCTTCAGAAGTGTATAAAGAGCATACACAATGAAGCTGTTTTTATTACATTAGAATGAGCTATATCTATCTACATACACCGCAGGTCCCCTTGCATGTAATTCGCCATGTTCTGTCAGTTGTCGTAGTGTTTCAAAAGGGAGGGGTGGAGTGAGCGGTTGGTTGCAATTGGCAACCGTGCTGCTAGATATAACTGACTGGACCTTTAATAAGGTAAATAAGGTTATTTAGGCTTTCTGTTAATGTGATGGTCAACATTATGGGTCTTTTTATATTACAATTAGCTGTCTCTAAATGAATGTGATCTGTCCATATTTAGTCCTTTTGAGACTTTTCCTTTTTGCAGGAAGTGAAGTTTATAAAGATGAAAATGAAAGTTGAATGAAAGACGTTTGAACTATTTCCAGAAATAATCAATTATAGTTCCTTCGATGTGTGTGTGTGTGTGTGTGTGTATACTACGTTGCATGCGTGCGTGTGTGTGTACCTTCTGTCTAGGTGGAACGTGTGTCTATAGACCTGCTTTAGATAATATCTAAGCTCTTGTTCCAGGCTGTTAATGAGGAGTACGTGTTCTGGCTCTCTGTCGAGCAGCTGAATGGCTCTTGGAACAGACGTCATCATGGACATCAAAGCAGACAAACGGCTGTCCTGAACATCCTACACATAATCATTAACATAACAAATGGTGGTCAGTTATTTAATAACTTAAGGAGTGATAGACACGCTGGTTATCCTTTCCACCACTACTTTTAAGCATTTAGGCATAAGGGTTACAATTACATATTTAAGATGATGACAAATCTAAATTCAATCAAGTGTCTCCAAATGTAATTGCTCTACCACGACTTCAATCAAACTACTACGGTATACAATGCCAACACGGTAAATCTAATTGTCTTAAAATGAACAAGAAAATAAGAAAAAGAAAATGATTTTTACCAAACTGTTCATGAACACCTGCATGTCCTTAGAAGAGCCCTGAAGCAAAAATGATAAGAAATGGGACAGAAAAGGAATTATAAAAACAGAACATACAGTACCTGAAGTGTTTTCAAGGTTGGTGTGAAGGTTTCAATTCTCCGAGACTCTAATGTTTGCCTCACCTTGTCTGTAAGGTTGTACATGAATCTTGCCAAGGACTCTGCAACAATAACCACGTTCCGTCTGAGCTTCCTGATGTCCACCTTTTCTCTACATTCAAACGAATATGAAAAAAAGCTTCATCTTTACTTTATTATCTTTTATAACATGATATCTCTTTTAATCCTTTTGTCAAGGGATCTGAAGCTATCTGATTTTGGTAGTTTGTCTCACATGGTGTCCAGGATAGACCCTCTAAGCTCCGATTTGGAGTTCTCGATGTGCGACAAAGTGAATCCTGGGACACGTTTCATACCGAAACGCTCATGCTCCCAGGCCACGGTGGTCTCCTGCAGGTTAATCTTCTTATGGACGGTTCCAAATCTCACCCAGGGAAAGCTGCTGGAGATCACCTGCAGCAGATACACATCAGATATTTATCACAGGTGAGGTTCAAAGGACTGATTTTCACATTGTTATCAAGACGAAACCTGCTCCAACTCCTGAACGAAGCTAAACTGAGAGGATCCGGGTTTAGGAGGTCGTGAAACATGAAGGAAAAGCTCATCGCCATTACCGAGGGAGTCCAGACACAGAACAAATGCCACATTGTCCTGCAAAAGACTGGATTCTGCATAAAATCACAATATCAGTCTTGATATTTCAGTCTGTTATGAAGGCTCATAATTGTTATTTAGGACAAAAAAATGATTCATTTGGCGGATATTGTTAAGAGACATCTAAAATTATTTCACATACCTGCATGGTCCATATTTTCTTCCAGCCAACGTTTGGTGCCTAAGAAGTTGTATTTACCAGCACCAGTCAGGGTGAACAGAAGGTTATATCTACATGCAACGGGACGTCAAAAACCAAAAATAGTTAACATCGAACATGATGGATTAATGAGATTCAGAATTGAAAAATAGCCAAAGTAATAGTTGTAGTGTATCACAAAGATAAATCAATGGATGAGGCCCAAAAAAAAGGAAGGAACTGACGGAGGCTGGCTTCGAGGATCGCTGTACAGATGCTGAAAAATTCGAACAAGCTCAAGAAGCATAGCAACGCCACTGCCATTAGAATCAGCACCATATGCCAGCCACTACAAGAGAATACACATATGAATCATTGAGACACATATGAATGTGAACAGAAAAGAAATCAACTCTTGGTTTTATCTGTTATTGTTATTTTGCCTGTGTTCAAAATCTATTTCAAAACTATCAAATGACCTGTGAAGAGCTGAGGGATTCAAATAATTGTGGTCGATTCATTAGGGAACGGAGAGCAGAGACAGCATCTGTCATTTTGACTAAGGGTGCTTCCAAAAGGACTATATTATCATTACGGCGACATCAATTAAAGAAGCTGCAGCACAGAATGAAATGAGTAAAATCTTAAAGATATAGTTCACTTAAAAATAACCAATTCTTTCATCATTTACTCATCATTCAAACCTGTATGAAGAACACAAACGATAATTTGAAGAATGTTGTTAACCAAACATTGGCCCCCATTGACTTGACATTATTTTCACACAGAAGAAACGACGTCCTACAGGATTAGACGACATTAAGATGAATAAACCATGACAGAATTTGTTTTATTTGGTGAACTATTCCTTTAACTGGGGTGTCAGTTTGCTTTCGGCTATGCTGAAGTTATAGATGTTTGAAAAGGTCACATCCCACAAAGATTGAACCGCTTCAGTGGCAACTTGCATGAATCATTGCATGTGTCATGTTAAGGAATAGCGTGTTTTAAAGTTATTCAGCATATAGTATTAAAACACTGCGGTGTGTACCGACAGAGATACTTTGATAGGCTTGGTCTGTTTGAGGGTGACTTACAGGAGCAAGGCCAAACGTGTCATAATGGGCTGTAATGACAATAGTGGGCGGGTCTTCTCCAGCTCCAGAAAGAGCGCCCTTAAAACGAAGCAATAAATCAGGTTGACTGACATGCAGGATTCATTAAAGACCAACTATGAGTTGCTGTTTGTTGAGGGGTGTCACGCTCACCTCCAAAGCGATGATGGTGGTATCAGTAATAGGTTTGATGGGGGAGTTACTCACTAATATTTGGAAGGCTGTGGAGGTGATTATACTACGAAGAACTGGAAAAATGCACAAAGAAAGAGTCAACAATAAAAAAACATGCATGTTTTTTGGAAGACAATAGAAGATATTTTGAGAAATGTTTTAGTGGTTTTGTCTCCGTACGATGTATGTCAATGGGGGTCAATCTTGTTTGGTTATCAACATTCTTCAAAATATCTTCTTTTGTATTCTGCAGAAAAAGGAAAGTCATACAGGTTTGAAATGACATGAGGGTGAGTACATGTGGAAAGCATCTTCATTTCTTTGGTAAGGTGACAATTCACTCACCTCTCACTAACACAGAAGCAGATTTCGTAGCTGCGGCATGATTGACCTCCTCATACATGCAGAGCAGTTGTTCATCCTCTGGGACGACATACACAGGCATCAGAGTTTCCTTCTGCAGGACCTGAGACTCAGCCACCATGAAACTCTAGAGATGGTGGGGGAAATTCATTTCTGACCTTTAGCTAACCAGGTTGGGGAATTGAGGGGGTTCTAACGCAATCTGCTTCCATCTGTCATTACAAATAACTCAACTGTGACCCTCCCCTGTGCAAACCCAGCTGAATTCATTTTTGCGATTTACTATTTTAAATTTACCCTACATTATGTAAAGAACATTCTGTGAAAAAAAGCAATGCTTGACCACACAACTCTAAACAGTCCTTTCGATTGTTTTACCTTTTCCAACATGAGCTTTATTAAGGTTTACTCTATTTTGTAATAAATAACACTTGGTTATTTTTTAATTAGCATTGGCAATCTGTTGGGTTTCTGCATAAATATGTTAATGATTTATGTGTTTTAGGAATGATTTATGAGTGACCTGTACTATCTCCTGTCGTACTGCAGAGATGTTTTTTGGGAGCAGTATTAATACTGCGGCTGCGTTCTGCTTTTTGGCTTCTAGGTAGCGCTCTTCAGTGAAATCCGGCAGTTTCATGATTACGCAGCGTCGAGTGAGACTGTTATCCGCAGCCGAGCGCGCTTCTGCCACCACAATAGCTCCACGGCAACCTGGGGTCCAAAGGTCACAAACTCATTTTTCAATTTCATATTGGGACAGCTTTAATTCAAATAAGGTTGAAAAGAGATGGTTTTCATCTTCGACCAAATCAGAAATTGAGCATAAGTCACTGATAGATAGATAGAAAACATTCTTTTGAAATTGACTTTATTCGGTTACATATTTTTGTTTAAATATTATAAATAATAAAAGTATTAAACGGGAATACCCGAGGTGTTTTACCGTATTTGTCCTGATGTAAGTTGTACTGCTGCATCCTGTAGACATTGAACTCATAGGAGGAGGCTGCAGGCAGTGCAGACGCATGCAGGAGATGCGCTGACAGCAGCACCAGTGCAGCTACTTTGGAGGTTCTGACATTCATAATGACACCCAACATCTGAATCTGCCCAAACAAAACAAGTCACTATCAAATGTTTGTTATATGAGTTATAAGAGTTCCAAAACAAATACACACACTAATTCTCTCACAGGTAGTGGTCTGGCTTTTGTTGAAACTAACTTTGTATTAGCACCTATTGTATTATTTCTTCTGTATGACATATCGCTTACTGCTCCCTGAGCTTTGGATAAAAGCGTCTGCTAAATGACTAAATATGAAAATGTTTTTTGGTAAGTGTATCTTTAAAATCAAGCACAAATTTCAGGTAAAATTCAAACAAATTATGCATCATTGAAGTATACTCATGTAGAGCTTCAAAATCCTCTAAATACATATTAAGTACACATGTCAGTATTGATAAAAAGATAGTTTGTTAATTAACGTTAAATAAATTACCCCCCCAGTTGTTTCAAACCTTTATAAATGTCTTAGATGCATTGAACACGAAGAAATATATTTAGATTCAAATGTTGGCAAGTCACAAAACTGGGACATCATTGACTAGGAAAAAATCTAAATGGTAGTCAAAGGTTCCCCAGAACTGTTTGCTTCCTTAATTCTTCAAAATATCTTATTTCGAGTTCAACAGAACAAAAAAGATTCTACAACATAGTCAATGATGTCAGAAATATCAACTTCTAAAATGTTTCTGTGTGTTCAACAGAGCAAAGATGTATACAAGTGTGGAACAACTTAAGGGTGAGTAAATGATGATTCAATTTTCATTTTTGTGTGGGGTATCCCTTAAAATGTCTTTCATAAATTCAAACAACCTAAAAGCAAAAAGGCTGATTTGAAGCAACAAATATGTAATACATTATTCTGTCCTTATATTAAATACTGTAATACAACATTGTAACAAGTGCTAACAGTTGTTGACACTGATTATACTGTAATTTTCTACAATGAAAATTAGATGACGTAATTAGATATTTGTACATAAGGACTAAATAAGACTGTTGTTTTGTTACTCACCAAATGTCCAGCCTAGGTCTCACTTTGTGTGGGACAGCTATCTGTCTTTTACTCCAAACAGGACGAATCGTCCAAAGCATGGCTAGGGTAAAGGAGGTGTTGAGGCTTAGAGAGGCCTGTGGGTAAGCCTTGTGCACCATCTGGCCCAGAAGGGATAAAGTCAAGCTAATCAGTTCTCTCCTCCAATCCCAGACAGCCTGCAACACTTCAACAGCCCTCTCTCCCACTTATCAGAACTTCAAGTCATGTCACAAAATACATTTCAGAAATTACCTTGCAAAGGTTTCCAAGCTCATGAAAAATCATTCTGAAGGGAGTTTAAATGATCATTAGTGTACATGCACAAAAACACACGACAAGAGAGAGTTGCAACTGTATATTTCATATGTATTCACAGATAAGTTTCACTACACAGAACAGTAACATTGTTAAATACTGGTATGGAAACTCTTAAAATCTCTACAATCATATTAACTGACAGACGTGGAAAACATAGGAAACAAAAGTCTATGTTAAAAATCCCATTTATTTCAATAAATTAAAAATATGTCACTGGCAATAAATAAAATGACCCGCTGTTTAGCTTCATTTAAGGCAAACTCTAGTTCAGTGAAGTAACAGAAAGCAGAGCATAATTCAAGCGATGATACACAACGGTGCATTTATCTTCATCCAAAGCAGGGACACAGTATTGTATTGACACCAGGAGAAGCATACACACAAACACAGATGAAAAAACAATACATCCCGTGGCACATCTACATACCACAACAGTCTATAACCCCATAAAGCAAGAGTATATGTTCCTATGCAAAAAGATTTCACACTAAAACATACATGACATGTGGCAACCAGGGGTTTAAATGGCAAAGGAGTGTTAAATATTCACCGATATACCAATATAGCAATAAAACTGTTTAGATGAAAAGTTAACACTGTAGTGTTCTGCATTCAGTGAAAAACAGTCATATACTATTCTGGTCACTGACATAGCAATGCACAAAAACATTAAATATTAGATTGTGACATTTTTACATTGTAATTTCCCTTCATACATTCTCCAGATGTAGTTCATTGGATGAGAACTGGAGTGTTGCGTAGTGCTCAGCATAGGGTGTGACTTCAGGATAAGGTGCTCTTGAAAGTTCACAAAATAAACAAAAGCAAAGTAAATAGGAAAATACAGTTGCATGACAAACAGAAGACACAAATACTGTGGAAAATCTACCTTACATGCATTGAATGACTGTCTGACAGCACTTTAAAATGACTCAATATGGAACAAGATCATTAAAGTGTGTGTAAAACCATTGATTTTGGGGGTTGTTAAGAATGTTGGCCATAGGCATAGCTTTCCCCAATCAGTCCATTTTTTAAACTAAAGAAAGAATGCATTTTGGCACAAATAGTGTTGAACAAAATATGTAGTACTGTGTCTTTATGTTAAAGACTATGTATCTGGCAATATGTATCTGGCAACTTCTTTTATGACTTCAAGTACATCAATGCATGCTTTTCCTTTATTATATCCTGAAATCGTACCAAATCGCTGTGTGTAACACATATTTTTAAACTATCTGCTAATGAAACGAATAAGCTTTATCCATACAAATACCTTAACCGGTAACTGCATTGAGTTTGTGTGCCAGTTTTCATTATGTTCAAAATCCACAAGTAACGCTGATCTAAACTTTATGGAACAAAAATGATACGTAAAAAAAAAATAAAGAGTCTCTGTTAGGAGGTACGTTCCCTGACTATTTCAGCAGATCCGTGTGTGTATGCGAAGATTTCTAAGAGTATGTCATTTACTCATGTGCTACAAAGCTACTGATAATATATTAATACTTAAGTAGGAAAATACGAATAGGAATCGAAATGTGAAACAGATTCTGGTTGTCTCTTTACACTCCCTTTCTTTTTCACAAAGACGACTTATGTACTTAATAACTAAAAGTGTAAGCTAAACATAGCTGGGCATTCTAGAGCATTGATTCCAAAAGGGTCAGCAGAGAACAATATTAACTGAAATGCGGTTTTAAAATTGGTATTTCTTAAAGTGTATAATTGCAACATTTGGCTTTTTAATTATCCATCCATCTTCACAACCCGGTTATTCTGCAGGGTCACAGGATGGAATCTATCCCAACATTTTACGCTACAGAATACTATTAATTAAACTGTTAGAAACAGGTTGGAAAGCACTGTTCTAGAGAACAATATTTAGGAGTCAAACATTCAGTTTTGTTCTGTTTTGAAAAGCGGCATAAGTTCTCCGCATTCAGGTACTTCAATGCATCTGTACACACCCTAGTCTAGCGCCCTCTGGTGATGATAAAAACACTCACGTCCTACCATAGGAGGAACCAATGACAGTAACATATTTCTTGTGCATTTTCATCCAACATTCCCTATTTTAAATGAACCGAAATACACTCATTCTATCGTGTTTAATAAATTAAGTTAATCTATTCTTCGGGTCGAGTTAACTGTGAGGTTTAGAGGTGGTGGGTTACTGAATTTGACAGGCTGCGGAGGAAGTGGCTTGACAGCACATGCAGGTGGGGTTCACGGATTTGGGAGGGATGAGGTCCAGATCTTCGTCATCTGGGATTTCGTCCAATCGGTATCCGTCCTTCAGCAGCTGGATGTTTAAGTCTTGGTTTATTTGCTGTGAATGAGCACATTATTTAACAACGGTGTTAGTCACCAAATATTTGATCAAAGTCTTATTTACAGTTAGTTAGATTAGCAAAATTGACTTTTATATATTATATAAATTGTGCTCGTGGTTATATAAAATTACAAGATGACTAGGGTTAAATTAGATCAAAAGACACAAATACCTGGTCCCTCAGATATCTCACCTCGGCGGAAGAATATCCGGATGATGAGTATCTAGACATATCAAAGTCGTCGTCACTAAGAAAAGAAACACAAGAATGTCACAGATATGCATCTTCAGCTTTATGCCTGAAGTAAATAACATCCATACAGATCAAAATGGAAGAACGTAAACTGATTTTGAATAACTTTGACAGATGAGTGAGCACAATTCTATTAGGTGGTATCATACGGAGTTTAATCAATCGACACAATGAGACTTTATTGAGATGCACTGGAGCAAGAGAGAGGAAAAACTGTGAACTGTGGTCGAGAACTTTTATAAGCATGTAAAAGACAGAGCATCTGGACATGTGACTTCAGTCAGGCGATGAGAGAAACAGAAACAGGGACACAATGAAGTACGGGTGAGCTCAAACATGACTTAATAACAGTTCTGAGGTCACAGAGATCCAGCTGGCAGTGCTGAACGCATTGGGATAAGAGACTCATCTGTGTGAGAGACTGGCATGCTGTGCTCGATCATCTGAGCTGTGCTGCAAAGAGGCCATTATGGTTGAACTCGTACTGCGAAACTTCTCATTACAAGAGGGTGTAGGCCACACAAATCATAGAGATAATTCTGTGCTTTGGACTCGTGTCAACAACTATCAAATAAAACACAATCCTTATCTCTACTGTATCTCAGTTAACCCAAGACAGCCAGACAGATATTACATTTTTTATGAATCTTTAAAATATTGTCTAGGATGCCATAAGCCTGAAGACTGTAATAAAAACAAATGTGAGTTTATAAAAACTAAGCGTTGACGTGATGTGAATGAATAAATAATGCTTATAAGCAGCAGTTTAGATACAAATCTTTGTTTAAATTAGTGTAAGCTTTGAGCCGGGATGGCATTCCTTACACCAAAACGTAACACGCGGATAATATTAGCCTTTCATAACTTATCATTGATCGAAAAAAGAAATTTTACGAAAAGAAAAAATGCTACAAACATATAGAATATGTTATGTTGAAGTGAAACTGAGCCTTAAATATCTTGCAAACAAATGCAATAATAGCAGAAGTGGGATTTGTGTCTGCCTCTCTAGACACCTTTAAAAATATTAAAAAGGACCTCTACTGGACTACTGTTATGGATAAGACAATCTGTATAAAACATGATTTTAATCATTTGGATTAATGATACACTTTGAAGGCTCTCCCTTAGCGTCATTAAAAACAGCGGTCACTTCATGAATATGACTCAGGAACATGAATTTCGCCCGTTTCTCAGGTTTGAAAGGGCACTGGCTCTAGACATTTCGTATCAAGCTGGTATTTTATTAACTGTCGGGTCCCTCTGAGATCGAGATGGCTGGCAGAATATCAGCACAAAGCTTTCATTAAGAGGATTTATTACAGAGCACTTGTCATTTTACTCATTCTAATCCTTTCCTTGAAGTGAGGAATTCTTCAATTCGTTCAATACTTTTCCTCCACTTGACAGAAACAGTAAAGTGAGACTAATTTGAATGGTTTCCTACCTGTCTGTGTCCAAGGCTACGAGCGGCTTCTCATCTGGACTTTGATCTAAGGATGAATAGCCTTTATTAGGGACGACCAACCTGCAAGGAGAGAAGAATTGACGAGAGAATACGAAAACTAAATATTAATAAAAGGAATAGAAAGTAATTTAAAGGTTTAGTACAAAATAGAAAATCATTTTCTTAATTAATTGAACAATCGATTCTGCAAAATGCAAAGTAAAGCGTATCAGGTAACATGAGTTTTATTTGAATACTGCATATAGAAAAATAATAAGCCTAGACTTTGCGCTTGTTTTCTTTTTTGCCAAGTCTCCTTCAATTCTTTTCAATGTTGAGCTTCAGTTCAAAGTCTATGCATATAATATTATTAATAGTTTTTTAAAAATCTTTTATATTAATTTATATAATATCATATTTTACCCTTGAGGTAAAATATGACCAAAAATGTTGTTTTGGCATCAACACGGTTTTAAAAATCTATAAACATTGGCATATATATTAATCTATCAATACTTGTAAACCTCAAAAACACTTGCATTTAATATTTGTTTATTTTATGATTTACCTTTAATCTAGTTAATCCTAACACTTCCGAATTTGGATTAACTATAAACATGAGACAGGCGTTTAACACAATCCAACAAGCTTCTTTCATTACATTAGCCAGAGACACATCTTTTACTCAACCTCTTTGGGACAAAGACTCAAGCCTGTGAGCTGTTTATCTAGAGCCCTCGAGCTGTGCTCTAAACCAGGCCTGAGGACAAGTCTAAACACCGGACTAATCCTGACAGGGCACATGGGACCAGTCTGGCACTCACAGCATCTGATCTAACAATCTGACTAACTTAAATTCACAGACCGTATAGCCTTTATATAAACCCGTCTGCTGCATTTGTATGTTATTTTGGTACATATTTGTTATGTACTTAGCAAACCGACCATTATTAAACGGCCATACCTTTGTTTTATAAAAAATAAACAATATATAATGCAACAATGTATGGTTCAGATATGCACAGATCCTTGGAAATCTTTTAAAACTACAAGTTCTTAATCAGTGGAGAATACAGTTATGTCGTGCAAATGCAGTCCGTTTCACCTTGTTCTGGCCATGACATTATTTTTCTTGGGTTGCTGATTGACCGGACTTCCCACAGTTCCATTCTTAACTGAGCTCTTCCGTGCCAATTCCCTCTGTTTCTCTATCAAAGAGGGAAAAAAAAGTGTAAATCAAATGCATTTTCTACTGGTGATATTACAGGATAATGAAATACTGTAACATATAATGTTTAGTCCGTATGTGTTGAGAGACGTAACTTTCTTTAATATCATTTATTCAGTGGTGCGTTTATGATGGAGAACAGTTTCTTCGGATGTAAAGTCTGAGCTTGACTTCTGTGTGACTTTTACACAATGCCCTGCATGTGTGTGTGTGTGTGTGTGTGATATCTCTGCAGTGCTGCTATTCGTAATAAGGGTGTCAGTGGGTGGATTGTAAAGTGAAGTTTAATTAACAACTGCTGTATTTCAGGACACCGGAACAGAACGGCTACTGCGTGCGCTGTAGACGCAGGGCAGGAGAGAGAGACAGTGGGCGAGAGAGCTGGCAGAAGAGCAAATGAGGACTGAGAAGTGAGCAATGTTGTCAATGTCTGACTCTCATCATGGAGGAATCATGCCAATTATCAATGATGCTGTTACAGACCATAAGAACAGAGACAGTTTTTGTTAACATTGTTTTTTCTTTATACTGATATAAAAAAATTATGAATTATTGAATGGTTGTTTTTAAATATATACTGTACGTGCAAATTGCCAGGCCACACCTCCAAACATACACACGTTTACTGTATTGCATTCATTTTGGGATAGCGTAACCAATGAAAACATTACAATACGAGTTATTTTATTTTACAGTAACAATATACACCAGAATATGTTGATATGTACAAAAAGCCAAACCACACCCCTTTTTTAAACAGGCTCCTCCTCTTTGGAAAATCTGTTGAGGTTGAGATTTTAATTTAATCACAACGGTACATACTCATACTGCCCATCAATACATGGATTTCACTTTAATTTTGTATTTATACACAACATTCTTTTAGGAATTATTCATATTCATATCTATTTATATTCTTGACTGCTACCTCAGTCATGTAAATGGCGTGAAAAATGTCCTATTGGGCAATAGTGTGATTATAACACCTAGTCCTATTAAGCGAATCTGAATCTGAAATGCTTATATAAAAAAAATTACTCTCTAGTAAAGATGACAAAGAGGACCTGTGGTCCATGTTTTGAAACCCTCACCTATCTTGACTTGTAGTGGGGAAGGCTTGTAGTTTATGGGGACTGACTCTGGTTCCCTTGTGCTCGAGTCGGTCTCCATAGTGGTTGTTGCTGCAGAGTCCTGGAGGAAGAAACAGTCATCAAGGGTGGAAAGAAGAAATTTAGAGTGCATGAAACCCTCCTAAATCACAAATACTGTAACGAAGAGGGGCTCTCTCAAGCACAAACACCATCATTTCCCAACATGCTTAGCGTGCTTGTGAAAATCAAGAAGGCAAGGATGGGACTGGTTGTGAATAATGTAATCTCCCGAGGCAAGGCGAGTGTTGAGTGGGTTGAATCTATTGGGTGTTAATAACAGGAGTCAGCACAATGTCGCTGGAACAGGTCATTTTAATACATCTCTCTCGAACCGTCTCAGATTTGCTCTCACAGCTGTGCTTGGAAGACTTATTGATTCCAGGAACTAAAAGAGATGCAGGGCCCTCGCAGTCAGATACTTCCTCCAACTTACTTCACCAGTCTGCTATCAATAAACCAAGAGATGGGATGTTTTTAAACCTGCCACTTTCATCCAGAAACAAACAAAGTAATAAATAAATCATATACAGACAGATAGGTTGATTAAGTCACTGCAAGCAGCCACTGCTTCTTCCAAAGCTGCCTCACGTGTCATCAAGCATGTTTTGCAGCTTGTGTTTTCTACAGGGTCTCCGGGCACTCTGTGACATCACTGAGGTTTGGGAGAGGAAGAACAGTGGGAGCTTGTTGAAAAAATGAGGAGAGCACGCCCAGCCTTGCTCTGCCAACAGAGGGTCTATTATGACCTAAAAAAGCCATTCATTGGAGAGAGCCCAAGTAGCCCTTTCGAGATTCTTATCTGTCATCATTGAGAGCTTTCAGAGCCATGGTTGGAACATTTTTATATTTCTGCTGTTGTTCTTAAGATACAGAATACTAATATCAGCATCAAACCGCCAGCCTGGGTTAAAGACAGTGTAACGATTGTGGCCCAACTAAACCGTTTTAAACTAAATTTTCTTTTTAATTATTTTAAAATAACAAACTTGTGTTCAGCCGCCAGACATAGAATTGATGGGAAGGTTTTCTGTGCCAGAAAACAAACTAACATTCTGTGTGTGAGCATGCTAATAATAAAGCACCGGAGCTAAAACATAAAACAAATGTTAAACAAAATGACCAAAATTAACCAACTATTCAGATGACGGATAACTAATGAACGCTAGGGCTGTACAATACTGAAGATACAATAACTTGCTAAATAATGCAATATGATAATACTTCAAATGTAAAAATCTATTTACATTTGTAGTTTTAGAACAAAAAGAATTTTTTTTAAATTCTTACTGGGGAAAAAAGCATCACCTGTCTCAATCTAAAACCTTGTCTATACAAACTTTTCTAAGAACTTAAATAATTTGTTTTTTGCAACTCAATGCATTTCAACCCATGCAAAACACAGCTTTCCTGGGGCTCAGTGCAACGCCAAGGTCATGGGTTCAATCCCAGCGGATTCCACATAGACAGAAACAAATGTATAGTACAATGCAATGTAAGTCGCTTTGGATAAAAGCGTCTGCCAAATGCATAAAATTGTCAAATGTAAATGCACACATTTTAGCGATACTTTCACAGTTTATATTTATTTCGAAGGCCAACGCTTATTTACATACACTAAATAATCTACAATAAATTAAATGTCACCAACACGATTATTATGACCTCAATTAACTTATGTTGGCATACCTTCAATGGTTTCAGGAAATAGAATTGCATCACAAAGACAATGGTAGCATCGGAAAAAAGAAAGTGGGAAACAGACTTGTTTGCCAAGCAAACCTTATTGCCTGCTGGCTCAGTCCTGGGATAGTGCCAGCTGTAAGCCTGGCAGGGTTCTCACAAAGCCTTTAGGCCAAGCACTAGCTAAAGAGCGCAGCGGGGGATTGTGGGTAATAGCCCAACGTGATACCCTCAAGTTCCCAAACGCCAAATCATATGCCATGTGTAAGAACATTATCATTCATCTTGTGCGAAGCATAGCCTGTTAATTTATTTTCTTTGAAGCATCTGGAATTTTACGATTCAAAGCTAAAAGGTTCAAGGCACATGAATAATAAAATACTCTCTTTCTACTTTTTGGTAAACTAAGCATTCCAGACAGCCTTTGTTCGACTACAAGGCAATACAAATCTCAGTCCGAAAACACAAAGTACAGCATCAAAGTTGCATATTCCACCAGCTACGTGTACAACAGGCCGTGAAATGTATTCAACGCCTCACAAAGAAAACCATGCGGAATGAAGCCTCAAAGCTCTACTGAGTCCAATCTATCGTGGCTTAAACTGATTAAGTATGCTGTCACGAGATCCAAGATTAGAGTTATCAGAAATCTATGGGAACTGTCAATAACTGGGACACATAAAAGTCTACATTGATTTGGCCTTCGCAAGGCACACAATTCCATGGTAACAAACCAAGAGATCAGATCAAGAGTGTCGGTAGTTGTACTGTAAACCTGCAGATCTTGTGCATTGGTTAAATGGCCATTTCTCTGCCAGGACCTAAAAATGGATGTCAAAGACAAGGTCAACATTTTATACCAGACATAACATCACATGTGACCCTATGATCTTCAGGACAACTGACTGCTTTCCAACTGTCTCGTCAATGCGGCAGTCTTGTAATGTAGGTTAGGAGATGAAGACTGATGAAAGCGTTGCTGACACAGCTGAACCGATAAAAAGGATTGGTGAGATTATCTGACAGGCTGCACTTTGGACCAATCACAGCAAAGCAGGATCCATAAGGTGGTGACTTGGGGTCATAAAAAGAAAGGTTTAGGATTTGACCAAAATTCTTATCAACTAATCATTTCGCTCTGATTTTATGGGGTAGGTATTGCTTAGGTCTGTATGTTTGCCTGATAGTCATATTGTTCCAGTTCTACAGCAGCAAAATATGCTGATCCTGCAAAACGTCTTATTTGACCAAAAATAACATCCTGAAATTAAAATATGTCCCTCTTGTTTTTTAATCGACCATGTGGCCTAATAGAAAAGCTTGTATTCATCCACGCCTCTAAATATAGATGAGAAAACCATCCTTGCGGTGGTTGCAATACAGAACAGGAAAATAACTATTAAAAAGGAGCCGGTCCGAAAAGCAGGTGCCAGGTTGTTATAAGCCTATGTTCTTTCATTTTCTGTCTACAGAGGAATTCATTAGCATGAGAAAGCACAGTGTGTTGTATAGGGGAAGAGCTGGGTCTTGGGCTCTCTGGGGCGCCGGTGAAAAAAGGAAACGACAATATCACGTCAGGCTTTATCTCACCAATAAAGCACATTCTAATATGTGCATTTGACCCAGCCCTTTAAACTGAATGCAAACACGCTTAGTTTGCTTTGCAGGACATTAGTGTGTCTACCACAAGCTTTCAAGCAAATGAACGTCTGAAGAAATTCAAGATGTATGTGTCTGCTTCTACTGTCGGACTGGACAGATCAGATCAGATCTGATTAATCTTACTCAAGATATTGAACTGTTTAACTTTATGACATTTGATGGATGACAGTGTGACAGCTAAACGTGCACGTGGACTCTGGAAGTCCTTGTGAATGAGGAACTGTTATTGTTTCGTCGTGGAACGTCTAGACGTCCCAATATAATCTGTTTAATATTCAATTTCCACAGAAACACATAGAAATACACTTCGATAGAAAACTACGATTTAAGATGACTAGAATGACAAAAAATAGTTATGTGTGTCAGTAAACAACATTAAATATAACTATGTTCCCATATTTTATTTAGGCTCAATAATGTTAAGCATAACCGAACCAGCCTGGACTCGCATATTTGTTTAGGAATATATTAAGCATAAATAAGTGTAAGAGCATAGAGGGCTAAAAAGTACCATATTGTTTTTAGATGACAGCTGCATCGGTCTGCAAATAAACAAAGTAGATTTCTATTTTATTAACCGGCATCACGTAATTGATTCCTTTAAGCTTCAATTCCTTTCCTTATGTGGCTTTATTAATCTCCACTAAAATACAGAACTGATGTTGTCATTCCCTCATGATAAGGGTTATTTTCCACGACGTGTAAGGAGGTACGGCGTTATTCTCCACTTACCAGCAGCTTCGTCTCTGGATTAACCGGAGGCACTTGAAATCTGTCGACTTCCTCCATCATCTTGGTAAAAGGTCAGCCTGTTACGGTGTAGCACAGATACCTGAGACAATATCCGTACTGAAACGAGCATCTATTCAGTGTCTGGATCGGTTAAAAGATGCACAGGTCTTCCGCATCATCTCGAGTTGTTTTCCGCTATCTGGCTGTTACCAGTCAGGGGTGACTCGACAGCTACATCCTATTTCCGGGTCTGGAACCCCTCCCATAGTTACGAGTTGCTGAATAATTAATGAGGACAACGTTCGATCGTAACACTAATTTAATAACTAAGTAATTAAGTACTCTTAATGTTTTTGTTATTTGTGTATGCAGCGTTTTAAAAAAGGACCGAACAAGAACAGCAACAACAGT
Organism: Barbatula barbatula; assembly: GCF_947034865.1. Classification (NCBI taxonomy): domain Eukaryota; kingdom Metazoa; phylum Chordata; class Actinopteri; order Cypriniformes; family Nemacheilidae; genus Barbatula; species Barbatula barbatula. Next base: position 4,359,366 of record NC_136785.1, read on the forward strand.
ACAATAGCGATATTACCGCCACTTGCTGTTTTTGCTGCTGCGACCTAATCCAGAATTTCGTAAAATCCTTTGAAAGAAAGTTTGATGGCTTATATATTTATAAATATGTTTCATACTACACGTCTAAATGTCTTATATTCATCTTAAATAATTGGATTTACGTTCTTACAACTGACAAGAAATGTATCGTTATCGCCCTCTTGTGTTTCTATTTGATCGGGATTCCTTATGGCCCTAGGCAAACCCCACTGAAAAAAGACTTTTATTTTGAAACACTCACGTTCATATTGGTTCGAGTCTGTTGGTTAAACATTTATACATGACTCCTTCATAAGTCTTTTTATCAGCGTTTTGCTTATTCATATTTTACAAAGAATTGCAGGATGTCACAAGAATCTGAACAATGCCGTGGTAGAAACAAAATGTAAAACAATGCGGGAAATTATACTTATATTATGAAAGGCAAGCTCTTCACAGCTACCAGGCGACACTCAAATATGGTTTTGAAATTTTCAAAGTAACAGAATGCATTTCAAGGATTTGCTTACAGTGCATTGCGTGTTGTAAACATGATCACGGAAATGTCGTTAAACTGCTATCATAAGCCTCGCTGTCGTCCTAGACAACATGCAGCTTGCACTTGGATCTGTGTTAGGCTTCGTTTCTAGAGACACCGTTGCTAAGCCTATTATACGACGCTGACCGAGGTCAGCCGCTTTCGTCCAATTAGGAACAGGCGCCCGTAACGAACATTTTAAATCTGCCAATCAAATGAACGAACGAGCATGCCCACCGGAAAGCAGTGTTTTGAAGACTCCGGAGTGACAAGAAAACAGAAGTAGCTCGCAACTATAATTTATGTACAGTTTTTTTCATTTCGACGTTTGAATGTTTGTAATTTCGCATGGTAAGATCATTTACAAATAAATATGGTTTATTTTCCAGCCTAACTATTTAAATAGCGAGTTCTAAAGAAGACATATTGAGACTGTTTTATTGTTCATGTTTTATTGACAATTCTCCTGGTCAACGTATTCTTTTACTCGTGATCTCATATTTATATTACATCTAACCTTATCACCTTTGTGATTCTGTGGCGTAAACGCTAGTTTCGGGTTCCTCATCGGTTATTCCCCGTTAGCCTCCAGCTCACTGTCAGATGATTTACTTATGATCGACTTCAGCAACGTTACTGTCTTTTCTGAAACATGACCTGAAACATGAAGATGTGTGACCAGTAACGTGATGCTTCTGCTACGTGTTTGCTGATCTATAAACAAGGACTTATTTTACAGTCTTTGAACAAGCAGCTGGTATGTAAAACAATTCATGTATTTATAGTTGATGTCTGATTCTGTGTTTATAGAGAAGATCAATGAGAACACGCTCTTCCTCCCCACCACTGCACGTGCACGTAAACGAGAGCACACCTGTGCACGTGCACGTGAAGAAGACCACGAAGAGCAGCCCTACCAAGACACCCCAGGTATAACACACTCTTTGCTCCTTAAAGTACCCAATCACATAAAACATGGAATGTTTTGGAAAATAATCCAATATATATATCTAATAAGATTTTTCATTAGCTGTGTCTTTTATGCTCCAGGTTAAGCCTAAAAGTGGTTTGCATCCTACTGCTAAGGTTAAGACAAGGGTGCCATGGATCCCACCTGGCAAAGTCTCTACTCGGGAGACCTCGTATAAGTGGGAGGTCAGTTAAGAGACACACAAAAAGTATATTCCTAAGAAAAGGAAGAACTGTTTTTACAGTGTTTATATGTGCGTTTAAGGGACCTTCTCATCATCTGGAGATAACGCCCCTTTCAGAACCCGAACGCTCTCAGTCACCTCTCCGTATAGAAGATCTCTCTACTGATGAAGAAGATGCCCTGCATGGACGCATCGACCAGTATGAGAAGAAGATAGACAGCCTGATGACAGAAGTCAGCTCTCTGAAAAATGAGGTGAGAAGTTATTTAAAAAATCGCAGCATCTCACAGATGCTATGGTTTGTTAAGAATAGGCAATTGCTGAAAGTTATAGTAGATGTGATCTACCAAATACGAAATCGGAAGGTGAGGTTTGTGTTTGCAGGTTGATCTGCGTAAGAAGGAGCAACTGATAGAGCGTCAGTCGGAGAGGTTGAGCGCATCACAGCGTGTAATCGCCGTGCAGGAGGAGGAGCTTGCTGAGGTCGCCAGAGAGCTGGAGGCCACAGAGGAGGAGAACTCCCGCCTGCGAGAGTCCATGGAGAAGATGATAGTAGAAAGTGATTTCGGCAGGTAAAATGACAACGTTGCCGTAAATAATCCTTGATTAATTTAATACATATGCTTTGAAATGTAAATTATTAAATCAATTTATTCTTGTCCAGATTAGAGAGAAGTAGTCTGCAGTTAGACAAAGATGCTCTGCTCAGGAAATTACTGGAAGCAGAGATGGACAGCAATGCAGCTGCTAAGCAGGTGTCAGCCCTCCGTGAAACAGTCAGCCAGATGTCCAGGAGTGTGAGTGTAAACTCAAAACGGTTTTAAAAGGATACTTCACCCAGAAATAAACATTTTCTTACTTTGTTGGTTCAAACATGACTTTTCTTTAATAGAGCACAAATTTTTTTTTATATTTCTATAATTGCCTCTTATTGCACTATAATCTTTGCTGTAAACATAACAAAGTTAGATTTCTCACTTTTTATGTTCCTGCACAGGAGAAAAGGTTATCAGGATCTGACACATCACACATGGCCAGACAGAAGGAACTCCTATTGCAAAAGCTGGAGACATTTGAGGGCACCAACAGAGCCCTCAGGAATCTTCTGAGAGAACAACACAATCGAGAGGTACTGCCATGCTACCAACAAATAAATTAAATGAAAAGACGTTTACGTTGTAATGTGCATCTAACAGCAACAGAGTTTGTCTGTCTTTTACAGATGGATTCTCTAAGACTATTGGAGCAGAAGGATGCTCTTCTAAAAAGGCTTACTGCTGTAGAAGCGGAAAATTCGGTTTGTCTTGTCTTGATCATCAAAACCTACCAAAGCCATTATTTTTCCCTCTTTTATTTAACCCTGTTCTGTTTTCTATCCTAAAGCGTATTCTTGTGAAGCTTCAGGACAAAGACATTGAGGTTAATCAACTCTCTTCCATGTTAGATAATGAAAAGGTAAAACTATAAATGTTTTAAACAAGTTTTTATCTTGCACTGTCATTTATTGTGAGATATTAACATCAACATCCTGTAACAGGAGAACTCAAGGACCACCAGTGAACTCTCAAAAGTCTTGGAGGCCACCCGAGCTCATCTGCAGGGTCAGCTACGCAATAAGGAGTCTGAGAATAGCCGTCTAAACGTTCAGATCAGGGTAATGCACCTCAATCGTACTCAACCAACCAATAGTGTTGATTCCAAGTAAAGACTTAAGGTGACGTTAAGTCTTGTTCGTTTCGGTTCAGAATCAGGAGCGAACCATCAGCCAGCAGAAGGGAGAGATTGATCACCTGCAGGAGCAGTTACAAGAGCGCAGGCAGCGGGCAGAAGCTGATAAGGAGGCATTGAAGAAAGCCACGCGGGCACAGAAACAAAGGGCACAGCGTAGTGAAGATAATGTCGGACAGCTCAGTGCTCAGCTCATGGACATAGTGGGTAGAATGATTTTAATGTCTCTTTGGCTTGTCTGTTTTAGGGGGGAAAAGTTTGTGAAACCGTTGTTGATGCAACAAATGTTGTAATGCTCTTCATGTTACATGCTTAAAGGAGCCGTTCCCACAAATATACAATTATGTCATAATTTACTCAACATCAAATTGTTCCAAACTTGTATACATTTCTTCGTTCTGTTGAACACAAAGAAAGCTATTTGGAAGACTGTTAGCAATTTTCAATTCTGGGACATTGTTGATTCCATGGTAAAATGTATTGTATGTTTTTTTTTCTATTGAACACAAAATGAGATTTAGAAGAATGCAGGAAACCAAACAGTTCTGGGGCACATTTGACTACCATTTTAAAGATCTTGTAACATGCTATTTCATGCATTCTGACTTATTTACACCATTTAACGTACAGGCTTCTCATGATTAACATGGTCAACATATGACGAATTATTTTTAAAGCCCATATTTTTCCAGAAATAATCGTGCAGCTGTATCTCTCTTTTATAAATTTGATCAAACTAAATACTCTTGGAAATTACGATGTATGCAATACTACTGTATGGGTACTCAAGATTTATATGGCAGAAACTGCGTGAGTTAACCCAATCTTTAACTTTTCCTACTATGGTAGTCAATTATGCTCCAGAACCGAAAATTGCTTAGTTTGTTCAGAAGAACAAAGACATGTATACAGGTTTGGTTACAGGCAAATAATCCCTTTAAGGTAAGTACATTGTATTGTAGGATGCAGTAATCATTGTACTCTGTTTCATAGTAGTTTGTTCAGGTGTTCCCATAGACAGAAATCTTACATGCTGTGCATAGTAGTTAAATTTTCTTTGGGGGATTGAATAAATAATATATACAACCATTTATCCAATCCTCTGAGCAGGAGGTTCAGTTGGCAGATGCTGTATCAGCCACAGAGAACTGGAGCAGTCGACATGCAAAAGAAATGAAGGATAAGGCACAGCTAGAGATGGAGATCCCCTTGCTGAATAGGTTTGTAACTGAAACTCTCCACACCATAGAACACAACCCATTTTTTGTATGTTTGTGCAAAATATTATTCCGAATTTCTTCCAGAAATCCAAGCAAAATGTTTTCGACCTTTGTTTTCTCATAGTCGTATCACAGACCTGACGAAGCAGTTGCAGGAACAGGAAGAGAAAGCCCGGTCCGAGAGAGACAGACTGTTAGATCACCTTCATGAGCTAACTACAGAGAGCTCTAATGTACGCCTGGAGAACCAAAGTCTTAAGGTTTGTACTTCTGCACCTCCCTTGACCAAATTTGGATATCCAGTTTCATTTTTACCCACATTCCCTCAGTGGACAAAAGGCTTTGGTCTGATGAATGGTTTCATCTGAATTTATGTGCAGGCCACTTTGTCTGCCTTGGAGGAGAAGATGACCCTGTCGCAGTCTGAAGTCCAGCAGATCAATGTTTCAGTGAAGCAGTATGAGAGCTTGGTGGACAGTTATAAAATCCAGGTATGATCATCAAACATCTAATGTCTGTGTTTTGCACCTATGTTTGATAGAGTTTGTCAACTCTGGCTGCTTTCTTTGAGCCTTTAGGTGCAGAAGACCCGCGCTGAGGCGGACGAGTACTGTGCACGACTTCATGTGGCTGAACGTGAAGCCCAAATGGTAAGAGAGGAGCTGGATCAGGAGATCCAGCAGGTCAGAAAGCAGCTCCTCGGTCGTCTGGCGGAGCTCGAGCCGCTTCCTGAAGCTCTGAGACGTACAGAACTCCAGTTGCAAGAAGCTCACAAGAAAGAACGTTCTCAGGAGAGGAAAAGCACAGAGCTCAGCACAGCCCTCACAGAGCTACGCATTAAGGTTACTGCATTTCCACAGAATAAAACTTTGAAAGTAGTTTTAAAATGGAGTAATAGATTTTTCGTTTCTTGCTTGACTGATTTAGGTGGACCAGCAGGAAAGTCAGGCAGAGATGGTGAAACGCAAAAACATGGTGCTACTGGAGGAAAACAAGCAGCTTCAACACAAAGCAGAAGCCCTTGAACGGTCCGTGACTCCATCTTTCTGTTCCCCATGAATCATCTTTTCATGTCAGTTTGTCATTGGCATTGAATATGCTCCTTGATGCCAACAGGAAGTTGGAAGAAGCTACCTCCCAAAACCGAGAACTCTTGCAGGTGATCGCCAAACGAGAAGAGACTATTCACAGCAACCAGGTGCGTCTTGAGGAAAAATCTCGGGAGTGCAGTATTCTGACGCGGCAGCTGGAAGAGGCGCTTGAAGACGCTCGCCGTCAGGTCAGGCTTGAAATGATTAAAGGGATTGTTCACCCAAGAACGGAAATTATATTCCTCATGTCATTCTTTTTTACTGTTATAACACAAAAGGAAATATTTTGAGAAATGTCTCTGGCTTTGTGTCCATACGATGGAAGTCAATGATGGCCAATGTTAAATGGTTACAATCGTTATTTATAATATCTTGTGTTCTCCAATAATCAGGTTTGGAATGACAAAAGGGTAAGTATATCAAAAGTATTGACGATTCACTGTTGATTGGCAGGTAACCCAGACCAGGGAGCGGGCGACTTCAAAAGAACGTGCAACACAGTCCAAAGTTGTTGATCTGGAAACACAACTGAGCAGAACCACATCTGAGCTGAACCAGTTAAGACGGGCCAAAGAGGAGGTCAGTGAGTTAAAAATGTTGCTATATTCTTAACTGGTTAAATGTTATACACATACAGAGTCTTTGAGATGCCTGTGCTGTTGATCCACTCCATCTGCGTTCTTTATGTCCCACTTTAGGACAATCCTTTAACTTTCAAGAGGCAATTTTGTTAATATGTGCTAATATCACTGCTCTATTAATATCACAAACATCTATGCACTGCTATATCTTTCTCTCAGGCGGAACGGAGGTACCAAAGCCGTTTACAAGATGTCAAGGACAGACTGGAGCAGTCTGACAGCACAAACCGCAGCCTCCAAAACTACGTTCAGTTCCTCAAATCTTCCTACGCCAATGTGTTTGGAGATACTGCGCTCACAGGGTCCTCATTCCGCACGCCTTCACCAATCTGAGAGCTCTTTCAGGTTTTTTTAAAGACTTCCTTTAGGACCAAGGCCTTTTCCAAGGCTTTATATTTAAACATTTTACTATAAACTACAAATGGTTATTTTGCTTGTTACTGGTTAAGAAGACCAAATGGTAGGTGGTATTTCTTTGGCATTACGTTAGTTTAAGCAGGCCTATTATGTGATGATATTATCAAATGTATTTTTTCACCATTTCTCAATGCAGAGAGAATTATTAGATTCAGACTAAGAGCACGGTAACTTTATACATTATTTCGATGGGTGCTATCATTGTTTTACTTTATTAATTAGCTATCCATTCTTTTTTAAAAAGGTTGTGTTTTGTCTGAAGTCAGACTTGCACTTGTTTGTCTGTTGTATTATTTATCTGATGTCAGGCAAAATAAACAGCAATGCTTCATTGTTGTTAGTGCATATGAAATGCAACATGTGTTGTTTAATTGTTGTTGTTTACATATCATGGTTGTAAAAGTACTAATGTGCCTCCTAAAAACAGCAATTTGCTTCATTTTGTATTGAAAAGTGTGTTTACATCATTTATACAGTGAAATTTACAGTGACTGTAGAACCATCTTATATAATTACTGTAACCCAATCTCAAAATGTAACATTGTACTATATTGCATCTTCAAATATAAAAACAGCAAGCATATGTTCCTATAAATATAATGGCCAATGCCATTACAGAAAAATGTTATTTATTTTATTCCAAATTAGTATTTTTTGGTGTTGAGGTTTTTCTTGAAGGTATTGTCCCTCTTTGTTTCATGGCTCTGATGGCACTCTGCAGAACTATCGCTCTCTTTTGCCATTGTGTTGCTTTTCGTGACTCTTCTGCTAGATTATTTTTGTATACTTTTATTTGAAGCTGGGCAGCACCTAATTTCAGTTGGTACACTTTCTCTATAGCCTGTAGACGTTTATAACAGCCACAACATCTCGAGTCAGTTGATTTATGTTGTCCTTGGTCTTGAGGGATGTTTTCAGTGTTCAGATTCTGTTTCAAAGGAAAAAAGAGTTAGGATTTTTTTTAAATATCAAAAACTATATAATTTTATAATAAAATTTAACTACACGTATTTTAAACTAAACAATTTAATAATTTACATATATATAATACATGTAGGCCTATATGTAGGAAAAAAGCATTTTAAATATTTGATCAAAGAGATTAAGCTAATATAAAAGCATTTCCCAAAGATAAATGTCGTCTTAATCCATCCACTACAAAAAACTAACGAAAATTAAAATCTTACCATTGACAGTGTAAAATCAAATATTGTCGGAATAGCGTTTGGATGTAAATGCGCTGATCCCGATTCAAAGCAATCCGGAGTGAAGTGAGCGGAGCACAGAGAAGCAGATTCAGATGGAGTCCATTCAGCGTCTCTTCTCATATTTACCATCCAACGGCGACGATTTTCTTCTTCTAGTGGAAATCTGAGAAAACGGGATAGTCAGTAAGAGCACAGTGTCGTTGTAGGCCTACAGGAAAAGACGACAAAATAAATACTACCTGTAGAAGGACACAGCATCGCCATTCCCATCATATCCACAGAAATCACACGCTTGCATCGTTTGCTAGACGTCGACCGAAGTTCATACACTACAGTGATAAGGGCTGGAAATAAGAGCTTTATATGCAACTTGGAGTTGTACTGGTGCTAATGGGGCGATTTGCACATCACCTGAGAACGAGGCGTTTTGGGTGCGCGCGATAGACATAATGCGATAGAAATTTACATAATGGTCTTAGGATGGGGGGTTATCTATGAACGTTTAGGGTCCACAACCCCATTGCTGGAAACAAACACAAACAGTTCAACAAATAAATAAGAGCAATACTTTATACAAAACTACGTACACTATTGCAGACTATTTGCAGACTATAACAATCTAGAAATAAATTTGACTAGGCCTATTTGTAGCCTAAATATATATGGTTTTCTAATGTTTCATCAAATGCATGGTATGGCTCCTTTGAGGTTTTAAGGATTCTGTCGATACTGCAGAACTGACTCGACACTGGGCTCTTGATTTACAGACATCATCCTCAGACATGAGACAGCAAAAGCCCCACCTTTAGATCTGGCAACCACATTTATTAACGCAGCATTTCCCGGGCGCAGTTACGGCCAGGATGTAAAAAGGATGCAGATTCAAAATCTGTAAACTTTTAATTTAATTATCTAATTAACATGCAGGAAATCCACCAAATTATTGTGATGAAATAAGCTAACGACCTTGAGTTTATGAAATTTAGACAACATATTCTGATTCTGTATCTAAAACATAGAAAAAAATAAATGGGTATTATTTTACTCAAATTATTCCTGCAGACTGTCAGCCCTGTAATGTAAACAACCACTCGGCATTTTCCGTCAATGTTCGACTTATTGCTGCAGTGCATGATGTCAGTCTCGTCTCGCGCAGCTAGGTCCATTCGATCGCCGCTGTAAATTCAATCGTTGAGGTCACCACCCGTTTCCACCCAGCTTCTGAAATAGAGCAAAACCCTTCAACAAGGTAGGTATTTACGCAACATTACGACAGTTTATTGTGTGTTTTTGCAAACAAAACGCATTTCTCTGACCCGTTTATCACAAAACGATAGAAATGGCTCGTTTTGGGTGGCGTTTGCTATCGACGAAACCGTGAGGGGCGTTTCAATGACCGTTTTCACATTTTGAAAATAGCGAATCTGTTAACAGTTAACTATAAAAACACTCTTATTGTATTGTTGTGCAAATAAACATTTTAAAAAAGTTTTCTCAGACGAGCCTAGCTTTACACTGCCGACGGAGCCGTTAGCTGCTAAGCTAACACGTATTCACGGCTGCGTTATACATTAACATGACACAGGTCGATGTATTACCACATTAATTTAAATATATGTACGACTGAACGGACAATATAGGTTGGTTTTCATGCAGCTGAATTTAATCATAATGTTATAAGGGTGTGGAAAACATTTGGACTTGCAAATGGACCACAGTTGCCTTCCAATTCCTTTTATTTCTCCAAAACAATATATTTTTTTATTTGTTTCTTGTTTTAGGAAAACAAATCCAGCGTTTTTATACATTTCAATTGGGTTATTGTGAAGACAATTCTATGTTTCGGTCGGGCAGTAGAGGATCCGCCCAGTCTCTCTTTCAGTCATTGGATTAATTCTTTGAAAAGAGGCCTGTGCTTTTGCTTGCCTTTTATTGCTTTTATGGTCGTCATCTTGCATACAGTTGGCTATAAAACACAACAAATGATTGCTTGAATGCATGTTTGACGATAGTGGACTTTTGGGTTTATATTTTTTGACACTTATCTGTAAAAAAGGTTGTTGTTAAAAACATTGGCCATTCTTGTAAATTAGATATTTAAAGACTTCTTTAAATAAATAAATGTTGAAATTGAACTGATCTGCCTATGAATTTGGAAAAGCCATTTCAAACTGTTAAAATGTGCTACTGGTTAATGCTTTATATTGTTGCCTTTTGAACCCACGGACTTCCCTTTTTGTGGTGTAGTGGTTGCTTCACCATGCATGCCAAATGCTGATTTGCCAAAGCCCAGCTGAGCATAAACAAAACCCCCCAAATAAATGTTTTGTGTTTTGACATTAGTATTCAGTGTAGTAGTCACACAAAGCCCCTCAATATGGCTTTTTTAGTATTTCCCTTGCTAATCAAATTGCAGGTCTATTTTCAGACCCGGAGCCTCAATGCAATTATTCATTATGAAATAACCTTGCGCTCTGTGTCATCGCTAAGTGTCTGGAATTCTGTTGTAATGTTAGCAGCACATACTCTGTCAACTAGCCTATGTTGCTGAAATAAATACATCAAAGCTCATTGTTTTCCTTGTTCTGTTTCCTCGAAGACTGACTACATACATACTGAAATTGTTTAAAATCTTTAGAAGGGTGTGGTGTCATCCTGTCTCATAACATTGAAACGGCAGTATTCTTAAGGGGGATGGTCCTGCCGGTGCAGCTGTGCACCCTGTGTTATTTAAGTTGACCACTCCCAGTGGTCCATACTTCGTATGATGCTGATGGTATATTTGGTATAAATGAAGCCCTACGTACTTAAGAGAGCTCATTGGTTTGTGATATTTGTTGTAGAGAAGGAATGGCACTTTTATGACCTGCACAAACTAAGTAATGCTCTGCGTCCATGTTGACGCAGATAATATTGTCAACCCCTAAGTCATGGCTGGTTTGTGCACCCCCTGAAGCCTTGTAATGCTGTACATGACAGGGCATTGTCTGTTCTGATGTCACATTGCGTACCGGTGTAATGTAAACCTGACAGGGTATACTATTTTGCACCAGGCTCTAAGGAACACAGTTGTTCGCATGTCTCCACATTCACTCCGATCATATTTGATCTTACCAGGATCGTTTTTATGTTATTAACTTGCATGAGTTTGAAATATTCATGCATGCAGCAATGTGACTCCATTAAGCAAGTCTTGATTTTATTGAATGTTTTTTTTCTATTGATATTTTAACTCGAAAATGTATTTTCAAAACCCAAGTGTCTTAACCCATAATGTTGTTTTACATTACGCCTTGTAGCCTAGCCTCCCCAGTGACACCTTTCACCATGTCCAAGTTTATTAAACCAAAACTGAAGGTAAAGTTTGTAACAACCAGTTTGTGTTTGTTTCTGCGTGTTCTTCCTCTGATTTGCTGTGGTTTAGTTAACATAGCAATTAAGAGTAAGTGAATTGTAAAAAGTTGGACCGAACCGTGTGGGTGAAGTGTTTGCTCATTTTCTCGAAACGAAAAACGCATGGGCTGGGCTCTGCTTTGGCTGTTGCCCCACGCATGCCCCATCACTGCAGGGCTGATGCTTTTCTCTGCACTGCAGTAGGAGAATAGATGAATTCCATTTGTTGCTGTAATGTTTTTTTGCATACTTATTTACACCCTGAAGAATCATAAATACATTTACCTGGTCTGAACGTAAGTGAATGGATATCACAGTTTACTTTGGGTAAAGAGCCATGTAAAGATTAATTTGATATTATTTAGCCATATTGAAGAAGTCAGTTGTGAAATGTGTGGGTGATGTTTGTATTATCATGGATAATGCATGTGTAACGTTTTTTTTTAAGATTTGTGGCTGTTGCATGGTTTTTGTTTTTCCTGCATGATGTTATTACAGCGAGTGACATGTTGCCGAGGATTTATCACGTTCATTTTACTTGTGTGTGATGTATTGATCCCGGATTCTGATTTGATCATATTTTAAGTTGATTCTTAAGTTAAATTCTGTAAGAACCGTTGTAGCGACTCTTTTCAATCTGCAACTCTCTATAGTCTTATACATTGAATATTTAGAATTGAGGCTTTCTTGCATAGTATCTTCAACACTTGATAACTTACCCGTTTGAAATGAGTCAATAGGATACGCTCTAAATAATTGAAAAACTGTACCTTCCTTTTGTCTGTACCTCCTGTTCTAGTGGCTCTTTGGTTTCTTCGAACAGTTACACTTATTCAAGCTGAATCCTTAGAGACAGCCCGCCTATTTCCTCTAAATTCCTTTAGCCTGCTTCCAACCATTGTGCCGTCATCGGTCTCGGATACAGATGGGTTACCATGGAAACATCTAGGCTTTAAACGTGACCTTACTCTGAGTATTCCCAGCTTGTCAGTGGGAGTATGCTTAATGATAAGTGCTTATACTCTAGCTGAACATTGTATGTTTGGGCGGTGAGAAAATCAGCTTTATGAAAAATGAATGTGAGATGATGTTTATTTGAATAAATTCCTGTAGCTCAGTGGTTAGAGTATTGCGTTAACAACGCAAAGTTCTGGGTTCGATCCAAGGGGATTGCAAAATGTATTCGCTTTGGATAAGTCGCTTTGGATAAAAGCGTCTGCCAAATGCCTAAATGTAAATGTAAATCAGGTTAATGGTTGTGTGTCCCATCACTTTCAGTCACATCTTTCAAATGCTGCTTTGAGAATCTGTGCCGGCAGATTTTGGGTTATTAATAGGCCTCCGTGTCTTCTCTGAGAGAATCTGAAGAATGTCTATAAGAGGGCAACCTCATTTTCATGATAAAGTGGTAATTGAAACTCATATAGTGTCTTGATTATCTGGGTGGAGAGGGAATATAATATAATCTTTATTTAAAAACTTTAATTCATTGAATTCACCTACTTTATTTAAATTGTTTTTTTGACTATAAGACAAATTGTTAGTTCTACAGAACTTTTTGAATAACATAGTCTGCAGGAACTAAAAGGGTTTTAAAATGTTATGTCATAAGCTCTTGTAATTGTTAGCTCTTTCATAAATCACTTGACCACTGTACTTTAGGAGAGCTAATTGTTGGACTTTGCCGGTGTCATCATGTGGTTGGAATGTGAGAGAGTCAGTTATTGAAGCACTCTACTCGATGAATGAATATGTGAGGAAGAGAGGGGGGGGGTGTGAGAGAGAGAGAGAGAGAGAGAGAGAGAGAGAGAGGGTGTTTCCTTATAGCTGGTGGACTGGCATTTTAGTTGTTTGGAATTGGATGTATGCGAATAAAAAAAAATGATAGTGCGCGAAAGGCAGAGTGGAACAGGGAGGGATAAAACGTGTGAATTTGTGTTATCTGTTGTACGCAGTTGGGTTTGAGGCGCTATCTTTTGCTACAGCTACACTGCAGTGACGCTCCTGTGACCCCATAGCTCTGTATTCTGGTGAGTTTCTATTAGCATTTTTTTATCCTTTATTTAATTGTGCAGTTTTCTTTGGGCTGTTATGAGATGTTATGCAGTTAGAGAGGAAAATAAGTATTTATGCGATCGAGATAATGTGTCTGGTAACCTTTGCTGTGGATCAGGGTGTGGTCTGTTGCGCTTTTTGCATACCTCGTGTTGCAGGTTTTTTTATCGTAATGGAGCTGTGAATTATACTGTGTCCCTGACATCTGTCCAAAAGAGTGGTTAGACTGAATCTCGGCTAAGCTTGTTTTATTTCCCCTGGATCCCTGACGGATCCAAGTGGATGTTGAGTCGTGGATCGTTTTGGGAAAGGCTGGGTGAGGTGAGGGGAGGGCGGAATCCATCCAGCTGATCTGTACAAAAACAGGACACATCCGAACAAAAGCAGGGAGGGCTAATCCCACTGCGAGCTGTGACATCAGTTCATCACATCTGGGTGTGTTTTGTGCTTTTCCTTATTTGCGATTTCATTTCTGTGTGGCCAAAGAGGAAGTGACGCTTCCCAGTGCCAAAACTGTGGGATTGATATTATGTAGCTAATGGATCCTACATCAGCCAATAACTTTCTGATATGTTGATGCTTTTATTTTCACCCTACAGTTCCGGATGTTTTGTAAATTGCAGTCACTTACTGAGCCGATCTTCTGCTGATGTTTTTTTTGTTTTATCACATGACTGTCGACAGGGGGTTGGTGGAAAGTTTCCTGCAGTTCTGCTCAGCATAACAAAAGACTGTATTGATCTAGGCAGACAGCACGTTACATTTACTCAATGGTGGACTCCATAGACTGACCACTCTTTACATTTGTTAAAAGGGCTGTTTTGTTTTCCCCCTGACCTTGGATTATCCTGAATGCTTCCCATTTGTGTCCTTAATGGGTTTTGCTTCGGCAAATGGAGCACGTGCCTCTTAAATGATCTTGGAATGGAAGCTTTCCCATAAGCATTACTGTGAAATGATTGTCAGCTGATCGGTAAACATCTACATAAAACCACATGACACTGTGATTATTGAATAAACTTATTTTGAATTATTGAAAACCACTTGACACTTGTCCCTGACGGAAAAGGTCAAGTTTTCCATGTTAGTGCTGAAAGTAAGTTAGCTTTTAAATCTAGTTTCTCCCGAAGAACATTCAACTGTTCGCACACCTATGTAGAATGAGTCCAGATGTTAGCACTTGTGTGTGAAATGAATCCATGCTTTCAGAATGGCTTTGTCACTACTCTGAAATTTTTGTATTTACAATTGACAATTGTCAAGGACTCTCGGATAAATGTCTTACTAATTTGAATATCCATTTTTTTAATGTTTTGTCTGGAACGGAACATACTTTGGATTGTGAACTGAATGGCTCATCAGCTGTTTTCAGTGTACATAACTTTACAAATTATTATGGTAGCAATATAGGTCTGTTTTGCATTCTTCATGCCAGACTCGGTTGCTGTTGTTTCAAAAACATTACTAGGTATGGACATTATACTGCTCATAAAGTTTGCTAACTCTGTAACCAGCAGGTTACTGCCCAGAACCACGTTCTCTGTCATAGGAAATGTGTGAAATGGTTCCAATTTAAGTCAAGTCAGCTTTATTTATATAGCGCTTTTTACAATTTTCATTGTTACAATGAAATTTAAACACCCTGTCAATACGAAAGGGGTACATTACATTAATGTAATCAGGGCATGACCCCTGTCTCATTGGCCTTGGGTAATGTCTGGTTATGGGATATGTTTACCCCCTCCTCCGTCAGGTGGTGTTTACATTAGCCCATTGTCGTACAAATACAGCGTTTTAAAACGAAAATTATCCTCATTTATACTGCCATTTCCACGTGCAAAGTGTCGAATTGAAGTCAAACAAGCCTGTTGTTTATACGGTCCTTGCTAGGCCGGTCATTGCTGCCGTAATGGTAGCGTATAGCATAAACGCCATCTCAAACACAGCTGAAATCAAACTCCCCTGAAACCATGGGACAGATGCCGCTGGGTTGGGATGGATCAAGCCTTGTGCTGGTGGGGGTTGTGTAGAAAGTCAGCAGGGGGCTGATGGCAGCAATCTTTTTGTGCTTGTTAGCTCTGAGGTGTAAGGAATTTCTGCCGGGCCCCCTCATGTGCTCAGCTGTTGGTTATTGTTAGGAAGAAAGAGTTGTCTGTTAACATAAGTTGTTTTACTAACATAAAATGGCTGCCCGCGTTGTATGTTAAAAAACCATTCGGACGTAAGAATGGTTACAAATTGCCTTTACTTCTTTATCGCAAACTATATACATTTCTTTTGTAGTATTTCCTGGAAGTTATTTAGGCATTTCTATGATTCATTGTTTTTAACATTCATACTGTTTATTCTCTGAGAAAGCTACATGGAGGTTCTTTAAACCCATAATATTTTTCTTTTGTTAATTGGTTTGTCCAAATTGATATTATAGGTTTATTAACAAATTACTTTTTTCCCAGAAAATGGATGTCAGTGGAGTAAAAGTTCTGGAGTCGGCTGATGACATCCAAGACCGCCGTCAGCAGGTTCTGGACCGGTACCGACGCTTCAAAGAGCTGTCTACTGTGCGCAGGCAGAAACTTGAGGATTCGTACCGTTTCCAGTTCTTTCGTCGGGATGCAGATGAGCTGGAGAAATGGATCCAAGAGAAGCTTCAGATTGCTTCTGACGAGAACTACAAGGACCCAAGTAACTTACAGGTCCGACAATATAACAGGCAGACATTTCATAGGCGAAACAGTGCTGTTCCCATCAAAGCACTGGTACTCATGGTTTAAACTCAGTTTAAATGTTTTGGTTGTGAAGGGTTAATTATGATAGTTATGCATTAGGTCATACAAAGATCCAGAATTAATATAAAGCCTTATTAATATATAACGCCTATTGTGTTTGTGGTTTAACTGTATGTGTATTGCTCGTCACACAGGGAAAGCTACAGAAACATCAAGCGTTTGAGGCAGAGGTGCAGGCCAATGCAGGGGCCATAATTAAACTGGATGAGACCGGCAACCTCATGATAACGGAGGGCCACTTTGCATCTGAAACCATCCGAGTAAGAGACACTTTCTTTTAAAACCATTTGTAAAAATGTATAAACTGATAATGCAAAATTTGGTGCTCGTGGCTTATTTGTCAACGTTGAAGTTAAAATGTGAATATTAATGTACTGACATCTGCCTGTATGCATCAGTCTTTCACGCCTTACCGGACAGCTCAGCGACCAATAGTTAAAAGTGTAAATTATGGGAATTTTATTCCAGTAGGTACTTGAGTGGTGTGAAACGTTTTCTGTTTAATTTCTTCTCTTAATAGCGAAATGCATGGTCTTTAAAAGAACTGTGTGCAGTGTTCTTCATTCTTTTAGTGATCTTAAACTTAGTTAGTCTTTCTTGAAAAATACATTTCTGGACTTAAACTGAGCTTTCCTAGAAAAACCTGCTTTGGATGAGTAAAGGGCTTTGATTTTATGTTTACTTTCTGCCCTCAAACTCAGACCCGACTAGAGGAGCTTCATCGTTTGTGGGATCTGCTGCTGCAGAGGACAAAGGAGAAGGGAGTGCGTCTCCTGCAGGCCCAGAAGCTGGTGCAGTACCTGCGTGAGTGCGAAGATGCCCTAGACTGGATCAGCGACAAGGTGAGAAAACAGTTGATGTCATATTCACATAATTTCACAATTAAAATCTGAGGTTAAGATCAAATTTACAAAGAGATGCATTCTCGAGATTTCGCGTTATGTCAAACGAAGACAGGGTGTTTGAGTCTTTTAAGTGTTCTCGGATGAGATGAACTAAAGCTAGGTCTCATTTTACAGGAAGCTATTGTCACGTCAGAGGAGCTTGGGCAGGACCTGGAGCATGTGGAGGTTTTGCAGAAAAAGTTTGAAGAGTTTCAAACAGACTTGGCGGCTCACGAGGAGCGTGTGAATGAGGTGAACCAGGCAGCCGCTAAGCTAACCCAGGAGAATCACCCTGAGGCCGAACTCATCCTAAAGAAGCAGGAGGAGGTGAACGCTGCCTGGCAGAGGCTAAAAGGATTAGCTCAGCAGCGGCAGGCCAAGCTGTTTGGGTCTGCCGAGGTGCAGCGTTTTAACCGGTAAGTGACTCGGAGCAGGAAGTGATGTCATTGTAATTTTTTTAATTGTTGACGTTGTAAAATAAAGCCAGATAAGAGAACAGTGAGGTGAAGAACTGTTGAATTCTAGTAGAAATAGACGCTGGTTACGGAATAAATCTTGGTGTACAGGGATGTGGATGAGACAATCAGCTGGATCAAGGAGAAGGAGCAACTGATGGCGTCTGATGATTTTGGCCGTGACCTTGCTAGCGTTCAAGCTCTGCTGAGGAAACACGAGGGGCTGGAAAGAGACCTGGCTGCCTTGGAGGACAAGGTCAGTATCAGCACGTCCACAGACTTTATACAATATAATTACAATTTTGTTAGTAGAACCTACAGTACAGATTGACCTTTCCAGGTTAAGTAATTTAAAAAGAATGCTTATTCAGAAGAATGTTGGTAAAATTTACACTTTAAATCTTCATGAATGTGAATTTTGGATCATTGTTAAGGCAATATGCATCCTACAAAAATGTCTTCAAAAGCAAAGATTACTAAATAGTATATGAACTTTCATCCCCAGGTGAACACTCTTGGTGGTGAAGCAGACCGTCTGCAGCAAACACACCCCCAGAATGCCTCTCAGATCCACTTGAAGAGAGATGAACTCGTTACCAACTGGGAGCAGATCCGCACACTGGCTGCCGAGCGTCACACCCGCCTCAACGACTCCTACAGGTGAGTCACCCTTCCTTCATTTTAAATCTACTATTAGCTCAGCTCCTAAGTGCTGGCTTGTGATCATGTGGTTGGCGTGTGTTTTCTAGGCTGCAGCGATTCACTGTAGATTTCAGGGACCTTACAAGCTGGGTGACAGAGATGAAGGCTTTGATCAATGCAGATGAGCTGGCCAATGATGTGGCCGGAGCCGAAGCTTTGCTCGACCGCCACCAGGAGCATAAGGTATTTAAAATAATATTTAGCTTCTGTAGCAAAGTAGATATGAATGAATTAATATATTTATCTTATTTTTCAGGGTGAGATTGATGCTCATGAGGACAGTTTTAAATCTACCGATGAGGCAGGCCAAGCTCTGTTGAATACGGGACACTACGCCTCAGAGGAGGTCAAAGAAAAAGTATGTCTTTTGATCTGTTTTTGTTAAGGCCAGTTGTAAACTTACTGTCTGCACAATTCTGAAATGGACATCATATGGACCTCTGATTGATTTGTGTTCAGCTGGGCATCCTGTCTGAAGAGAAGGTGTCTCTAATGGAGCTGTGGGAGCTGCGCAGGCAGCAGTATGAGCAGTGCATGGACCTGCAGCTCTTTTACAGGGACACAGAGCAGGTCGACAACTGGATGAGCAAGCAAGAGGTAAGAGGTTCAGATCATAACACTTTCTTTCAAAGATGTAACATTCACTCAATGGGATGAAATTTCTTAATCTTTCCTCATCAAAGGCTTTCCTTCTGAATGAAGATCTTGGAGACTCTCTAGACAGTGTCGAAGCACTTCTGAAGAAACACGAAGACTTCGAGAAATCCCTCAGTGCCCAGGAGGAGAAGATCACTGTAGGAAACAACATATTTCACTGAAAACTAGTTCACACCCAACTATATTTAGTTTATATTTAGTTTTTGTTTTATTCTTTCATTTGCAGGCCCTGGATGAATTTGCTACCAAACTGATCCAAAACAACCATTACGCCAAGGAGGATGTGGCCACCCGCAGAGATGCAGTAAGTGGAGATAAGCACCCTAAAATGTCCTTCAATACAGCCTAGGAAGCAGTTTCTTCGCCTCAGTGATTGCTGACAAAATGCTGAATCACAGGTAGCGCTGCGCTTTAAACCCCCTGTTTTTGTACTTCAGCTGCTGAGCAGACGCAACGCCCTTCATGATCGTGCCCAGTTTCGCCGGACCGCCCTGGAGGACTCTTTCCATCTGCAGCAGTTCTTCCGGGACTCCGATGAGCTCAAGAGCTGGATCAATGAGAAGATGAAGACCGCCACTGATGAATCCTACAAGGTGCATGTTTTGCTGATGCACAGAAGCTTTTATGAATAATGCAGTTTAATTCACTGTCCTCTACTTGATGTACTTTTAGGACCCATCTAACCTGCAAGGGAAGGTGCAGAAGCACCAGGCCTTCGAGGCCGAGCTTTCCGCCAATCAGAGCCGCATTGACGCGCTGCAGAAGTCAGGCCAGGAGCTGGTTGATAGGCAACACTATGCCTCCAGCGAGGTGTCCACACGCATGGATGAGGTCAGCTCTCAATGGAAGAAACTTTTGGAAGCAACTGAGCTTAAAGGTGAGAAATAATGACTGCTTCAAGCTATATGTTCTAGCTGATAAATAGTTTTCATTTTCAGTACTGCAAGCGATTCAGTCTCAATGTTATAGACAGATCCATTTAACAGTGACATCACTTCCTTTTCTCTTTCAGGTATTAAATTGCGTGAAGCCAACCAGCAGCAGCAGTTCAATCGTAATGTTGAAGACATTGAGTTGTGGTTGTATGAGGTGGAGGGACACCTGGCTTCTGATGACTTTGGCAAAGACCTGACCAGTGTCCAAAACCTTCAAAAGAAACATGGTTTGCTGGAGGCGGATGTGGCAGCCCACCAGGTAACGAACTCTGGTTAATGTGGATGTTAATACTGATCTGGATTGTTTTGATTTTGTGGTTCTTTTGTTTTTATCAATGCTATCTCAACAGTCTTTATATCAACTGAGAACTTGTTTTTATTTCTCTTGACAGGACCGTATTGATGGCATCACCATTCAGGCCAAGCAGTTCCAGGATGCTGGCCATTTCGACGCTGATAACATCCGTAAGAAACAGGAGGCTCTGGTAGCACGTTATGAGGCCCTGAAGGAGCCCATGGCTGCCCGTAAGCAGAAGCTGTCAGACTCTTTGCGCCTCCAGCAGCTTTTCAGAGATGTGGAGGATGAGGAGACCTGGATCCGAGAAAAAGAACCCATCGCTTCCTCTACAAACAGAGGTTAGTTTCCAGATTGAATTTCGTAAACGAAGGTCTTTGTTAAAGGATCTGACATTTTAAACACATGACACTAAATCTGGTTAATTGATACTCATAGAGCATTCAACTTCTTGCATTCTCTCAGGAAAAGACCTTATTGGAGTGCAGAACCTTCTGAAGAAGCACCAGGCCCTCCAGGCGGAGATCTCTGGTCATGAGCCCCGTATCAAGGCTGTCACGCAGAAGGGTGAGGCCATGGTGGATGAGGGTAAGTACTTGTTTTCAAATGAAACCGGGAAAATGCATTAATGAGGCTGGCTCAAGCATCCTTTTTGGTTGCTAAAACTACAAATTGGCAATTGGCTGTGGCTGTGTATAGCTTAGGGAATGGCATTGACATTGTGAAAAATTGCAGAACTTTCCACAAGAATATTCTGTGGGTTTATTGAATGACCTGACTAAATATTGTGTCTTTGATTTTTCTCAACTTAGGTCACTTTGCAGCAGAGGATGTGAAAGCTAAGCTGCAGGAGCTACACAACCGCTGGGACGGGCTGAAGGGAAAAGCAGCTCAGCGCAGGCAGGATCTGGAGGACTCTCTGCAGGCCCAGCAGTACTTTGCTGATGCAAATGAAGCAGAGTCCTGGATGAGAGAGAAAGAACCCATTGTAGGAAGCCCTGATTATGGGAAGGACGAGGACTCTGCAGAGGTAAAGGAGGAGGGGAGGAGCTTGATTATATCTGAACTGTCCAGTTTTTTTAGGTTTAGAGGGGTAAGATATGGTTCATAATTTTGTGATAAAAGGCATGCGAAGTAAAGTAAATTTTCTTTGGATTCTTTTTAGTTGTCATGATTTCAATGATCTATTGGTTTGTTTATAGATTTAAGCAATGCTTAACTGGCAGAATTACTGTTTATTTATTGATTATGTTTTGATCAAATATGGAGAATGGCATAGCTACTTCACTTAAACAGAAAATTTCACAAGCTCTTATAACTGTTTTTAAACCTTAAAGGCTCTGCTGAAGAAGCACGAGGCGTTGATGTCTGATCTGAGTGCATATGGAAGCAGCATCCAGGCCCTTAAAGAACAGGCTCAGGCCTGCAGAGTAAGACTTAATAATAACGTTACTGCTGTACTTATTACAATGTATAATTTTAGGCTAATTCTGTATCAGTGAATGTTTTGTTTTTTAATTCCCTGTCAATCACATCTGACTTTTTATGCGGGATCTGTCAACAGCAACAAGTGGCCCCCACTGACGATGAGACTGGTAAGGAGCTGGTTCTTGCTCTGTACGACTATCAGGAGAAGAGTCCACGTGAGGTCACCATGAAGAAGGGTGACATCCTCACTCTGCTCAACAGCACCAACAAGGTAAGAATACTCGCAACTATTTATCATGTGATGACTGTATTTAAAAGCAAAGAAACTCACAGATGTGTTGTCTGGTGCTGTAGGACTGGTGGAAAGTGGAAGTGAATGACAGACAGGGCTTTGTTCCCGCGGCGTACGTGAAGAAGTTGGACCCGACTCAGTCATCCTCTCGTGAGAATCTGCTGGACGAGCAAGGCAGCATCGCTCTGCGACAGGAACAGATTGATAATCAGTAAGAGTAGTTGCGCCTTCAGGTTTCTTATCACGAGACTTTAGATGTGTGCAAATCTTTTATTTTGTTAAATATAAACCAGGGCTGACAATTTAAATACGTTCATTTGTATTTATTATAAACAAGGCTTATTCACCTGTAGATAAAAATGCACAATAAAGCAACACGACTTCTAGATTTACTAAGAGAAGTTAGCATGGAATCAGTAAAGGTGATTCATTTTATTGCATTTTAAAATTAGCAATTGACAGCCCTGGTTGTCATATTTCAATCTACCAACTTACGCTCTGAACGAAATCATATTTCTTTTAACACAAAGCTTCTTTCATTTTTCTGTAGCTTTCACCTCAAAAAAGGCATCTGTAATAACTAACTCTTTAATCTTAATAATGTTTCTGACCCCTTGTTACTCCTCTTTGCTTTCTTTCTTTCTTTCTTTCTTTCTTTGTTTCTTTCCTAATTGAAATGCTTGCATGTGTCTGCTTGCCCTGCACTGTGGCAGGACCGTAGCCACCAAGGAGGCATGCAGCGTGTCTGTGCGCATGAAGCAGGTGGAGGAACTGTGAGTAGGCCTGACCAATGTCTTATCCTTGAATAAAGAACCTTCAACCTCATTCATCTTGCCATTTTTTAGCATTCTTTTCGATACATGTGCTCTGTCGTTTAATCCTGCTGTTTAGATGAATCTGTCTTTCAACTAATCTGTTTCCCCTGTCAAATCTTGTCAAAACCTAGTCTACTGCCTGAATAGAAAGCATTCTTGACTGCATCTTAGTGATTGATTCAAAACAATTTACATGGACAGTAACTCTGACACATGAATGGTATCAGTGGGAATTTTTGTTGATATACAAAACCAGAAGAATCGGTTTCTTTAATAAACATGAAATAAATACATTTTAAGTATGAAAATCTGTTTTGTTGATCAATACTTTTAACTTAACCATTAAAATATATATTTGTAATTATCCTAATGAATCTGCCATATTGAATTTGTTTCATCCCAGATATTTGTGCAGTACATTCTTGGATCGTCTTTACTATTAACATTACATGTTGGCATAGTTGGCCACACAGACAGCTGACTAGGTTTCGAACCTTCATAAACTCTTCTATTCTGTTGAGTGATAGAAGTTTATATCTCGTCTGATGTGACCCATAGATGTTGTTATTCTGAGCTTTTCCTTTTGTTTAGATCTGGTTTTTGGATGTTTCATGTTTTATTCTGCATTTTCAGTTACTTGAATATGCAGATTTCACACCGACTGTGAACCCATGTCCCTCTTTTAAGATGGTGGAACATTGCATTAAAATCTTTTGTCCTCTTTTCACTCTCAGGTATGGTACTCTGATAGATTTGGGTGAGAAGAGGAAGGACATGCTGGAGAAGAGTTGCAAGAAGTTCATGCTTTTCCGTGAGGCAAACGAACTGCAGCAGTGGATCAATGAGAAAGAGTCAGCTCTCACCAACGAAGAGGTCGGCTCTGATCTTGAGCAAGTGGAAGTCCTGCAGAAGAAGTTTGATGACTTCCAGAAGGTAAGTTTTAGCTAACTCCGTAAAGAAAAAAATCAAACAAACCTCAAGTAGGTCTAATGTAGTCTAGTTCTTTGGAAGAGGAAGTTTAATGAACAAATATAGCATTGAACATCAGTAGTTGCTGTCTTCCATATTTAAACATTCTCCTTTTGGTTGTGTTAGGATCTAAAAGCGAATGAGTCTCGTCTGAGGGACATAAACAAGGTGGCTTCAGAGCTGGAGTCTGAAGGGCTGATGGCAGAGGAAGCTCCAGTTGTACAGGCCCAGGTGAGCATTCACCATATGATCCACTCCCTTCACATTTTGATTTTTCATCTGTCATCAAATATAAACCATTTCATTCATTAGTTTATTGTGAACACGTGAGTGTACTATACTAAGTATACATACAGCATGAATGCTATACTTAGATTTTTGCGAATCATGAATGTGGTGATCTTACCTATGTTTTCCTTTCCTTCTCCTCCCATCTTCATCCATTCATCCCACCCAGCAACAAGAAATGCTGGGTTCAGCTCCTGGCAAGGTCATTATTGATTTATACCCTTCATCTTATCTGAACAGTGGTTGGAATTAGAGATATATTGGAAATATACCAATAATCAGTTTGGCCAGTGTGTTTTACCAATATGACAATTTATTAATATTGTAAATTCTGTGTAAATATCAATTGATTTTATGATGTTAACTTATTGTATGGGTCTTGTTTCACAGGATGAAGCAGACAAAGGTGCATCTCCTTGGAAGGTAATGCAACATTTTGGCCTAAATTTGAAATGGTTAAATTTATATTAAGAGATTTGCTCCAGTGAGTTTTAATAGCATGCATACATTTTATGCAGTTATTGGGTTTGGTTTGACCTGGATTTACTTCACAGTGGTATTTTGCTTTGATTGTGGTTACAAAAGACAAGAAAAACCCCAACTCCCGTGGTGATGCTCTCTTGACTGCTCTGTTTTTTTCTGTTCCTTCCCTGTCTTCTGTCTCTTCCTGGCTAATTCTTTGACTCTATGTAGTCTGTTCGATTGGCTGTTCAAACAACGGCCAACTTTAATACTATAAAGGTAAGGTTGCAGGTAAACCTGTATTTCCTCAACCCACCCCACTAAACCCTGTTTTTTGCCTCTGTGCCTAGAGGACTAACTCATAATGGTGGTTTTGTGCTCCTACCTTGGTGTCGTGTTGTATCCCATTACTGAACCTTCACAGTGGTGGAGTTGCACCCCATCTTTTTTCTTATTTGTTGTAGAATGCATTAACACTGTTTTCACTATTTGCCTAATGCAACCACGTTTTTTATATTTGCAAGTCTTTTATATTTGCTAATCATCTTCATCATAATGTGTTTGTGGTGGCACTCATCCATACTGTTGCTGATAATATGAAAGATCCTTTTGATAGTGGATTGGCTGATGAACTTATTTAAATTTGTTATACCAAAGGTTTCCAATTTAAATTTGTTATACCAAAGGTTTCCAATTCTGCTCCAAGAGGGCCACTCTCTTAAAGATTTAGCTTAAGCCCTTAGATTGAGTTTGATGTCATAGGTTTGTAGCAAACATCTGCAGGGTAGTGGTCCTCCAGGAGCAAAAAAAACAACCTTGTGTTAGGCCATTTAACTTATTTACATGAAATGTACAAGAAACCAACTCTACCTTAGCAGCAGTTATGACTCTTATTGGCTGCTCATGGTCATGTGTTTGTGTGTAGGAGCTAAACAACCGCTGGAGGTCTCTGCAGCAGCTGGCCGAGGACAGAAGCAACATGTTGGGCAGTGCTCATGAGGTCCAGAGGTTCCACAGGTGAGTGAAATATAGTACTGATCTCATCTCAAAACAACCCGTCATACAATGATCTGAGAAGTGCAGAGAAACTCAGCTGTTTGTGTGATTTTTCAGGGATGCGGATGAGACCAAGGAATGGATTGAAGAAAAGAATCAAGCCCTGAACACTGATAACTACGGTCATGATCTCGCCAGTGTGCAGGCTCTGCAGCGTAAGCACGAGGGCTTTGAGAGAGACCTGGCTGCTCTAGGTGACAAGGTAAGAACTTGCAAATAGTTTACGGTTGATTCCTTGGTTCAGAATATCTGATGAACATCTCATGGCATTTCTTTGTGGCAGGTGAATTCTCTGGGTGAGACTGCCGAGAGACTGATTCAGTCTCATCCTGAAGCTGTGGATGACATTCAGGAGAAGTGCACCGAGCTGAACACCGCCTGGAGCAGTCTGGTGGGCCGCGCTGACCAGCGCAAAGAAAAACTGGGCAACTCGCACGATCTCCAGCGCTTCCTAAGTGACTTCAGGTGAGTAGAGGATGTTATGCTTTTTACATTTCAGGTGTTTGTTTAATGTTTATCTGACATCAGGGCACGGATGCATTTGGCATACACGTTTATCCAAAAATACCATACAGTTAGTAGTGTGTACATGTTCTAACAGGTCTGTAATATGCAAATACAACAAAGACACTATCAAACTTTCTACACAAATAAAACATAACTTTGTGGTTTTGTCTTCCAGGGATCTCATGTCCTGGATCAATGGAATCAGAGGGCTGGTGTCTTCTGATGAGTTGGCCAAGGATGTCACTGGAGCCGAAGCTTTGCTGGAGAGACACCAGGTACTGAATGCAATGAAGGAACAGCCAAGTACTCATTGCCCATTGCTTAAACATGTCATCATGTTGTATAGTCTATATTAAATCATGTTTAATCTGTGGACAAAAAAATCATATTCTATTTTTATGAAATTGTATTTGGTAAATAATTTTCTGTCCATCACGTAGGAGCACCGCACGGAGATAGATGCCCGTGCAGGCACCTTCCAGTCCTTTGAGCAGTTTGGACAGCAGCTGCTCGCCCGTGGCCACTACGCCAGCCCTGAGATTCAGCAAAAGCTAGAGGCTCTCGACCAGGAGCGGGCCGACCTTGAGAAGGCCTGGGTCCAGCGCAGGATGATGCTAGACCAGTGTCTGGAGCTGCAGGTCAGCAAAGACCATATTTACAACAAAAACCGAAGCACACAAGGCAATGTTTTCAGCAACTGACATTCTTTGGACTCCTCCTTTAGCTGTTCAACCGTGACTGCGAGCAGGCTGAAAACTGGATGGCAGCACGTGAGGCTTTCCTGGCCAGTGATGATAAGGGCGACTCCTTGGACAGCGTAGAGGCTCTCATCAAGAAACATGAGGACTTTGACAAGGCCATCAATGTTCAGGTCTGTATGCACCGTCATGATATGAATTAGCCGAGGTCTATGTTGTTGCTTTTTGATTTAACGTTTGATTAGTTGGAGGAAGTGTTTGCTGCGTTAATCGATTCGATGTATGATTCTCTCATAGGAGGAGAAGATCGCAGCCCTCCAGTCTTTTGCGGATCAGCTTGTTAGCGCTGACCATTACGCCAAGCCTGACATTTTCAAACGCCGCAATGAAGTCCTGGACAGGTCAGTTTTTGTTGTGTAACAGTTCACAGTAAGTGCCATTTTTGTGATGTTGTGTGACATGCTGATGGATGTGTCCTCCTGATCTACAGGTGGCGCCGTCTGAAGGCTCAGATGATTGAGAAGCGTTCGAAACTGGGCGAGTCGCAGACTCTGCAGCAGTTCAGCAGAGACGTGGATGAGATCGAAGCGTGGATCAGCGAGAAGCTCCAGACCGCCACCGACGAGTCTTACAAGGACCCCACAAACATCCAGGTAACATTCCAATTTAGGAATCTGTCTCATCTTCTGAATTTCAGATATAGTCAGATTTGTGAAAATGTATTAATGCTCTATGTATTCATATTTTCAAATGTTGTAATGACAATTCTTCTTCTTAAGTCGAACCTAATATGTAATGGCTTATTTAATAGAGCAGCTCTTATCAATGTTTCTACTGTAATCCCCAACTAAACCCAAGGTTGAGGAAGTTTAACTGAACCTCTGTCTGTGTTCCCATTGTCTGTTTCTAGCTGTCCAAACTGCTGGTAAGTGGAGTAGTGTGCCAGAGCTAACTAACCCTAGTTGGGTCTCTCCACTTGTTCGTTGTCTCGTTTTTGATGTGTCTGTATACTCGTATTTAAGTTCCATATGTCTGTGTCCGCACTTTCAAATGTTTCGCTTTGTATAGTCGTATCATCGTGTCAGTGTCCCTTCTTGCCCCCATCATTGCAGCATTTGGCTGGGATGTCTTTTGGTTTGATTAATTGCACACATAAAAAAACTCTGAGCATTCTACATTTTTACTCTCCATTAAGTTAATTGGTTATTTTGGCATTTATTGGAAAGTTTTGTATTGAGATACTTTATAATAAATCATACGGATCATTTTTCACAGAAAAAAACTGAAAGTCATGAGTATGCTTTGCATACTATGCATATAAAACAGTAGTGTTGGTAGGGTTTTTCTGAACATAGACATGTCAAACCAGAGAGAGGAGATGGAAAGGTTCTTTCAAACATATAATTCAGCTTTGCTTTTTGTGAAATACTGTGTTAAAGCAACAAAATCAAAAACACATTTGCTATGCCTAGAATTCTTATGCAGTACAGTACCAGCAGCCCAGCTTCCCGTGAGTGTATCAGCAAAAGCTTTACATACGCTGTTTGGAAGTGCTTTTTCCTTCTTGCTGTATCTCTGGACCCTTAGAAAATGTGGAATGATCTCAGACAAAACACCCCAAATCCTGTAGGTTCTCCAGAACTCATTGACCACGTTAACATGGACATAAGAAATAAAATGTTTTGCCTTTTTCTGAGTAAGCTAATATTACGATGAAGGTGTTTACATGAGTTGCTTTAAGAGTATACCTTTCATGTTTCCGTTTGAGATGTGACGCTACATAGTTCGATTAATGGCATACGTCATTACGTCCCTAAGCGACGCCGTTCAACATTCCTTCCATAAGTTCATGTATTAAGAAACAGTTCTTCAAAATGTGTTTTCTTGGTTGAAGCCATGTTTGCCGTTAAACGAAACGGCTGTCCACTGATGTGCATGTGTGTAACATGTCGCAAAGTGCTGTGAAAGTTCCTATGCGCCAGTAATAGTGCGGTTAAGGTGTGTACATGTCTATAGCGCACTTCGATAATGCAGTACTCCACCTGTCTTAATTAGATTTGTGTTTACTACGACTATGAGTTGAGACGGATTAAGCTAATCAAAAAGCTCTGTTTTTATGATCCATTCTTATATAGTATTGTACAATCAAGTTAATATCGGATTATTGTTGTCCATGTAAACGTGGTCATTGTGTGCTGGATAATGTCCTTCCAGTCCATCATATTGAATGTTCCATCAGACTTTGTTTGTGTCCTGTTCTGAGTTTTTTGAGTTCCACTTGTTGTTTGTCCATGTTTGGTGGTGTGTATATTTACTTTTGCTTTTTCGTTGCCGATGGGACATCCACGTCATGTGTTTGTTTTTTGTGATGTGTATGTTGTTATTTATGTTAAAAGTCGTCTCTTTCATGACTACAGATAGGACATCAAATTTAGCAAACCATGTAGACGTAGACGTTTACACAAACACATTTCGATAGCTTTTTGAACAAGGCTTGAATATACACGGAAATAAGTTTGTGAAAATGACACATGAATATACACCACAGTGTAGTGCTGGGAAATATATTTACAATAATTTTACAGGGATTTTGTTGAAAAAGAATAGGACAAAAATAGGCAGAAAATAAGAAGTAAATTTTTTCACTATATCACCCAGCTCTACTTCACAGGTAGATACAAAACCAGCCGATGCTTTTCCAAGTCTGCACCCACAGCTGCACCTATGCATGACTTCACTGTGTGGGGCTCAGTTTTGCTCTTTCGCTTTGTCACCACTTTTAGAGCAAACACCAGAAGCACCAGGCTTTTGAGGCTGAATTACACGCTAATGCTGATCGTATCCGCGGGGTGATAGACACGGGCAATGCTCTCATCCAGAGAGGTGCCTGTGCTGGAAGTGAGGATGCCGTCAAGGTAACAATCAGGTATTTTAGTAATACGCAGCCGGTGTGTTGCAGTTTGTACTCATCGCGTCATGTTCACTTCAGGCTCGTCTGAATGCTCTGGATGAGCAGTGGCAGTTCCTCGTCAACAAATCTGCAGAGAAGAGTCAGAAACTGAAGGATGCGAACAAGCAGCAGAACTTCAACACTGGCATCAAGGACTTTGACTTCTGGTTGTCTGAGGTATTGATTAATATGAAATGACTGTTAGAACAGTTCTCAGTAGATCTTTACGGTTAATAACAGTATAAAAGTAAATATTTCAATACGTTGGACATCCTCTTTTGCTAGGTTGAGGCTCTTCTTGCCTCTGAGGACTATGGGAAAGATCTGGCCTCGGTCAACAATCTACTTAAGAAGCACCAGCTTCTTGAGGCCGACATCTCTGCTCATGAGGTAGCGTACAACCCATAAAGTTACACAAAGACAGTCCTGTGTACTTCTCTTTTAGTTGTTCATGGGTTTCCTTGTATTCTGATAGGACCGTCTGAAAGATCTCAATGGCCAAGCTGACAGCCTGATGGTCAGCAGCGCTTTCGACACTTCTCAAGTCAAGGACAAGCGTGACGCTGTGAACGGACGCTTTACCAAGATCAAAAGCATGGCCGCTGGACGCCGTGCCAAGCTGAACGAGTCGCATCGTCTGCATCAGTTCTTCAGGGACCTGGATGATGAGGAGTCTTGGATTAAGTAAGATTACACCATCATTTTAAATAGTCTCAAACTTGTTAAGTTACTAAAATAACTGTTTAAAAAAATGTCCTACCCTTTGTTTTCCACCAGGGAAAAGAAGCTGTTGGTGAGCTCGGAGGATTATGGACGTGATTTGACAGGAGTACAGAATCTGAGGAAGAAACATAAGAGGCTGGAGGCGGAGCTTGGAGCTCATGAGCCAGCCATTCAGGTGAGGAGAAACTTGAAAATATGATTTAAAAAGAGTATAGAGGACACGGTCCTGGCTTTTGAGAAACCGCTAAATGCTAACTGTTTTTGTGGTGTTGCAGTCTGTGTTGGAAACTGGGAAGAAGCTGTCTGATGACAACACCATCGGACAGGAGGAGATCCAGCAAAGGCTGGCTCAGTTTGTGGAACATTGGAAAGAGCTGAAGGATTTGGCTGCTGCCCGGTAAGAACTTTGGGTTTTTGTTTCCTCTCTTTTATCTGCTGTGTATCCCAGGCTGTATTTAAAACTTTGTCATTTATTGATATTCAGTGGGCAGAGGCTAGAAGAGTCGCTGGAATACCAGCAGTTTGTGGCGAATGTTGAGGAAGAGGAAGCCTGGATCAATGAGAAACTCAACCTGGTTGGAAGTGAGGATTACGGTGATACATTGGCAGCTGTGCAGGTATAATGCATTAATATTAGAAGCTCTAGAAACCTCCTTCCTATATAAAATGAATCCAAACAGAAGAGCATTCTAAGCATTTTGTCTTCCCTTACAGGGCTTGCTGAAGAAGCATGAAGCATTTGAGACAGATTTTACTGTGCACAGGGATCGAGTCAATGATGTGTGTTCCAATGGAGATGAACTCATTAAGAAGGTACCGTTTAACCAATTGACTTTTTAAATAAAATAAGCTTCACTGGTGTTTATAAGGGGGCTGTTTGTAAACTGGACGTTTTTGTGCAGGAGAACCATCACGTGGAGAACATCATGGCTAAAATGAAGGCCCTGCGTGGGAAAGTGTCCGAGCTGGAGAGAGCTGCAGCCCAGAGGAAGGCCAAGCTGGATGAGAACTCTGCCTTCCTGCAGTTCAACTGGAAGGCTGATGTGGTGGAGTCCTGGATAGGTGAGTAACTGAGCTCAAAAAAGTTTTTTAACATGGGAAATGTCATGCAAATGAACTACAGGGTTGGTGTCTGTATTGTTCCTTTGAAATCTATAACCACGTTTGTGTCATTTTTAATCAGGTGAAAAGGAAAACAGCCTGAAGACTGATGACTACGGTCGTGATCTGTCCTCTGTGCAGACGCTGCTCACCAAACAAGTATGAAATATACAATACATAACTAAACAATATCTCAGTTTGTGAATGCATGTAGTCTCCTTAGCTGAATTAAGGCCCTGATCCTCTCTTCCACCTGCCATAGGAAACCTTTGACGCTGGTCTTCAGGCCTTCCAGCAGGAGGGCATCACCAACATCACAGCCCTCAAAGACCAGCTGCTCGCCGCCAAACACGTGCAGTCTAAAGCCATCGAGGCTCGTCATGCCACCCTCATGAAGCGCTGGAACCAACTGCTGTCTAACTCAGCTGCCCGCAAGAAGAAGCTCCTGGAGGCCCAGGAGCACTTCAGAAAGGTAAGAAAAATGTTTGCGGCCTGAAAAGAAGTTCCTCAAAAACAAGATTGTCTTGCTGTTATGTTGATGTTTTGTTACTCTTTTCAGGTCGAGGATCTGTTTCTCACCTTTGCCAAGAAGGCTTCGGCCTTCAACAGCTGGTTTGAGAATGCTGAAGAGGATCTGACCGACCCTGTTAGGTGCAACTCTCTGGAGGAGATCAGGGCCCTGCGAGAGGCTCACGATGCATTCCGCTCATCTCTGAGCTCAGCAGAGGCCGACTTTAACCAATTGGCAGAGCTTGATCGACAGATCAAGAGTTATCAGGTGTCATCCAACCCGTATACCTGGTTCACCATGGGGGCGCTAGAGGAGACCTGGAGGAACCTTCAGAAGATCATTAAAGTAAAGAGGAACCCTGACACTTTATTTGTATTTTATCGAAATACATGAAATACTGTTGACCACTCTTCAGAATCAACATTACACTTTTCTTGATGCATCCTCGCAATAACTTGACTGTCCAAAAAAGACTGTCATATCTTTCATACTCTCGCATCATCGTTCTCCGATACTTTGCTTTCCAGGAGCGCGAGCTGGAGCTGCAGAAGGAACAGAGGCGGCAAGAGGAAAACGATAAACTCAGACAGGAGTTTGCCCAGCATGCCAATGCCTTCCACCAGTGGCTACAGGAAACCAGGTACACACACCACACAGTTTGCTGAGCTGCTCTTTTCATCACATTATATTTCAAGGGATTTGTACACGCACACTGAACACACTGCACGGTACACGTTTGATTTTATAGCATCACACACATTTGTATTTTCCTGATCCCCATGTTACTTTCTTAATTGTCCATTTTCGCTGTGCCTTTAGTCTTGGAATCACTGCATGCTTTTCTGTGTTGTGTTCTGTTGTCTGTTTGGTTGATGGAATTCATGTAAATCACTTAGTTAGGGCTTGATATGCCTCAGGGGGGCTTTGTGCTGGTCCACTTCTGTGCACATGTGCCCACATGTGAATGTCAAGCAGTGGCGTCAATGTCACCGCTCAATGACTTAACTGTTTATTTCTCTCTTTTTCTCATCCCCGTCCCTTGTCGACCCTCTCACTGCTGCCTCGATGACTGGGATCATTTCTCTAATCAGGACATATCTGCTGGATGGGTTAATATCACATTTTTCTATTTTACTACAATGTGTGTTTGTTAATGTGTGTGTGATGTGGCGTTAAAGTGAAATACATTATGAAATTGAAACTTTATGATAGAAATATTGATTTTATTATAGAATGAATTTGGGAGTTTCAGGTTAGGACAGTTTTCATCAAGGGTGTCATGTGATCATTTCCTGATTCATTGTCATTCTTTGGGTCATCAAAAATTACTTAAACCAGGCTGTTATTTTGCCTATTTTATTGTATGTTTTTGTCAATATTTCCAAATGTATTCTTTTCTGTTTTTTCACACTCTTTTTCCATTTCCTCTTCATTCCCCACCTCCCTCGTGTCTCTGAATAGCATAGCCTATCGGAGGGTAATCCGTGTGTATCAGTATGAAGTCGATGATGATCTTTCTGGAAGGTCTTTTCCGATTTTTCCTTCTTCTGATTGGCCTCTTACTCCCCACCCTCACACCCTTTGGGTTTTTTTATCATGCACTCGAGTCTGACCCCCACCATTAAGGCTCTCTGTGTGTGTTCTCTTCACTAACACTCACTGCAATGTGCCGTGAGGCATTTTTTGAGATGAACCCTTCCAGCTTCTTAATCCAACAAGCCTGGCTTTGGCACCAATGTTAAGGAGTGTGAACACGTCATCTCATTCTTTTAACGTTTTTTCCATCCACGTTTCAGTTATTTCAGTTCTTTTCTTCATTTTGGAGAAAATGTTCATGCACCATATTCAGGGTGGAAACTGCAATTTTCTTTATCCTGATCTGAATTTGGTCACCAGTGCATTGACATTTTTGTGTCACTTCTAATTGTAAATGCAGCTGGTGTAATAACGGCACTTTTATTATTAACTCCATGGAACTTTCGGTTTTGCACATTTTGCTTGTTTTATAAAGGGATAGTTTCCCAATGGAGAACTCAACCATTTACTGGCAGTGTTACATGAAGGTATGACTGATTTACTTCTGTGGAACACAGTGAGACATTTTGTAAAATACAGTCGCTGCTCTTTTTTTTCCATACAATGAAAGTGAATTGAAAACTCAGTCTGGTGTTCGACAGAGGAAGGTCAGTCATTCAACCTTATTCAACCATTCAACAACCAGTATAAATTGAGTAAATGACAGTTTTTCTTTTTTTGGGCGAACTATTGCTTTAAAACTCTGCACACAATAATGTATAAAAACAAGCAGAGGTAAGGATATAGCAGTTTCTAACCCTGTTGGCAGTGGCCCATCACCATGGATATAAGTTGGCTTTGTTAGCATGACTTGGTTATTGTAGTTGCATTCTGGGATCCCTTGTAGTTGTTACTCCTTATCTACTACAAAACAATTGGTAAGTCCTGCTGTGACCTATTTATAGGGAATTTCAGGAGGTTTGAGAAAAAAGCTATAGAACCAAAATCACAAGTTATAGTTAAATATGAACTTAATATTAATTATTCAGTATGTCATTGTTTTATCTGAAATGAAGAGCTAGTTTTGCATTGAACTGTAATAATCACAGAATCACTTGGCTCTGATGTAGACTCATATGAGGTGTGAATGAGATGTTTTTGGATGGATGTGCCATGTGTTCTTGGATACCTTCCTCTGGTTACAATGCTCTGTGTGTGGGCAGGTCCTGCATGGTTGAAGAATCCGGCACTTTAGAGTCCCAGTTAGAGGCTACTAAGGTAAATGCGAGACCAATGAATGAGCCACAAATCTTACATGTCGACTTGCTCTATCTCAAATCTTGTTCTTCTGGGTTTCTTTGTAGCGCAAGCACCAGGAGATCCGTGCTATGCGCAGCCAGCTAAAGAAGATCGAGGACCTGGGAGCAGCTATGGAGGAGGCGCTGATCCTGGACAACAAATACACAGAACACAGCACAGTCGGTCTGGCCCAACAGTGGGACCAACTTGACCAGCTGGGCATGAGAATGCAACACAACCTGGAACAACAGATCCAAGCCAGGTGGCACATCTCAAAAAATATTTAATTATTATAGACCATTTACAATAATATGATTAATAGTGTTTAAAATAATGATAAAAGTTGTTTATTATCTTTATGAAAAAGATATTTTTAGATCATTACAACATCATTATTTATGCATTATAATATTTTAATCGTTAATAATTGTGATTATTAGTTATTAGTAATTATGAATTGTAATATTATAATGAGATTTTCTGCTTCTTGCTTTTCATCTGTAGAAACACTACAGGAGTAACAGAAGAGGCCCTGAAGGAGTTCAGCATGATGTTCAAGTAAGTGATCTTTCATATGAAGACAAACCAAAAAATAATATCGCTAAACCGTGGTTTTGATACATATTATAAAATGTCTGTTCCCAGGCACTTCGACAAAGAAAAATCTGGACGTCTAAACCACCAGGAGTTCAAATCCTGCCTGCGATCTCTGGGCTACGACCTGCCTATGGTTGAAGAAGGAGAACCAGACCCAGAGTTTGAGTCTATTCTGGACATTGTAGATCCCAACAGGTGAGGAAAACACAATATTGTATCCTGGAGGTTCTAAATAGTACATTTGATGAGCTAACATCAAACGTTTCTGTTTAGGGATGGAAATGTGTCCTTGCAGGAGTACATGGCCTTCATGATCAGCCGAGAAACAGAGAACGTGAAGTCAAGCGAGGAGATTGAGAGCGCATTCCGTGCTCTCAGTGCCGAGAACAAACCTTTCGTCACCAAGGAAGAGCTATACCAGGTACATAACACCCATACTGCATGTCCACTGAGTGCCCTTAGTAATTAATGAATGAAACAATTGTGTGCGTTTGAAGAATCCTCAGTGGTTTCTTGTTTGTTTACAGAACTTGACCAGGGAACAAGCAGACTACTGCATTTCCCACATGAAGCCCTACCTTGACAGCAAGGGCCGCGAAATCCCGTCGGCATTCGACTTCGTGGAATTCACCCGCTCATTATTCGTCAATTGATTCCCCACCCCCTTGCTTGCCAGTGACCAATCGGGATGCGTTTTCCCTCTCACATGACCACACGACTAAACTGCATGAATCTGAATAAGTAATTCTCTATAGCACCCAGTATAGCAATATCTGTATCTTGTTATCAATCTTAACCTTGCCTATTTATCTGACACTTCCTCTTGCTTCACTGACAATAGTTGTAGTAGTGGATCTGTCTGTCTTTTATCGTGGTTGTTTTAAGCTGTTAGGTGCTTTGCTTTAAGAAACCTATAGAGGATGTGCTGTAACATCACCCACGAGACTGCAGTGTGCTTCAATAAACGCTACTGGTTATAACTGGAGATAATTCTCAGAGAGTATTTATTTCAAGTATAAACAGTATTATTTGCAATTTAATACATGAAACACAAATTGTGTGTATTTTAAGGAAATGAAACCAAAAATCTCAGTCAGCCACTTCATTGGCCAGCTGGTCCAGCATTGACGTCTCTTTGGCACCTTGTTCTGTTAACTCTGCACTAAGCTGCCAGATGTTGATGCTGCCATCTGCATTGCCCACTGCCAACAGGTTTGTATGTTTGGGGTTGAACTCCAGGCAGTAAGACGCTTGACCTCCTGTTTTTTGGTCAATTGTGGCAGCAGGCCTTGAGGACCTTCGACCCAAATCGAAAATTTGTACCAAACCTGTAAGAAAAGTTAAAAATGTTATAAATCAAATATAAGTGTTACTAGTTTGTTAGTTGTAATATGCAACATCAACATGTCACCTTGTCCTGTGACAGCAGCAAAAACTAGAGGGCGTGTCGGTGACCACCTGACCCCAAACGCATATGAATCTGATACCCGCAGAGACATGAGGGGGCGGGGCTGAAGCACACTATGGAGATGAGCCAAACCATCGGTTCCAACACTGATGAACAGATTCCTGGAGATTCGGAAGACAGAAAATGTTTATGGAACCAAAAAATTATTTCCAATTTAACAACGAACAGAAAAAACATTTTACCTATGAAAGGGTGAAAAGTGAACTGAGTGTATGGGTCCCCCTCGTGGTGAGAAAGAGAACTGCACTGGTGCCCGCAGTGTCACACTCTCACCATCAGGTGGCACCGTTGCCACCATCTCGCTGCTAAAGGAGCATTTGAGCACCAAGCCTCCTTCCGAGCCCACCAAAAATGTGTCCAAGTCCCACGGGGAAAGGGCAAGAGAGGTTACTCCTATGGTGGAGCTGCCTCTGGTCTTTAGGGAGAGATCATAACCGTTTTATAAAGGTATAACTTCTGTTACGTTACTCAAATTGTGGCACCAACCTTGCTTACTGCTCCACTCTGGGGTAACTGCTGTTGTATAAGTGCATATCCAGAATTTAAGATAAGTTTGGCTTTAGCTCCGTCCACAGTCCATAATAAAACTCTCCCTCCCGATCCTGCGCTCAGCACCATGTATTCTCCTCTGCGAGCACCTGGGACCCAGTTTACCTACATGCAGACACATGCCAAAAGCGTATGGATTACATAATGTTTTCCCATAGAGGCATGCCTCAGGTCATGATGGGTTTTAATGGGATTACCTGATAAACTGGTTCACGGTGGGTGTCTGCAGACATCCCAGTCTGAGCCAAAATAGGGTCCTGTGTACGACTGGTGTCCCAGACCACCACCTCGCCACTGTACAGGCCACCTAATACAACACAAATGAGGTTGTAAATTCTCTAATGTGAAAAAAAACATTCAAGGTATTGAAAATGAGGTGATTCATACCTAAAAGTGCATGCAGTGGGTTACAATTCAACATGACACGAGGATGAATAATCAAAGAATTACATTTTTGTAAACTATCTGTACTTTATCTTTATTTACTATAAATATATTTTAAAAGTGTGTTCATACCAGCAACTACAGATGGTAGCAGAGGATGAAAACACAAACACGTGACAGGTGTAGGTACATCTATATCCACATCCGGCCGCTTTGGGTTCACAGTGTCACGGTCCAGGTTCCATGTGGACACATATGATTTTTCATTGCTCCAGTCACCATCGTCCAAACTGATATCATAAAATAAAATAAGTTAATGATTAATACATCTGACTGTGAGCGTCTGTATGGAGAACAAACTCTTACCGGCCAAATCCACAGGCTACAACTGAGCCAGTGCAGTTCCAGGAGACACTGGTGACCTGCAGATGTCTTTCGTGAGCTTTCGGATGCTGAAGACGGAACATACATGATACCTGCAGCAAGGAAGATGATCATATGAGATTAAACCATCTTTTAATATATGAACCACTTCTACTCTGCATGAAATCCACGCACCGTCTTATTTCGATCTTCCCAATTGACTTCAAACCCATCAAATGCATGACTCTTAGAGTTCTTCACAAGCTCGCGGATCATCACGTCTTCAACACCAAGCAAGAAGTCCAGCAAACCGGGAAAGTGTGACGGATCTCGATCTAAGGAAAGTGTTTGGCCGATCTGGTCCTGTGTGTCGGTTTGGGTGCCGTTGTCTAAAACATCTTTGGATTGTGTTTCAGCCTCTGTTGTGTGAAGTGGAATCGTTTGACAGCTTCTCTGGGCGCAGAAATATTCACGATACCACGCGTATGTGGGAAAAACAGCCCCTCAAAATAAAGATACATGACGTAACGTTGCAAAGGTAAGCAAATGTGGTTTAACTCACCGATTCTTGTGTTTCTTGGTGCGATTTTCTCCAAGTCGATTCAGCTCCAACTAAATCAAGCGTTTCATCTGTAAACATCATTTTGAAGCAATCTACTAAAACCGATTAAATAACTCACTGTAATGAAGACGTGTTTATGGTCGGAATATAAATACGGGTTTATAATGAAAAAAATAACTAATTATAATCGCTAATTTTGCATATTTTATTGTTTTCGGACACAGCAGCAAAATCCTCCATGATTCCCCCGGATGTGACTTCCGTAACCGTGCTGCTATGGATACTGTGAGCCAATCAGTGATGCGCTACGTCATGAACGTTAACTTTCGATTGGTCAGTCTAATTACCATTTCGCATAAAATCCATTTGCGGTTTTTATTTCGAGACGAATTTGCGAGTCTTTAACGGAGACAAATGAATTTATCATCACATCATCACTATCTGTAAACGTAGCTTCGTGTATTTTTTGTTCTTCTTAAGATGTTGAAATTTAGCGTTTGTAAGTCATATCAAATCACCTGAATGAATAAACTCTTTTCTCAAGAGAAGTAAAATGACAATTGAAAACCTAGAGGTGAACTTCTTGACGTGTAAATACATTTATTTTGCTGTTCAAAACACTTTTTCACGGAAAACAAACTCCAGTGTATCCATACGTATATCTCCAATGATGAAAATGGAAGATTCCACACGCTTCATTAACTCATATTTAAATAATCCTTTAATACACATGCCTTTATGACATCAAGACTAGATTACTGTAATGCACTTTTAGGTGGTTGCCCTGCAGGCCTATTACAAAAACTCCAACTGGTCCAAAATGCGGCAGCTCGAGTTCTTACGCGTACAAAAAAGTATGAGCATATTAGCCCCGTTCTGTCAACCTTGCACTGGTTACCTATAAAGCATCGCATAAACTTTAAAATCTTGCTTATTACCTATAAAGCCTTGCATGGTTTAGCTCCTCACTACTTGAGAGAACTTCTAACGTGCACTACGCTCTCAGGTGTCAGGTC
This sequence comes from Barbatula barbatula, assembly GCF_947034865.1. Taxonomy (NCBI): domain Eukaryota; kingdom Metazoa; phylum Chordata; class Actinopteri; order Cypriniformes; family Nemacheilidae; genus Barbatula; species Barbatula barbatula. Next base: position 4,399,099 of record NC_136785.1, read on the forward strand.
AGTTGGTAATACCTAGAATTTCAGAATCAAGTGCAGGCGGCAGATCCTTTTCCTATCTAGGGCCTAAACTTTGGAACAGTCTTCCCTGTACTGTCCGGGAGGCAGACACACTCTGTCAGTTTAAATCTAGACTAAAGACGCATCTTTTTAATCTTGCATACACTACACTATCATAATATATATATTTCAAAGATCTAGGCTGCACTAGTTAGATCAACCGGAACCAGGGACACTTCCAATAACAACTGATGCATTTGTTGCATCAAAGAGTGCAGAACAGTACTCTACTCTCAGCCAGTCTTGTCTCATTGTTCCAAGGTAACTAGAGCGGGCAGGACGCAGTCCAAGGTTACCGGAGCGGGCAGGGCGCAATCCATTCCCAGACCCGACAAATGCTGGACGAAGGACGTGGCGACTCTACAAAACTTCAGTCGCTATTAGATTATTAATGATAATTTTAAATCGAACTTTTTATATTTTGCCTTGTTGTGCAAGCACTGTCGAGCTTGTGCAGAGGCAGCAGCTTTTGCCAGAAGGGAACTGGAATCCCCTGGTTAGGCCTGGTTTCCCTCTGAGGTTTTTTTCTCCTCCAATGGAGTTTTGGGTTCCTCGCCACCGTTTGCCTGGCCGGGGGGCTGCTAGAATTTGATAGTCTTATTTAAATAACACTGCATATAGGAATTTATTGTGTGTCTGATATTTGACCTGTGTTTTGACTTCCATAACCTTTTCTGTTTTACTTATAGTCAATGTTCTCTTGTACAGCTGCTTTGTAATACTGAAAATTGTAAAAAAAACGCTATATAAATAAAGCTGACTTGACTTAATAAGCCAAGCTGAAAATTACAAGAGGACTTTGTGTTTTGTTTTTATTAAAAATGTTTCAAACCTCATGGGTGTCTGTAAAACATTACAATGAAAATTCAATCAACATAAACCCAAATGTTGATGTGTCAAATGCCCACTCGCCCCACCCGACCCCATTGAACCATCAACACCAATAACTGCCATACCCTGATATTGACCCCAAAACATTTACAAGAGGCGACAGGAGCCAGCTGGTGCTTTCCTTTTGTCCAATAAATCACATAGGAAAAACAGTGTCAACTCTTTGGGGCCCACCTCTGCATTAAAGAAAATACATACTTAAGAAAAGTGGCTAGGTATGTATGCTATGATTAGATCACTGCACCATGGCTTATTACTTCAACTCACAACCATTCACAAAGAAAAATAAATCATTGACATACTTAATATTTAAACTGCTATTTACTTCAGTTTAGTCTACAGAGGATGACGTGCAGTTTGTTAATGTGTTGCATTTGTCTTTGGAGATGTTTGTAATTAAAGACGGCGCAAGAGGCTTCAGCAATGAGATTCCACTACTTTTCCGATGCAGGTACTGTATGTCCAGGGAATTAACTGGGTTTTAGAAATGGTCAGGACAGGAGAGGGTTCAGTAGAACAGAAGATGGAGCACAAAAAATAAAAATAAAAACAAAGCTTTTTGCTCCCATGGTTTGGAGGATGACTTCAAAAAGGAAAGAACAGGTATGCAAGTGTTGGAATATGTCCTTATTAGCCTTTAGTCATCTTCCCCGTCATCCTGAGGGAGAGAAAGAGAATGTCTTAGTCTTAACAGCTCATATAACATGCAAACATAAGAAATAATACTCAGGCATTTAAAAATACAAACATCATAAGTTACACACAATACTGTTGTTCTATCCAACACAACATTAAAGTCTCTCACCTCGCCATCTTCTCCGTCATCATCATCTTCGTCTTCCTCTCCGTCATCTCCCTCTTCATCAATGTCCTCCAAACCCTCCTCTTCCTCATCGTCATCTTCCTCACCATCACCCTCTTCTTCATCCATATCAGGAACCTGAGGATAAGACAGACATGTCAAATGCTGCCTGCCAATTATGATCCATAATACTGCAGGCAATGTGTTTAAGTATACTTCATACCAGGTAGTACTGCAGGGGGTTGGGCCAGATGTCGTCTTTAATGACCTCTCCGAGTTCATCAGCCCCTGCGTCGGAGTGATCGGTGAACCAGGTGAAGAAGCTCTCCGGCTCTTCGTGTTGCCTTTTCTTCCCTGCCTTGGTCTGTGTCGGTCCAGTACGCTTTGTCAGGTCCTGCATCATACACAGACAGTCAATTAAAACCAAGTCAAAGAGAACTACACTTTACTGAAGGGTTTTCATAAAAAAAAATATACAAACCTTTCCAGCCTTCCATTTGATTTCAGTGGATTTTGAAGACGGGTCACCGCTCTCATTTAAGTGAAACTCTTTTGAGAGGACTTTGTTTTCAAAGTAAGGATTTTCATCGAAGTACTGGGGGGGAAAGCATAATGTCAATTAAACGCACCTTTCCAAAAAATGTGTTTATTTTGAGACTGTGATCAGGAAATAACAGATACTTACAAAATCTATTCTGTAACCTGATTTGATGTCCTCAAACTCTGTGACCTCCACTCTGGTCAGGTAATGAAGTGCTTCTTCATCTTCCTCACCAAGCAAGGCTGAGACTATTAATAAAGCCAACAATTAGAAAAAAGGGCATCAAAGTTTAATTGAACAACGTGATTCAGGGGCAAGTTTCATACAAAGTTTTCCTATCTCTCTTACCTTGTGGATGGTTGACAAATGTTGTGACCCAGAAGTTGGGGATTTTGGCTATGAGTTCTGATCTCTTCTGGAAGAATGGCTGACGTAGCTTATTGTACTTCTGCTCTACTTTTAAAATTTCCTCACTCGCCTGTTCATTCAATCTGTGAAAAGACCAAAAAACGAGCATCAGAAAAAGAAACGCACGAAACACCACAATAGTATTCGACTGTGAAGAGCTTTTAATTCACCTGTCGATTTCATTCTGTACTTCATCGATGTGTTCAATTGCCTCCTGTTGCTCTTTTTCTGAAATGCAATAAAACACGCATGTTAAAACCCATGATATCGTTCGATATTACTCGACTTCGACGGTATACGTAAATCGCGCAATATAAGAATATGACTCGTGCGCGGTATATCACCATTCCCAATATTATTGAAAAAAAAACACGCATTTTCAAATTCACACACGCCTGCTATATACAATTAAAAACAAAGAACAAGCGTGCACATTTAGTTCTACGTAAAAATAAAACGAAGTGCGTCGTTTCAGGGTAAAGATAAACAAATCTGACACAAGCTTGGAAAACGCGTGGTAAAATACCGGTGTATCGGCTCAATCCGGTGCAGTTTAAGCTTCTGCTGCGCAAGGCCGCGAGGTTTAAACGGAGCGGGAGGCCACACGCTGGGCCACATTTCCAGTCTTCTCTGTGAATTAATTACGCGTCAACTCACGTTCAGTTAACGTCAATTAGCCGAACTTAATCTCGACCCGTTCGAGTATCCCAAAAGCAACCATAATACATTTATCTGTAATGCCGTTCCAGCGTGGTTTCGTGACACAAGCGGGAATTGCGCGTGATGGCGGGGACACACAATAACCAGCTAGCCTATTAGCACCCAGCATGGACTCCATACAACGCACAAGTAAAATATTCGAGTCGGGCGTATAAAAAAAGCCAGTCTGCACACATGATTTAACAACTTGCAATAAAACAAACGGAGTTTACAAAATGAAGTCGCGCGGGCTCTGTGTTCGACGCGCGTGGCACAATGAAACATCATGGCCTCCGGTGAGCGCAACATCATTGTGCGCGAATTCTCCTTCAATACCGGCGCCCTTCTGGATTCAACGTCTACGCGTTCAGGCTCGCCGTAAGAGTTCAATTGAACGCTAAGCGACTAGTTTAAATGAACATTCGTGCATGAAAAGCATGAGGCACAAGTTACTGAAAATGGCGGTGCGCAGGAGGCCGCCATTACTTTACCCGAGGTCTCGTCCGCTCCGTCGTGATTAGAGTTCTGCTCCTTTCGGCTCACTTTCGCCGCCGACATTATTCCCCCACAACCGAAGATATGCCTCCTTGCTCCAGAAACGAAAACTCCAAAACGTCCTCCTCCGCTCGAGGAAAGCGAAAGAAGGGGGAAATAAAGTTGCTTCTAGCTTACTTAAGAAGTGCGAATATCACAACGTGTGTTGCGCTTCCACTCCACACATACAACACACTCACACTCACACTCAAAAATGCGTATCACACCACGCGCCGCCTCTTTTCTGACACCCGCCAGTGTGCTCGAATGCGCGCTCTCTTCCGGCTGTCACGAGAACGCGCTTTAGGAGACGCGAGAGCCACGCCTCCTCACTGAGAGGATGACAAAAGACGCGCTCGCCTCCGCTGACGCCATTGGTCGGGTTGAGGGGAAGGAGGAGGAGTCTGCGGACATCCTATGTAAATTGTATTTAATAGAAGGTCAAAGAACAAATGACTATTCCATTAATTCATATGCTGTTTAATATCGCACAATTTTTAAACAGAAAATAAGTGGTAACTACTTTAAAGAAGGCTTCTGACCATGAAACTGAAATCCCAGTGACGATTAAGGAAATTTAGTACAATTATTAGTTATAACTTGAAAAAAAAACGTTTTTCTTGTGGACATAAAGACTTTTCTTATTAAAGGAAGGCATGGGAGTCGAACTGAGCATGTTATCGCACATTTCTCTGCAGAGTGACAGAACAAAGACTTAGTCTGAATGGAAGACAAACTTTCTAAAACATCGAGTCAAATCAATATCATATTTGAAAAGATGAACTATCAAGTAATATATTACAGATACAACAAAAAACTGCCGTATAAGACACAAATGTGTTTTCCATAAGCCAAATGTGTTTTGTAATAACTGGAAATAGAATAAAATAAAACCTGCATTTTACAAAGTGACAGAGCTAGCCATCTTAACTTAATCTTGTGCTAAAAGGATCTGGATTTTAGCAACTTCATGTATATTTTGGAGTGTTTATATTTGTTTGACCCATTAAACTTAAACGATACTTAAAATGTTTTAATATGAAAATATTATGATATGCTTTTCTTAAAACATTTTTGTATTTAGACCAACAATTGTAGTTTCCTTTCACTTTTAGTTTAGCAATCATTAATTTTTTCTTCCGACGCTGTTTTCAAGATCTCTTATCTACATTTACATTACATTTAGTCATTTAGCAGACGCTTTTAACCAAAGCGACTTACAAGGAGTTCAGGGAGCAATAAGCAATATGTCATAAAGCAGAATTAATGCAAAAGGTGATAATACAAAGATACTAGTTTCTACAAAAGCTGTACCGCTACCTTTGGAGAAAAAGAGTGAGTGTTAGTGTACATGTTTTTTTCATTTGTCTGTCAAGTATTCACAGAAGAGATGGGTTTTAAGTATCTATGCCACTCTCTTTACATGGAAACTTAATATTTTCGTCGCTTTCAATATTTACATATTAACATACACCGTACAGATTCCGTCCAGTACGTGCAACACACTTTTATTTTGAAAATGTATCTCTTTACTGTAGAAAGGCGTGGCCTGTGATTGTTAGCGCTGGCTTCGGGCAGCGGGATTGGGAAGTACAAGCATCACTGCACCGCCGGGGAGTCGGTACAACGGATTTCTTTTTGCCGGATTAAATCGTTTTTCTCTCTTCTTCAATGAACACACCATCTTACGTTGATTCCCTCACATTTTTGGAAGTTCTCTGAGAAGAACAAGGTAACGTGTCATTTTTAAAAATCGTGCTCTTTCTACGAGTGATGTCGTTTCTTGTATGTCGTGTCACACGGTACTGTCGTTAAAGGATGTTTCAGGCCCGCCGGGAACTTTTTCCTCACTCCGGCTGAAATGTTGATATTGTTACAATGTATCCAGAGAGAATAGACGGTGTGCGTCTGATGTCATCACTCACAAAAGTGTTTCCATTTGCTTTGACAAGTTTGTGTGTTTATGTAGACGTTGCTTTTGTCATAAGAGTACTTCTAAGTCTTCTAATTGTGTATCCTGCTGATTCGCTGTGGGATTGGCAGCTGTGCCAGTCTCTTAATCTGTGGGCATGCATGTATTGGTGAGAAGTTAATGTTTAACGTGTTTTTTTTATTTCAAACATTCATACATGTGAACCGTATTCCGTAGCTTTGTGAATATTTCATAGAATTTAAGCTTGTTACCACCAAGTAAAATATCAGTCAGAGAATTTGCTAAAGCCCTCAGCAATAAAAAACTATGACACAATGAATAGGATCTTCTGACTCCCACATCAGTTACCTACAGCTACAGTAAAATTCTATAATCATTTTGCTTCGTGGTACTTTACTCCACATCTTCAGAATGTGTCAATTATAGGGATCGATGTCCTTTACACTTTTTTTTAAAGTTATGCGGAGTACATCTCTTCTCATCCATAGTTTTCTTCCATGAAGTCATCGAATGAGCTGGTTTGAATTGAATCTGAGCCGCACATTCCAGTCCACACAATGTCCTCAGACATCCAAAGCATTTTGATGGAGTGCTTCAGGGTAGAATACGGGTAACAGCAAACCCTGGGCCTTTCTATAAATGGGGTGAAATAAGGTTATGACATGACATGGCAAAATTATTAAACATAGAAATATTTAGATTCTAAAGAGGAAATCGTTCGGAAATAGTTGGAGTACAATTTCATTTAACTTTATTTTCAACTGGTCGTGTCTGCCAAAAATACCTTCGAATGAGTATGCGAGTTTTTCTTCATTTTCAGTTTTTGTTTTACAAATCTGTTTCACGGGCCAGAGAACCGTTTCTTGATCAGTAACAGACTAATCTGTATTGCTTTGAGACATGAAACACAACACTGCAATACACAGTTCAGCAATGATTTGTTAGTCATGCATTTAAAGTTCCTTGGCAATGTGAACTTTTAAATACTAGGCTCTTTATTCTCACTAATAATTTTTCTCTTTCTTAATAAACATGTCTGGGCTTATTATTATATCATCATTGCATGTTTAATTTCACAGTAACTTAAATACATATTTTCTGTTTTAAAGGCCCATTTCACATGAAGTGCTGTAGTGTTTTGCTTTCAGGGCATGCTGATCTTTCACACCGAATGTTTTTTTTGTCCCGTGAGCGCTTCGTTAGAAATGGAGCTTGGTATTGGTTTTAACAGGGTCAGGCGGAAACGACTGCCAGCAGGCCCAGTGGGATGTACCATGGATTGGGCCGAGAGACACTGACCCAGTTGTGTCTCACTTGAGAAGCCTTTACTCTCCTGAGCAAATATTAACTGGAATGATTTTAGTGAATAGAAGCTCCTATTCATTGTGTCATAGTTTTCTTTTTATTTCTTTTTAATTCTCTGACTGATATTTTACTTTGTGGTAACAAGCTTAAAATTCAGTGATGTTTCTTGACTTTGTTTTACTTACGGCCTCCTGCAGTAATAATTGCAGCATGTTCACTGTGTGTATGCAGAAACAACTGTCCAAACAAACACATTCCTCCACTCCCTTCATACTGATGCTCAATTAACAGGCTGGTGCTGTGTTAGATCTGTAGGCAATTTCCATTAGATGCATGTATATTTACTCTGAGATTATCTGAAGATAAATCAGGCAACTGAATTTATGATTTGGTTGAGATGCATTTGATCAACTAAAACTAATTATAGAAACAGTTTACCCAAAATTGAAATTTCTTTCATCATTTTCTTGCTCTCTTGTCATCACAAACCTGTATGGCTTTCTTCAGAACCCAAAAGAATGTTGGTAACCAAACAACATTGGACCCCATTGACTTCCATTGCAAAACCATTTCTCAGAATATCTTCCTTTGTGTTTAGCAGAAGAACGAGTCACATACAAGTTTTGAAAGACTAGGTGGTGAATAAATGATGTCGGAATTTTTATTTGTGGGGAAATAATCGCTTTAAATGCCCAGGTCTTTGATCAGTGGGATGGTCGATAGTTCAGCCTGTTAGACACTTGCTTGCTTTTTAATGCCTCTTACAATTCAAGTTTAAAGGGATGGTTCACCCATAAATGAAAATTCTGTCATCATTTACTCTGGGTGAACTAACCCTTTAAGATCTCTTTAATGTTCACAAATGTACTGAACTCCACCATGACCTTCCGTTCAGACTGGGAGGTAACATCTTCACCACATGGATGTCCCTTGACAAGACAACATCTGTTTTATTCCAGAGCGTGCTGCTTTTGGCTTTGAAGATCATTTTTCAGGATTATTGTTCTTCTGTGCCCCTTTTTGCACATTTCGGCGTACTCTGCAAGGAAGAAACACTTTCAGAATCCATCAGCCCATTTATTTGTCTAACCTCTTCGGAGCATTTCTCAACCTTCACACTACTCGTAATCCAAATGGCTTTCCACCATGTGCACATATTCAAAGTCCCATTGGACACTTTCCGTTCCACAGCAAACCGACCACACAGTGAGAAATTTGACTTTTGTTTCGGTGTTCTCCAAGAGAATGACTATATATCTAATCATAACTAATAATCAATCTGCTTACATGAGTTTCCTACATACAGCAGATGTTTCTTATGTAGCCCTGCATGTTTGGGACTGTTTCTTTTAAAGGTGGTTTGTGTAGAGCACGGATAGGGTCCATATGGATAGGGTTATGTCTTTATGTTTTGGAGATGTCTCAGTGTTAAGTTTTGGATTTGATAGAAAGTTGGCAGGGATGATCTATCGAGTAGAAAGTGGGACGGAAGGAAGCTAACTCTGCTCTGACACATTTCTCCACCAATGATTTTACTGCTCTTTTTCTTTCCCTAAAAGCTGCAGATTACGGCTTTAAATAAACTACATCTCATACTAGGAGTGCAAACTAGTTGCCTTTAAGGATCATTTTGTTCACCTGTCACACATAGGGGTGTGAGCACTGACTGATTCTTTCACTTTTTATCTGTTACTATTAAAGTCAAAGTGAAAATCTCTTTGTAACGGTAATCCTTCAGCAAATATCAAATCTGTGTCAAAGCCCATTGGGAGTTGAGGTCTACAGGTGGGTGAGATTCTTTTTGTTTTGACTACTTTTCAAACATATCGACTTAAAAGGCTTGTGGAGTAAAACATAAGGGTATTTAGGCTGGTGTCTATCCGGGCATGCCTCATCTGTTTGGCATCAAAGTGTCCAGAGCAGTCTGAATTTGTAAAGAGAGGTCGAGTAAGGGAATGAGAAAGGTCAGAGTTCCCCACATGACTGGAGCCTTTCTCTTCTAAATGGCAATGCACTTAAATGCATTGGATACAGATGACAAGCATTTCTAACCTCACGTTGAGCTCATAAGGACGGAGAATGATAGATGGAATTATAAGAAGGTGTGGGAAGGTCTGTCAAACATTCAACTATTTCTGGGTGTGTGTAGCTTCTGGCACTCTACATTTCTAAGACCTCCTAAGTAAGTGGCTTATGTTTATTTTTCTTAAGGCCCCTAGTCATTTCATTGTGATGTAAGCAGTCTGAGCAGAACATTTAGGCACACATTGTGTTTAGAATGCAGACTTTGCAAAAGAGTTTGCTATTAATAGACGGCAGACTCAAATTGTAAATAGTTTTTTTGGATTTAAAAACAATGAGGCACAGATTAGTTTGTTGCATTGAGATAATTTCTACTGAAACAGGAAGTTAGGTCGGGACATATTGAGTGCCTCCTCCCTCCTTAAAATAGCTTGAAAGGACTTTTAATAAAGTAATTTTTTGAATTTAATATTATGGACTTCATTTTTGTGCCCACAGAGGTTTTGATCTCAAAACTTCATAAATATTTTAATCTGTCTATACAAATTTATGTCATATACATCATATTTTAGCGTTTAAACAGTTTTATTATAGACATGCCCCTTAAAAGTTCAGCTTTCTTAACTTTATTTTTCGACAAATTGAAGTGTTAATGCGCACAGCTGCTGGGTTTTTTCTACCCTCAGGCTTTCCACTGCTGCTTGGGAAGTTTAAAGCCTTTTAAGGCGAGACGGAGGTGGTCAGCTCTTCCAACTGGTCTGGCCTCCAACCATGATGATGTGATAAGAAAGGCAGTTCCATCCTCTCTTACAGTCCTCCAATCACACAGTGTTGTCTGCATTTAAATACTGGCCAATGGCTGTTTTACCCTTAAGTGGCTTGAGCTTACAGTGTGTGAGACTGCATAAATAGAATTCTCAGGGACTGTAATGTTACATTTCAACCGTCTCAAAGCGAAACACGGACTTGTACACAATGTGTTCCCCCAGGAAAAAAACCGGTGCTGGTGTAAGGTAATGAGATCTTTAAATTGAATCCAAAATAATTATTAAATGCTACAGAATAGTCTTGAAGACGTTGTTGTTTGTTTGCATGCAGAAAGATGTTTTTTTGTCGTCTTTGGCTGGCTTTATTTTAGACTAACATTGATTGTATACTGTAAGAGCTTATTTACACCTGGGGATTTCAAAAGGAGTGTTCAATGTTTGCTTGTTTTTTTCAGTTTTAATTATTTGAAATCGGAAATTTGCATTTGCAATATTTGGTTCAAATAGTTGTTATTCAAATGTCTTATGTTATACATATGTTGCTTTTTGTCCGGTTTAGATTACGTTGTAAATGTATCAAGAACTTGGAACCAAACATGAAAAAGGCGACCAAGCCCACGGCCGCTACCTCCAGAACCTCAGGATGCACTAAAGCCCCAAGCAGATCAGAGGGAAGCAGCATTATGGGCACAGGTGGCAAAATGACAAACAAAACCCAGAATTCAGCTCCACTATCAAAGGTAGCTTTAAGCCCGCTTGAATAAACTATTTCATATTGACGTACCCACTGAGTATACAGTTAGGTGTATAAAAATTTGGACAGAGGCACTTTTGTTATTTTTGTTGTGTACCAAAATGTATTCAAGTTACAGTTACAGAATGGATATTGTCTTAAAGAGCACACTCAACTTTATTTGACATCCACATTAACTAAAGGTTTAAGGAATTACAGCTCTTTAATATGTAGCTCTCCCCTTTTTCAAGGGAGCAAAAGTGATGGGATAGTTGGATCAAAAGCTTGATGTGGGTTCACAGCAACAGCTTTCAACTGTAGACACCACACGTTGGATAAACTCCAGACATTTAAACATGCTTAATTTACGAAGAAATTATTTAACGAAAAGCCCATACCTGTGATTAAAACTGCTTTTGATTAAATTATAGTAATAATAATAATTTGTTACATATATATATATATATATATATATATATATATATATATATATATATATATATATATATATATATATATATATATATATATAGCCCTTTTCTGGGTACTCAAAGCTCTTTACATGGAAGGGGAGAATCTCCTCAAGTACCACCAATGTGCAGCATCCACCTGCATGATGCAATGGCAGCCATATTGCACAAGAACGCCCACCACACCCATCTTATTGGTGGAGAGGAGACAGAGATACAAGACAATTAGCACATATGGGGATGATTAAGAGGCCATAATGTATAGTGGCGAATTTGGGAAACGGGGGAGCTACATATTAGAGAGCTGTAATTCCTAACCCCTTCATGTAATGTGAATACACTCTAAATAAAGCCGAGAGTGTGCACTTTAAGCCATTATCAATTATAAAACTGTAACTTGAATACATGTTGGCACACGGCAAAAATGTTTTGCCTCTGTCTAAATATTTATGGACCTAACTGTATGTTGTCTATAGTTGATCATTAACCTAATGTGTTTGTATTCTCACCAGGCAAAAAGCAACGACGATCTCCCAGCGGTGAGTTCAGGATCAGTATCTGTTAGCAACAGTAACACTACAGCTAGAAACAAGAGAGGAACTTCTCAGAGCACCAGCAGTACTGAGACCAGGTCCAAGACCAGCTCAGGTAGTGAGTTATTCTCTGTTATGGTTCTGAAGACATTAAGCCGATGTTTGGTTTGTGTTAATCACAATTGTATTAAGAAATAGTTTCACAGAATGTCATATTTTTTTTCGTAGGTCTATCAGGAAGGCGTGGAACATCATGCACGACCAAGGACCCAAGCACAACCCGAGAGAATTTGCGAGAACGTTCCAGAGTCAGTGCTGTCAAAAAGCTTGCCGGACCCGCTGATGCTATGCATCAGAAGCGGTCGCGATGCCGCAGTGTTGTTGAGTCTGAGTCTCTCATGAGCAAGTCACGCTCAGACAGCCAGATAAGCAATAAAGCAGGGCTGGAGTGTCGAGTGAAGGACCTAATGGGCCTATCCAAGAGTAAAGATCTGGAGATTCTCCATCTCCGCTCTGAACTTAGAGGTATGAGAGCCCAGCTCGGTCTGGAAGATCTTCGACCTCCTGAATCAACAGAAGAGTCCAAGCCAACCCAAGAAAAGGAAGTTAGTCCAGTGATCAGTGCCACAGATGTGGAGTCCACACTTCTCCTCCTTCAAGATCAGAACCAGGGGATCCTTGATGAGCTAAATATGTTGAAGAGTGAAAACCGCATGCTGAAGGATCGTCTAAATGCTCTTGGCTTCTCTCTGGAGCATCGCCTGGAAAGTAAAGACAAAAGTCTACACTTGCTTTCTCTCAGTCCTGAGCCTGTATCTGGAACAACCAGCGAAAACGGAGGCTGCAATATGCAGGCATCTTTTGACGAAGGCTCCACTCAAGGCTCTACCGAAGACTTGCTGTCAGAACCGAGACGTGTTGGATCTCCCGATGCAGTGGACAGTGAATGCAGTGAGGCCTACCAGCCAATAACCTCCAGCGATGATGCTCTGGATGCACCTTCAGGTTGTGGATCGTCTTCCGAATCCGAAGGTGGACCGCCAAGCAGGGAACATTCCCGCAGGGGCAGCAGCGGGAACACCAGCGAGGTTTCGGTGGCTTGTCTGACCGAGCGCATCCACCAAATGGAGGAGAACCAACACAGCACCTCAGAAGAACTCCAGGCCACCCTGCAGGAACTTGCAGATTTGCAGCAGATCACGCAAGAGCTGACATCCGAAAACGAACGTCTGGGTGAAGAGCGTGCCATTCTGGTCGATTCCCTTTGTCAGCAAGGGGAGCGTCTGGAACTCTACGGAAGACAGCTGGATTATTTCCGCGGCCTGCTTGATGAACACCGCGTGGCTTATGCCAAGGACGACGAGGACGGCAAAAGCGGGCGCTATATGGAGTTGGAGAGGCGCTACGCCGAGTTAAACGAGGGCTCGCATTTTGAAAGAGAGCAACTTTTAGGCGTTCAGCAACAGCTGAGCAGTGCACTCAAGATGGCGGAACAGGAAAACGCAGAAGCTCAGGGCCTGATGTCGGCGTTGAAGGAACGCGTCCACATGACCGAGAGAACTGTGGAATTAGAGAGGAGGGAGCGGGCCGTCGCCAAAGCAGAACTAGAAGCGCTGAGGCAGGTGTCTGAACGGGAGCAGGTAGAGCTAAACCGCTGCAGAACTCAGCTTGAGCAGGAGAGGCAGAGAGTGGCCCAACTCTTGTCCATTCACAACGCGGGGGATAAGAGCGACATACGCCACCTGCTGGACAGTGAAAGGTTAGACAAGGAGCGAGCCGAGGCCAAAGCTGCTCAGCTGCAAGAGGAACTGGGACACACTCGAAATGAAGCCGCCCAGCTGGAGGAGGCAATAAGCAAGGTAAAAAAAAGGATAAACCAGAATTAATCTCCAGATTGTCTTGGTGCTTTTTTTAACCCTTATTTTATCCACCATTGAACAGAACTTTAACTCGCATTTATCCAACAATATACTCAGATAAAACAATTTAAAATACTCACTTGCTTGTAAATGTTAATAAATGTATTGTATGATAAAAATGGCACTTCCCATATACAGTAGATCGTTTCAGTATGTGTATTGTTCAACATTATACATCCTAATGTTTTCCTGCTTGTGTGTGGTGAAGTTGGAGAGTGAGTTCCGGACATTCCGTGGCGACGTTCAGGCACAGTTAGCCGAGCAAAAGCGGCATCTTGAGCACCAGTGCTCTGAGCTGGAGGAGAAGGACACTGAGATCGCCGACATGAAAGAGACCATCTTTGAGCTTGAGGATGAAGTTGAGCAGCATCGTGCCGTCAAGCTCCATGACAACCTCATCATCTCTGACCTGGAGAGTGAGTCACATGACATTCGTTTCCATGACTGGTGGTTGTTAAAGGAACAGTTCACCCAATAAAAAAATACAAATACTGTCATAATTTAGGGCGTACTCACATTTAGCCCATTGCTGTTCGATTCGCACAATGTGAGTAGGCCCTTACTCACCATCGAATTGTGCCAAATCTGTATACACAAAGAAAAATATTTGGAAGAATGCCTATACCCAAACAGTTCTTGGTTACCACTGGATATCATAGTATGAAAATTTGCTTCGTAAGTTTCTTTTTTTGTAATTTGAACACAAAAGAAGATATTTTGAAGAATATAGAAAAGCAAACAGTTCTGGGGCAATTTTGACTGCCATTGTCAGTTTTCCTACTATTGTAGTCAATGGTGACCAAAAACGGTTTGGTTACAAGCATTCTTCCATAAATCCTTTTCTGAGTTCACCAGAACAAAGAAATGTATAGAGAATTATAACTGTAAAATGATGACAGACTTTATTTTTGGGGGAAGTGTCCCTTTACACCGTTTAAAAGTTTAGCACTTTTATGTAGCTTATTGTTAATAATTGTTTGATTCATGCTTTTTGCAAATACCATACATGGCATGGGTATCTAACTTGTTAAGCATTGTTTGAGGTAAATCATGAGGTGTGCTTTAACTTTTCTATGCCATCTGACTTGCAATTACTGGCGTATGGGTTTTTTAGCTTGGTGCCAGTAAGTAACCACTTAGCAAACGCCCATAACACCCTGTTATTATCAGACTTTTTGCATCAATTCCATCTATCGTTTTGTTTTCATGGCCCTGTGGTCATACAGGCTTCTGTCCACATAGAGGCATCATTGAGCTAATAATAGATGTGGATTTCACAGGCACTAACTGCGTCTGAATTCGCTCACTCGTTCACTATTCCCTATATAGCGAATGCTAAATAGTCCACTATATGGGGAAGAAGTGAATGAATGAGTGAACAATTTCGGACAATGACGTAATATATCCTGCGTCTGACAGTACTGTCTTGGACATTCATCATAGCGCTTATTTTACACCTGTGTGGCTTTATGGATTGTTTTGTAAAATAGTAATGTTAATTTTTACATTATTTGTCACGTTTATTGTATTAGTTTTTAATAAAGAGAACAAACTAAATGTTTGCCACGTTTATTTACTATTACATTTATTACGTTTAATAAAATTACTTCATATATTTAAAATAAAACACTGCTGTATATGACATTATATTAATGTGGTTATTCTCAAAAAGTCGAAAATAACTGTCTACAAGAACAAACACAAGTGTATAAACGTACAATCGTGGCATTAACAGTCACTCTCCTCCAGCTGATGTTATCGGACGGTTGATTCGCGTTGTATCATGGGAAATATGAGAGTGAGCGAGTGTAGATGGGATACACACTCAAAATCAGAATGTATTGTGGGTAGAAATTAGGGAATGAGTTGTTTACTCAGAATTCGGACAACACTACAAAATGACGGACACCCGATATAGTGCACTATATAGGAGATAGGGGGCGAATCACAGCTTTTTGTTCTCTTCATTTAAACTTCTCACGAAAACCTTCCGCCTAATTTACAACACGTGCGTAAGCACATACATTTCTTAAACTCGAGTTTAGTCATTTGCATAAAACGCCCACATTAGGGTTTTCCCCAAACCTTTCCTTTACCGCATGTCGTCACTTAAGTGAAAGATGCTCCACACAACCCCACGTGACGCTATCTACAGAGACAGTAATTCCAAGTAGACCTACGCAGTCCCCAAAACCTGTTCGTACACAATAAAACACTTTTTATAATGACACGCAGTTTACAGAGATCTCATTGGCTGTCAAAGCTCTGTTATTCAGAAAAATGTTGCAGCTCGAGCTATAGTCTAACGCAGCTTTTCTTACTATTTCACTGTTTATGATGAAATCATTTTAAAATGAAATAAACAGCTACATTTTAGCATAATTTTATATATATAATTATTTATAGTATAACTATTATCCTAAGATATAACATACATTTTGTCGTAACTATACAGTATATGTGTACAGAGAGAGAGAGAGAGAGAGAGGGATTTTAAAGATTATTAAGATCCGCCAGAGTGTGATTTTTGCGTATGCGTGTATTCAGCTATTTCCAAAAAAAAAATCTTACATTTCAGTACGAAAATTTTACTTAATCATGACTTTGTGCGCAGGTTTCAGACACAAATTTGTGTGTGCGCATGCTAAGTGAATGAGACCCACTTTCTGTATATATCTGTATTCAGTCCTTGTGTTGTTTTCCCTTAGATTCCATCAAAAAGCTTCATGATCAGAAATATGACATGGAGAAGGAAATTAAGATCCTTCATCGAAAGTTGCGGGTAAATGTCTCCATCGATTCATACATCTTTCATGTTAGTATGACATGATTAAGTACCGTGCATGTTCATGACCATTTACTGACTTTGTTTTTAATTGACACCTGTCACTCACAGGAAGAGTCATCTGAGTGGCGGCAGTTCCAGTCTGATCTGCAGACAGCTGTCGTCATCGCCAACGAGATCAAGGCGGAAGCTCAGGAGGAAATCGGAGACCTACGGCGTCGCCTACAGGAAGCTCAAGAGAAGAATGAGAAAATATGCAAGGAGCTGGATGAACTTAAGAACATGAAGTAAAAAAATATATATCAAGCTTTATTTCCTGTAGATCAATTAGCAGGATCATGGGTTTGATTCCAGCAGAATGCACATTTAAAATTGAAAAATTCGTCTGCCAAATAAATGTTAATTCACGGATGCTTGAATGAATTTGCATGAATGTGTTTGCGTGTGCAAATACAATCCTACACGCTATGCATGTTTTTGCTAGCCGTTTTGAGTGTACAGGAGAAATTTATGTATCCATATGTGTCTCTTGTGAATTACAGACAGGAAGAGGAACGCGGACGCGTGTATAATTACATGAATGCCGTAGAGAGGGACCTGGCCGCTCTGAGGCAGGGGATGGGCCTGAGCCGACGTTCCTCAACTTCCTCTGAACCATCGCCCACCGTCAAAACACTCATTAAGAGCTTCGACAGCGTCTCACAAGGTGCACAAACACCTGCACATATATTCACGTCCACATTTATAGTGTTGATGTATAAGCTTGCAACCAGAAGGTTATATTTGAATTCCCACCAAAGACTACAAATCTTTCCTGACTAAATGGCACGTAATAATCTGATAACATCAACGATAACTTCATATAAGATAACTGAATCATAACATGCCAAATATTTGTGATGCTTGAAGTGTTATTCCGTATACACTATATATGTTCGTCCATGCATCTCTACACAGCTCCTGTTCCCGCAAGTCCAGTAGCCATTGCCACTGCGGTCGCAATCTCCAGAACCCCCCTCAGCCCCAGCCCAATCAAAACACCCACACCCCCTGCCGCTGCGGTCTCTCCCATACAGGTATAAACCACAGGATGGATGAACAGATAAACTGTTAGATGTTTGTTGGACATAATTGAAAAGTAAATCTCAGTAGTAGTGGACAGTTTGACTCGCAGTGGAATAAATGAGCATGTGTTGGATAGATGCATGAGGACAGATCTCCGATCACTCTAGCAGATGTCTGCGTTTTTCCTCTGTGTGGATTTGGTGACCTCACAGCACTGTCTGTCAGATGAGATCTCCAGACCTGATGTGCGTGGAGCTGAAATAGGCTTTCCTTCTCTTTCTCTCCCTGAATCCCCCATGGATGTCCTATGCCGTGTTACTTTTTTTGTAGAATACATGCAAGACGTCCCAAAATGTGCCAAAACAGGATGTGTTTTGTGAGAAAGGGAAAATTAGGCAGTTTGACGTACTTTGAGGTGCGGAGATGCTGTGGTGTAGAATAAAGATTTGTATTTTTAGCCTGCAGTTTAAAGGGATATTTCACCCAAAAAATTTCAATTCTGTCATGATTTACTCTCTTATTATACATTTCTTTGTTCTGATGACCACAGAGCAAGATTATTGGGAAGAATGCTTATGACCAGACACATTTCCCCCCATTGACTTCCATAGTAGGAAAAAAAACAACGGTAGTAAAAAGTGCCAACAAAACCAACAGAACAAAAATATGTTTGGTTATAAGCCTTCTTCCAAATATCTCTCTCTGTGTTCACCAGAACAAAGAAATGTATACAGATTTGGAACAACTCCAAGGTGAGTAAATGATGACAGAATTTTTGGGTGAACTATCCCTTTAAATTCCTAACCTTAAAAATCTGTGTGTAACTACAATTTAGTTTATAATGTAAACAAAATATAGCTTGAAAGTTAGAATTAACCATATGGTGAGATGTGAGTCACTGTGATATCCAATACTAAATATATTAGTATAAAAACAAAAAACAAATAAATAGTTCATGTAATCCATATATCACCTATTTGCATCGATAGCCACGGTTATAGTAAGTTAAAAATATTTTTTTTATATAACCATATCAATTATTTATTACTTATTTAATTATTTTAAATGTTTTTAAATAACAACCATTACCAGTCTTCACCAGATTTTAACAGTTTTCTTTTTTATTAAACTCAAAATAAAACTGTTCTAATCTGCTTTTCGACAGTTTCTGTTTTGTTGAAATCAGCGGTTTATCCTTTTCCCCTCATCCTTGCTTCGAACTAATAGCATTTTCCTATTTTACAGAGACACACCATTAGCTCAAGCAAACCTTTGTCATCTCTTCTGGATAAGAGACCAAGCTACACGGAGCTGAGCATGCCAGGTTAGCTGATGTTAAGTCACACTGATATTATAACTCTCTGATCTTTCACTCTTCCCCACACTGGTTTCATCTGGTTCTACAGAGCTAAACTCAAAGTAAAGGTCATGAGTAATCATGCTGTACCATTTACCTGAGGCTTAACATTTGCGGTTAATGACCACTGAAATTGTGTGCCAGACCTCGAGATGGAAGTGTTTTATTTTTGAAGAGCACGAGCTGAGTCATCCTGCATAAAACTACATTAGTCATTGTCACGGTTGTGTATGATTGCATGTAATCCATTAGGGGACCATATCCTCCGAACGTCACCTGTTACACGCACCGGCTGCGGCCTACAGAGGGTGCCAAACATGGATTCGTCCAAATCTATATCAGGTATGCTGTGAGGATTCCTTGAACAAAACAAGGAATGTGATTCAATGAGAGCGTGTTGCAGATCCTGACATTATTTTTAAAGGTCAATGTTCATTAGACTGGAGGCATGTTAACATTGACAACACAGATGCACTGGTGATCATCGCAACATCGTCCGTTCTCTGCCTGTTAGTTTCTCGCAGATCCAGCGAGGAGTTGAAAAGAGATTTGTCGGGCACAGATGCGTCAGCCCCCTCATCGATCATCACGTTAGGCTCCTCTTCTCCTCAGCTATCTTTGTCATCTAACTCCTCCCCGACTGCCTCCGTCACGCCCACCTCACGAGGACGTTTACGGTAAGTGCCAGATCGTTATGATTGTTTGTCTGCTTTATGTTTACCTTGATCTCTCTCTTCCTCTCTCTCTCTGTCTGCTCTGGCTTTTCTTTTGTTGACTTTCTAGAAAACTGTTGTCAGGTTTGCCAGATGTCTCGCTCTTTCACGCTCTATCACGTTCTTGTCTTTCTGTGATGATAGACCTGTGTTCCGATAATGGATGTCACTCGTTCGTCTGCCCTGAAATCTGACCGCGGCTCTGTCATCGCTTTGAACGGGCCTTTGGAAGGAAGTTGAATCATTCTGTACTGTCCTTTATTGCCAGAGCATCTTCTCTGGGCATTGCGATAATTTCCTTGCTGGGAGAATTTCCTTCTGCAGAAACTAGCTTGTTATGGTGGATCATTTTACACGGATTATTTCCAGTCCAGCTGGTCTAAACTGGAAATGTATGGACAAGGATGCCTGCATTCATTTTATGACAAAGTCTGATCCATCCCATCGTATCTAACCCTATAAACCTGCATTTAAAATAGTTTTAAAGCTTTAGATTAAATCAATCCCACCTGCACATTGATTCAAACAGCGCACAGTCTGAAGTGTTCAGGGATTCCCTGCTGTTGTAATCCATTAGGGGACCTAAAAATGTGGCTTTTAATCCCTTTGAGCTAATCTGTTTTGTCAATACAGAAAGACTTATCCATTTTTAAATGGTAACAGAATCTGAAAGATCTCGCATCCATCAAGTCAATGTACCCCGGTTGAATTTCCACCCAGTGGTGATGGAGGTTTTTTGCTATTAAAGATGAATCCGGTACAATGGAACTGCATTGTTAAAGTGATTGATGTCTCTCCAGAGAGGAGAGGAAGGACCCGCTGTGCGCACTAGCCAGAGAATACGGAGGATCCAAGAGAAACGCTCTGCTCAGATGGTGCCAAAAGAAGACCGAAGGTTATCAGGTAGACATGTCTTTCCTCCATAAATGTATGCATTCTGTAGTCGCCTGTGATTTGTTAATAAGGATGCACTGCATATCGGTGCTCATTGTAATACGATGATCGGGATAAGCATTTTTTAATGATATGTTACTCAGATATGTAGTATGTGCTACCTTAGTATGGTAGGTTTTAAAGTACTCAATTGCCAATTGCACATTTCATCCTCAATTATTCATCCCATTTACTGTACATTTATCACGCAATATCATATAATATTGGGCATATCAGTTATCCTTTGTAAAACCTGTTTATTACTAAAACAATTTGATATGTAAATATATAATCGTTTTGACATATTTATTCATTCCTATTTTTTTACATTTTAAAAATCTAAATGACATATGTTCAGTATACAGCATGTTCAGCCTTATTTGATTTTTAAACCGTTCGCTCACAAACACAAGACTCAGCCAATATCAACCAATCAGAGCACTGAACTCACAGCGAACAGTTTGCAGACTGTCGCACCTTGCCACTTAGTTTTCTTTTTTTTTATTTAAGGGTCTTTCCGGTGCACTTTGCATTTCTTTACTACTTTGTAAAATGTACTTCACATCACATTACTCATTTGCCAGATGCCTTTTTGAATTAAAGTGCATTTGAGGTAAACTTATTGTAAGTATGTGTGTTCCCTGGGGTCGGACCCATGACCTTTGCGCTGCTAACGCAATGCTCTGCTTATTTGTGACCTTGCTTGTGAAAACCCAGGTAAAGTCATTCTTGGTGATTTACTGTCTATATAAAATCAGAATGTAAAATGCATTCTGTTAAAGTAGAAGCTGGATGTCTTGATTAATATTGACTAAGGCCATGTATAAGATTGAAATCAATGAGACTTTGGCCTGGTTTTCACATTTAGGTACAGGAAGCGTTTTTAAAACTTGCACAATTGATCTTAAAAATTTATTTTAATGGACTATTTATGTGACAATAAATTTCATTTATTTGTTTCAAAATATCTATCTTATGTCGTAGATTTGATCCTTGAAGTAGTATTTTTAATATCATATTTGTATAAATTGCATTAAACGTGGAAAGCAACAGTATAATAATATCTTTTAAAATTAAAATAATAACTTTTTGTAGGCATTTTTCTATGAAAATCATCTTAGGTTACAGAACTAAAGAATCATCTACATACATTTTCACAAATTTTTGTTTGTGTCCTTTCTGGCAAGGAAACATTTTCCTCATTTCACACAGCAATTCCTAAGACTTTTTGACACCCAACTCCCATAATCCCCTGTTCTTAGTCTTTGTCCGTCAGTCTGTCTGACTGTGTGTTGTGATGGATGGACATGTCCACTCCTGGATAAAGCCAATTTTTCACTGCAACTCTAATGTGTTCATTATAAGTAGCCAGGCTTTAGTTGGAGTGTACTTTTCTGAGAGAGTGGCAGTAAGCCTCTGTTTTCAATGCGATTAGCCTAATGCTCTCTCTCCCCTGGGCTTTCCTGTTTGTGCACACAAGACCCTCTTTTCATTAACTGCTCACTTTGAACATTGGCACACTAGCGAGGGAGGATGTCATGATGTCTTTGTGACGCTCTCACTTCACACAAAAGACTCATCGCATCACCAAATCCGAATCGGACAAAATTAAGGACATTTAATGTCAACACTAAATCAAAATGATCTGGATCCATTTTCACGGTTTTATTGTGCACCGATGCCTTAAAAATGGGCACTTATTTATTTTTTGTGCCTGCACCGATATCTTGACAGACATCATTATCTGTTTGAGACCACTCTGTTCTGGTGTGGTTGCCCACCCTGATGAGCTCATCACTTCCCCCAATCTGCTCTCTGCAGGTTACCAGAAAGCCGAGTGTTCTGCCAATTTGCGTGGCCTCTTACTATATTTTCGCAGGATTGGCCACATCTGATAAAGGCTGTAACTCTTTCTTTAGGATCGTAGGTCCTTGTGCCAGAGGAAGTCGATGATAATGTAATCTAGAAGGCCGCTTTTGTTTATTTTGGATACGTCTATCAGACGAAATGTGTTGGATGAATAGAGATCACTTCCAGTAAATTGCCACCATTCGGCCCACACACTTTTTAGTCCGAATTCCAAGCATGACATGTCTACAAGCACCTTGAAGTCACGTATAACAGTAAGTTTGCCGTAATTATCGAAAACAATTCAATTGTTTTACATTTTATAAACGGCAATCGAAACACATGGAGGACGGAAGCCTCCATTGGAAGCTTTATGCTGAGTTTGGTGAACAGAAACCCAGTCACAGCGAAACCATAAATGGCCTGCGATCTGTCGGATGGCTTCCTCCATGGATGCATGTGTGAGAAGTATGTTGGTGTAGATAAGCAGGACTGTTGAAAAAAAACACTTCAGCACATGGCGAGGTGATGCACAATAAGCAGCTTTAAGCCACTCATCGACCCCGAGCGCTAACAATTTTCCCCATTCGTATGTAGTTCAAGGGTAAAGTAAACGCTGTTCTCAGAACAGTTATAGGGAGTATCAAAATAATTGATTGAACAAAAATAAATGACTTCCACAAAGTTATATGTAGTTTCAAGCATTTTTAATGTGTGTTATATTTTTAATTGATCATTTATTTATAAAATAAAGCCGTTTCTAATTGTAGTAGTGCATTAAATAAAGAGCAGTATAATGAAATGTAACGTAAAAAAGATTATCTGATGTTCATTTCTGCGTTACACCTTTAACTGTAAAAACGCATTGTTTGCCAGTCTTTGTAAACTCTGTAAAAACGCATGCCTTCTGACAGGATTTATAGTTATGGCTTCCAAAATGTCACACTGACTCGATTCACTGCTTCATCAGTCCATCTGAATCACCCACCCAATCCTCCCGGTTCATCCCCTGAAATTATAACCATTGATCTTTCTCTCACCCTCCGCACGCGCAGAACATCGACATAACAAACTTCAGCAGCAGCTGGAACGACGGGCTAGCTTTCTGCGCCATCCTTCACACCTACCTTCCGGCTCATATCCCTTACCACAAGCTCAACAGTCAAGACAAGGTCTGTCAGGATAAGCAGAATCACAAGACAGCCACAATGATGTGTTTGAATAATTTGAGTACATTTCATTTAGCAGAATTGATGAATTGACATCCATTTGTTTTGTCGTTTCTTTGTTACAGAGGCGAAATTTCACGTTGGCCTTCCAGGCTGCAGAAAGTGTGGGCATTAAATCTACACTGGTGAGTTAATATAAACATCACGGATGTATCCGACATGATTCGAAGCTTTAAATGGATTATTTTGCTTTTAATTATAATGTAGCACTTTGAATAGAAATTAAATGTAATTCATTTTGTATTAAAGAAAGGGGACATGCATGAAATGACTAATATAACCGTATTCTGCTGTATGAGCGGAGATGAATGTTCCTTGGAAAAGAGACAGCTGTATTTAATGTGCCACCTGTTAATTATTGAATTATATTTGATAAAGCTGTGATTGTAATGAAACTGTTATGCTAGCTGGGTTGTGATTTGTTAGCTTTTTCAAAAAGATGTTGTGAGATACGTCTGCGACAAAAAGGCACATATTTAGTTTTCAAGCAAGGCAAAAAATTAAGAGAGCATTCCAAATTTTATTTGAATCACTATATTTTTTACAAATATTACTGTTGTATTGCTTAAAAGTGAATATGAACTTGATTTCTTTGAGGTATTTGAGGTCTAAAAAATACCGAGCATCTTTTCTATTTGACCTGCCTCTACAGATTTCATTTTTTGCAAATACATTATTATTTTAAATTTGGGAGAAATATTGTTAGTAGTTCATAGAATAAATAAAACAAAAAAATATCCGTTTACCTAAACAAATACATGTGAATAGTACATTTAGAAAAACTGAAAATAATTTGTAACTCTGTGGTAAGAGCATGGCAATAGCAATGCCAAGGTTGTGAGTTCGATATCCAGGGGATCCACATGCACATACTTAGAAACAAGTGTATAGTATAATGAAATGCAAGTCACTTTGGATAAAAGCGTCTGCCAAATGCATAAATGTAAATGTTCTTCCCTTATTAGTTTGTGACTCTCTCTGTCTCACAGGACATTAGTGAAATGGTGCACACTGAAAGACCCGACTGGCAGAGTGTCATGACCTATCTGACGGCCATTTATAAGTATTTTGAGACATGAGAATCTTCTTTTTGGAGTGTCACTCCAATGTGCATTAAAACATTTCCCAGATGCCTCAGCTGCGTGTGGTGCCAACAACATATGTGAAGCACATATCAGAGCCTTTTGCTTTTTCAGTGTTTTCCCAGAATTTAGGAAGTTGGAAGGATCGTGAAAGATCTGCAAGGACCTTTGGATCAAACAGCCATATGTTCCCTGTCCAGCTTCCCTATGGACTTGCCAAACTTTTTGTCCTGATGATCAAAGGTGCATTGCATCGTGCCAGCCATGCAACAAAGCTGTATATCTTACACAGAAGATTGCCATTGAAAGGTGCCTTGTTTTGTAGTTTTGTAGGATGGCCTCTGTATAGCAGTGTTCAGCATTAGATTTGTATTAGTTTAGATCAAAATGTATTTATTTCAAAGAGATGTCACTACAGACTTTGTCCACAAAAATATTTTTACTTCGCTGAAATAAGCTCACAATACTTTCTTTTGTTTGGTGTGTTTTTCAAATAAATACGGCAGGGGTCCTAACTTTTGTTGCGATTAAAATTTTGTTTTTGTAATTGTTTCATACACTAAATGAGTGCCAATTCTGAATGTATGTACTGTTTTTTTTTTTAGATTAAATCCATTCCAACCGAACGTTTATAACTTTTTATAACTATAAGACTTAACACAAAATAAGCAAAAATAAAATGCATGGCTGCTTTTTTGTTTGTTTCACAGGATATTTTTACTGTATCTGTTCTTTTTGTTTAAGCACTACAAATGGTTATTTGACACATAAGAGCAGCTGAGTTCTGGAAGCTCGCTGATTCGGTTTGACTTTGTTTTTTGGATTTAAAAGCACAAGGCACGCGAGTGTGTCGTCACCAAAATCAAAGACCTCAGACAACAGTCCATACACTTGATCTACTCGTGGTTTGTTTTTAATATGTCATAGTCATTTGCCTAAGCTCTGCTTCCACACAAAAAGATACTTTCATCCGGAGACTTGCATTAAAAATGAGAATGATGGCACAATTATTGTAAGATTTATTCTGAAATGAAAATATATCTTCTTTTGCATTTTTCAATGTTCATTTCACATCTTGTTAGAACAGATTCATACTTGAAGGGATAAGTGGGAAAATGTGTCCCTGTGTTATGTTCATGTACAAAATGAATTTTATTTTTTGCAAATACTTTTTGTGTGAACGTTTTAATTTATTTAATTTGGTTGCAGAGAGTTGTATTGTTGTTGATTTGTTTTTATAGAATGCTCAGTGGCACGTCAGTGTATTCCTGACATTGAATTTCCTGTAAAAGGTCAATAGTGACAAGGAACTTTTTGGGTTATTTTTCAAAGATCTTGTAAGATTTGATAGTTCTTCTGATACCTAATCTTATGGAATAACACGTTTGCTACCATCTTAGAACTATACCTTTGTATTGTTAATCATCATTTTTATTAGCATATAATCAAAAATAAGGTTCAATTGACACCACAGAAAACCACCTTTTATGTTTGACATGAAAATGTGCTGTCAAGATCTGTCAAGATAAGGAATTGTAAGAATTGTCTGCATAAATACAGTTTATTATTTCTATATTCACGCGTGTCCAGTTCATGTTGATATATGAGCTCTGTATGGTCTGAATTGAACGGGTTTGTGAAATCGTTTCATTGTCTCATAATGACCTTATTATTTCTCAGTTCCTCTTTGGTTTGAAAATCTAACCACCTCAACCCAATCTGCGGAGAGCATTTTCCACACTGTTCATTACATCATTCACAATCACAATGCGTTCTGTCTACATGCACTATATATACCACATCCATGAAAGTACTTCCTATTTACTATTTTAAAGTCTTCTTATCTACTTTAAGCATTCTTGTGAATTTAAATATGGGACAGGATTTTTAGAATCTGAGCTTTTATCACCGTTAATGGTTAACTATTAATAATCGGCCCACTGAACATGAGCTCTGTTATAAAAATAGTAATGAGATATTATTATTGTTTCTGTGAGAAATACAGAACAGTAATTTAAGAGACATCTTAACACTTGCACAACAGTCAGTTTATAAACAGAACAAAACATGGACCAATCAGAAGCAAGTATTTCAGAGAGAAATTTGATAGAAATGTACATTTTGCTCTATTCTTGATTGTATGTGTATCGATGTACGTATGTATTTATTTTATAGTTTACAACTTCAAGCACGTTTATCTCGTATAATGTTTTCAAAATATAATTGAGATGTGAATTATGAGTTCAACATCAACTGTTTTAACTGTTCAACCTGGTTGGATGCATCCAAGCGCGCACAAGCCTGACATTTTAGCAGGTCTATGGGATTAATCAGAAAAGGAAAAAAATCGTCTTTGTACAAAAGTAACTATTCTTGTCTCGTGGGGGGAAAAGGTAGAACAGAAAAATCTATTTAAACAGCCCACAACTTCCTCCTGGAACATAAAAAGCCTTTCAATCTCACCAATTGTATCAGGATTTCAGAGATCTCTGAGAGTGTGAATATTAGTGCAGAAGGTTTATGCATTTAGCTTGTTGATGCACGTGTTGGCTGTGACATGATTCACTGAAATCGGAACGTGTGTCCAAAAACTGAAATGACATTAAAGTCGCGTGTGTGTGTGTGTGTGTGTGTGTGCATGCTTTAATGAAGTCCTTTCCCGGACCTCAGCCTCCGAATTGCTGATTACCTACATTTATCTTCACGTGGCCCTGAGGTGAAACAGGATATTTCAACTGTTGTACGTGAGAAACCACACAGCCTCGCGGAACCCAAAACCAGATCCCCCCGCTTCCTTATTATCTTCGCATGTGCTGTAACTGTTTCACATAACATCTCGAGACTTCCGTTTCACAGTGGATTCTGTTGATTTGATAAATAAACAAATACCGCAAAACAAATTTAAATAAATAAACAAACAAACATACAATCGCCTGTAACATCTAGTTTTGGAAAGGTCAGAATCCAGATTCAAATATATAGCCTCCGGCCATACGTGCTTAAAAACACGTACGTGTTTCTAAAATACTGTGATCTTATTTTAACTTAGGAAAAAGTATCCTGGTTAATTAGTGAAAGTGACGTGTGACCAAATTGAAACAGCATATGCCAATTTATAAATAAATATATTTATATATATTTGATGCGTTTGTGGTTCCAATGGTGGCGATATCAGCTGCTTGTTTGACTGATATTTCCCTAGTCATTTATCCTAAGGGATGATAGAACAGTGTGATAAATGCATCATCCACAATATCAAAAAGTGATCAGCTTTTATAAGGAGGGAAGACAGTGTTTAATGTACTTTGGGAAGCCACAGATCAAAGGAGAGAAACTCGCTCTCTCTCCCTCTTAAGCGCGTGTGAGTTTCTGTCAGTGCGCGTGTGCGTTTCTGTCAAAGCGCGCACTCCCGCTTATGAAAGCAGCACAGAGAGAGCAGTCGAGTCTACCCATCTTCCACGAAAACACACGGAGTGCATTCCTTTATTTTACTTGGTCAGAGTATTAAGAGCATTTTGCATGATTTGGTTTGCAACCAACTAGGATGCACCTACGGTTTAACAATTTTTGCGTTTATACATCAGGGATGGGATGCGTGAAGCAGCTCAGGTGAGCAATAATACTTTTTACATTGCTTTGTCTGCTCGTTTACGTTTAGTGCTTGTGGTCTAACTCAAAGTTAAGAGATAGTTTAATAATTGTTGTTAAATGTCACCTTCAAACTTTTTTGTGCGCTGTTGTTACGGTGGTCGAGAGTCGTTCACATGATGTGTCAACCGATGACCGCATTGGCCACAGTGTGACAACGTTTCATCTTATAGTTATATACTTGTATTTTATGACTTCATTTTTTATATTGAAATGACTTGAAGGCTATGTACTTATAAGTATTTGTTTTGTCACAACGCTTGACGATGTGCAAAATATATGAACATATACTGTGCTAGCTTACATTTTAATTATAAAGAAAATATCATTTGTAATTATTATTTTTTAGGTTGAAATAACGACTTAGTTTTTAGCTTTTAAAAAACACTTCTGCCACAAATGTCTATAGTGTTAACTATGCTGCAAGTGGTTTCAACACAATGTTTTGAAGTGTGGCTGTTTAATAAAAGTATATGCTTTCCTGCTGAAACCTCATATCTCCATATTGTGTGATTTATTGGTTGTTGACATAAATCGTTATTATAAGTCACACTTTATGCTTTTCACTGGGTTTTGCGAATATCAATAGCAAGTATTAAAAAGTGCTTGTCAACTTAGACAAGAACGTGTGCAAATGTGGACATACAAGGTTCAGGAGAACAGAGACGATAGACCCTTGTTGTTTTTTGTTTTATTCTAGATGTTTCTCCACTCATCCAAGTATCTTCTGATGAAGTCACCTTGATGGGTGATGAAACATGTGATCAGATTAACATATCCAAATCACTAGAACTTATAGAACTTGATAAACTTTGTAAAGACTGCCTTTTAGGATTAGATAAAGGCAACAAAAAAGCTTAATAATGTTTTGTTTTTTACTTCCTCTGTAAAGGCAAATTAACAATAATTTTTATAATACATTTACTTGTCATAGTGCGCCAACCCTCAGCATCACTTCCTCTTTTTGAAGCGAGAACATGTCATCTGTCAAATGCAATATGTCCGCACCCACACACACACTTTTTTCATGCATGCCATGAAGGGCAAGACATCATGTGTCGAATATCAAAGTCATTCATAATGGTTTAACAAGCTTTTGGAAAGTACCTTCTGAAACACCAATGCTCCTCATAATGCACGCAGGACGTGTTTCATAAAATGCAAAGGTGTCTTAAAATGAGTTGAGTGTTGGAAACAGTTTGTCACTAGACCTGCTATAAAAAGCACTCAGCAACGACGTAACAGAGACTGTGTGTTTTTAATCATCACATTTTTCTGCCTGATCAAACAGGCTGAACCTAAAAGATAAGCAATCTCTAAAAAATACAAGATAATGTGATCTGCCCTGGAAGGTTTGGTCCAGTTTCTCAGTTTTCTCTTGATATGACAATTAAAGATCCAAAAGGGTAAGAAGATTGCCATACTGATTTAATTACGCCAACATCCAGAAAAAAGGCTTTCCACAACACATTTAAATCTAAAAGCATTGATTCGTTTTTATATTTGTAAGAATTGGCCTTTGTTAAAATAACAGAAGCATACAAGAAAAATCATATGATTTTATGTAAAAGAACACTTGTTCTACTAAGCCAATAATAGCAAAGTTCAACCGTACACACACAAGAAATCGCTGGAGGAAGTGCCGGCACGGTCTTGTGATGAATAGCAGACATGCACAAATATTTCATTTGTATTTGTGGAGTCCTTCTTAAAATAAAACCTTATTGTTGGACCTCGCCTGTCGTCTTTTGATGGAAACAGACCTCCTGTTTTTGTGATGGATTGCTTTTCTGACCCAAAGACGTTGATCTTTTATTCTGCGATATGATTGTTCTCTCTGCAGGGCAAGACGTCCAGGCAAAAGTCTACTGTAACTGTCCCACGTATTCCAGCAGCTGTTTCCTCTAAGACGTTGGAAGCCCGATTTGAGCTAGACCTAAGGGACAGGTCGGTGAACCGGTAAATCAAGATTCAAGCTGGGGTATCATTGCTGACCCTGAAGTGACCCTCGGTGACCTCAAAAGTGGTTTTAAAGCTGGCACCAGGACACGTCCGCCTGCCCACTCCACAGAAAAGCGATATTTGGTTAGAAGTAATTGGCCGGATTGGTTCTTTCTCACTCCCATTATCGAGTGGCAGAGCAAAGTCTCACCGAGCAATTTTTGGGAGCACAACTATGCGCGTCCCAGAGGATTTCCATTCACACTGGTTGATGGCACCATGTCTTCTCCCGCCTATATTGTTCTCGAGCTTCTGATTGCAGTTTTGGCCATCGCAGGAAATGTTCTAGTGTGTTGGGCCGTCTGCCTCAACAGCAACCTCCAGAGCATCACCAACTTCTTTGTGGTGTCGCTGGCTGTGGCGGACATCGCCGTGGGGCTCCTGGCCATTCCGTTCGCCGTCACCATCAGTACGGGCTTCTGCAGCCATTTTCATGGATGTCTCTTCATCGCCTGCTTTGTGCTGGTGCTCACCCAGAGCTCCATCTT
Source organism: Barbatula barbatula (assembly GCF_947034865.1). Classification (NCBI taxonomy): domain Eukaryota; kingdom Metazoa; phylum Chordata; class Actinopteri; order Cypriniformes; family Nemacheilidae; genus Barbatula; species Barbatula barbatula. The sequence continues at coordinate 4,429,862 of NC_136785.1, forward strand.
CAGCCTGCTGGCCATTGCTGTGGATCGGTACATCGCCATCAAGATTCCATTGAGGTGGGTGGAATCTGTTTATTTATTGTACAAATTGACCAATTAATAGTTTTTTAATTATGTGTAAATAAAAATCAGTTAAATGCAAGTCTTACTATCTTTGGGTGCAGAATAGGCCAAAATGTATGCTGTTGATCACTAAACATATTTCCCTCCCTATTTGAGTCAGCAAACTGAACTTTAGATTCGGATTAGTCAAATTCTTAACCAACTGCTCAGTATATAAACTGGATCAACCAGTTCTTAATAGGATATAAAGAACAATTACTGCTTATTTCCTGAACATCAGAATTGTTTATAAGTGTATAAAAAGAAAATATGCATATGTCTTTGTGCATTTGTAATCTGTGAGTGTGTAGTTTCTGTTCTTTGGATGTATTTAGGGAGACATTAAGAGCTCATGGCCTGAGCGGCTCACTTTTCTTCTGATAATGACTTGATAATAGGCCCAATGTGCACTGCAATTTCCTCAGACACACGTCATTTTTCTTTTAATTGCTCTTTCTTTGCAGTAAATAAGAATCATGTTCAGGAATAGTTAATTCCAGGACAGCCATATGAATAGTCAATACACCATCTGAGACAACAGCGCAAACACTGACAAACAAATACGAGATAAACAATTTGCATTATTAAAGAAATTGTGGTGCTCTTGCAAAATTCACCTTCCTGATGGTTGGGTGTAATGGTGGTTTCTTAATGGATTTTGACATTGGCTTCTGCAAATTGTCTGATCAGATGGTCCCATGATATGGTTCGGATCCTGCCTTCAATTGCATTGATTGTACCACACCTCTTTTCAAAAAGAACTTGAGGTCGTGATCGGCGTGATAGCTGCACATTTTGGTACAGGCTCCACTTAAACTTCACTTTTTCAAGATGTAATAATGGTCAAATAAGCTAATGATTATTCTAAAAAGCCGATTCCCAGCAATGCTCAGCAGCACTTATGGTAATCTGAAAAGTGTGGGACTTCACCACTCGCCTGCATGCAGGGCGTGATGCGTGTTCGGTTCATGGTGTAGATTGAGTCACCCCGCAGCACTTTGAATTACACCAGTGACTGAGAAAGCCCCAGCAGGTGGTGATTGTATAAGGTCTGCCGGCAGCCGCGGGGGCGTGTGAATGAGTTACCAGTAGCACTGGAGCCCAGTAAGTCCTGGGGGTTTAATGAAGCAGCCACTGTTGTTCTCAGTTGGCCAGATGTAAGCACGTGGACTTTTGGAACAATTGACCAGCATTTTCAACTGTTGCTCTTGGCTAGTGTCTGGTGTTTGAAATATGCGGACGTATCAGACAGAAATGGTAAGATATTGGTTGTTTACTAAACGGATTTGAGGTTTAGAAATCAACACAATTATCTGATATCGTTCCGCTGCAGTTGACTTATATTGATTCGAAACAATAGATTCTGATGCAATTATTGTATATGCACACGTGATATTTCGTAAATTAAGTTTTTTTTGCGCACTGGTTTCTTCATATATATGATGTGAATCATGATCTGAATGTGATGTATATGTTATAATTAAATGTATAATATGGGGATTTTGTAGATTTTATTAAAGTGCAGACAGATACTGAGGGGCCAGACCATGCAGTGCCTTATATGTGAGCATGAACACTTTAAAATCAATTCGGAACCTGACCGGAAGCCAGTGCAGAGACTTTAGAATTGGTGTGATATGCTCATTTCTCCTCACTCCGGTCAGGATCCTAGCAGCTGAATTTTGCACACATTGCAATTTGTTAAGTGTGGTTTTAGGAGTCTAAAAATATTTCTGAGATGAAAGAAGGAGTTCTTTACAGGGTACTACACATGAGAGACAAATGACAAACTTGAATCAAATATAACTCGTAGATTTTTTTGTTTGGTTTGGGGTTCCAAAGCAGAGCCATCAACGTTTAAAAATAGTGAACAAGCTTTACGAAGCTGATGGGAGGTGCCAATAAGCAAAACCTCAGTTTTATCACTATTAAGACACAAAAAGTTTTAGGACAGCCATAATTTTATCTCAGAAATACAGTGTGTTAAAAAAGATACATCCCAATTTTGACTAGGCTTAGAGTGAATGTAATCCCAAGTGATCTTAAGAGCAATCCAAGTGGAAATATGTAAATGCTAAAAAGTATGGGACCTTAAATTGAACCTTGCGAAACACCCGTACACACAAAACCAGTTTCAGACCGGTGACCACGCATATACATACAGACTGTTGACGATCGGAGAGGTAAGATCACCAGAACACCAAAGACAGTTTCCACTAAGATCCAGAACGATAAGAGTAGAAAGAGAAGGAGAGGCTATTAACAGATCACTGGAGAGCTTGGCTGTCTCAGTACTATGATATTTTGAAAAGCCAGACAAAAGGGGCTCGAAAACATTATTTAGTGTAAGATGACTCTGTAGCCTCTTGACATTTCAAACCTGTATTACTTTTTTCTTCCGCAGAACACATTCACGCTTTTATCCAAAGCGACTTCAATGGCATTGTACTACCGATTTGTTGACTATATGCAATCCATTGGGCTTGAACCCATGACCTTGGCGTTGTTTGCGCCATGCTCTAACCATTGAGCCAAAGGAAAGAACACAAAATGAAATATTTTGTGTAATGTTTGTTACCAAACATTGGTGGTTCCCATTCTTTTCTATTGTATGGACACAAAACCAATGCAACTCTATGAGTACCGCTGTTGTTTGTATTAGCACCTATCGTACTATTGCACTTTTATGACATATCGCTTATTGCTCCCTAAATTCTTTTTAAGTCGCTTCGGTTAAAAGCGTCTGCTAAATGACTAAATGTAAATATTCTGCTGGGAGACATATTTATTTTTACATATACGTCAACTGTTTTTATTATAGCATGAATAAAACAACCAATGTGACATAATTGTTCTAAAATATATGACAAGAATAAATATGTAGTTTTCGTTTCTAATAATTAAAATGATTATAAAATAACACACAGCAAATACTTAAATTACATAAATTACAATACAGGTGAAATATACTTCGAAGCGAATTTCCTGGTATTTTATACTTTGCTGGAATGTAACCCCTAAACAATGAGTATTTCCCATGAGTGTGCATGAACAAAGCATGTCATGTCAGGACACGCTAGTGTGGAAGTAAGAAAATATTTGTTTATTTTAATCAGTCGCTAACATTATATATACAGTTTTGCATACAGAACAATACAGAAGAGTCTTTTGTCATAACAATGCAGTGATCAAATTAGACATCTTTATCACCACAGAACCCAATTGCATACTTCCTTCTATACTGTTTATCTTTAAATTCCTTCTTCTTATATCTATTTGTATGTGTCTTTTTAAGGTACAATGGCCTTGTCACCGGCCAAAGAGCTAAAGGCATCATCGCAGTATGTTGGATACTTTCAGTGGTTATCGGTTTGACTCCCATGCTGGGCTGGAACAGACATGTGACCGCAAACAACAACAGCTCCTGTCATACAGGTATGACCGAGTGCATGTTCGAGAACGTGGTCACCATGGGTTACATGGTTTACTTCAACTTTTTCGGCTGCGTCCTGATGCCCCTGTTAGTCATGCTGGCCATCTACGTGCGGATCTTCATGGCCGCCCGTCGCCAGCTCAGACAGATTGAGCAGAAGCTGGTATACGGGCACTGGCACACCCAAGGGGAGGGGTCCTCTTCACGGTCCATGCTGCAAAGGGAGGTCCATGCAGCCAAGTCCCTGGCTATCATAGTGGGTCTCTTCGCTATCTGTTGGCTCCCGTTACACATCATTAACTGTTTCACACTGTTCTGCCCGCAGTGCGACCGCCCGCAGCACTGGGTCATGTACCTGGCCATCATACTTTCACACGCAAATTCGGTTGTAAATCCGTTTATTTACGCCTACCGAATACGTGACTTTAGGCATACTTTCAGAAGGATCATCCGACAGCATTTTCTAGGGAATGAAAACAGACTGTCTAATGGTAACAATAACATCGGCATGGTTGGGTCTTCGGCTGGGATCAGCGTGATTGACACTAGTACAATGTCCAATGGATATGTTTTGGAGACCAGTCCCATCCACAGCGTGATTTCCTGCAATGACTTTGGAATTACAAAGGAAATACCCTTGAACATCAGGCAAGTGAGGTCACAAACAGAATTCCAAGATTTAGGTTACGGTTTAAATGGACATCACTCAGTTGAACATTCCTTTCCTGACAAATCAAAGCAGGTTTTCCCAGGACAGAGTGGGAATGAAAAACCCACCATCAGAGACCATGTAGGAGTCATGACTGTAAAAGACTGCAATGTTATAACTAATGTACATATCAGGGGTCTGTTACCTGCAAAAACAAGCAGCCCATCCAATCTCACAGAAGTATCATGACACAAACTTCCTTTATTCCAAAAAAAAGAAGCCTTCCTTCCTTTCAAATTTTTACCAACAGAGTCTTGTCTTCAAAAACTAGTTAGTGATCATTAGAAATATGTGTAAGTTGTTGTGTGAGTTATGTGAGTTTACCATGTTACAGGACTACCTTAGGGTCTTGAAAGCTAAACTCTCATCCAAAGTGATGGTATATGAACTTATACTCGTCCTGTGGGAACCATAATTTCCCAACAGGAATTCTAGGAATTTTTATTTCAGACAGCGCCAATAGTGTTTCTAGATTTTCTTACCTATTAAACGACGTTAAGTGCTGACATTGTAGAACATTTTTAAAGCTTAGGTTTCTAAACAGCTTAATAGTGCATTGTTCCTGCCCACAGAGGGAGAGGCCAACTAAATAGAATCAATATTCTGGGGAATTCAGCTCTGTTATGGCCATGCCATAAAAGACCTTGTGTGTGGCACCTTAAAAGAGGTGTTATCGTTCTGTTTAGTTAGAATGTTGGGTTTTGCAAACATGATGTACTGTGCATTTGATACACATCTGTAGTGCTTTAAAATTGATCAAGCATAATTGTACAGTATTGATTGTAAGCATGTGTTCAAAGTTTTTAAATAAAAACACGAAGCCAAAACGGCCACAAATGAAGGACTGTTTGTAATCCAAACCTAAATATTTTTAATAGTTTTTGATAACATTTGTACTGTATTCTACAACACAACATAATGATTATGGATCATAAGATTTTAGGAGGATATAGGAGGGGGCTGTGTCTCTTCCTTACACAAACAAACGCACTATAGACTCCCACACAAAGCAGCTGTGATTGTGTTTATCGAGAGACAGTTGACGCCAGCGGCCATCCTAATGCAATGGAAATCAAATGAAGGGACATTTGATGATGCTGTGAACTGTACCATTACACTCTTTTTCCTCATTAAAAACCTCTAGGGTGAGCAAGACCTGCATTACGACAACCCTCATGCCATTATGTGATTCAATGAACACACAGTCCAGGAGTCAGTATTTCTGGGCATGCAGAACAGGTCTGTTTATAGAATGTGTGAGTCTAGACACGAGTGACCATTCATACAAATGAAACAAGTGAGATGACCAAGAGCTTTCTTAGAAAAATGTTTTTGTTTTTTATTGCCTTTATCAATATTGCCTCTATATTTGGCCTACTCAACTCAACACAAAGTTTATTTATAAATCACTTTCAAAGCCATTAAAATGGACCAAAGTGCTGTCCGTAGATAGTATGTAAAAGTATGTAAGTATTCATTCTCACACAGATCTGTAGACGGGTTAGGAAAACGATCAATAGATGGACTCAGTGCCTTATCTATAATTGAAAATAATGCCTTCGGGTTATTTGCATCATGTGATATAATTCGCGATAAATATGAAGATCTGGCGGCTCTAACAGCATTTTGATAATTTTGTAGAGATTCTCTAAGAATATCATAAGACACTTGCAATTTATCTTTCAGGCACTTACATAATTTTACCACGGTTGTTTTCAACTTTATGATATCTCATAGTGAAAAGCGCAACGTTATCCATGATCTCAGAACAAACATGATTAAAAGAATTTAACAATTCATCAGGTCCCACAACGGGCAATGCTGTCGGCTCAATATGAAAGGCTAATTCGGTAAAAGCAGTAGAGAACACACTGGGTGTAGAAGTAGTGATAACTCTGGACAAAAATGATGAAGGCTGATAACTGATAAGTCATTTGTTGCAAAAGTAAAAGTAAACCTAATAGGCATATGGTCCGAGATGGCCATTTCTTCAACACAAAGATTTTCTATCGTTATCCCCAAAGAAAACACTAAATCAAGTGTGTGCCCACGATTATGTGTTGGTCCGGAGACATATTGAGTTAAAGGAATCCACTAAATTCAAAAATTCCTTGGTCAAGGGTTTACCAGGACAAAAAACATGAATATTGAAATCACCCATAACCAAAAACCTGTCAGAAGATGGAACAACCACAGATAAAAACTCATTCAATTCATCAAAAATTCTTATTATAACCAGGAGGCCTATTTATCAAAGCACAAATCACTGGTACTGTCAAGTCCATCTTCATTAATTGAACTTCAAAAGTCTTGAAGCATTCAACAGGCAGTAACTTGCACTTTATCATGTTATTGGAAATAGCAGCCTGGGCTCCACCCCGACGGCTACTTCTCGAAGTACTTAAAAAGCTGCATCCACTTGGTAAAAGCTCAGCAAGAGGGCTCGTATCGACATCGTTTAACCATGTTTCGGTGATAAAAAGAAAGTCCAGCCCATGTGTTACATAATAGGCATTCAATATGAATGTTTTGTTGACAACAGAGCGTGCATTTACTAAAACCATTTGCACTGTGGTCGACTCAAAAGACCGAATAGAGGAGGAAAGGGCACTTTTTTTCCCCAGCTTGTCTCAAAGACCGCAAGTTTGAATGTAAAGCACCTCCGCGTCCCATCTCTCTCTGTGTAGTCCAACGCAATGGTGTTGATATGGCAGGCACAACATGTATCAAGTGGGAAGGCCGTGACTCCGCCATTAGTCCAACTCCACTGTTTAGGATCCTCAACCTCCTAAGTTTCACCAAGACTCCATCCCGTATGCCTCGTCTCCGGCGGCGTCGTCTCCTCTTCCAGCACGCGCATGCCGTTACCTGACAGACTTTCATTGGTGGCTGGAACATGTATGGCTGTTCAGCGAACAATTTCAAATTCAAATCCCGCATGCACATATCTAAAGCCGTAGATCGAAGACTTAATAACAAGAGGCGATCATAGATTAGATTCAACTTTATTGTCATTACACATATACAAGTACAGTGTAACGAAATGTAGTTTAGGTCTAACCAGAAGTGCAATTAGCAAGTGCAGGATATACAGTGAATACATACAGAATACAATATTAGGAAAATATTATACAGTGGGCATGGATTATGAAAATACTTTACAGTAGGTGTGTTCTATGAAAATATGACAGTATGTACTATGAACAATATATACAGATGACTATATACCATTAACATTAACACTATGAACATTAATGTACAGGTGGATATGAGCAGATAATCATTTAGACTAATAATTTAGTCTAAAAATAGATCAACTGTGAGCAATCCAAATGATTGACAAAACACACAAGTTAAACAAACAAAACAAAACAAACATCCTAAATGTGGAGGCAAGCAAACACACTTACTCTCAAAAAGACTGATCTCTTTAATATCTCAATTATTTCGCCTAGTCATCAGTGAGAAGTTAAAATGTTCTGCTGAGGAAATGATCTAGATATGACAATGTCCCCATGACAAGATATCTCAACAATGTCACACACTGAGATTCGCCAAGTCTGCAATGGATGGCCTAGGCTGATGGATTTTGGCTGATGCAAAATATCTGTCTAACAACATCTCTGAATGTAAAGATGTAAAGGGTATGATGTTTCTCTTAATTGTCTTTTAATTTATATCTTTTTTTTATTTAAAAGCAGACGTAGTCCACGTTGGTTATTACAGCGGCCTTTATAATGATCAAATACTTGGTACTGGTAACTTACAGTAGCTAATATAAATAAATAGCTTTAGAAGCGCACATTAGTATGTTGACATGCAAGACACGTTAGCAGTCACATTCAACACAGAAATGTCGTGTTTATTTTTACTGAAATACTAATCAGTGTGGATAGTCATCATACAAAACCTAAAAGAAAGAAGAACACACATTTTGTGAAACAGTATTAAACAGACTATGACTAAGGCTTTATTAAAATATTCTCCACTAAATTCCCTTAACAGAATCTGGAATGTGTTTTGCTGAGATTATGAGTCAAATCATTTGGTTTGTTGGCTTCTAGAAATGTCTGCCATTTCAACAGTGATAAGGTGAAATTTTCTCCGTGTCGAGAGCATCATTTTTAAATGAGACAAATGCCCTTTACGACACAAAGTCTATAGGCACGCGCTGATTTATCGCCTTTCGTCACGGATGCTTGTCTTGTGTAAATCAGACGAGAGTGACGGTACTGTTAGTGTGGCATATAGATCACTGACTGTTGGCAGGTTCAATCTGCTGGTAAAATGAGGTTTGAAGAGATTATTGAGAGTTACTGTTTAATCAACACACGTCTCACCTATTGTGACTTTAATTGCTTGAATTGAAGTATTAATGCTCTTGTGAAGTCAGCAGGTGAAAGATCCTCAAAACAAAGTCACTCACCTCGTGTCAGTTTTAGGTCACAGCAATTGGCTTGGAAAATTAATGTTTCCAACGGAGCCCCTTTAGGGACCTGGGGTGGAAAAAATATGAAAGGGTATATTTTTAAAGCTTTTGCAATACATTTAGAGAGTTCCCAGCTAGCAAAAAATATCGGCAAGACTTCTTTTTGCCGCCAGCCCTAAGCTGTCGGCTATAGGTGCGTCTCGCTGGCGGGGATGAAACGTTTGCCGCCGAATACGTCACTCCCATTTCTTGCGAGATGCCGCCGGCATGCAGCCGGCGGCCCGACTGCTTCATTTTCTCTGGCGGTTGCCTCCGTCTATTGGACTGCGGCGGGCTGGCGGCAAGCCGCTTTGAAATTTTCTCAAAATCGACCATGTGCAGGAGTTAGAGTAAAACTGACAGCATTTTAACTACCTTTCACACTTAAAGTGGTTATAAAATCATAATAGCCTAGATGTTAATTATATCCAACAGGCTATAGTTGTTTTGCTCCAAAGTCAGTAGGGTTTATAACAGATTCTTGACTATGATTCCATTAAAGTAAGGTTTAGAAAATGACATTTAAATTACTTTGAAACTCTGAAGCGAGTACAGTAATATATGTAAAATATATCGAATTATTTTATGCACTTAGGTGAACATTTTTACATTTCTTTGATTTATGCACTGACTGGAAATGTCGTTTATGTCTCATTTTTTTCCGACCTCGATTTTTAATGTATTTGACCTTTAACAAGTGTAAGGGATTAATTTGCAATTGCGACCTGTACAAATTAATTGTTAAGAAAGTTAAAGCACATAAAACGAAGTACCTCCACCGGTCGAAAGGGGCAGCAGACGAAGTTACCGGTTACATTTCTCTGTCTGTGTTGCTTGTGTGCAAATCCTGGAAGATCACTCGTCACACGTTTTTGTTTGAAAAGAGGATCAAGATACAGATTTCAGATAATTGTCATCGACTACGATCGTTTAAGTAAGTACATGTTCATTTTGTACGTTGTTTTTGTTTATCTTTGTTTTTGCCTAACTAGTCGAGCTAAATTAGCGTTGTTTATAAAGTTGTCGCTATAACTATTAATTTTCTGAAATAGCTACTTGGTTTCTTCCAGGCGTTGAGTTTTTTTTCTGTTACAAAAGTAACGATGTCTATATTATTTTGTTTGTATGAACAAGTATGCTTTTAATCCACTAGCTAAAGTTGCTAGCAAGTGTTAGCTAACACATGCGGTTTTGCCTTTGTTACAGTACACATTGAGGTTAAGCACTGTTGTTAGTAAAACTTAATTTGCTGTATGCTGCTAATCCTGTAGCTAAAATGGCATTAACAATGTGGTTTTGTTCACGGGTTCTTTCAGATAACTTGACCAGAGCATAACCTGTTATGGGTGAAAACGCTGGAGGTATGTAATACCTTGTGCTAAACTTAAGTCCAATTCATTAAATGTATGCTATAACTTCAAACATATTTTTACATGTCAATGATTATCAATAGGAGAAAGTCATCGCTCTGTTATAGGCCCCTTTCCCCTGGCATCTCGTGTACAGCATGAAGTTTTCAGCTACGAAGGTATATTGTAGGCCTCTGTCTTAGTGTGCATATTAAAAATAGTGCCTTAAGTTGTTGTTTAAAAAAATATATATATGTGTAGATTTTCAGACTCCAGAATGAGAACCAAGCCCTGAGGGAGGAGAACCAAGCCCGGGGAATGCACAAGCAGGTGAGAACATGCACTCTTTCTTAAATTTAACTTTTTTTGTCTGTGATGTAGGTCCAAAATTGTCATATGCCTTTCATTTTGTAGCTTCGGATGACAGCGGCTCGCTTCAAGAGCAGGTGAAGCAAGTTGGGACAATGCTGAAGACGTTTGCTAGCACTGGGCAATCAGGTACAACTCGCAAACAACACCTGTGGTTGTTGATTTAATTCCCATTGGGGCCACCTGTACATGTTGTAGACCTAGATATAAATGTCATAGTTCAGTAGTTGATGAACCAGGACTGACTACTTTATTATTTTATTCTGGGAACCCCTGTAGGTGCAGATCAGACCCTAATGCTGCGAGGTCTTGGAGAGTTTGGTGATGTTGTGCGTAGCATGGACAACAAAATGGACACTATGCTGCAACATTTCAGTGCCAATGTGTCTGTTGGAGAGATATCCCTGCCAGGGTGTAACTCCCCCTAGACACCCAGGAAGATTTTGGTGTTGCTTGACAACACTTTGAGGCAGGATAAAGAGCTCCAGGAACGACTGGTAAGTTTGCTAATTTCGCTGTAGGGTAATCTAAAAAGTAAAATTAAGATTGTACACTGCATGTCACATTTATGTATGAGAAACTTCAGAGAAATTTAATTTGTAACTCTTGGATTTTCAGCTTCGGTTTTTGGCAATCAAATGTGGGAGGGACCTAAAGACAACCGTGTGGCGAATGCTTCAGAGTATCTTCTCTAATCACCTTTCCATTAATACAACCTGGACCGGTGTAGAGAATAAAACATGTTTTAGAGACCTGTTCCTGAAGACCATTGTACCTTACTATCCTTTTGTTAGAAATTACTTGTAAATGTGATGTTATACCTCAAATTATTTGGTGCCAAATATCCGCATTACTTGATATATTTACTGGTAGCCTAATTATTTTCATCCCAGAGCTGACCTCTTTAAATTAACAATTATTGTAAGTGTTCTAATTTGACTGTAATGTTTTTTTACCAACATTGTTTTTGTAAACCTGCATGTTCTTTAGTACTTACATTTCAGTGCTCTACACAGTTACTGTACTTTGAAATGTGGAATTAAAACGCCAAATGGGAAATTGACTGGTTTGATGATTCATTCTTTATAAACTGCACGCTAGAAATATATAAGTATTTTATATATATATATATATATACACAATAAGCGGCGGCAAAACGCACGAAAATAGCCGACGGGCCGCGGAAGAGCCGCCTGCAATATAACGGCGGCTGAACGGCGGTTGGTACGCGGGCCATCCGCGGAACGAAGGCGGTAGAACGCCGGCTGCCGCTTTTAAATAGCGGCTGCCGCCGGCGGGGCGCCGTCAGACGCGTTTGCATTTACGCCTTTCTGACGCTTCTACTGCCGCCGGAGGACCGCCGGTGGGCCGTCGACTCATTGCTATCTGGGTTAGGACAAACACTTCATGTTTAATGTCCTGCTGCCAGAGTTTGAGACTTGCTCCGTACATAAACATTGGTCTATAGTCGCAGATTCCCGGACTAATAACTCCTAAAATAAACCTTCTATTAACATATATGACACCTCATTCTATGTAACGTAAACAATGAACTTTAACAACATTTTACACAAGTCGAGCCTTGTATTGATCTCAGGCGGGAGCCAGCTGAGACAAGACCGGAGGGATCGTCTGCAAAGTGCAAAACCCGAAGATAATTAGGCTACTAAACATAGTAAATTACTTCAGTGCTACGTACTGTAGTATAACTAAACCCATTGTAAATTCAGCAGGAGAGCATTAGTGTGTAATCTGAATTTCGTGAGACTACAGTGTGTAAATTTTAAGTTATTAATTACTATTTTTGTAATAACGCTTTTCGGATTTACAGTCACTTTGCAGGCCATTCGCCAGCTCGTTTATAGATCAATTTATATTCTCGTTTTAAGAAAGACCAGGTTGTTGATCCTTGTCTAAGGAATCATGTGTTATTTGTGTTATAACAACGTTTAGCTCACGAGTTATCGGTCCGGGAATCTACCATGAATCGCTCCATTGTTAATGTACGGAGCAGGACAACAGGACGTTTGAATGTGTTCGGGGAACGCAAAAGTTTTGCGAGATTACTCAAAAGATTAAAAAAAATGTCTTCCCACCCTCGTTCATACCAAGGTTTCAAAAATAAAATAAAACATATCAAAATGCTTTATTTTCACATAGGTGGATTTATGTTCTGGAAACAATACAGACAAAGAGAAAAAGCGATGCTTAGAAATTAGAAATATTCAGTTGAATGTCCATCCTTTGGATACTGTCCGTGTAGTCAAACCAATACTGCCCTCTTCTGAAGCTCCTGTGTGTTGCGTGAAACATCTGCTTGTTCACGTTGACCTGCATCGCTAACGACACTGTACTTCAACTCCCATCATGCAACAAGCGTACAGGAAGAGGCGGGACTTTCGTGTTCAGCTGCATTGTGGGAGCGGGAAAACGTCGCAAATACTCACGTTGTTCAACGCCGCTTCTTGCAAACTCAAAGGATTTTCTCAAAGCTGTTCTATCAAAGGTATTGTAATGCTTTATACTAGAAAAATACTTGTGTTATAATGTTTTATTATTTTACCCTTGACGCAGAAATTATGTAGTACTCCTTGCTTGGTTAGCCGAGATGCTAACTTTAGCTCAGGCATTCATTGCTAACTGCTTGGTTTGTTCCAACTCCTTTAAATCCAGTTACTTTTTAAATATGAGCGTTTAGAATTAGTTTTGAAAACGGATTAAACGAATTTAAACAGTGATCGTAATATCTCCGGGGTTATACTGGATTTGATGCATGTAATTGAAATTGTATTTGACTTCAATGGAAGCTATAATGTTCTCTGTGGGTCTGTATGCGTTTGTGGAATGTAACGTTAATCTGGCGAATTGTATCCAGTAGATTTCGATCATACTGGAATAAGGCCCAAAACACGCTACATAATGGAATTCTGTGTCCTAATGGTTTTATTTTATTTATATAGCAGACTTTTTTTTAAAAAAGGGGAGAAGAGCAGCACCATTATATTAATATAAAAACATACTAAAATGAGGTTTTACATGTCTGGTATGGTTAAGAAATGAATTGATTATTTAACCTGTTCTATTCCTTCAGATAAAAGATGTCTATTGGTGTCCCTATCAAAGTTCTGCATGAAGCAGAGGGTCACATCGTGACCTGTGAAACAACCACTGGTGAAGTGTACAGAGGAAAACTGATTGAAGCAGAAGATAATATGAACTGCCAGGTATTGTTTGTTTGGTGTCTGCAACAGAAAAAGTGTATTAAACATGCTGCTTTGTTACAGCTACCATTAAAATCTCAGTGTTCCCAGTGTATTCTGATGCAAATATGCCAATTTTGCATTATCTGAATAAGTGCATTTGATATATATGTTTTCTTGTTGTAATTTTCAAAGCCTTTCATGTGTGTATTAGTGCCCCTCTGTATTATAGATTCAAAGAAATTGTGTGCTTTTGCAGTAAGTCTGGCTAACACTTTGTTTTGTGTGTGTTTGAATCAGATGTCAAACATTACAGTGACCTATAGAGATGGCAGAGTGTCTCAGCTCGAGCAGGTGTACATACGCGGCAGCAAAATACGCTTCCTGATTCTCCCTGACATGTTGAAAAATGCCCCTATGTTGAAGAGCATGAAAAACAAAAATCAAGCTGCAGGGGCTGGAAGAGGCAAAGCTGCTATTCTCAAAGCTCAAGGTCAGTAAACAGGCACCCTTAATATGCTGGCTGTGACCTCAGTACAGTTACCGTGTTATAAGGCTACAGTTATTTACATTTAGTCATTTAGGCGACGCTTTTATCCAAAGTGACTTACAGAGAGTTCAGCGAGCAATAAAGCGACGTGTCATGCAGGGGCAATAATACAATAAGATCTAATACTTAGTTACTAGTTTCAACAAAATCTAGAATATACCTTTGTTTGTACAGTGGCTGCAGTGAAAATTAGTGTGATCGTTTAGCTTTAAAAATATAGAAAGTTGCAGATGTATTATTGCTTTTGCTGCACATGCAGAATTTTATTGTAAGGACTGTTATAATGAAAATATAGAGGGATTACACTACAATAGGATAAGGGTATATTTTAGCCCATCTTAATAGTTTTATTCAATCACTGGTTGTATTTCAAGATGCTTAATGTATCAAGAAAAAAAATCATGTAAAAGTGTAAAATGGGAACGCTAAGTGTCTTTCTTTTACAGTCGCAGCAAGGGGCCGTGGACGAGGAGGACCTGGAGGAAGAGGAAATATTTTCCAGAAGAGACGATAATGTGAATCCTGTTGAAATCCTATTTTTTGTGTATAGGTTTTTTATTCTTTATTGAATGTTTTTTTTTTACTTGGGTGTGCGTCTTATTACATTCTTTTTGATGATTTGTTTTTTTCCCCCTAAGGTTTCTTATGTAATAAACGGAGTTGTTTACCTATCAGTGTCTCTCTTGTTGCATTCCTATTTTGAGTTCATATGCATGCATGCATCTGTCTGTTCTTAAATCTATATAAGCTTCACTAGTTGAGTCACACGGTTTTTTTGTTTTTGTATTCAGGTGTACAAAACGTCTAGCAAGGTTAAATTCTCTATTTGCAGGTTAAATAAATGATGTTTGGGTGATGAAAATTTGTCCTTGGTGAGTATAATTTTTATTTGATTTTGATCAATATACTGAAATTTGCCAAACTCAAATTTTCAGAAAAAATGGATATCAATTTTCGTAGGTTAACTTTTAATTAATTGTGGTAATGAACAGAAACTTAAGATTAATTCTAGTTGGTTCGATTTTCTATCAATGCAATAATTGGTATGGTACTACTAAGGATGCATCGAATGCTCTGCAACTGAAATTATTCGCCCTAAAATATAAAAAACTGCATATTCGGGGTCAAGCTGAAAAAGTGAAGTATGGCAGAATACATTTTACAGAACATGACGTCTGATGCGATCAAGCAGCAACCAGCGCGAGAGAGACACGCACGATATATTATTGCAGTGTGTGTGGAAGCAAGAAAAAGTGTCAGTCAAAGACACGACACGGGACCTGCGGAGTAAGAGTACATTTTCGGACGAAAGCGTTGTTACCGGCAGACTTCCCTTCAGACGGAAGTGTGCGGTCCGAAGGCTGCGGTTGTGGCTAGAAAGGATACAGCTACGACCGGAAGTGATGCACATAATATAACAATAAATAACATTAGCTAATGGCTTCACAAATCCCTAAATTAATGAAAAATATTAATTAACTGTTCTCAGCGAGACAAAAAATGATCCGGTTTTGAAGTGCGCATGCCCAGTGGAGGTAGCTGTATCCCTTCTAGCCTTTTACACGGCACATTAGCGGCCTGCACACTGTTCACTGTACTAAACAACTTGGAATGTCAATCTGTCTTTGCATCCCTAGTACACCTCTGAGAACAGCCAGTTAGCTTTTGTCTCAATATATTTTTTTAAGTAGGCTACTTGGTTTGCTCAATTTTATATTTTAACTATAAAAAGCACATATGATGATTCCGTTTATACAATGGTGAAAATAATTGGCTAAATAAATAGAAGTGCTAAAAACATGTTCGGTATTCGGCCAAGTGTAATTTTTATTAGTCTTTGGCCGAGAATTTTCATTTCGATGCTAAATGCTTTTAAAATGATTGTTGAGTGCCCAAAGAACAAGAGGTATTTGCATTATTAACATTAGCCAGTACAAAATGTGAATTTACACACATTTTAGGGTTTTAAAAGCATTACATGTTTTAAAAGCTCAAAGTCGTTTATAAAATGAAACCGTTGGTTTGCATGCAAATAGCCTACTTCTTTACATACATGGAATTTTACTGAGAATATAACTCCATCATATTTTATCCTTTATTTCAAATTATCCTATACGCCCTCTCACCGCACTGCCTTGTGGCGATCTTATCATCCTCCAGCACGAGACGCAGTTCCTATTCTGTCCGCGAGAGGACGCCCCACTTAACACTCGCACAACAGATCTACCTCCGTCTCCCGCTACATGCACATCATACCATATCATACAGCCGCTAACATTACTGCCCCAGAGCTAACAACATACCCTTCAACAGCAGCGGCATTTTACACACGGGACAGGTAAGGAGACAACCCATCGCTTAGTACCGCTATACCGCGACGTGCGTGAACGCGCTCGGTAACGATGATAACGACCTCGGCTGGATTTTCCTAACATCTGTTTTCGTAAGAGACGCGTTAGCCAGCTTTAGCAACATTACAACCAACCCTAAAATATTCTTCAAACGAATGTCAGATCTGCCATCTAGTATCAGTATTTATGTAGATACATATGTATTAAAATAGTCAAACGGGTCATAAAAGCATAGTTATTGGCAAACAAGGTGTCACAAGTTACTAAAGAATTCAGCGTCTTCAATTCATTTTTACCTTTTTTGACACCCTACAAGTAGGACATTTAAAGTCCCTGTCCGGTTGAAAAGGCGATAGAAACCATCCCAGAAAGTCTAGTGGATGTAATGGTTATAACGGGGTCAAACTAATGGCTTCTATAGTGGCTTTCTAATGCTAACCTGGTGGGAACCATCACATTGTACCAATTTATGGTTTTATTGGTTAACATCTAATGTTTTTTTTTGTAATGGAAATCATTTACATTTTATTGTTTGCTGATAGGAGGCTTGGTGTTTTAAAACCTAAATTGATGCCTACCTAGACAACATTTTTTCATTTTTTCAAAGGCATGCTGGGAATGTCCAAAAAAGCAGTCTAGGTAGGCAGCTTACTAGCCAGTATGTGTTGTAGTTTTAATTCATATATCTTTAATGAATGGAGATGCATGCATAATAGAGTAGCTTCAGATTTTTATTGTTATGGGTAAAGATCATAGAGGTAAATACAATGTCTGATAAACAGATGATATGCTTTGTCAGCTCACTTGTGTTTTTATGTTGCTTGGATGTTTGGGTCTGTAATAACTTGCCTTGTTTAAAGTGAGTGACAGGTCCATGTAAGGCTCTCCTTTGGGTATCATTTGAAGTCTTGCTATGGGATTGGGTGTTTATGCTATCAATAATATCATAATTTATGTTGTCAAAATGACATTCATTTTCATCTCATATGGAGTATACGTCAGTATTCGTCATTTGTGGCATTACTAGAGAAACTATATTTTTAACTTTCCCTTCAGATTGTATAGACAACTAATATTGTATACAGTAATGCACTTGGAACTTAAATAGCTTAAATAGCGTTTTTGTTCATGTATTTTAAAGGGATAGGTCACGTAAAAAGACTTTCTTTTTCTGTGAAATGCAAAAGATGTTTTAGAGAACAGCGATAACCAAACAACATTGGCGTCCATTGACTTCTAATATATAATATAAAACCACAAAGACCTTTCTCAAAAAATATTCTTCTTTGTTTCACAGACAAAAAAAAACACATACATCTTTTAAATGACATGAGCCCACAATTGTTATTTTTGGGTGAACTATCCTTGTAAATCATGTCAAATATATGAAAGTATTTTAAGGTCCATAGATTCTAATTGAAAATGCTTTTCTGATTTAAACCTCCATAGATTATTATTGTAAATGCATTTCTGATTTAAATCGTTAGGCCAGTGCACTCCGCACAAGTTATTTCCGTTTCCTTTTGTCGTGTTTATTTTTTGCCACAGATTAGTTGTTCGTATTATTCCTGTTAAAGCAAATGTTTCAACGAATACTGCACTCCAGATGGTCCCATATGGTCAATCCTCTGTGGACGCTGTTTCCTCCGGATGCCCTGTGCGTGGCTTCATAATAGAGGCAACCGATGTGAGTGTTAAACCCTACCCCGTGTGTTCGCTTCTAAGGGTGGATGGGTCTCTTCACAACATCCTGAGTTTTCTAATGAGAGGTCAGCTCAGGTAAGGGCTATGTGGAGTTGTTGTATCACAGCGATGGAAAAGTGAAGTACTGTTTGTATCAGTGGGGGTCCAAACTTCTTTTGCATGTGACTCCAAGCCTGCATGACAAATGATGCGTGTGTGTTTGGTAATTTGGACACCTGGAGGAGAAACACTAGGTTGGCAATCCATCAAGGATTGAAGTAGGTCAGCAAGGAGTGCAGAAAATGCTCCCAGACTAAAATAGCCCACCATTGCGGAGGTCAGGCCCACAACTTGCCCACATCGAATGTGAATTTCCTGTTTCTGAAAGAAGGATGTGATGCTTTCTGATTTTTATGTGTGCAGATGCTCAGATATAGATCCTACTGCATTGCGTGAGTTTTGGAAAGCTGCTTAAGGTTTGTGCTCAATAATGGCACCGCACCTTTCGGTGTTTTAGCACTTTGTCTTTTATGGTTATCCCAGCATCAGCCTGGCATCTCTGTGCTAAGCTGAGCTGTCTTTTTGTTGAGAAATGTGAGGACGGGAAGGCCACACCAGTGATCAGAATTTGTTCTTTAGTTTGGGAAGGCGACCACATTGAAAAAAAAGGTTTACCTTGAAAAGCTTTGATGTTATTAGCCTGTTCTGATAGGGTGAGTGTATGACCCAGGAAGATAACAGTTTGGGAAATGAATGCAGTAGGGGTGAAATATGAGGAACAGAAAAATATGTTTTAATTCCCATCATGTTCTTGAACGAAAGTACACCGTCCTCCAGCCGTGTGGGTGTTTTGACAGAGAAACGTACGGAGGCCAAAGCCCTGAGAAGATATTACAGCAAAAACATTGGTTGAGATTAGATTGCAGATAAAGCAAACAACAGTGAACTGAAGGGAAGGGAAAGCAGGCGTTAATTCTTGGTCATTGCGAGAGAAGAGAAATGAGGACGTGCGGTGGGGGCGGGCCAGCCCACACAAGTTCTCCATTCTGAACCCCTCAGAGTAATGAATGTTTTTCATTCATTGTACCTGCTTATATTTCTCTCTTTCTGTGAGACCCACACCTCTCCCACACACACACACACACACACACACACAGTTTTCGATGTTCAGAGAATCTGCTTGTGATCTGCCAAAAACACTACAGCTCTTTGCATCTAAATCAAGGCCATGGAGGCTTAGAGTAGCAATCGTCCAGAGCAGACGTTGCTTGAATAATGCTCAGAACGTCTTATTCATAAGCTTATTAGCTGTATTCTGGTGTTTCATTTCATATAGGTAAGTTGTTTCATAATAATGTCTTAACAAAGAACACAAACTGCAGTTCTTTGCTGTAAGTAAATGTAGGACAAATGATTTTGAAGAATTGGGAATTTGTTTCTAATGTAGAGTTTGTCCTAGAAGCGGAGGTCACATGCTCATATCAAGACATTTTTTCAGGACAAATTGTAACAAAATCTTTCATTATTAATCTTTGTAGGGCTGTCAAACGATCAATCGCGTTTAGTTGCATCCATTATGTATTTACATAATATATGCGTGTGTACTGTGCATGCATATTAATTTATATTTTTAAACACACACACATTCATATATAAATATTTAGGAAATATTAACATCTATTCTATTAGGGCTGTTAACGTTAACGCGTTAACGAACGCTATTCAATATTTAACGCAGAATCCATTTATGTTGTCATTCTTCGTCTAGCATTATATTGCATAATCACGCTCTTATTCATGTAAAGGCCTTTAAACCATGGAAACAGTTGCTTTGAGGCGTTTAGTATAGATAGACAGCGCATATTTGCCGTCTCCCCGCCCTGTTAGGTGATGTTATAGGAAATAATTATTTCCAACAGACTGGAAATATACCATCCTCAGGATTCCCTTACTCACATGAAAACTATTTAGTTTCCTTAAAAGAAACAATCTTTGGGTTGCATCCTTATAGATGTAATCTGTGTGCTCATAATCCCCATATATTTGAAGAGCTTTACAAACTCAACATGTTGGCTCTCAATTATGACCGCCTGATTGTTGCCCTTCCCTAGTGCTGACGAGTTCCTTGGTTTATAAAACATTTAGGAGAGCGCTTTCCTTGCACCATGCCATTGTCGAGGTCTATATGCTAGAAATAAGCTCTCTCTAAATGCTTCTTTCCTCTGACCATAAAACCAACGATAGCCATGTCATCTGCATAATTGAGTAGGGTAACATTACTTTCGCGAATCTGCATTTCATTTATATACATAGAAAATAATGCAGGAGACAACACACAGCCTTGGGGCACTCCAGTGTTCAAAATAACCTCTCCTGATTCGTTACCCTGAACTGAGACTCTTTAAGGATGGTCTTAAAAATCCTTAATCCGTAACCGAAGGTGCCCATTGGTATCAAGCTATAATAATCGATCTAATAAAATGTCAACCCTGACCGTATTAAAAGCTGAACTAAAATCAATTAATAGAATTCTGGCAAAAGTACCAGGGAGCTGAATATGTTTTTCTAATCCTATGAAGCAGAGTTAAAATTCCATCCTCGGTGCTTTTCTGTGTTTTATATGCAAACTGCAATGGGTTTGGCTCTCTATCGCAATCTCTGTTTGAAACAAAATTGCAGGGTACTTACATCAAACTTACATTTCCTGTAGAATCTGAACTGACATAAAATTATAAGTCATTATGAATTGTTTATTTATATAAATGTATCGCTTACAATTGCGAATTGGGGTAAGGAAACAATTTTGAAAACTAATCTTTTGTATACTTGCTTAATATATATATTTTTAATTAGAGTTTTGTTTACTTTGATTTCTTTAAAATCCTCAAGTCTGGAATGTCAGTTTGTTGATATTTTGCACATGTTGTTCAACACCTAACTCGTTCATCTGTTTTTCTTTAAAGGCGTTGATGGAGGGGCTACTGGGAGGTGTTTGGGAAGGACACTATGTTTCCCTGTGTCTCCTCCTGGTCATCTTCTGATCCCCCCGCTGCTCTCAGCCATGCTCTACCCGTTCCCTCGGTACAGCCACCCAATCAGCCACTGCCCGACCTGCTGCGGAGCTGTGCCGTTTTCCCTTCCCCAGCCAAGCATCTGAGCCCCTGCAACTTCGAGATGGAATCCATGATCGTGGTGACGGAATATGAGCCCAGTGGCAGCTCTGGGCAGGAGGGCGTAGAGGAGGAGGAAGTAGAGGACATGGATAGTTCGGAAACACCTGAACAGACATCGTCAGTTCCGGTTCCACTATTCCGCGTAGTCTCCTGCGATCTTCTATCCCACATGGTTGGCCGTCCGGTAGCACTTTTCCCAGAACCGCAGGAGCACAGAGGAAGACTCAGCCTTTCCGACCGGAAGCTCTCGCTGCAGGAACGCTCACAGACGCTGTCGTCGCCCTGTGGTTCGCCTGGGCTCAACGGACGTTATATCTACCCGTCACTGCCCTATTCGCCGATCACCTCTCCGCACTCATCTCCACGCCTCCCTCGAAGACCGACTGTGGAGTCTCATCGTGTCTCCATCACAGACCTGCAGGTAGGGTGCCAGAGTCAGCTGACGTCGGTTTAGTGTTCTTTGAAGTCTAGGCGAACTCCCTGTTTAGAGCAAAAATGAAAGTGAGAAATCATCTCAGAAAATCGAACGGCAGCTGTTTTTAAAATCTCATTTGTCTGAACGACACCATTGTTCCCAGTGTGCCTAACAATTATGTCATATTATATAATTGTGCCATAATTGACTCAAAAATAATCTCAAGCTGTGACCTGAGATAATGAAGAGAAGTGCGTGAGAATAGTTCAGAAAACCCTTTTGAGAAATACCTTTATTTTTCTTCATTCTTTATTCTTTGCAAGACTGCACAGTCAAGGTTGACAGGGTTTGTAAGGTAAGGTGACAGACAGGAACAATTTCATTCCCTTAATAGCGCTTGTCAAGAGCGTTCCCCTAGATGCTTCTGCTCTCTTTCACTAGTCCCAATGCGAAATCAGAACGAATCGTCTCACTTAGCTTAATCTCATGAAATATTCCCTGTAGTATTTTTGTGCTTTTGATTTTATACACATGTTGGAATCATTCCTCATAAAAGATCTAGTTTGCATTGGCTGTGTTCTTTCATCACACAGTAATAAGTTAGCCCAATATCTGAATGTCTTTGCTTGATGTTGTTTTCATCTTTTATTTTAAGGATTGCGTACAGCTCAACCAGTACAAGCTGAAAGATGAGATCGGAAAGGTGTGTTAATTATTTATTTATTATTAACACCAATCATTTCCCCCTGACAGCGCATACAAGGATTTACTGTGACCTTTTGGGCATTGTACCTTGGTAGTGCTATTATATTCTTTGAAGTGCCTTCAGTCTGAATAAGTGAATCATTTTCAGATTTTTAAAGATATTGCAGTATTGTGTTTTCACTGTTGATGTACCACTAAGCTTCATCTCGCTTCGAGGGCAGGGAGAGCTGTCAGCTTGGGAGATTCCTGCTCTCCTCTCATCTCTGTGTCTAAGGGTTGGATTCCCTGCTGGAATGGCAATCTGCTCTCCCAGCTGGGACCTTTTTGTGTGATAGTTGTGTTAGTTTGAGACGAAGAGAGAACTGAGCTAGAAGTACGCCTGTCTTTGGAGCTTAGACCGGCTGTTGCCCACTGGCCTGCTTTGATTTACATGTCCTCTAGATAATCGAACAACACAAATGCATGCCCACTTTAGGCTCCTGTATCCCGTCGTCTTTGCATGTATCTTAGTGTGTTTGCATTTCTATTTACATCTCGTCTTACACACCTTGTTTTCCTGATGAAGGGCTCCTATGGAGTTGTCAA
Source organism: Barbatula barbatula (assembly GCF_947034865.1). NCBI lineage: Eukaryota > Metazoa > Chordata > Actinopteri > Cypriniformes > Nemacheilidae > Barbatula > Barbatula barbatula. The sequence goes on from NC_136785.1 coordinate 4,452,951, forward strand.
GCTGGCGTATAATGAGGATGACAATACCTACTATGTAAGTGATGCAACATGATGTCATAATCTCTCTCTCTCTCACACGCACACACACCTCAGGCACAAAACAGGTAGTCGAATTTTATTGTAAATAATGCCATCACCCTCCAATCCTGTCATCATTTACTCACCCTCGAGTTGTTCCAAATCTGTATAAATGTCTTTGTTCTGATGAACACAGAGAAAGATATTTGGTAGAATGCTTGTAACCAAACAGTTCTTGGCCACCATTGACTACCATGGTAGGAAAAATGACAATGGTAGTCAATAGTTGCTGTCCTACATTCTTCCAAATATCTTTCTCTGTGTTCATCAGAACAAAGACATTTCTACAGATTTGGAACAACTTGAGGGCGAGTAGATGATGAAAGAATGTTCATTTTTGGGTGAACTGTTCCTTTAACAATTATGTTTTTTCCTTGATATGTTTTTGCGTATGATCCCAGTTTTTCTGGTACAATTGCAGAATGTTGCATATGTCACCCAGCCGCAGAAATGATACTGGCTATCTGCTTTCACTCCTTCATTCTCACTGTTCTCCACAGGCCATGAAAGTGCTGTCCAAGAAACGGCTGATGAGACAGGCCGGGTTCCCGCGTAAGTGTCCGCTTTATAGCAGATGGAACGCTCAGCGGGGTTTGTGATACAGTGTCTGTGTGTGTGATCACACAGCTATCAAATACTTCAAGATTACACATGATTTCTGTGTCGGTTTATACAGGCAGACCACCTCCTCGCGGAGCAAAATTGGCCCCTGAGGGTCCACCTCAGCCCAAAGGGCCTTTGGAGCGTGTTTACCAGGAAATTGCTATCCTCAAGAAACTCGATCATCCTAATGTGGTCAAGCTTGTGGAGGTAGGTGTATCACCTATATGCATCTAAAAGGCGGCACTATTATGACCTCTCCTGTGTATGTCTCTAAAAAGTAAGACATTTTAACTTGATTTTATCTTGACTTTTAAGTGTTTTAAATTACTTCCTTAGTCAAAGAAGAATTGAAATATTAGATTTCTAATGGTGAATTGTGTTATTTCTGGAAACATTTTCTAGGTTCTGGATGATCCAGGCGAGGACCATCTGTACATGGGTAAGTCTGGCCAGATACTTGTTCTCTTGGCAGGTATTCTAAATGCACGATTTGTTCTTTTTAATGCTAAATGTGAAATCGGGTGGTAACTCACAATACTCCTCTGTTTCTTGTTTGCTTCCCCAGTATTCGAGCTTGTAAAGCGAGGGTGAGTACGCGTGTTATTTCTGTTTGTAGTGCCGCCCCATGCTGTGCTAGTGTCACTCTGCTAGGGAAGCTGTGTCTCATTCCCCATGTGTTTGCAGAGCGGTGATGGAGGTTCCTACTGATAAGCCCCTGGATGAGGACCAAGCACGCTTCTATTTCCAGGATCTGCTGCGAGGAATTGAATACCGTGAGTGGGAAAATTTAGCCGACGCTTTGCGGCGCGATCGATATTTGTGATTGATGTTTAAAGACAAAATGTGCTTTTACATCTATAGATAAAAGGATGCTGTATCTTCTTGATGGCATGGTGCCAGTTAGTCTTGCATAGCTTCACTTTTGACTATTAGCATGAGTGAAAAGCAAACAGATTTTGGGTTATGGTTTTTCTGGTTCTAAAAGAACACCACTTTGACCTTCAGAAGTGGCTAAAGGGACAGTTCACCCACAAATAAAAATCCTGTCATCATTTACTCACCGTCAAGTTTTTCCAAATCTGTATACATTTATTTGTTCTGATGAACACAAAGAAAGATATTTGGAAGAATGTTAGCAACTGACACTTCTTGGTCACCATTGACTACCATAGTAGAAAAAAACAAAGGTAGTCAAAAGTGCCCGAGAACGGTTTGCTTTACTGAATTCTTCAAAATATCTTCTTTTCTGGTTAACAGAACAAAGTCATTTTTCCTACTATAGAAGTCAATGGTGGCCAAGAACTGTTCGGTTACAAGCATTTTTCCAAATATCTTTCTTTGTGTTCAACGGAACTCGAGGGGGAGTTAATGATGACAGAATTTCATTTTGTGGTTGAACTGTCCCTTTAACCATGTCTGAAGGTCATAGATTTTGTATTAGAAACAAAGTAGTGTTCTTTTATAACATGTAAAACCAGTCATAACCAAAAATCTGCTTGCTACTACTCATTTTTGGGTAAACTGTCCCTTTAAAGCCAGCCAATCAGATTAAAGTTTAAAGTGAGTTCTTGCTTTGTGTGTAGTTCATTGAACAGTAATCCGTATGTATTGAATAACAGCAGCTTTTCTACCTCAACAGTACATTATCAGAAAATAATTCATCGGGACATCAAGCCTTCCAACCTGCTCGTGGGTGAAGATGGTCACATTAAGATCGCTGACTTTGGGGTCAGTAACCAATTTGAAGGAGCTGATGCCCTCTTGACCAGCACAGTTGGGACGCCGGCATTCCTCGCCCCCGAAACACTCTCAGAGACCCGCAAGAACTTCTCTGGAAAGGTCAAAAGCTTTTTACCAAACCTGTGAAAGTTAAAAATAAAGCTTAGTTATATTCTGAAATAGAAGTATCTTTGTTTGAACCTTGAAAAAATTTATGATTTGAACACAGATACTTTACATTTGTGTGGTATTTGTTTAAAATATTGAATTTCTATGCATTATAGGCTCTGGATGTATGGGCAATGGGAGTCACCTTATATTGTTTCATCTTTGGAGTGGTATGTGTATGTTTTTGACTTTGATATTTTTGTTGAAATACTGTAACGCATTAGTTTTAATTCTCTAAAACCAGCACTCAATAAAATTACATTTTCATTTAGCAGACGCTTTTATCCAAAGCGACTTACAGAGAGTTCAGGGAGCAATAAAGTGAAATTTTTGTTCAGATTGAGATTCAACTCTTTTTGACACCCTCTCTGTCATTTTGTCACAGTGTCCATTTATGGATGAGCGTATTTTAAGCCTTCATCAGAAGATCAAGACTCAGCCGGTTGAATTTCCAGAAAAGTGAGTATTTCCCATGACCTCCCAAGATCTTCCTCACCCTAACGTTGGCTCTCCTCACCCTAACGTTGGCTCCCTATACCTACAAATCTTCTGAAAGAGATGCTCCCAGAAATTATAGATCCTCTACTTAGCATTATTAACTCATCTCTGACATTAGGACATGTGCCTAAAGCATATAAGGTGGCTGTTATAAGGCCCCTTGTCAAAAAACCCCATCTGGACCCTGGAGAACTAGTTAACTACAGACCTATTTCGAATCTACCTTTCTTATCTAAAGTTCTGGAAAAAGTAGTCTCAATTCAAATATGCTCCTTCCTCCAAAGGAATGAGATTAATGAAGATTTCCAGTCTGGATTTAGAGCACATCACAGTACAGAGACTGCTCTGATTAGAGTTACAAATGATCTGCTTATGGCGTCTGACAGAGGTTGTATCTCCTTATTGGTGCTGCTAGATCTTAGTGCTGCATTCGACACCATTGACCACAGCATGCTCCTACATAGACTTGAAAATGATGTCGGTATTAAGGAAATAGCTTTGAAATGGCTTATGCGACCGTTTCCAATATGTAAAAATAAACAATGAGGTATCACGCAAATCGCAAGTCCAGTACGGTGTACCACAGGGCTCAGTACTAGGGCCTATGCTCTTCGCATTATACATGTTACCCCTAGGAGATATAATAAAGCGACACGGAATAAGCTTTCACTGCTATGCTGATGATACGCAACTTTATATTTCCTCGAAGCCTCACGAAACACAGCAATTCCATCGAATAGTGGAATGCATAGTCGATATAAAAAAGTGGATGAGTAGCAATTTTTTATTACTGAACTCGGACAAAACTGAGGTGTTACTTATCGGACCGAAAACCGCCCTACGTAACAACCAAGAATACTGCTTAACTATTGATGGATGTTCCATAAAACCCTCACCTTCAGCTAAGAATCTTGGCTTTATATTCGATAGTACTCTGTCATTTGAGAACCAGGTCGCCAACACCTGTAAGATTGCGTTTTTCCATCTTAAAAATATATCTCAATTACGTCATATGCTGTCATCATCAGATGCGGAGAAGCTTATACATGCCTTTATGACATCAAGACTAGATTACTGTAATGCACTATTAGGTGGTTGCCCTGCAGGCCTATTACAAAAACTCCAACTGGTCCAAAATGCGGCAGCTCGAGTTCTTACACGTACAAAAAAGTATGAGCATATTAGCCCGGTTCTGTCAACCTTGCACTGGTTACCTATAAAGCATCGCATAAATTTTAAAATCTTGCTTATTACCTATAAAGCCTTGCATGGTTTAGCTCCTCACTACTTGAGAGAACTTCTAACGTATTATAGTCCATCACGTGCACTACGCTCTCAGGCGTCAGGTCAGTTGGTAATACCTAGAATTTCAAAATCAAGTGCAGGCGGCAGATCCTTTTCTTATCTAGCGCCTAAACTTTGGAACAGTCTTCCCTGCAATATCCGGGAGGCGGACACACTCTGTCAGTTTAAATCTAGACTAAAGACGCATCTTTTTAATCTTGCATACACTACATTATCATAATATATGTATTTCAAAGATCTAGGCTGCACTAGTTAGATCAACCGGAACCAGGGACACTTCCAATAACAACAGATGCATTTGTTGCATCAAAGAGTGCAGAACAGTCCTCTACTCTCAGCCAGTCTTGTCTCATTGTTCCAAGGTTACAAGAGCGGAGCGGGCAGGGCGCAATCCATTCCTAGACCTGACAAATGCTGGACGAAGGAAGTGACGTCCCTACAAAACTTCAGCCACTATTAGATTATTAATGATAATTTTAAATCTAATTTTTTTTTATTTTGCCTTGTTGTGCAAGCACTGTCGAGCTTGTGCAGAGGCAGCTGTTTTTGCCAGAGGGGAACTGGAATCCCCTGGTTAGGCCTGGTTTCCCTCCGAGGTTTTTTTTCTCCTCCAATGGAGTTTTGGGTTCCTCGCCACTGTTTGCCTACTGTTTTGCACTGTTTTGCCTGGCCGGGGGGGCTGCTAGAATTTGGTAGTCTTATTTAATTAACACTGCATATAGGAATTTATTGTGTGTCTGATATTTGACCTGTGTTTTGAATTCCATAACCTCTTATGTTTTACTTATAGTCATTTTTTTTCTTGTACAGCTGCTTTGTAACAATGAAAATTGTAAAAAGCGCTATATAAATAAAGCTGACTTGACTTGACTCTTCCGGTGCCGACCGTGTTTTTCTCCTTATTACAGTGACATGTCAGATGACTTGAAGGAGCTCCTCCTCAAAATGTTGGATAAGAACCCTGAAAGCAGAATAACGGTGCCACAAATCAAGGTTACAAATCATCAAGTCCAATGTTTTTTAAAGATGATTTCAAAGCCTAGATAGAGCTTATTTTCAATATCAAAGCAGTAATAATTCTGTTGTTGTTGTAGGTGCACCCGTGGGTGACGCGGCACGGTGCTGAGCCGCTCCCCCCGGAGGATGACAACTGCTGCAGCCTGATAGAAGTGACCGAGGAGGAAGTGGAGAACTCGGTGAAGCACATCCCCAGCCTGGCCACCGTGGTGAGTATGCCGGCCCTCAGGGGCCTATTACACTAAATTAGTTTTTATGAATGTGTAATTTATGCCACACTAATAACCTTATAAAATGATTAAACCAAATAATGACTCGCATGGATTATAAACTGTGTTAGTTGTGTGTGTAGCAGTTGCTTACATTTTATCTGTGTGGTCTTCTGCAGATCTTGGTAAGGACTATGCTGCGCAAGCGTTCTTTTGGGAACCCGTTTGATTGGGGCCGTAGGGAAGACAGGAGTCCCGCTGCACCAGGACACATGCTATTGTAAGTGTTTCTCATGAAAGCTTAACGGGTCATACAGGTTTAAAATATCAAGAGGGTGAATAAACGGTGAAAGAATTTGGGGGGAACTGTCCATTTTTATATCGACAAAGTTACACTTTATCCCAGAAATTCCCTTTCAGGTTGTTGTAATGTCTAGAAAGCCCTCATGTTTTAAGATAATTGTTAGCCTTATTTTTTGTTTTGAAGCGCTTCGATCTAAGAATTCTCATGTATTCGCATCTCTCCTGCTCTATAGAAAAGGGAGAGCAGGGAGTTTGAAATATTGCTGCAATCTCAGTACCCAAAGGTAAAGCTCTGCTGGCCTGTTAGTGCTTCACCCGTTCACACTCCTCCATCCGTATTATATGTAGGAGAATTTGGTCATGCCTATTTTGAATGGTTTGCACTTAAAATGAATGTTTTTTATTTTGCATGTTATTATTTTAACAGATTCAGCACCAGAGGTGTTCACGTCCAGAGGTTGCACTACAATAGACTTATCGGTCATTCTGACACTCTTTTCATTTTTGTCTGTTGTGAATTTGATTGTTACCCCAAAAATAAATACAATTGAGGATCTTAAAAAACAGGCTCATATATAAGTTACTGGAATAAGAGAAATGACAAGATGATGCAATGATTTATTTCAGTAACCTAAACATGATCTCAAAAGTGTATATAATTTGATCTATAAACTTCAGATCTGAATGTCATGTCTGGCTCTTGATATTTTTACATTTTTAATGAGCTATTTTAATCTCACCAGATGCTGTTTGCGGGTTTCGTGTCTTTTCTTTTTATTTCGCTAAACTAGACAACAGATGGTTGTTGTATTTCATGAACATAATGTCATGGAATGCTCCACTCTGACAAACTTCTCCAACTCCTTATCTTCTCTGAGTGATTTAAAAAATGTTTTCTCTCCTTTTTCTCATTTCTAACACCTATTGGATTCCTTCACTGTGATGATGTTTTATTTTTGTGTGTCAGAATGACCGAAAGCATGACACAAACTAAGCACAACATCTACTCGTGTGTCCTATAAATTTACGGCCATTTCAGGATGGGTTGTCCAGGTCTTGCATGTCATAATATCAGCAATTTCCTCTTAATGCTAATGAGTAGGAGCATCCCGATTGGCTGACCCGTCGTTTGCCTGACCATTTCTGCGAGGACTTCCACACAAGCGAATTAGTTCGCCGGATACGTTTGCATGCTGAACTGCAGTTTCTATCCCCCTCACAAAGACATGGTACTGTAGATACGAGCATACGACTGATTCAATGCCATGTCAGACCCCACACCCCCACCCCGCTCTGACTTCATTTTCCCAGCTGCCTAACAGTACGAGCCCAACTTAACAACAGTCTGCATTGCTGTAGACTGGTTGACATGCTTGAAATGTGCAGTTATTTTAAAACACCACATTTTGTCTGTTTCCTAGGAAACAAGAGAGCGAGGAAGGCATGCGGAGCATGGACCTGCCCTTCGTAGGCGAGGATGAAGTTCTTTCCTGATACTTGTGGGTGTTTCACTCGCAACGCAGCGAGGGGCCAGTTATGGCATCCGGAAGGATAGGAACTCGGGGCATGGACGGAAATGAAACGGCCCTGTTTTCCCCTGGGTTGTTGATGTGGAGGGTGCCCACCCACTCCATGCACACATTTGTACAGTCCTCCGCAGCATGCACTGTATCTGTCCGCCCAGGTCTCTGCTCTGTCTCTCAGGACCTGTTTTTCTCTGTGTGTGAGCGTTTGCGTGTTTTTACACTCCTCTCCGGTTAGGAGACTCTGCTAAACTCCTCTACTTCAACTAGGGGCCGCCACTGCATGGGCAGAAGGTGAAACGGACTGTAATGTCTGTTGTATAAATTCTAAGAATTTCTTAGAATTTAGGAACTGTACAGTTTCTTAGGTTTGTCCACATGCAGCTTGACTGCAGACTTCAGGTAAACGTAATGAATTGAAAAATGATTAAATAGCTGACCATCTGCAATGATTTTCGGTTTCACAATCCTACTAAAGCTTCCCAAACTTTGTATGAATTATTACATTTATTAAATAAGTGTATTTAAATGATTTCAAATTGATAAGGAGATGAATCATGGTGAAGACTGAAAATACAGATGTGTGGATCTTACATCGCAGAGCTTTTTGTTATAATGTCTGTGTTGTAGATAGTGGGTAGGACCAAACCTTGAAACTATCTATTTCTTTATTTTTAATACAGCAAAGCCCAAATCTAAGAGATGAGGGAATTACGGTCATAGCATGTTTTTCATATTTTTAACATGTAGGTTAATTGCTTAGGGCACAAATAACCTTTAGAAAATGCCAAAAATGGGCATTGCATCGATTGTTCTCCATGTGTATAACCTGACCCTCTTAATCATGAAGGCAACAGTCACTGTATTTTCACTTCACGTGTAGATTTACCAATATGTAGTGGTGCATTTCAAATGTTGTCATTAACAGAGTGGATTGTTAACATTTCTATATCAGACACATACGCTAAGGTTCTTGATGAATTTCAATAATTTTGTGCAATCTATGCATGACTTTTCACTTAAGGAATCAATGTTCCTCAGTCGGTCTGTTTGGACACAAATGTATGCCTTACATTTTCATACTCATAAGTGTAGCATAAGTCATGTGTAGTGTTTTGGTACAATAGATTTGTAGATAAAGTAGAATCGGAGATGAAATGTTCTAAACTTGTTTAAGCTCGATTCTCAGTTCTAGTCCAAAGCCCTGTTGAGATTTTCTCAATGTGCACTATGGTCATGTATCTGTTGTGTTTTTTAATCTACGATTGTTGGTTTGACATTTAGCCATTGTTGTCCGAGTGATGGTGCTTCTGGACACTTATGAAATTGAAATCATGATTCATGCTTCCATGTATCAAGAGAGTTTCTGCACAAATAGATTGAATGTATGTTGTTGTTTCATTGTGTAGCTAGTCAACTCTATATGTTTGTTTTGATCCACTTTTTTGCTTTACTGCATGTGAAAATGCTGTATTTGATAGTGTTTCCTTTGTTTGTAAGCTTTTATTTACTTTGAAATTTAAATTTTTGTGTAGATACTATTACTATGCCTAACAAATCTAAGTATATGGTGCAGTTTTGGGCTGTCAGTCGGTTGGTCTTGTGTTTGTTATATTGGATGTCTCATATTTAAAATTGGAGGAAACCTGTATTATTGACATTAATGTGCATGTGCACTGATGAACAGATGATGGTTATACAAGTCCAGTATATTGGACATTTTTCCTTATTTTGAAAACCTTTAAATAATATATTCAGGACCTGAGCACCGTACTAAAGATTATATTAAAAAAATATTGGAGAGGAATATAGATATGGAGATTTATCTTTGCATATTAGAATAGTCTAATTGAAGGATTCAATGTGACGCATGCTTATTGAAAACTTTAAATGAAGGATGAGGCCTTCATAACCATTTTTCTTTTGTTTCAAATGAGGCGTGGATTTTCTGTTTTCTGTCTAAAACCACTTTCTCAAAGACTGAACTTGCACACGTTGCGTTGAATAGATAGACTGTAAAGGTTTATATTGAATGCTGTACTGTATATTTATAATCTCTAAATATCTTCACGGTTTCTGCCCAGTTTTTCTCAAAGGGCTCGATTAATGTTTGCACCCATGTCACACATTAGATGGCATTTTAAGAGGGCTGTTTACACGGATGTTACATAGCTGCATGCCATCACTATCACCTGATTTCACACAGCATGTTTGTTTTTAAGCATGTTTGAACTCTTTCCAACATCTGCTGATCTCACTGCTGAACACACTATATATTGTATCCAGTTAATTATTTGAATAAATTAAAGTTGCCTTTACTTATTTGTGTGTAATCTATTAACATTATGGTTATTTATTGTGTCTCAAGTCTATTTGTTTTGGGGGTTTTCTTTGCTTTTCACGATAGATAGGGACTCATTTGGGATGTTATTTCCATTCAAAGAACATGAATGGGACTGAGGTTGCAGCTAACAACATTGTGCCCAAAGATCCCTTTTTATGTTCCCCATATATAATAAGGCCTACATGAGGGTAAGTAAATGATTATAGAATTTTCACTTAACCTTTATAAAATGTTAAATGTTCCCCACCATTTCATTTGTTCACCACAAGAGGGTGTCAGATCACCGTATTCGCGTGTGTCCTGGAAGTGTGTACACTTTGTAAAACATACACGAAGGGTATATTTTAAACCTTGAGATTATGAGACATCTATAAATTATATTATGTAACGTGATTGTTTGTGACACTAAAGATAAAATCCTCAAACACCCCTCTCTTGGTATCGGGGTCCTTTACGGTAAACTTCATTTTCTATTTCTTTAAGTATCATCCGATTTCGAAAGATCGTGGAGGGCAAATATATAGGATATTTAGAGAAACAATATTTATATTTTATATAAACAATATAATTTACATCATTCCTTATCTTTCGACGTTTTGCAAGAGATCAAGGAGGACATCAAACGCGCAAAATCTGTTTCGCGCGTGGGTGGCGCTTCAAGTTCGCAGGCTGTGTCTATTGGTTTGTGAGGTGTGTATGCGCAGATATGCGCAGGGTATGATGTGCATGAAGACTCGCGCGTTTCTGTAGCAACTGATCAAACTTTTACTGGCTTGAGCTGCGCGCGCGTTCGGTGCACGGGAGCGCGCAGGTCACAGGTTGCGGGAATGCGCACTGGACGGATCGTCCGCCTTCACAACAGCGTCGACTTTGATGTACTATCAACATCAGCATCAAAGACACCTTATCGCAGAAGCGTGCGAGAAAAACCAATGGTTTTGTAAGTAGTACACCTTACCCTTTTTATAATCGTTGTTTATTTGAGATGTATTCCGAAAGAAATAGGATAACCTATTTAGAAATGCGTGTTTTACTTGACGAATAGGAATACTGTTAGTTTTTTATATATTTCAATTTTATATTTTGCATATTCAAATAAACAGTGTATTTGACCGTGCTTTTTGTCAGAATGCTAGTGCTAGGGCCAGAATGCTTTAAAAATGTACATAATACAAATTGAACAATAGAGAGGAATGTTGAGGGAAACGGATCACTTGCAAATTATGAATGAAATTAAAGTTATGCTTATTTGGGTAGTTGGTTCCCTTGGTGTTTCATGTACTTGTGTGATCTTTTCCAGAAGCAGTCTCGGGAAGACCATCGCCTCTTGATGATGCATATGAACAGTTTACTGAACCGGTGGAGTAAGTCTTTATTTAGTTATACATAATACTTGTATATAAAATGAGCTACTTACTATTGTTTAAGTGCTCTGAGGATGATGTCTGAGGTGTTTTGGTTTTGGCAGAGAGTTTAATGTCCCTCTGATAGTCAGGTTAAAATAAGTTGCGTGTTAAATCAGAGGTGTCAGAAATTCTCTGCAGTATTAAACAGTAAATAAATTAATATTATTAATAATAGATGTGATTTTGTTTTGATGCGATTGGCGCTCTGAGTGTATCTGATTTCATGCTCACTAATTCATCCCTCACATCTATCAAGAGGATTTATATTGTGTGGAGGTTGGCACTTTGTTTCCCAGATGATGTAGGTGTGAAGATTTGTCGAGAGGTCAGAGAGTACGAGTGAAAATGCAGCGGTAAATCCCATATTCGTATCTGGCGAGGAAACAAACTGCAGGGTTTTTATACCGACATAGGTCTGCAAACATAGACGATAGGATAAAAGTGCTGTGCCAGAACACTCTCCACACAGTTGGTAGTCCTTTCATGTACAGAAAACACCTCAAATTAAGTTAACATAGGTGTTATATATTTATGTTGAAGAATGGCTGGTCTTCGTTTTCTGAAGTAGCAAGTGCTTTACACGAAAGCTGAAACTAAATTCTTTTTGATTGAAAGTTTTAGGATTGTTGTATTGTTTGTTTGCTTAGATGTCATACGGTTGTTTATAAATTTGGGTAAATAAAACATTAAATTTCTTTACATTTCTCTGTTTTACCATTGTCGTGTCATCAAAGTAAACCTTTAGAGAATGTTCGGTACTCTTTAAAGCAGTACCAAAAAATATAGCCAATCACACTGCCCCTAGAGTGATGAATGATGGGAACTCGATGTCGGAGACATCCTTGTCAGAATCTGTTGTGATTTTTGTGTGGCCCAAGGTCACGGGCTTGATAGAAGCGTCAGCTGTGGCCTGGTGGTTAGAGCGTTGGGCTTGTGCATAAGGTTGCCGGTTCGAATCTCAGTGCCAGCAGGTCATGACTGAAGTGCCCTTGTGCAAGGCACCTTACCCCTGATTGCTCTGCAGTAATGTGCCACTGTAAAAAACTACTTGTAAGTCTCTTTGGATAAAAGCGTCTGCCAAATGAATAAATGTAAATGTATATTGGCAATCCTCCACCCTGCTGTCTACATATCGGTACAAGCATCTACAATTACACAAATATCAGCTGTGTTAGTCGTCCAATTAAGCGTCTCTTGAGGCGTTCTTTGCCCGTGTAGGTTTCTATGCACTCAGTCTTATATCATCCTTCTTTAAACTTGACCTCTCCGACTTCACCGTACCAACTTTTTTTCCAGTGTTTCAGAGTTCAGCTATCCATGTCCTATAGAGTAACTCCTTACCTTACTTTCCTAAAGGAAACTGATAGCCAGTGATTATTCATTGAAGACGTCCGTTTGTTGTAAAACTGAGTATGCACAGGTCTGACATTAATTGATACCTACAACAGACGACAATCCAAAGTCAAAACCACAGATATCAAGAATGTGTAAAGTTTTTCAGACTCCGTGTTTATTTTTCCATTAACATGGTTTAAAATGGTTTAGTTTGAATTACCTTGTCATTTTATGGCACATAAAGCGTTCTTTGCTTGGGTATATATGAAAGTACCATGGTATTACCATTTTTTGCTGTCACTCACTGCACCATCACGTGCATAGAGTACAGGACAGACATGCCCTGTTCATGTAAATTATGCATTTGGCCGTATTGATTTCATGTAATGACTGAGACCAGCCTAACCGTCTGTGTGACACCAGGGTAACCAAAGGCCAAATCAGAGGTGCAAAGATGCTTACGTCTGAAATGAGACAGATTTACACAGCTTGCTGTATCAGTTGCCATCTGTGAAGACATTGCACTGAATATTCTTGTATAATTAAACTTTGGGATAAAATGTAGCCAAACCGTGATATTGAACATTCAAGAAAACATTCATGATTTACTGGCTTTATCCTGTATCCTTCTCCTGTAATCTCCCTCCTGTTTTTTCTCACCTTTTCTCTCTCATTCACACGTTTCTGAGCTCACGTCATGAAAGCAGAGGGGGACATGACCTGGAGGGCTTCAGTTGCACATGATGAGAAAGAAGCTGAATAGATCTGTAATGTAAAGAACATCCAAAGGAGTTCTCCATTTACATTGAATTATTTACCACAGGTGGTTTGGAAATGGCCCATTTTTACCCTTGTGGTGTTTTAGAGCACCTGTGTTTCTTCTGGAAAACACAAAAGATATTTTGTGCCCTTCAAGGGAAGTCAACAGGAGCAATGTTGTTTGGCTACCAGTGTTCTTCAGAATATATTTTTCCTTGTTCTGCAGAAGAATAGAACTCATACAGGTTTGGAATGACATGAGGGTTACTAAAAATGAAAGCATGCATGTTTTTTTCTTTTCACTCTTCAAAATCCCTTTTTTCAACCTTCCTACATTTAATAATCAGATAACATGGGGTTGTTTATCTGTGGGCCATTTCAGTGAGCCATGTTTCTGAGACGGCCCTCCAAAGACCGACTTATTTTCTTTCCGCCCTTTCTCTCTCTTGCCCCCAAAGTAGATCAAACAAGTGCTTTACGTCACACTACATCTGAAACCGTTCCGCACTTGCTTCCAAAACGGTGTTTGTTCCTTTTCATGTCTCATTTACATGAACATACCCAGAGATGTTGAAAGAGAGATCTTGCCTTGCTAAACCCCCAGAAAATAGCTCAAAGACAACGTCAGCTGAGAACCTGAGCACCTACAATCACCATTGTCGTTTGCATGCGAGACGGGCACACTATGTCTGGCAAAGCAGGTTTCAGGTGTCACACATAACGACTCTTTCTATGTAAGCAGGTAAATCAGTTCATCCGTGCGTGCGTATGGGTGATTGTAAAACTTATCAAATGTCAGCCAGCTATGCACTGGCAATAGTCACTTTCTCTTAGTTTCTTATCTTCTTTTGGGTTCTTTATCTTATCTTCTGCATGTTGCATCTGCTTAGATGACCTGTTTATCTTTGCATGCGGATTTCTTTAGTTTACTATAGTAATATTAACTTCTCCGTCATAGGTATGATGGTTGATCAATGTAGTGTTTGTCTCGACTTAAATGATGAGGTAAAGTGAAGCAAAGGAACATACCTATGGACTAAATTATATATTCTAAAGACAAACAGGAGAGCTTATTCTATCTAACTCTGCAAATCCCTGCAAAAGCTCTCCAATGATTATATAATTTTTCTGCATAAACATACAGTGAGCAAGTGATCTAACCAGCTGTTTATGCTGAGCTTAGACTGTTTCCCTTGTGTCTGCATTACATCACCTTTGAGATAAGCAGTACTCCATTGCAACCAGTCATCTAATACGCCGTTTTCACCCTTAAAGTTGTTCAATATGATTGTCCCATTATAATTCTTAAAACAGTTTAGTTGACCTAGGTGCTAGTCTGATTTTGAAATGAGATATTGTTATGTATTTGCATGTATTTGCATATTAATGAGGCAACAGGCGTGCAACCTGTTTAATAAACCGCTTGTCCATCTGTCAAGAATGTCACCTTGTAGCACAAAGCACATTATCATTTAATGAACATTGAAGTATTTTATATTTTATTGTCTTTTGCTAAACAACTGAATAAACGTAATATTGCGAAATAAACGTAATAAGGCGAAAAATCTGAATATAAATCTAAAGCAGAGCTAACTAAGCTGTGGACCAGGGTTGTAAAGGGATAGTTCACCGAAAAATAAACATGATGATGGACAGTTAGGTCACGCAGTGCTCTGAGCATCAAGAAGGATGTGCTTTATGTGCAATGATGCAATCTATTGATAATACGATAATCTTCTATTTTTCCACATTGTGCAGACATGCACACATATGTTTTCATTGTAAAGCACATGTTATATGTAATCTGAGATTGTGTTTCTTGCCACACAACACTCCAGGTAAAGGTGCACATAGTACACAACGCTATCTAAACTGAGCATCTGGAGGGACAAATACATTTAAAGTCTGTGGGTGCCTTGCTTTTGTTTAGACCAGTATCTAAACACTGACCTCATGTTGTCTCATATTGTGTGATCATTCAATGAGGTCATTAGGAAGCTCTTAGGCCTTAATAAAGCCATATTGACTTCAGTTCAAACGTCATCGGCATAGACGTCTTACTATGACAATTTATTTGGGATCTGGGCACCTGGCATATGGGCAATAGGATGTGATGGCAATTTAAATCATGTATTCTTGTAGATTTGTGTTGTATTTGATCTTTAGAGTCGTACAAATAAATGCTCTTTATCCACTTCTGTTTTGTAAAGCTTTATTGTAGGCTTTATCGTTTGTGTCTCTTCTCTGTTGTAGATGAGATCTCCAACATGTGTGAGGTGGACTCTAAGCCAGAACCAGTCAGCCCAACACTACTCAATGAATCCACGGACACTTACTGTCAGATGGACTGCTTTCACCGTCTCCGCACCACTGTCCGCAAACTGGAATTCTGGGAAGACTTCAGCGCAGAGCTTATTGGTACTGGATTTTTCTCCAGAGTCTATAAGGTAAGTACTGCTTTCCTGTTATTGATAGTGGAGGAAAAATGAATGTACAGTCTGGGATATTCAGTGAAATGTTTCAAGATTTTACTTTTAAAATGAAAAAAAGTGTACAAAAAATTAAGTGTTTATTACATTTACACATTTGGCAGACACTTTTATCTAAAGCATTAATGTGTGTTCTTTCAGTCTTTGGAACTACATGAATAGATAAACAGATTTCTCGATGCTGATTGGCTAGTGAGTCCAGATGTTCACTACTGAACAATTGATACAGAATATTGTTAGATATTTATGCTTTTGGTGAAGTCCACTGACTTGATCAGATCTGCGAAAATGAGCTACATCAAGAGTTATTCGAATGAGATGAATGGCTTTGTTTCACCATTGTTGCCATCCAAGAGATGGCATAGATTGTGTTCCATACCTGTTGTAAAGATAATTGTTGGGGTTACTTTCTGTTACCTGCCTTTATTCTAAAATGCAAAATAATCTTTTCACCTGATCATTTAGTCTGAGACTCACAGCCCTGTTAATCCTTAAGCAGTACTTTTCAGACATGATGTGATTATAGTCTGTCAAAAACATGCTACATCCTGCAAACCAACAAAGGAAAACACGCTTAACATCACGTACAGTCGCCACCCAGTCATGGGAAATTATCTTGAATGCCTCAAGAAACAAGGAAGAAACAAATGGAAATGTTCATTTGAAACTGGTTTGAGAGTTTGTTGATCATTTGGACACCAGCAGCACGAAAGTTGTTTTGGTCTTTTATAAGGTAATGTGTGGAAAATCTCTAGTGATTTATGTACAGAGCTCACAAAAATTCCACAAGGGGATGTTAATGTGTGCTTGATATTATCTTCTGTGTGAAGTATAGTCACATCAGAGATTTTCTATGGTTATGATTTCTATTCTGCTGTGGTGAACATAATAGCAGCAGAATGATGGCACGCAGATAACAGTTTACAACAGTAATACACAGAAAAACATGAAGAAAAGTCCCACAAGCCTCCACTGTCACCATTCTCACACCACGGGCCAAAAGATGACGTAATTTTTCTTTAAAGAACATGGTGTCCTAAAGGAAGACACTCTTTGAATGAAAGGGATGCCATTAAGTTGACTCCAGGGCCGGAGAAGCACGGCGTTCCTTTCATTTGTTTTGCTGCGAGTTTTGTGTATAGGTGTGGTAAAGAAAAAAAACTGAAATCAGTCCTACCGCCGAGATCCAATTCACATTCTGGGATTTTAAATGTAGTTTGAGCTCAATAAATACTGTACAACACATTTTTTTAATACATTTATAGAAAATATATATTAAAAAATATAAACAATTAAAAGACATAGCATTTATAATAATAATTTATATTATTTTAAGACAAATAAAATAAATTAAAACAATAATAAACACAAATGAATAAATGAAATATGACAAAATTGTTAATTGTCATGCTCCCTTGCTTGCATTAAAACACACTTGCTCAGATTTTGCACAAATGTGCAAGGGAGTCATACAGGTTTGGAACAATATGAGGATGAATAAAGTTTGTTTGTTTTTAGCGCTTGGTTGTAAAGCAAGTAGCTTTACAAAAATACATTTAAACACAAAAAGTAGAAACATAATAAAAGGTTATAAAAGAAACAAATGAGAAAAAAATCATTGCAGTGAATCCTATAAATTGTATTAATCCAAATATCCCGTTTTAAACAAAAAATGTACTATAATTGTAATACGTTATACTTTTATAATATCTTTATAAGAATATATACAAATTATAAAATAATATTCATATTATGCTGATTGTAATAAAAATATAATTTACTCTAGTGCTCTTTTAGATATGTTCACTAGATATGTTGGTTGTTAACGTTGTTCTCTGTTGATCGGTCAGGTGGTCCACAGCACTACGAAAAAGGTCATGGTGGTGAAGATCTATAAGAATGACGTGGATCAGGACAGCATTGTAAGAGAGATCAGCCTCCTTCAGAAGCTCTCCCACCCCAACATAGTGAGGTGAGCCGCCTCTACTTACTATTAATCATCAACCATCAATCCCACACCGGCCGGATGCTCAGAGCGCCCACTCAACAACTCGCGTTCATCCTGTAACTGAATATAAAGTCCAAAAGTATTTTGTACTGTAAATGGTTATATTTTTTATGCTTAGTAATAATAAAACAGTCCTTTTTGAGTTTGTTTTTGGATTTAGTGATTTAAACAAACCACCAAAAGTCTTTTCCCAGCATTTATTTCGCTGAGTTAACAAAAACGAGTTTGAAAAAAGTTTACAATGGTTTAAAAAAACAAAGACTTAAATAAGAAGTTCATTATATGCCGAATGGCCACTTTGCTTTTGTCCTGCATTGAACTTTGCATGATAATGTCAGTCTGGAAGATAAAGTATCTGTATTGTTTTATTGTAGGTACCTGGGGATCTGTGTCAAGGAGAACAAGATGTACCCTATTCTCGAGGTGGGTGGCAATATTAAGAAGTCAGTATTTACAATTTAAAGCTTCTAATACCTGCCCTGCTTTCTGCCCGGCAAAGCTTATGACACAATTCTTGACTCATCATCATTTAACAAAAGTCCGAATGTATAATTTTCCACAGCACATTTTTTCGAATAGACTCATTTAACATGCATTTTCACAGTATAAATGAGAAGCGGTCGTCGGGTCAGTTTTCAAAGGGGTTATGTTTTATAATCTCATGCCGTTTACTCCTCCACACCTAGTATGTTAGCGGAGGCTGTCTGGAGGAGCTGCTGGCCAGGGTTGACGTAAATCTCTGCTGGAGAGAGAAAATCGATCTGTCCTGTGATATTAGCCGAGGGATGGCCTATCTGCACTACAGGAACATCTACCACAGAGACCTCAACTCTAAGGTCTGGCAGAATGAACAGTTCAAAGTCAAGTCATTTTGGCAAAGCAGGCGTTTATTACGGAATATCTATAATATCTAGAAAGCATTGAACCTTGAGTTCGAGGTGTGTGCCTGGAACACGTCTTGCATTTATAGATAATCAGAGAAGCATTTAATGTCGTTTTTTTTATTTGGCTGACTTCATCTGAACCATGTTTTGAACATGTTCAATACATGATTTAAAGCCCCTCTTTTGCAAATCTGGTAAATTCTTCAAATTTAGCAAAATATTACAGGTGAAAACTAAAATGTAAAATATAAGAAAAAAGTGTAGTGTCTAAAATATAAGAACAAAATATAATTTAAGTCTAAAGTATATATAATATAATTCTATTATAGAGAATATAGTCAAATGTATAATATCTAGAATATAATATCATTCAATCATTTTTAATTAAAATGATATTTTATCAAATGCAATAAAACCCATACAGTACATATGAGTGTCAAGATTTTGGGGGCCACTGTATGTACGCACAGCACATCATTTATTTCTAAGCAGAGAGGATAAATGAAAATAGACCAGTAGCCAAGAATTTGTTGTTTTGTGGGGGGAGAATGGGAAGCTCATAAAGTTTTGAGCAATAAAAAACAGTCCCAGTGTCTGACAGTTTTAACTGTGGCAGTTGCCAGGCTGCAATGAATAGAGAACACAGGAGTCTGTATGTTTGAAGAGAGACGTTGAGGTCAAACCTTTATAATGCTAATACTCTGCTGAAGCCAACATTTACCATTCCATAAACTCTAAACCTGCTGTTGCTTTCACAGGCTAACCTCTTGGTTCTTTTCCTCTCACTATTACGTTTATCTTGAGTGCACTTTTATTGTTTTTATTCCCACCTAATGGCTACTTCCATCGACTACGCCTAACCGTAACTCTAAACCTAACCTTCATATGTTCAAATGAACAATTTCACAGCATGCATCTTTTTCTTTGAAACCACCAGATTCTTCGAAAACGGATTTACACAACCCCTTCTCATCCTTGATATAAAACCTCAACCTACAGATTGACCTAACGCCTTGAAAGAAGTGCTTTGAGATCAGTATAAATCAGACAGAAGGGTGATGTTTTGTCATCACAGATACTCTTGTACGATTTTGGGAGCATGTATCCACCACACAGCCACATGTGATCATCACTAGATTGCCTCGAGCGCTACATTTGCATAATGTTTGTTTCATTGAGAATGTTTTTGTACATTCTAGGAAACCGAAATATCTGGTTAAATGAAAGCACTGAGCCATGAAGTGATACATTATAGATTTACTTGTAAAATCTGAGATGTACAGCAAAGGGATTAAAGTGTCCAGTGTTATAACATTTATTCATAATAATATGCATAATTAATACGTCTTCAGCCAAGTCATTTGGTTTATTTAGTTTATTTTAAACTGTAGACGGTTGCCAACTCCATTAATCGCTGTGAGTTTGTGGTATTTTAAAGCAGCTTTTCAAACATTTTAAGGCCTGAACTCACTGCTTTTTTATTCTTGGTGTATTATAAAGCTGGATAACTGGTCAGGTCAGATTTGAATAAATGAATAGCAGAGTAGGCTTATAGTGAACGGGTTGGTTTTAAATCATAAAGTGGGACTGTGGGTCATATTTGTCAAGAAAATGCATAATATAAAGCTAATACACTTATCTCTTGATCTACCCATAGAGCAGTGTTGCCCTCTTGTGGAGATTATGGTACTCTGTTTTCAAATGATGTGTTCTCAACATCTCTTTACTCTGTTCCTACTTATGAGGATCTGAGATGCTGAGAAAACCTCCTCCTTGTTTTTATTTCTTTTGAAATATACGAAATACAGATTTGACGCTGATCTCTTGTGGCGTGTGGTGCAACACGATTCAAGGGAGATCTTTTGTTTTTGCTGATGCAGAACTGTTTAATCCGCGTGACCTCGCGAGGGAGAGAAGCGGTGGTGACTGACTTTGGCTTGGCCAGAGAGGTGGGGGAGCTGCCCGCAAACGACCCTGACAGGAAGATGTCTCTGGTGGGGTCGGCGTTCTGGATGGCCCCTGAAATGCTCAGAGGAGAGCCGTACAACCGCAAGGTATTGAGAACAGAACTGAGTAGCAATGAAAATAAATGAGTAAACTTTGAAGTATAAAACAATATTTAACGATTCGGTTACTGTTTATGAAACTAATGAAAAATGAACTGTACAAATACAAATATATAAAGTTGATTAAGCCGCCCCTCCCACATTCAAATGATTATTCAGTACATTAATCATTTTAATGGCTTTACATTTTTTTGCACAACAAATTTTGCCAGGGAAACAAAGAATAGTCAAACTGCTCAATATATTGGTCGCTACTTCACCTCTCAGGGAAACAGGTTGGAGACCCCCAGGGTTAAAGGTGCTATTAAGGAGGATCTATTGACAGAAATGCAATAAAATATACACACCTATGACTTCATAGTTTTATACATAATGGAGCGATATGTCTTAGTATGAGCTATTTCTATCTACATACATCGTGGGTCCCCTTGCATGGAATTCACCATGTTGTTTCTACAGTAGCCCTAAACGGACAAACTAGAGCACGTTTTTTGTAAATATGTTATCTCTTTCGGCAATATGCAACAACATTTTTGTCCTGTGTAGTCGGAGGGATGGAGTTAGCCGTTGGTGATAAATCACAACCTCACCAGATGCAGCTACTGTAAATTTCACTGGACCTTTTATATATTGAGAATTCAATTTTACTATCATCCTTTGCCATAATTGTATTTTTTGCACACGTGTATAGAATCTATAAAACGAGCATTATGTTTTGTCGCTTTTTATTTAGAAAGTCATTTAAATTGGAATGACCTGTGTACAGTTGTGTTTGTAGCTCACTGTCAGTGATAAAGTGCAGGACTGTGCTGTTGCTTATGCGATTAGAGACTGAGCTGTGGATGTTCTGCCCTCTTAAATTGCAGGTCGATGTCTTCTCTTTCGGGATCATGCTGTGTGAGATCTTGGCAAGAATTCCTGCCGACCCAGAGGTGCTGCCCAGGACCCAGGTAAAGGATGCTTTCAAAACACAAGTCTTGTGACCCTCTGGTGAATGCTCGAAAACCCTTTTTCTCACTTTCTTTGTAATAAATAAAATGTACAATACAAATATTAAGGGCAGATTTTAATTCATTTAAATAATTTGGAACATATATCCTATTCAAATACATATAGAGAGTAGCTGTATCCGTATGCATTGTGCTTTATACTTTCATACAACATATTTGCTCGTAGGCAACAAACATCAAAGTAGAGTCAAAAATATAATATTTAATACAATATTTTTTCAAAATTGCTTTTAAAATGAAATCAAACGCTAAAATCAAACATTTCTAAACTATATCTCCGATGCAACATTGTGCGATAGAGGTTTAAATAAATGTATGCAAATGAAACCCTTTTGTTCACTTACAATAAGCTGTTAAACCTCTATGAGTTTAGGTGTGATTACAGTTCTTAAGTATGAGACGCTTCTTATGTTTTATGAATTTGTGTTGTGGTGTTGTACACACTGGGGATGAAATGAAGGTCATAGGGAATGATTTCCCTCTGGTGTACAGCAGTGTGGTCATTTACGCCTGATTAAGTCTGATAGACAGTCGATGATGTTTGAAGGGGTTGAAGAGACAGATTTGATCAAGGTCGAAGGAACCATCGAATGGACATTTAAGATCTTTAGAATATAGATTTATTCATCTCTCATCTATCACATCAAGCATGATGAGTTTCTGGTCAATGCACATTTTCTACAGCTGCACGTATGACGCTAAAGACAAATGGTTATGATAAGCTTTATACTCTGGCAAAGAGGCCAATAGTTGTTGTTGATAGGATCTTTTATTTGGGGATTTTTATGCGTTTGTAAAGTTTGATTGTGATTTCATATTATTTTTAGGTGTCATTTCTTTATTCGTGTTCAACATTTTTTTTCTCTCTTTTTTGCTTATATACAATGTAACGTATCGCTGTTAAAATAACTTTGACTTGACTTAAAGTAGGGGTGTCACGATACCGGTGTTGTCAACGATCATGATATTAAAAACATGTTTATCGATTTTGTGTTAATACTACACATGTAATAATATTGTAAATAGTTCTGCAACCGTTTAAGAGTCACAATGGTTATAGACTATATTCATATTTTGAGTATGATTCAAAACAAACAAAATGAAAACAAATATTTTTAATTTATTTATGTAAAAAAGCCGCTTCATGAAATATCAGGATAATATCGTGAAAGTCTGATGTTATCGTAAAGTTTGCTTTGGAATAATGTGTATGTGAAATTTGTCTTTGACTTTTTATTATTTGCCGATTGTTTGTGCAGTTTAGTGTTAAGTGTTAACCAGTAAATGTTGACAAAGCCACATCATGTCCTATGTGATTTATTCTTTCTAAAGATTTTGAAAATCAGTCTGTCGTATGTTGACAGGATTATGGGCTGAATGTGGAGTCGTTCAGAGAGTTGGTGCAGGGCTGCCCAGAGCGGGTTCTGGAACTGTCTGCCAGCTGTTGCCAGGTATGCATGATGGGCTCCAGGGTGTCTTCAATATGGTGCAACTGTGCACGGACTAACACCTATCATGCATAAACTGTTTCACTCGAAATGTTTCACTCCGAACCCACCTGGTTAGCTATCGAAGCAAACAACATAAAAAACAAACTGTAACTCATGTCTTATGCTCTTTTAGATGGAGGCATTCCGAAGACCTTCCTTCTCCGAGCTTCTAGATAAGCTGGAGGACATCGCTGAGACCCTTGAGACCCCAGACAACATTCTGACCACAGGGTGACCTTCAGAAATCTCTCTCGACAAAGCAATGGACCAAAAGAATAAATGGACTTTGCTGCATGGGAGCTAGCAGTGATGGACCATGACTAGCGCTCTGTTCCCCCTGTAAAGGGAATGTAATGGAGGACAAAACCACTCGACTGAATGACCACTCAATAGTGCTGCACACCCTTCCTGCAATGTGTGACACCGAATGATTGAGCGTGTGCAAGCTTGAATGTTTCTTTTACTTTTTCTATACAAAAGAAAAAAGAAGTCTGATTGTTTGGGGACCAAATCTAAAAGATCTGAAAGATCAAAATGACCCTGTAACAACCCCGATTCCTGAAAGAAAATGTAACCGCAAAGAGAGAAAGTGAGTATGCACAGACCTGGAACAAACAGAACTGCAGAAATTCAGGTGTGTTTGATTAAATGTCGCATCTCGCCTTTTTGTTATATACAAGCACACCTACATATATTCCTAAAAAAACGGTCAACATTGAAATTTTGCCTTGAAGTATATTACAAAAAAGCTGAACAAACACATTGAAACTTTGAGGACTTTGAATATCAAATCAATTTCCTCCGGTCACACAGATTTGTGAATATTCTTACATGGGTCTTTGTATATTTGTATATCCCTATTTTAGATGATACTGAAGTAGATTACATTAATAAACCAGACCTTCTATTTTGTTTACTAAATCAGAAAGTGTTTGTATTATTTCTGCCTCTATTTCTGTACAGTATGCACACAGAAAAAAAAAGGTTCTTCGCCGGTTCTTCACCGGTTCTTCGGGATGATTGAGGTGCTATATAGCACCGCTACTGTATAAAGAACCAGTTAAGCACCTGTATGGTTCTTCAGCGGTTCTTCATTGGTTCTTTGGGGTTGTTAAGGTGCTATATAGCACCACTGCCGTACAAGTAAACCGTTAACCCCTCAGTATATAGTTATTTAGGATCTCAACTCTCTCTTAGTCTCTTTAGTTGGGGAAAGGATTGAAAACAACATAAACAACAAGATAATTCTGGGATGTGAGAGCTGTTAGTTGTAGCTTAAATTATGTGGAAGGAGAAAGGAGGATGAGAGAAAGCTAAAACATGGTGAACGGCTGTAGTCTTTGAATGAATGTAAATGGATAAGAGACTTCACATGGGTGTGCGAAGTCACCGAAATTATATCACAAACTCAATTTTTGGGCTATTGCCTTTTTCTCATATATTAACTTTGCTTTGTGTTATTTAGTGAAATATTATATATTAATGTTTTGTGATTTAAGCTTATATAATGACATTTTCAATCATTTACTATGATCTCAATGCCCTGACCTTTCTGTTGGAAACTGCATTCAAGTAGACTACTAATTTCCAATGTCTTCAGTGTGTCACATACTGGGTGAAAAGCAAAATATAATAAATTATAAATAGGCAATATTCAGATAGATTATCAAAAGCATTCTCAATATTCTCAATAACTATAGTCTTGATATTAGACATAATACAACAATGGTTATGTGTCCTGCCCACAAAAATGAGTTGGAAGTGTTTTTTATCACACCATTGTTTTAAATTATATCTTACGTATATAGTTACATTTCCTTTATAAAAGGTTTAGACCGTACCATCTTTAATCTTATTTACATAGATTATAAAATCCCACCATGAACAAGCACTTAAATCGCTAAAAACCTGAGCTGGACCTGCTCAGAACTGCATTTGACCAGAGCACGTCACGTAACCTAGCAACCATTCGCCAATCAGGTGGACGCACCATGCAAGCGCGAGTTCAAAGCTTCCTGAGGAGAAAACTTCATCGTGGACGCGGATTCAGACGGAAAAGAAGCAAATATATATCGAGGTGAGTAACAGTGCCACAGAAATAGGATCTTTAGTAAATGTATTCTACAGGCGACATTTTTCATTTATATTTGCAAACGTAACTTTAACTTATAGCGTTTTGTGACAGAGCCAAACCAACCGCGTAAGGTAAAGCTAAATTGCAGATTTAGTTTTCTTTATGCGAATACCATCCCATTCACGCTCAAAAAACACCAACAAAGTCGAACCAGCTGCAATTGCTAGTTTTAAACAAAAAAACGAACCAACCGACAAAGCTCGAGACACATAACGTTAACGTTAACCTCGAGACTAAAAAAACAGGGTTCATTTAACGTAACAGAGATAAGTTTACAAACAGTAAAGTGTAACGAAATATCCTTGGTTTCATAATTACGTGTATATTTTTTGTATCTGTATTTACAGTAAGCGATTCATTGCAAGTGTTAATGAATTGGATTTAAGACATTTAATGGCCTTGTGGTCATTTAACTGATTTACAGTAACTGTTCAGTTTAAATTGTGTTAAACTACAGTTCTAGCAGATATGAGTAATTCAGGTTTTCATGTAGGCATAATAGCAGATAATGTTATAGGCTAACATTCACCTTTATTTTATCTTTCTCTTTAGATTATGACAGACCTTATGAGATGGACTTCTGTTCAAGTTTGCCAGCGGCTAAAAGATATCGAATTGGGGGAATTCTGTGAAACTTTTTTGGGTAAGGTTCAAGTATTCTGCAATTGATGTACCAGTGCCCTAACTGCCATGTAAGAACATTCACTTACAACAAATACCTCAGACACCTGCAGTATTTCCATGAAAGTGAGCCACATTTCTTTGTTGTATGTGGACACAGTGGCTGCCTAAAAAGGTACAAAAGAGTAAGTTCTTTACGTATCCATTTTTTTCAGACTCATAAAATCCCAAAGTGTGCCAAGAAAATATCCCCCACATCATTACACCACCACCAGCCTGAACCGTTGATACAAGGCAGGATGGAGCCATGCTTTCATGATGTTGACGCCAAATTCTGACCCTACCATCCGAATTTCACAGCAGAAATCGAGACTCATCCGACCAGGCAACGTTTTTCCAATCTTCTACTGTCCAATATTGGTGAGCCTGTGCGAATTGTAGCCTCCGTTTCCTGTTCTTAGCTGTCAGGAGTGGCACCCGGTGTGGTCTTCTGCTGCTGTAGCCCATCCGCCTCAAGGTTCGACGTGT
The DNA here is from genome assembly GCF_947034865.1 of Barbatula barbatula. Lineage (NCBI taxonomy): Eukaryota > Metazoa > Chordata > Actinopteri > Cypriniformes > Nemacheilidae > Barbatula > Barbatula barbatula. Next base: position 4,479,448 of record NC_136785.1, read on the forward strand.
TGTGCATTCAGAGATGCTCTTCTGCATACCTTTGTTGTAACGAGTGGTTATTTCAGTTACTGTTGCCTTTCTATCAGCTCGAACCAGTCTGGCCATTCTCCTCTGACCTCTGGAATCAACAAGGCATTTTCTCCCACAGAACTGACGCTCACTGGATATTTTCTCTTTTTCGGACCCTTCTCTGTAAACCCTAGAGATGGTTTTGTGTGAAAATCCCAGTAGATAAGCAGTTTCTGAAATACTCAGACCAGCCCGTCTGGCACCAACAACCATGCCACGTTCAAAGTCACTTAAATCACCTTTCTGCCTGATTCTGACGCTCGGTTTGAACTGCAGCAGATCGTCTGAACCATGTCTACATGCCTAAATGCTTTAAGTTGCTGCCATGTGATTGGCTGATTAGAAATGTGCGTTTACGAGCAGTTGGACAGGTGTACATAATAAAGTGGCCGGTGAGTTTAGTATTGTGCCTTATTTAAACATAACATGGCATAGTTGACTGGAACAGGTTATAATGTCATTGATCACTTTAGTATTGACACTTATTTGTTACATTTTATTGACAACCCTCATTTATGACAATTTAACTTCCCTTAATAGGTAGATGCCGGAGAAGATGAACGAAGCATCAAGGAACATCTGTGAGCAATGAAGGTGGAAACTGAGAAGCTTCGACCAAATATAGAGCTCAGAAAAGAAAAGTTGGCACTGATTAAATGCTACCAAAGAAATTTTGTGTCCAACCACAGCACAGAGGAGGCTCTCTCTGAGTTCACGTGTTTTAGACTGGCCAAAATAGTAAGTACAGTAGTATATTAATTGGCTCCTTTAATTGAGTTATGGCTATATTTTAATATGTGTCTTTTTTACTTAATCGGAAGCTACTTTGGATTTTGAGAGACCACACATCTGTTGATGTGGACCAACGACTTCTTGCGCAGCTGTCTGTAATGGCACCTCGAGTCCTTGAAGAGTCACCTGAAAGAGAGATTCAGGCGCAAAATTGAGGACTGTGTAAATGGCAGACTAAAAAAGGTAATTCAATCTGCACTGCTTAGATAGTCTCCCTGCATGTTTCTGTCTGCACAGTAATGAATGTTTAAAAAACTAAACAAGTATTTGGTGAAAGCATCCACCATGTTATGTCAACCTAATGAGGTTATTGTATTTACCTGCACTGTTCAAGTAGGACCCAGGGTTGCTGTTTGAGGTTGAGGTAAGCCATGAACATTTGATTACAGTTTGAAGAACTTATTGCACATTTTGTACATTGAAAACACTGAAATGGAACATTTACACAAGTAGTAAACTTAGTTAGTTATTTACATTCACACTCCACAGAAGTCATCTGCATTGGTTTGGTTCCGATCGGTCGAAAAACCAAGGACTAGTTCGCAAAAGTAGGTTTTTTACATCATCAGCGATAACTCGCAAACCGTTTGCTGGACAGAAGTGGTTCCAGAGGCAAGTTTCCTGTAGCTCAGTGGTAAGAAATAAATTGTATCCTGTATTTATTCTAACTGTATATCCTGCACCTGCTAATTGCACTTCTGGTTAGACCTAAACTACATTTTGTTACACTGTACTTGTATATGTGTAATGACAATAAAGTTGAATCTAATCTAATTTTGTATTGCCTCTGTTTATTCCCTTTATTTAAGCATAGATTTTATTTGCTGCTTAAATGCATAAATTTAAAGGTTTTTAAATCTATGGTGTTTTGATACGATTAAAAAATGTTTTTTAATAAGTGTCATTTATTAAAGCATTTCAACTTGTCTATGGTAGTATCTGGCATTAAAATGAGCCCTATTAGATAAATTAAAACAATATACGACACCTGTTATGGTTCTACCTAGCACCTTTTGATAAATGCTATAACGCTTCTTTATAAGTAGGTGCCATATAGAAGTTCTCCTATGATTATGATCCAGAGAACCATTGTTGGTTCTGTTGAGCACCATTAAGCATAAAGTGCTATATGGCACCTTTAATGGTTCTACATAGCACCATTTGATAAAGGTGCCATATAGCACCATTTAAAATAGGTGCTATATAGCACTAAAAATGGTTCCCCTATGATTACGAGCCAAAGAACCACTTTTAGTGCTATATAGCACCATTTGTTTTTTGTGTGTGGTGTTTGGTTACATATGGGTACATTTATATTTCTAGATTATTAGTTAAATCAATAAAGTTACATTTGATTACTTTATGTTTATTGGTTTATGATACAATCGTGCTCCTCTGCAACAAGATCTATCAAAAATCCATTTATCCTAATTATACCCTGAACACATCAATATTATACCTGCCTGGTTATCATAAAAATGTGGAGCATCAATGGCGAGTTCTTCATTTTGTCATTAGTATTCGGGTACAGTCTCTGATAGGCGTCTACATTACAGCCGTGCTCTCCTCTGTAATTGAGGTGACTCCAGACATGGATTTACCGTCTTGACTCTGACGTTCCCGACCAGCCCTTCCTTCAAGAGTTAATTTATGATCATAGAAAAAATCAATTTGGAGGCCACAGACAGGGTACAAAGAGAGCTCTTGGTTGTAAACAACACGTATGATTTGTGATGAAAAAGCGTTTACAGTCATGGGAATTCGAAACGGCCTGTGCCGGTAAGTGGGTGTCATTTCTGCCCGGGAAAAGTGTTTGTACGGTGGTTGTAAATGACCCCGGCATTTCTAAATGAGGCAGATATACCGATGTACGCCTCTTTATATGGGAAGTGTATTTGTTTCTTATCACAATGTAATCTTAGTGATTCGGTGTTGCGTGCTCTTATTCTCAGAGCAGAAAAGGTTTAGTTCACCCAAAGAATTTATCATTTATTTACCATCATGTCATTTAAAATCTTTTAAACCTTTTCTTGGTTGCGCCCCCTGTAAACCCATTTAAAGAACTGGTGCCTGCCCCCCATACTGTACATTGAGGATAGATAAGATAATGTGTAAAATGTAGTTATATATTACTATATTATATATATATAATGAAGGGAAAAGAATATAATTACAATGTTTGGAGTGAATCTAAAACTGCACCAATTGCAGAATGAAAACATTATATCAATATCTTACATCTATTTTTTCCCTTTCAGGGAAAATGAATAACGGCCCCTTTGCTCAGATTATGTATAGCCTACCTGTACAGTATATGGGTACAACCCTTTGGAAACTGGTGTCGTTCTTGCCGAAGTAAATGAGATCTCGAGTCTTGTAAAAAAGTACATGTGGTGTTTAAATTGTTAAGTCAGCGTACAAGATTTGCTGATCTCAGAGAAAATATGCAGAGGCATCATGTTTGTGTACTCGGAGAACAGGTGCGACACTGACGCCAACAAATACATCCAAACTTCATTAAAAAGATCATCATCAGCACTGCAGGCGCAATGTTGTCTCTGATGTTCAATTGCTCCTTTCCTGATATATTTTCTCTCTTTCTACAGTCACGATGTTATTGTGAATGAAATGTAAAAACAAGTCAAGAGAAAAGAATAGAAAATGGAGATTTTAAACCATAGGCCTAGGCCTATACTCAATTTAGTTCACTGTTGTTAAAATTCATTAGCAAAACATATTTCCGCTTTTTAAATGTTCAGAAATCAAGTTTTTATTGTGAATTTATATAAATCAAACTGCAGATGTTTTTTTTTAAGTATAAGTAATAAGAAATACAGCTACAACAATAAAAACTTAGATTTTTGAAATCAGTTTTCGCAACTAAACTCTCAATATATTTATTTTAAATATATATTTGTATGTTAATATATAACAAATAATTTTGACCAAAAACCATATTGACTTTCATTACTGTAGACCACTGTCGTTATAAAAGTATTACAGTTATAAAGTTATTAAAAAAGTTACTACAAATCCATAGATTTTGTCTTTTCTATACACGATATGCAATCGTTTTCGACCAGGGATGCTGAAACAAATATTATTTATGAAATATTTTTTTTGCATTACTGGATCCAGCGAGTTTGCAAATAAGATTTACTCACCCTGTCCTCTGGGTGGCATAACACTGCCGAAAACTTCCATCAGGATTATTACTGAGCAGAGCAGCTCACAGTCTTAAGTTTAATAGGAAGACATACATTTCACTGCTGTCACAGCTGAAGGTTTCTAGGCACATGGCTGCATTGATTGATTTTTCTGTGCAAGGCCAGTCTGAAAACTGCTTTATTCTCAAGGATCGTGTAGGATTTCACATACACACGCTTTCCACACAGCTGTAGCGTAAATACCTAACATATTGTATGTACATGTTTTAGAACATAAGTTTTAAAAAACAATATTTAATATATTTTTAAAGACACATGTCTGCATTGACTCAGCGAGCCGACACCAGCGAGATGCTTTGGACCAATCATCTCTAATGCGATTTTTATCAATCAATTCAGCCAAATGAGCACCTGTGGTTTAACTTTCAATATAAAGTGATGATATATTTGTTCTGCATAATAGGAATGATTATTTCTAATGAGGCTCAGAAGTGTGCATCACAAACAGAAGCAGAATTATGAATTATGCGCTCATATCTCGTAAACATTTCTATATGGCCAGAGTGTTGCAGTTAGAGGGATAGACAGTCTGCGTCTGAGAAGATTTTGAGTTTGTATCTTATTTTATCCAGCGTATGATGGTAAAGCCAAATTATAATCAATCTGTTTGACTACACTCCATCTGAGCCCCTTTTTTAATTGTAAAGTATTTAAGAATGTTGTGTATTTAAGAATCATTCTGGATGATGATACAGTGTTTCTTCTACTACAATACATTACACTGTAGTTACAGCTATGAGGGAAAACACCTGTTCAAGTATTATGGAAAACACAACATTAAAAGCACGATCTATGAGCAATATCATTTTCATAAATGTTAATACAATTATTCATGATAGTTCAGGCTGATGTTAACAGTTACAACTTTTGATTTTAAAAATGCATTTGTAAATGCTGAAATTGATGTGAATGCTGTAGAAGTTGTGTTAACTGTTAGTTCATTTTAGCTCTTGCACATTTCCTTAAAGTCATCACTTAATTTCCTCAGGTTCCTCTTTTGCATATAATGAAAGTGAATGGGGACTGCGCCTGTCAGTCTACAAAATGACAAAAAACATTGCTTCAAAAGGAATTTTTGCTTCCTAAATTACACTCAAGCCATGGCAATATTCACGAGACGTATTAGAACATCTAATGAGGCAACATGTTAAGTAAAAGATGTAAAAGTGTTACTAGTATTCAGAAAGAAAAAATGCATCGTGTTCAATTGAAACAACATTTTATTAGAAAAGCAAAGCATTAGAAACACTTTGCACCAGTCCGGAATCAGCATGTTGGAATATCTCGTTTTTAAGATGCTGCTGGTCCAATGACCGCATTCATCCTCACATTAAACTCCGATGGTTTGGTTACACCATATGAGATGCACAAGGACACAAATCTGCAGATGTAGATATTTCAAATGACATAATCAACACCAGTTATATATGTTATTCATATCTACAATACCGACGTCATAAAAAACAACAACAACACACTGTCATATTCATGGGGGTGTTCGTAAAATAAGTTATCGCCACACACACACACACAGACACACGCACGCACACACTGAACAGAGCATAGGGAATGTATTTTGGTTGAATATTCATTCTCCTCAATTATAAAACACAATCTCATGTGATGTGAAAAGGGTTGGCCGTGAGCTCCGAGCACAACACCGAAAACCATCTTATCGACTCTCATGACACTAATGACCACTTCTGCACCTGCGCTCGTACTATCCTTCTGTGACTATGAACGGAGGAGGCATGACAAGGAAGGAGAAAAAAAGTGCTACACGTGTGGCGCAAAGCTTATGGAAAATGTTTATGCTACTCAAGGGCATTTTGACTGAACGCTTGTTTTGAATCGATAAGCTGCGCCAGACTGGAAATGAATTCGGTACGCAGCCTGGACGATTGTAAAGCCTCGAAAACGTTTGTATCGTCTCCCATGACACACCGATGGTTTTCATTCCTTCTGTGCTCTCACGGGACGCCTTGGCTTTATGTAAAAAAGACAGCACCGCTCCTTCGATGCGTTTTTTTCCGATTTACAAATAATTAGTTTAGGCCCAACAAAAGGAATAAAATGAGATGGCTGGACGGTGGTTAAAGCTCAAGCAATCGTCTATTAATGTGGATTGAAACAGCACATTTATTTATGCCAAACTATGTCAACAAAGCATTTCAACTGCTGTCCTTCTGAAACCTCGTATCTCCATATTTTGTGATATTTTTGCCGTAAATCTTTATTATTAGTTACCCTTTATGTTTGACACTGGGTTTTGCAAATTTCTAACCAATGAAAGTGTTAAAAAGTGCTTACCAACTTTGATAACACAGTATGTAGTAATCATTTAAAAATATAGTGTTTTTTTTCATTTACTGAAAAACTGTGAATTTGGACATGCAAGGTTTCAGAAGGACAGCGACTATGCAGGTTCTGTTGCTAGTTGGTTTAGAATCATCAAATTCTTGAGTTATCTTTTCTTTCAGATTAACGTTGTGTACCAGATATTTAAAAGCAGATTCTTCCATAATTGTGAGAAATGAATTGCCCTACAAAAACAGTCAAAGCTTTGTACATACAGCTATTCTCGTCCAGCACAAGTATTAGGTAAATAGCATAAAAATCTAAATAAAATACATGATACAAAAAATTTGAGGAGATTTGAAGAGTGATACATATTGGGTATTGCTACATCAACAATTCGATATCAAGCAATATCACACCAACCCGCATGGTGATGTACTGAAAGTTCCTGTGACTGTGATTTGATATTCAGTCCAACAGCAGGGTTTAAATGTAACATTGCTTTAATACAACAATTCTATAAACACGATGTTAGTATTGTGCGACTTACATTTTATACACGATGTGGTCAGTAAATTTGTATATTTATTTCTACAATTTAAATTATTTAAAAAAAAATTCCCCTCCGTTTCCAATGGGTTATTCTGTATTTTAAGGTGGGATATGAGTAAAGTACTTTGCAATTAGGTTGTTTTTGTTAACATTAGTTAATGCATGGCTTTAAAACACTAACTTGGTGTCCTCAGTTAAAAGAAAATAAATACAAATACAACACTTGCTTATAAAAAGGTTAATAAATGTGGATGATATCAACTGAGTTTAAGAATTTATGCATGTTATATATTCAGTTCATACTGGACGTCCCGAGATAACACATTTGCACTTGCACCACTAAATGTTCCCGTTGATGAGGGTGATACTGCCTTCTGTAGTATAGTCTCCATCTTTCTGAAACCTGCTGTGAGCCACAGATGGACCCATAATGACAAAAATTGCTAGAGGATCAGTCTAATTCAATTGCAGCCAACTTTCTGGCCGGGGTGCTACAGTCGCAATGACAGGGGAACTCTAATGTATCCTACTGTACATAGAGTACAGCAACTATACTACAGAATTAAGTCAAAAAGACCATAAGCTTGCCATATTGTAAGAGCATTCAACGACATCTGTAGTCAATGTGTGTGTTTTCATCTATCATTTCGATGTTAAAAAAAGAAATGCTTTGTCACATGCTAAAATATTTTTTTCTATTTCTGCAGGGGTAAGTCGTTCATTGTCTGAACAACAGCAAAGCAACAGCCAATCCGCACCAATGCATGTATAAAAAATAAAAGATGCAAGAATTCTATCATTCAAACAGTGTTGTGAACTTCATTCACAAATGCCTCAAGTCATCCACATCAAAGAGCCTCTGATCAGCTCGCTGCAGCAAGAGCTATAGAGTCTATGGCTTTTTTTTTTTAGCTGAGCACATTAAAACATTCATCATTTTTAATAGGAAAAAAACATCTCAGGTTACTCAAAACCTTAAAAAGCTTCGAATGGAAGAAGAATGCATAGAGTTTACACCTGCAAGCTGCCATAAAATTCAAGGCTTTGCTCTATTATCCAGGTACGGCCGTCAAATACCATCATGCCCCATAAGGCAACAGTGACCTTTGTGAAGAATGCATCTTCATGACCAACCACACCTACGACCTGCTCAAACTAAACTAAAGTGAAGGAGCTTTTAGTGCGAACCCAAATCTTTCTGACATCATTTGGTTGGTGTGAACGTTTTTTTAAGAAGTGGAAGTAAATACTTTTTTTTTGAGGAGAGTCGTTTTTTGTGACCAAGTGGCTCGCTTTCAATTTACGCATCTCTCGCAATGCACCTCCAGCAGACAGATGCAAGTGTTGTTTTGTGCGTTTTGATATTGAACCGACAGGACAAAATGAGCAAAAAAGTAAATGACACTTTCAATGTTTTGACAAATTTTCCTGAGTTGTTACCTAGCTAGCTACAGTAGTAACCAGCTGCCAAGACTGCTCACAACGTTACTCATGTCAGTTACATCAGTGATTCTCAAACTGGGGGGACCCAAGATGGATCCAGGGGGCCACAGATTTTGTGGCATTTTATGAGATATAGAAATTTATTGTAGATTGTAAGCAATCAAACATCAGAAAAATAAGACCACCAACCAAAATAATTGATGTTCCAACATTGTATTACTAAATATGTTTTTGGTTTAATTCAAATTATAAGTCTTTATTTGTGGCCCCGCAAAGCCATGCACTCTACACAAAGCGGAAAGGTTTGAGAACCACTGAGTTACATAAATATACAGCGATGTGGAGCCAAGTAATACAATGAAAGACAAGATTTGGGGGATGGGGGGGTTTCGGGGAGTACTTCAGACCAAACAATCGAATTATTTGTTATAACTGCCTACTGTAATTGTTACATGATGACATATTTAAGGTAAATCTTTTATCTTCAGGTGCGTATGATGCAGGAGACGCAAAATTTCCCGAAATAAACCTCTGAACGCAAAACAAATGACTGTACATTCTTTCCAGTAAATGGCAAACGAGGACTTCCAAACACATATAGATTATATATTCATAAAGGCCAAAACCTGAGTTATTCAAAAGAGTTCATTAGAAAAACCACAACAATACACTCTGACAAAGTAAATTGTGTACCATTGACATTTAGATTATTTGCATGACTAGAGCTACTCTATATGTATAACCTGTATGTATATCAATATATATGATATATGTATATATGCTTATTTCATGACTGTTTTCTTTTTTTCTGATAAGTTTCGTAAAACAGGGTTTGATATTGCACACACTCATTTTGTAAGTACAACTTTCGTAGGTTAGTGACCGGCTCTGCGAGCGATGCTACTGTACGCGAAACTATAATCTTGTCGACAGCTTCAGAGAATACCTTCATACTCAGGAAGCCCATATCATTTCCTCTTTTGATTCTACATTGTTTTGGTCCAGTCTGTTCTGTTGGACCTGTTTATTTTTCTCGTGTGTTATCATTTTAAGGGTGTCTGAATCCGCGGCATGGGGCTCAGATAACGTCAGAGAAGCAGTAAAGTGGCTGCGTCTGTCATCTTTCCCGTTCCTGTTTTCCAAAATGAAAGCTGGTGAGATGGAGTTGTACCGTGGGGCATTCCCCCCGCGTTGCTATGCGCTGACCTGCGCAGGGTCACAACAGATCTTCGTAGTCGAGAAGTTTGGAGTGCTGACGCGTTTTCCAAAGCCTGAACAAACGGAAGTCAAAGTACATCTCGATCATCTCCTTCCCTGAGAGAAAGAAAGAGGATGACGTTTCTAGTGAATTCCACAGCTTGCAAGTCATACACTACACAAGAGTGACTTGATTTAAATACAGAGCACATTTAGTGCCTGATTAAAATGATTCATGTTTAGTGAATTCCTCAAAAACATATTCGGCAGTTTCTAGCAGACGTTCTCACCCTGAGCGGAGAGCTCCAGTGGCGACTCGAACTTGACAGAATAAGGCCTCATTAGGTTCTTCAGTTTCTGGAACAGCTGTTGGCACATGATAAGACAAGACATTAATAATCTCTCTCTCTCTCTCTCTTTCTCTCTCTCTGACTCTAGTTATGGACAGTGGAAGCTTCTTCATGTATTCAATATCGCTTGGTTGCTCATTCACTATTCATTAAATAGCCAGTGGCACATTATTCACTACAGTACAAACATTTCAGTGCTCTTGACTTTGCATTACAGGGAACACAACACCAATAAGTTTACATACAGTATGCATTAAACGTCACGTAACCTTTCACACATCACAAAATGGCTGACACACGATATATCGTGTACAATTTATATGAAAAAGGGGACAATTTGGGACACAGTTTTGGCCCTGAACCAATTTCACAGCTCTCTCCAACAGGTGACTCGGACTTCAAGACCCTTCAAAGGAACCCAGTTAAGATCTTTCCATCCATGCAACGCTTTGACAGGCTTTAGAACCCAGGCAGAGATTAAAAAGTGATTTAGACGCCGTGCACACTGCAGATTTTCTCATTTGGCTCACCCTGCACGAAGAAAACAAATAACTTCCACAAGCGTGACCAAATAACCAATGACCTCGAGGCAAGACTGGAAGAGACCTCTATAAAGAAAATGCTGCAATATTCATAGACTTTAGCTTTGACAATGGGAGCACTCGAGAATTCACTTGTGAAGGCCAAATGCTCCCAGTAAATTACCCAGACTGCCTTCCTCATAAACTCACAAAGTCCGTCATCACCCATCTGTCAATCACAAGCACGTGTACAAAACGCACTTCTCGGGAATGGCGGCGCCTCTTGGGCAATGACGCACAGTGAACGTCGCTTACGCAAAACTCGTCTCCATAGAAACTGATCTGTAGGTTCCAAGGGAGATATAAATGCGTCCTTGGGGCAAAATCTAGGGGTTCAATGACTGTAGTTCTCTGTCACAAGGCTAAATTCAAGACAGAATGAGGCATGGGTCAAGGCCAACCTTGGAGGACTGTCCATGATCTGCCTTTTAAGAGTCTCAAGACCCAGCCGTAAGACGTTATTCAGATTGATGATCCCATAAAATTGTTTGGTGTTTCTCTTAGAGGAAAATCACAAATGAGATCTCTTTATTATCGCAGTTGTTTCCACTAGACAGCAATAAGCAATTGGAGACATTTGCTGCTTATACCAAATGTAATGAACTTCGATGTTTATTATAGGAAAATTCTGATTAATTACTACCAACAGTTTATTGCGGAGAAGCTGAGATTTAAAATCAAGAAAATGTGTCCACATGCAAATTAAAGGTGCGATGTGTACTTTTTTGAAGGATCTATTGTCAGAAATGCAATATAATACACATAACTATGTCTACAGAGGTGTATAAAGACATAATGAAGCGTTATGTTTTTATCACCTTAGGATGAGCTTCCCTATCTACCGCGGGCATAGAAAATACAGAACTCCCAAAAATGAATTTTATCTATTTTTATCTATTTTTATCTATCCCTCATTTATCTATTTGTATAACGTTAATATCCTTTTTCAGTTACTGGTCTATTTATGTTATAACCTGCCCTTGTGTTATTTTTAAAGATGATAACAGACAAAACTTTAAACCCCTGCAGAACCGGTGCTATGTGCCAAAAAAGTTAACGTACAGCCCTGCCTAAATGGACAGACCGCTCTACAGAGCACGTTTCGTAAAAACATGATCTCCTTTGGCAAAGAAGTAAAAACACGACCACATCTTTGTCCCGTTAGAGCCGCAGCAGTGCCTCGAAACGGAAAGGGTGGAGTAAGCCATTGGTTGCAATTCGCAACTCGCCACAAAATGCAGCTAAAATCTCCACATTGCTCCTTTAAGATCTGACTCAAATTGGAGCTCAGAAGAAACTTTATAAACATCTAAGTCCAGAGAACAGGACAAAAAAAGTTATTCGAAGTTACATAACCAGGAGAAAAAGCCCGTCAGGCATAATTGTGATAGACAGAGAGGTGTGATGTAGAAAAATTGTGAAATGGAGCTTGCGCATGTCAGGATTTGAAGAGAAGAGAGCTGGACATGGTCACGACAGTCCCTAGAGGGCCAACGCTAAATATATCGCAGATACTCAAGGCTCAAGCATTACGTAATACAGAACGTGCAAGGCCTTCACTCTGTACCTTTTCTCCATTTGGATTGCCCAAGACGTAACAGCCCATGATGTGGATCAAATTTGGCTCAGGATTTAATTTACTCATAAACCGGCTTAGGCGTTTCCAAAACCTGCATGTACACACAAACAGAAGATGCATGTAAAACATGTGAACTATTTCCCCTCTGAAACAGTTGCTCTTTCTAATAAAAAAAAACTAGAGTTGCGGGACTGTGCTTCAATTTTAATTCACCGTCAAAAATGAACACATCTGTCATCTAGATAGAAGAGTAAGAGATGACAACATTTTGGATGAACTATTTATTCGAAGCTGCAATCTTTTGCCTTAACAGCCATCTCTTGAAACGTAAAATTGCAGGTTACTTCGTGTACTTATCTTTTCAGGTCAAATGATGTCAAACAGACATTTCCCACAAAATCGCACCGACCATGAAATTATTATCAGTTTAGTCTATTTTTGACCATACAATTTTACATACAATAGATTGCAGCTTTATTGACTATAAGAGCGCTAATGTCACTCACTGGCTCATGTCCTCCTCTTTCTCGACCTTGGCAAAGGTGGCCACTTTATTCTTCAGTAGGTAAAGATGCCCTGGGCCGCCCTGCAAGAGAACAGTCACGTCCACACAGAAACACACACATTTGAAACGTCAAAGGGTCAGGAGTCAAATATTAAACTGACAGAACTGAATTGACATAACATCAAACTCAAAGAGACAGCAGTGCATCTTACCGCCGTGTATTTATGTGGACCTTGTTCGGGATAAGTATTTGCTGTGCCATTACTCTCACCTGACAGAAGATCATCATGCGCCAGATCTTGGAGCCTTTTCTATAGGCCGTCAATCTCTTCTCAATCTCTTCTGCACACAAAACAGAAGCCTGTCACTTTCGACAACTACTGTTTACTAAACAACATGAGAGTTCATGTAGGTATCAGTCAATTCTTCTTTCTTAAAGCATATCAAAATCTTGTATTAAATAAAATGATTTCTTACATTTTAAATAATCTTGCATATAATATGCAAATATAATATCAAAACATTTACATTTACATTAAATTTAAAAGACGTTTTTATCCAAAGCGATTTACAAATGAGGTAAACAATTGTCAGCATACTTCGATGTTTAAAAATAAGATTAAAACATTTCTTCAATTTAATTTAAACCCATTAATAAATTCAAAAAACAGTGGGACATCCAAGAAAAACTACAACATCCCCACATTTACACAGTAAACTCTTTGGGAAATATACGAGCAGCTTTCAAGATCAGCTTAATTTATCAAGAATTCAATTGGTTTTCGTGTTCCACATGCCCAGGTTGGTGCAAAAATCAATATATATCCCACCCTCGAACCAGGCAAGAGGCAAAATACAAACACAGACAAAGCACAAGGCATTTTGCGAACACACAACACGCAAGAGGCTCGAAGCTACATACCCAAAATATCGTCAAACGTAGCATGCTCGTGATCCTGGAGATACAAATAATAAATGCAATCAATACAAACACGTTAAGATTATCATGCTCACAGTCTCTGATCTCTAGCACACACTCGGTTAGCCCAGATACGATTGTGTTGTCGTCCGCTTTTGTATTTGCTATCAACTTTCTCATCGCGTGTCCAGCTAAACCTCTGGACATGGACATTTTGTCTCTGCTGCATCTCATGCAGGTGCGCCCTTGGCTCTTCTTTCCAGTACAAAGCAAAGCTTATCTGTGTGTTTTTCTGTCTGTTACTGTATGTAAAAACTTTTTTAATGCATTCTCATCCTGACCGGCTTTAGGTTCGTTGAGTGCATAGATATTTAGCAGATAGGAAAGAGGCGATGCTGTGCACGCATTTAATGCAAATCTAGGTTTTTTATTCAATACCTCTGGTGTTATCTTTGTTCCCCATCAGAGATATGGAATAAAAAAGTGGATTTGCTTTAAAATATGTACAGATGTACACTGACTTCAAGCGATTTACTAAGCAGAGAGTAGATAAGATTAGCTACAGTATTTTCTATAGTGGAAAACTGTCCACGGTGTTGAACAGCCTGAATGCAGAATGTATACGAAAGGGAATGGCTCATATAAAACACTGATATCATGATGCGACATGTTTTGTAATGCAGACTCAAAACAGAGTTGACTTACATATAGGATCGGTATTATAGAAGGATCGTTCCGTCGAATGATGTTGGGAACATATTCCGCTTTGGGAACTTTAGACGATATCAGCTAAAATATAAAACAATTGCAAAGATGAGTATTTTAAAATCTTAAAATAAAATGAAACATTATAAAAAATAGTACGAAAGGTGTGGGGAATGTGCTACGGATGTACTTTGCTACAGACCATAATTTTAGGTGGGATGAAGTCGTCGCCCTCACACGCCAGTCTCTCCATCTCTCTTTCCTCCTCCCAGTCCCGGTCCTCACATCCTCCCTCATCCGGAGTACAGCACGTCGTCTGCAATTCTCCACCTGCAATGTGACACAACACAAGAGCTCAGCAATGGACGAAGAGGAGAAAAGAGAAGAGAATGAGAAGCAGTGAAGGGAGAGAGAGTACATTTAAACTTAAAGGGACAGTTCACCCAAAAATGTCAATGGGGGATCAAATCTGTTTGGTTACTGGCATTCTTCAAAATATATTTCTCTTTGTTGAGCAGAACAAAGAAATGTATACACGTTTGCAACTATCTGAGGGGAGGTAAATTATGACAGACTTTTCATTTTTGGGTGAGCTGTCACTTTAACTTGCTAGCATTACAATGTAAGAGAAAGATAGGACGAGAGACAAAGTCCAGACAGTATCCATCTGAAAATCCATTTACCACAAAAAGTACCAGGCAGAGAAAAATAGACAACATACTGTACGTAAAAACAACTGCATGTAGCAATCGCAGAAATTCAACAGGCTCCCGAAGACTTAAACAGGAGGCAAGAATAAACGTGATGACAAAAATAAATTCAAAGACAAACTATACACAGAGGAGGTAACATGCAGACATAGAAAACTACAGTGTGCACACAAACACACACTCTCCAGAATCCAGACACTCCGGGCGAGACAGATACTCACAGAAAGAGAGAGAGAGGAGCACATATTCGGGACAGAGCCACGCTCAGAGGGAGACACACAAACAGCATCAGGAGGAGGAAGCACGTCGCAGCAATGCTGTGTGTGTATGTGTGCGGCATAGTGGTGTGTATGTGTAATGTTTACATTGAATATACTGTCATTCACTTCGCCTTCTGTCAAAAGCATGAAAATAAAATTAAAATGTATGTAATATAATGTATGTGAATGCACATATCGAAAGAAAAGCTGCTTTTTTATTTGACAGCAATGGAAGCGTTCCATGCATTACATATGTGAATGTTTGTATCGTGGCATGTTTGTGCGTGTTTTTGTGTGTATGGGTGGACTCACTGTCTTTTGAGTCGTGTAGGGAGTCTTGTTTGACAGGTGTGGGATCGCTCCAGGATCGGTTGAAACTCTTCGTCCTGCGTTCTGCAAATGCTAGTAAGGTGGAGAGATGGTCACGCACACACACGCACTCACACTTAAGGTTTCACGATCCTGACAGACTGCGGGTGCAGCATCGCTGTCAAACACAATGCACGCTCACTGTCTCTAGCTCATAACACTTCACACACTACACAAACCATCGCAACAGCAGCTACACACGCGTTCTTCATATGCTCTGATATCAAGTTGTCCCATTGTCCTTTGCTACACTGTTGGCGCCATATAGAAACACACAAGGTGGGCCAACACTCACCCGCTGTTGTTTTATAACACTATGCGTTCCAGCATCCTCCAAAAAGCACACGCTTCACACAGCTAACCATGCAAACATTCCCAATCCACACATGCACATGCTCACAAACAAAATACAGATAAAATGCAAACACAGATGGAGCTGTGCACACACGTGGTGTAGACTCACTTTGTGCTTTTAATCTTCGGCTGCCCACCATTCTTAAATGCTTACGGAAGTTCCTAAAAATAGGAAGAGAGAGAAAGAAAGGAGAAAAGGTGTAATGGGTCATTGGGTCGTTTTGAGAGTTTTCCGGCTGTGTGTGTGAAGTTACATTCAAAACCTAAGCAGGATCTGGCTTTCAAAGACCAAATAATATCAAATTTATACTTTTGTCCATACCTGTTAGCTCTGAGGTCATTTAATGATAGATTCTCTAACTGTACTGATAAATGCTGAGAATTATATTATCAAAAATTGATCTTTCAACAAAATCAAACCTTAGGAGTGGCACAAAGTCATCCAACAGCAATGTGAAAGACTGACAGCATTACAAGACTTTTCTTAAATTCAAATATTACTTGTGATGCTTAAAAGTGAATAAGAACGTGTTTTCTTTGCAGTATTTGAGGTCTAAAAATCCAGAGCATCTTTTCTGTTATTTTGACCTGTTCCTAAAGCTTTCATTTTCTGCAAATAAATGCAAATAAACAATATTTTTATTTGAAATTTGGGAGAAATATTGTCCGTTGCTATTTTTACCTAAAAATATACCCATGAATAGTAAATTCAGATACACTAAAATAATTGGTGTTTTATTTTTCCCTGCTGTATATTTAAAACTTTCTTTGTAATTTTAATAGTAAGAATAAGGTCGCCTGCAACCAGCCAGCACTCAAACTTCCTACTTCAATCATCAACACAGGAAAGAAAACTCTGCCCTATGAAAACCAAGCACCTGTTTTTTACAGCAAATTATTTCCACCTCAGGCTGTCGCCGACATTGGCAGAAGTTCTTGCTGGTGTGCACTCATATGAAGTATTGAAGCAGAGAGTGCTATCTGGCATCTCTCCAGGTAAAAGTGATCAGACAGAGAATAAAACCGCTGCAGAAGAGTCTGTCCCACTCCTCCAACACATCTTACTCTACGCACATATCCATGACAACCACAAACGTAATGACCACAGACAGCAAGAGACAGAGTAACAGATGACCATTTTACAAATGATAATGTTCGCAAATTACTGCTTGGCTGTTTGGGAAAAAGATGCTTCATCATTTTATTTCATTATTTTGATTATGTTTGAGGCCTGTTCTGTAAAATAGTGTATTGTAACTAATAGGAAGTTCATCAATGCAGAGACAGAAAGTAACCGGCACGACACGACAAAAGACATTAGAAACGCATTAGAACCCACACTGGATGTGGCAACGCGACAAACCCATTTCGCGTCCGATGTAGACACGGTGTAAGAGGCAGTCAACAGGAATCAGAGAATCAACGTGTTCTGTATACACATGTGACAGTGCTGTGCCCACCTGTGAGAGGAGGGGGACATGAAGAAATCCCCCTCCTTGTCCATCTTACTGATGACACCCACGTGCAACACAAACAGGGAGAGAGAGAGAGAGAGAGAGAGAGAGAGAGAGAGAGAGAGAGAGACCTCCCTCGCCCACACAGCAAGTTGAAGATGAGTCAGAGGCTTTCTCTGTCTTTATATCTCTTTTGATTCACTCTTTCTCTCTCTCGTGTCCGCAGTCTGTGCTCTGTCATTTTATCGGCAGCTTTTTCACCCTGTTAAATAATCCCACTTCCTAAATGTTGCCCTTTTCCGTTCTCATTAAATGAACAGTTCGCTGAGAAATGAAATTTCTGTCATCTCACCCTCGGGTCGTTTCAAACCTGTATGATTTGCTCTTTTCTTACCTAGAACACAAAAAGTACACTGAGCTTGCGTGAAACTTATATTAAAATATTAACATAGGAAGAATGTGCTGGCACTCTTCCGTGCAAATAAAGCGCACTGGGACTGGACCTATTTAGCTCTTTAATAATCAAGTATTATACTGTGTATCAATCCCTTAAAGGGACGGTTCATCCAAATGTGAATTCTGTCATCATCCTCATGTCATTGCAAACCTGTATGACTTTCGTTCTCCAGAACACAAAAGAAGATATTTTGAAGAAAGTTGGTCCCCTTTGACATTCATTTTTTGGACACAATCATATATGAAAGGGTTTTGAATGACATGAGGGTAAATGAAATACAATTTAAACAAAGCATTTCCAGACTTTACAAGAATATAGCAAAGTTGTTCAGAGAAAGTGTGCTTTTCAGGTCACCAAGCACCAAGCCATTAATCAGGTGTTTTTCCATACCACACAGTTTTTCCCTACAGCAGCTGTGCATTGTGGGAGACATCTGGCTGGATGCTCCAGACAGCTGCTGCTTCGGTCCAATATGACCTCTCCTGGTGCTATTGTCCCCCCGCTCACAAAAACGATTACATAATCGTCTGGCAGTCTTCTCTCTCATTCAGATTCTTATTTGAGCCTTTATCTCGCTCTTTCATTGTTTGTCTGTCCTTTTCTCCTTCACCCTGAATGTGTTACTGCAGTGCATCATTTGATCTCTGCGGGTTAAATTTGGTCTCTCAAATCATCTCTGCTACTGAGACCATGTGCTACTGTTTTAATTAGGATATTCTTTTGGAATAAAAGAAAAGCATTATATAACATTCAGGACTATTTAGCTTATTTCTACCAATTACATGAAAAATTGGTAGACCCCAGGAACCACCAGAGACCCCAAAAGAATCATTTGAAAATACTGGTAACACTTCATTATAACTTTTAAAGATGTTATTCATTCTACACATTACAAAACTATGTGCAGCTCCGGTGCATGATTGGACGAACATGTTATACAATATATATATATTCTTTTAATATACCCCACACATCAATTAAGAGCTGAGAGTATTCATAATTATTAATAATCATAGGTAAGTTGACAAAATGACTACTAAAATGACAAACAAAAAGCCTAGACGAAAATTTGCAATTTCAGGGTCGCTGTAACCATGGAGGCGAGACATTAACAGTGACTCCTATTTCAGCACTCAGACAGCAAACGTTAGCTAAACTGCAATGCTTGCGTTGTTCACGTCAAAGAATAATGAACGTGTCTATTATCAAAGAGAGAACTCATACTGACAGAAAACAAATCTTTCAACTATGTATAAATAAATAAATAAATAAATAAATAAAGAAAGGATGGATCCGACGGCTTTTTGGATCCGACGGCGATAAATATATGGATAAAAGACAGACCTACAAAGTACCTCTGGATGACGGCTGCTGACTCCACCTCCCTCTTTCTCCTCTTTCTCTCTGCTAGACACCGGAAGCCCAGCCAGGAGGCGATACGACTTTAATGCCAGCGGTGGCGTGGGCTCACTTAATGTCAGGTTAGCATTAGGGGTTAGAGCCATGCTCGTGATGGGGCAAGGTTAGCCTGGGGTTAGACAGGAGGACTTTGTTCTGGGTAGATATTTGGTTCAGCCACTAGTAGAGCCTCAAATTGGATTAAAGTATAAATGAACAGCTTTCGTGCTCATACACACAGCAAAGAAATTCCCAAACTGCTTATGTGACCTGTAAAGATTTGTGTGTTGTTTCTGGCTTGATAAGAGAAAACTCAGCCAAAGGTGGTGTGCTGGCCTGATCTTTTTTGGTTGACCAGCACCAGTTTGACCAAACGAGGAGACCATTGTGACAACAGCCCACAGCATGGCCTACGTATTTAAGAGCTTTCATTTCTCCTCCAATTCAATTGAATCAAAACGTTTATCTCACATCGTCAACGGACACACTCCTGCATTTTAACATGGAGTTACATGACTGATGAGTCCCTGAGAAACCATTCTGCGAGATATTTAACATGTCAAGACAATCAACTCGAAAAATGATAGAAATCTGCATCTGCCAGCATTCCCAAACCAGCCAAGCCAGCGACATATGTGTTTCCGGCTGAGGTAATCAGAATTATGCCGAATAGACAGGCCTATGAATTGTGCCTGCGAGCCGTTTCCTGAATCAAAATGCATGACTGCATTACGCTCCCCTAATGCAGCAACATCAATCTTTCCTTCTGGTTTGCAAACCAACGCAGCAACACATCTTAGATTTGGAGTGATTCATTCATATCAGCCCTGAAAAATTATTTTTACATTGGTTTCCTCGACTTTGATTTCATCTGTAACGTCACACACACAAGTAGATTCAGTGGGACTAGAAGGATTGTGAGGTGGGCTGTGGAGGGAAAGCTAGCAGCATCACATGCTGTCATTCGACATTTAAAGGGTATAAAAAAGGGGTACTCACGAAATCCTGTTGAGTGGATAGGCGGACCAGAAAAAAAGTACAGAGAAAGAGAGACAGACAGTGAGCTTAGATAACAACGTTTGCAGAAAGTGTTTTATGTGTGTGAGTGTGGTCACAGTGTACTTGTCGGATCTCGGAGTCAGTTTGACAGTAAATGTCACTAAATGAAAGTGTGTTACTGGTGAGACATCTGCTCTGCCATCTGTACTTGAGGTCACTATAGACTTCAAACTTAAATGTGTGTGTGTTTGCTTATGGTATTACTCACGCCTGCATGGTTGTGGTAGCTGTCTGAAAGCTGAACATGTTCTCTTTAGGGAACCAAGTGTTGTCATCTGTGAAGAAATAAGATATAATTGACCATTAGTACGGAAGTAATGATGCAAAGCTTCTGAATGTATATATTACAGTCAAACACAACAAACGCAATGGCACAACATAAAAACATTTACCTGGACACTTAAGCCAAATGGAATTGCATTAGGACAAAATATTACCCTAGTTAAAAAGGTTTTCAAGCTGGTTAGCTAGGCAGCTTCTGATGGTTGGCCGGGAAGAATTGTGGGGCATCCGCAAGCACCAAAACCACACATGCTGTTTTATTCTCATTCTGGAGAAAGTTAAATGCGCAGGCTAATGTTACATAATGGTATAAAAATTTGAATTTCTGTGCTGGTTTCTATTGTGTTTTTTTCAGCAGGGATGTTACCTGCTCAACATATATCATGCCCACAACACAAAAGAAAATCGAAAGTAGTTTGTAATGGGAATTGTATTGGTTTTAATGTAAACTATAACGGTGTCTACTGGAGTGTGATAAATTCTATTGGTAGGATGTTATATCCTATTGGAATAATTCCCAAAACACACCAAAATTCCAAAAAGGAAATATATAACTTTTCAATGAAAAAGCGATTGGTTTATAATGTTATTTTAATGGAAACTGTTAGAATTTCTGTAATGGTTTCTATTGGCAGGGTTACCTTTCTGTCAAAAAATATATATATTTACCGCAGTGACACATTTTGTTCCAAAGCGTTGCTCAAGTGTCCAAATGTTTTTTCTGAGCCACTGTAGTGATTCACACTGAGCAAAACACACACTTAGTCCACTCCACAGAGGGAGAGAGCACAAAACTCACACACAGGAGAGAGAGGAGAGAGAAAGGAAAGTGGAAACAATACAGACCACGGTACATCGAAACACATCGACGCCCCTGTTTTTGACTAAACCCCCTCCCCTTGTCCAGAGGCTCTCTCTCTCTCGCCCCTCCTGCTCTCCCCCTCTCACCTCGCTCCAGCCCAGTCACCCGGTCCACACTGCACATCCGCTCTAGTGGTGGCCGGCGCTGCTTGCCTGCCTCTCGGGTGCTGCTCTCCAGGTCCAGCGAGCCCTGGCTGCGCGACGGTGTCCCGGGACAGGTGTCGCACGCCAGGCCGCATTCCTTTCCCTCTCCCCAGCCGCGGATGTTGTGCGCGCTGACCGATCCCTGCAGAGGCTGGGAGAGGTGGTGGTGGTGATGAGGCGGTCCATGGTGATGGTGGGATGTTCCGGCGACACTGGTAAGTTGATGGTTGGTCATCCCGCTTCCTCCTCCGCCGCTGCTGCTGCTGATGTGATGGTGGTGGTTACCATGGTGATGGTTTCCACTCGCAGCTCCGCTGCCATGGTGGCGATGATGCTGTGTTGGAGACGAGGAGTTGGAGGAGGTGGAGGGTTGATCGAGCGCCTCTTTCAGTACCTCAAGCTCCAGGTTCTCCTTGCTCCCCCGGCCGGTCCCAAGCATGCCGCGCTCTCCGGTGATAGTGTAGACCCGGGCAGGCTGCAGGGAGCACTCCACACACTTCTGCTGGTCCTCCTCTGCTGAGAAGCTCCGCTCGAGCGACAGGCGGCTCTTGGAGGATGCGACCGGAGGGGGAGGTTCCAGGAGGCCGAGAGCGGGGTTAATCAGGCTAGGGTTGCTGGAATCCTGAAGAGAGTAGTTGTGGAGGTTGTTGTTCTGGGCACACAGGCTTTCTGGGGAGTCAGAGTCGTGGCCAATGAGGGTGTCAGAGAGTAAGTGATCTTAAACCAAACGTTGAGACAAATACAGAAAAAGGGAGAAATGAGTGAAAACGGGGAGATGCGGCAGATGAGGTAACAAACTACATTAAGAAGTAGCATAGTTCTTCATGAAAGATGGATGGGAGACTGCTAACCTCATGCATAGAGGTTCAAAGACAATATAGTGAACAGAAGAGGAGCAGAAAATAACAGCAGACATAAAAGAGGAATGGAGAGGTTTAGATCAGATGACTGACCTGATCCGTTGCGGTTCTCAGGATGAGTGTGAAGATACTCTCCAAATGCTCGGGCTGCTCTGCAAAGACACACAAATATTAACAACTAGTAAGAATAGAATGTCGATATAAGAAAATTCAGATTTTGTTGCATTTAAGTTAACCAGCATTGAATTAGAATTGGCTAGGAAAGTTGTATCCAGAATGGTACCCCAATGCATTGTCTGCTGTAAATACTGTAGCTTTTGGTTGACATATTTTCAAATAGAGAACTAGAAAATGTCATATTTTAAAGAAAATCAACAAGATTTATTCTTAGAATATACGTGGGTTACATTACATTTTTTCATTTATTCATTTAAATAATGTTATCCAAAGCAATTTACAAAAGAGAAAGCATTTAACACATTGCAATGAAATACACTTATTAGAACTAGAGAAGTAAATCTCCCATTGACTTTCCATAGTAGGAATACAAATGACTGAGTAAATAAATAGGGACAAATGAACTACTGAGGTGAACTACTTCTTTAAAGATGGGGTAACACAAGTGTTTCATGCATTCTGACTTCTCTACAATGTTAAGCGTGCTTGCTTCTCATGCATGACATGGTCACCTTGTCAAAAAATGAGTTGGACGTAGTATTTCTTTGCTCGATACACTCCCCCGGCGTTCTATTAGGTTTCGGAAAGTTAAAATGAAAATCCGTTTCGTTACCACTTTTCTTAGTGCCTTATTGGACAATTCTGCATGTGTCAACCTGCCAGAGCGAGAAGAAAGAGCACACGTCAACCTCCTAGAGCAAGAGAGAGAGAGCACTGCGTTCGCAAAGTTCAGCTGTGTTTGTTTGTTCACTGTATTTCCGTGTCCGGATTGTTATATAAACGGTGGATAAAACGCTGGATTTGGAGATCATTTGAAACTGCCCCAGCGCTAAAAAATGCCGGACATGAACCACAGACATATGACTCAGTTTCATTTACTGCCTGTGTTTTGTTGGCAATGGGTGCGCACGTGTTTTAGTATAACATGTATTATAAAATTCTGAAATTAACATGAACAAAAATGAATAAATGCTGCATTAGCATTGTAAGTACATGTTTGCTAATGCATTAACTAATTGTTAATAAATAGAACCTTATTGTAAAGTTTAACCATGAATTCTAAATGAATATTTAATAATATTATATATATATATACAAAAAGGGGTTATTCATGTGACAATTGTCCCACACGTGAAGGAAATAAAAACGGTTGATGCGTATTTCATATTAAAATCATACAACAGTTTCATCAGACGCACAGGCTGGCCTGAAGTTAACTTCCGTTCTGTGCTTGGATATAACCATTCAATTTATATTGATAATAATTGATAATAACATTTTATTGTATATTAATTGTATTTAATATTATTAAATACAGTTTTGATTCTTTGGGAGGTTTTCCGTAAGTTAAGTTTGGGCCACATAAGTTTTGTGTTTATTTATATTGTTACTGCTGAAACAGTCTATAGAATATTTATCCTATACCTCCTACCGATCGTCCATATTTTCGACACAGAAAATAAAGAGGTTTTACCCTGAGCTCATACTGTAGTTTCAACAATGGTGCCTTGTGCTCCAAACGTTTCTATGGGGTCAGTTTCGCTCCCATCGTTTTTCAGTTTGGAAACGACAGGCCCAGTGCGGGGTGCTCTTCGTCTCTTAATGTCACCTGCTAAGATGACATCGGCTTTGAGCTTAAAGGGCTTTCACAGAGATGTAAGTAATGTTCTGCATTGGGAGGTTTAAAAGCTGGACTCAAACTGGGAGTGTGCCACCGCCGCAGTGTGAAAGTTGAAATGACGGGGAGACATGTGGATTCGCATGTGACTGTGAAGAAAGAGGGCATATGCTCAAGAAAAAGATGGGAAGAGGAGGAGTGGAAGCATGCACGGTGTAATGTAATTGGTTGCTTTGTATAATGGTCCAAGAGAATGACGGAAAATGAGAGACTGGGAGGTTGAGAAGGAGACAATAAAAACATGAAGACAGTAATATATGAAAGGAAAAGGGGAGGACAAATGAAAACAGAAATGTATTCAGGTTTGGAACAATCTGAGGGAGAGTAAATGACAACTATTTTTGGGTGAACTTTCCCTTTAAGGGTCACATAGAAACCTAAGAGTCTTTGCTCTTTACATTTCATTAGCATATTGGTATCAAGATAATAGAATATCAATGGATTATTGCCTTCCACAAATGGTGGCTTTGGAACACGAACTGTGCAAATCTCCTGGTGAGTCATGGCATTTCGGGAAGCTGATTAATTCTTGTAGGAGACACGACTGAGGATTCCTTAATGGGATAAATAAGAATCTTTCTTCGCCCTGTGAACAAATATTTGCGCTCACCAACACATGCACACATACCTTCGATGTAACTAATGAAACAGTTTCAGCACAATATGTGGCCCACATAACCATATGCATTCCTGCATGCACCCAACACGAGGAAAACCCACTCCAATCTCAATATTGCAACCTCCTCCACAGAAGCTGTCACACGGCCTTCCTCAAGAGCCCCCGGCGGCTCACAGTCGCCTTCGGCTTTCCTGACGTAATGTTTAACGACGTGACACTTGTGACAGCTCTTTAAATTATTCAGTTTCGCCAAACAAGTAGATCATGCCTGCTTGTAATGTAACAAGCATCCTCCAATGCTTGAGGGTTAATTGGTGTGCCAGATTAGAAGAGGCACGTAATTGAGTGGGATGCTCTAGTGGCGAGCGGTCATGTAAAATGGCTGCACCTAAAGGTGTAAAAATAGATAATGACAATAGTCTTAAACACCTCCACTTTTGTCTTGCTTGCAACACGTAGCAAGCAGCTTGCTGCCTACAAAGGGAGCTGCTTTCTAAGGCACCATCTCATTAGTGACTGATTTCTTACGATGTACATAGTAAGCAACTTCTTGTGTCACACTCTGCAAGGAAGTCTAGACTTTCCATTGATTTTTATGTCAGCATGTTGCTAAGCTAATGCCTTGAAATTTGTGTTTAATGAAGTAAACGCAAATCTCTGCTGAAAAAAGGGTAGAAATGGGCATTGAGATTCTAAATGGATTTCATGGTTATAATGCTGGCTGACTTTAATGAGAACTATAATGGTCTCTGCTGGTGGTGTGTTGGATCTAAATGATCTGGCAGATAGGAACCAATAGAATACAATTCAGCAACTTGCAGATGACTGAAAGTATTACACTTTACTGGAATATGGTGAGCTGATGGATCATAATGGTATTTGTAATTGAAAACATTAGAATTAAAATCGTTTTTTTACAGCAGGGGAAATATTTAAATCACTTCACTTGTGGTACAGACATTTAACTTTAAAGATTGTTTTAACTTTTGGAACAGCCTCTGAAGTGTGCCTACGCTGCCTCCTTCACTAGGTTGTGGAATAGAAAATAAATCTCACCGTCTCTCTCCATATGGCTGGTGGGACTATAAGTAAAAGGTTATTTTCCAATCCGCTCTGATGCACTTAAATTTAACAGTTTCTTTTTCTGTTAGTTCTGAGCTTTGATTAACATCAGACATCCCAAGCTGGGAATTATCATATTAATAAAATATGAGAAGAGATACAAGAAGATGAGACAGAAGGAAATAAGAGAGGGAGAGGAAAAGATCATAGGAAATGAGTGGAAAGGGAGATAAATACAGTATATATAAGGAGAGAGAGAAAGAGAGAGAGATAAACAGACACAAAGAGAGACCAATAGGTAAAAAGAAAATAACAAAAGAAAGTCTGCATGCTACCAGACATGTGACGGAATAAAAATGAGGTCAGAAGGAAGGGGAAAATGGTTTAGAGTCTTTCAGAGCTGAAAGCCAGGGATGAAACTTGTGATTTTACAGGGTCAGAAGGAAAAATAAGAGGTGTAAAGAACAGTAAGCATAAATCCTATCAAATATGGTAAAAAACAGTGGCATCTAATTGTTTGTATATTATTATAGGACATATGAAAAATGTCAGGATTTTATATAAACATGTATCATTTTGCATTATTATTTTATTATTTAGCCATATTAATAGTAAAAGTTAATAAGTCAGCTATGACATTTTACAATTAGGTTTGTATCTCACATTAGTAGGCACTGTGAATCTATTACAGCTCCAGTCGTTCCAAAATGATTTGGAAAATTACATTTTCTATGTAATTTTGTTTGAGCTCAATTCACTATAATGTGTTTTTATTACATCTACTGAATCACAGACAATTCATCAATTCATCCTCTCTCTCTCTCTCTCTCTCTCTCTCTCTCTCTCTCTCTCTCTCTCTCTCTCTCTCTTTCCCTCACATTTATGGCGATTTTCCATGGACATAATGACTTTTACACTGTACAAAAATATATTTTATCTCTATATTTGTATCTCTTAAACCTCACCCTACCTCCACTCATGAATAAAACACAAGCAAAATAAGTTGTTGAAGCCCCTCTCAAACATGGCATCGTCGTAACTTGTGTTTATGCACAGAATGTCAGTTGTTTCGTTCAGTTTGCTTAACAAAACGACAGAAATAGAAACAAGGAAATGTAAATTAGGAGAAATATCCAACGTTTGACAACAATAACCAAAAAAGCAATGAATTCATTAACTTTCCATGTACTGGCGAAGTATAACATGATTCAATTAAACTCTCTGCATCTTCATTTTGAGCTGGGCAGCACCCTTCTTAAAAGGTAGACACTTCAGCGGCCTGCATTCAAGACGAGCCAGGGAAAACCAAACAATCAAGCATTTCTGAACCCTCTCTCACTGTTTTTGACACATTTTTCCTCTGATTCTTTCAGAGCTGGATTTCCTGAGCGCAGCAGAGGCACTTTAATGGCATGTTCTCGTAGGGCATGTTTTCATGGCATACGGGAGCTGAGCTTTAGCAAAGACCGCAGATTAAAATGTCACACTCCTTTTCTGAGCCTGCAAATCTGCCTGGAACCCTCCTTCGCCAAGAGCCCGTTTCTCTCTCTTTTGCATAATAGCAGAGACAACAATGTTAAAGGCGTAATCGCAGTGTCAGAGCTGTCCCGAGATCTTCATTATCTCAAGCAGTCTGACTAATTACAGCACATAGTCTCATCTCTGCAGCAAGATAATAAAACAAGCAGGAAGCATGTGTTTGTGGTGGTGGGGATGGGACAGGGGTTTCCCTAAACAGATCTATAATTAATACTGTTAAAATGCTAAGAATAAAGATTAAATGCTTTTCCAAAGTGAGGAGGTATTATCTAGGATTTTTTTCTTTTAGTGTTGGCTTATATTGGACTAATGATGCCTTACATACAATACTAACAGGTTAGACCAATTTATAAGAAGAGTTAACTCAGAAATATATACATTGTGTCATTATTTACTCACCCTTATACAGTTCAAAGCCTGTATAAGTACTTTCTATAGATCACAAAATGACCTATTTTATGATATTTATGATCTATTTGTTCTAGGGATAGTTGATCCAACAACAACAACAGCCAACCTGAATATGACTCTTTCGTGTTAGTCCAACACAAAAGAAGATATTTTAAGAAATGCCTCCATGGTTTTATGTCCATACAATGGAAGTCAATGGGGTTCATTGTTTCACGTTTACATTTATTAATTTAGCCCATGCTTTTATCCAAAGGCATTCTTCAAAATATCTTTCTCCGTTCATCGGAAACAAATAAATTAATACAGATTTGGAACAACTTGAGGGTGAGAAAATGATGACAGAATTTTGAAGTCACCAAGCTGATTCAATCTGTGGCAAAAAAACAACGTAAAAATCTTCAAAGTTCCCTGCTTTGATATTTAATTTAAATGTATGAGCTATTTGTATTATGCCACAGGCTGGTTAATAACAGTGTGATGCTCCTAGCGAGGAGTACTTCTCCAGCATTCAAGGACCAAAGATCAATGAGTCAGATCTCATCAGACTGCACACTGATAAACAAAAACACACCCAGAAGAGACTCCCCTCCCTCTCCCTATCTCAGACTCCCTTTAGCAAAGATGGTCTCTTCAGATGTTGCAGGCATGTGAGTATACGTGATGGTTCGTTAAAAGGTCCCACACATGTCAATGTGCTTCTGTGTCTGTTTAATGTGCCAGTTAGTGGTTATGCTGCACTGGTCTTACAAAGCAAAAATTGACAGTAGTCGGCTAAAGATTGTCAAAGTAGGGTTCCTTAGGAAACAATCCTCTATTCGTTCCTAGATTTTAATAGTGGTGCTTTACAACAGCCAGCCAAAAAAGAACTCAATGAAAACAATGATTTACTCATGTAGTAATTACTAGCGGCAGGATAATGCGTCCAGTCGGTTGTTATCGCAGAAAAAAACCCTTCAGTGTGTTACAAGAACCGATTCTAATCATGCAGATATATGAGCCTAACACAATGACAAGCCGACTGTACGTATTCGGTTATTTAATATTGATCATTATCATCAGCAAACTTGCTTCGGCTAAATTAGATTGTTAATTAGGTCGCTCAACAGATCACCCTTATCAGATTCAAGATCTTTATTGTCATATACACCTGAAATTATATTTTGCCGATGGGGTAGAATAGCAATAAATGTTATAATAAAGGTCAAACTAAGAACCACAATATACTACAGTAAATATAAAAGAGGATAAAATATAAAAGTAAATTTTTTGTAAAAATGTGGAAGTAAGTAGTATTTTAGTAAAGGAAAATGATTTTATTGATTTAAAGGTTTAACCTTAAATCAAATACTGTAGTGATTTTAAAAAAGTCCCTTCAATGATTTTCCTGCCATTAGGAGGCGGTGTGGCTCAGCCGCATGACGTCACCTCTGCACCTCTTTCTCTGGCCTCTGAGCTTTCAAGTGCACAAGTTAGTTTTGCAATGGGTTTATCTCGAAAGTAGTAGCTAAAGTCAAGGCGGGAAGATTTGAAACTGAAGTGACAGGTTTGAGAGGTTGTAGATGCCTATTTGTGGTTGCAATTCAAATTTGAATCAAGAAAAACCTGTAAATATGTGCAATGCATTTAAAAAAAATGAATATTTTTTTGAATCTTCAAATTTAGTCCACAAGTGCAAATCTCAACATTCAACTGCAGTTTTTTATTTTACAAGTTTTCACATTGGGGCCGTGAGTATATACTTCAGTGTACAGGTACAAATACTTACTTTACAAGTTCACAAATTAAAATCTACATGCTCTCAAGTTTTGCTACTGATTTACCTTCATAAAATACTCTCGAAATATAAATTACTCAAAAACTTCAGAAGACATTCACTGTAATAATATCCCCTTGTTGGAACAGTTGATGGATATACTGTATGTGCTTTTTGGTGCTTCAAAATTGCGGCACTATCCAATGCCATTATCAAGCTGGGAAGAGCAGGACATCTTTCAAGATTACTCAAATCTTGTATACGTATACATCTGATGGCATATGGGTGAGCAAGTTATGGATTTAAATTAATTTTAGGGTGAACTATTCCTTTGAATTGTAAAAATGGTTTGCTTTAATATCTGTGGTACTGTTTAGATGTTAAAGAACAGCTTGGATTGGAGTTTGCATTGCATTATAAATAATCAATTTTGTGATACACAGTTTCAAAAGACATTAGTGTCAGTAAATGATGACAAAATGTTTACTCTTTTGGTGAACTATTATCATATCACACTAGAGTGGGTCACTCACCCTATCTGAATAGAAAAACAGCCCAACCTAACAAAAACATGACATCTCACTAGTCGTTCAGCCTGTACCCAGCATTCTCTCTGGCAGTGATTTTAAAACTCTCTGACTGCTTATCCCTAAATAGCATCTCCCTCTAATTCTTCCATCCCAATTTTTCATCTTGATATAAGAAGCTGCAGGCGGTCCAAACAGAGTAGAACCAAAGTAATAACAAATGCAACAGTGGAATTATGTGATTATATTACCCAAGCTAAATCACAGTCAAACTGTAACCAAAACACTACTGTAAAAGTTCATCAAATAAAACTGTGCATGCATTTGTTGACTATGATGAGAGGACATGATAACGCAGCTGATGACTTAACAGATCTCAGGTCATAAAATGGGTTAAGCATTAAGTTGAACTCGACAGATTACTCGTGATTAGAATGCAAACGCTGTACATACCAGGCTCTCCGTGCTGAAACACTATCCCGGACAGACACCGTTCAAAACATGACTCAAATTCCAAAAACAAAGAAAAGCTCATTTCATAAGCCCTACAAAGAAAGATAAAGAAAATAAACACTGTTCCCCATTGGCTTCCATTATTTGGACACAAAACATTTCTCGAAATATCTTCTTTTGTGATCCACAGAATGAAAGAGTCAAATGCAGGTTTTGAACAACACGAGGGTAAAAAAATAACCAAATGTTTATTTTTGAGTGGACCCTTCAATTTCACAGATTATCGGGTTAACAAATTACCAAAAATTTGCATCATGTGATCAAGCGGCAAGGTTTTGAGATTTGGTAGTGCAGATTGAGAGCACGATGACCTCCTGTGCCAAGATGCTATTGTTCTGTGTGCATTCACAGAAAATAGTTCACCCACCAGTCTGTCTATTCAACAGTTCTGTGGCCATGACCCAGTGTCTGGTTGTGACAATACACCACAGATGTTCTTTACTCTAAACTACTTTAATTTACAGCCTAAAACACCATTACCAGCTGCCAGAGGCCAATGACTAATTTCTTTGCGAACAAGCCGCTTTTGCTGCAGGGCAGCACATTTAACAGGATCCACGGCACAACTGTGTGAAAACCAAACTGCAATTTGACTTGATTTTTCAAGGTAGTGTGCAGTCCCCTCTGTTTATGATGATACAGAGACCCCTAGAGCGTTTCCACAGTTCTCATTAATTCATTAGCTATAATAAGTCATAAAGAATTTATGTAAATTTCAGCCTATGATTACTCATGCATTCCCTCTTAATACACTGATATTGCATAACTCCATTTCTGTAAAAGGCATCAAAGGATAAGTTCACCCACAAAATCTCTTATTGTTCACTAACCCTAATGTCAGGTTTTCATTTCATGTCAGGTTCAATCATTTTTTATGATTTTTGGTTAACCACAAACATACTAGGGTCCAACCATATTTTACCCATGGTATTTGTTGTAAAACTATAGTAGTACAAATGGTAATTACTTTTCCAAAAAACATAGTTACCAGTGTCACCATAATAATAACATGGTTCATTATCCTAAAGCAGAACGATGTTCTGCAAACAGTTCTCTTTCCGTGTTAATAACAGCAATAGGAGTGAGTAAATGATCCAAAAATGTTAATTTTTAGGTGACCTACCCCTTTAACATGCTGTATCTGATTCCCTGTTCCATCGGTCATTTCTACTCGGCATGCAGAGCCGTGCACACTGAGACACCTGCCCTGCATACTAAACAGACGCTCGTTCATACTTATGACACACACACGCTCGTAAACCCAGAGGTGAAGGAAACCCATCCCATTCATGAATGAAACCAAAGTCTTTTCTCGAATCATACCGCTCAACAGCAGCATTTAGCAGACAAGGTCATTTGAATGACTGGAAAGACCATGTTGAAGTTTGTCTCAAATGCACCAATAGCAATTTATTACAAAAAACCTATACTGTAGAGGAACCTTAAAGATGGAATGACTCACAGCATCCCTGAGGTACCAGGCCCAGGGTACCAAAAAGGACAGATGTGATTGAAGGGCTCTAGTTATGTAAGCGCAGGGAAACAGAACACAGAATAATACCACAGAAGTTGATTTACAATTTAAATGAATGCAGAAAGACGACGTTAACTTGTTTTTTCTCTTGGTTTAAACGACAGCATGTTCCTCTCCGTTACGCTATAATTCGCAGTGACACAGGAACACCAAAGTACCACGAGTCATTCACGCATGATTGACGGAGACTTGCCTGTTGCGGGTGTATTAGCGGCGAAGGACAACCGTCAATGCCTCGATCTGCCCCTGAGAAACACGACTAAACGGCTTGTTAGTCAGCTCACGTCCGTGCGTAATTTCCAAGGTCCGTTAAGGAAATACATACGAGACGCGTGAAAGTTTACACGTATGACGCGCATCATTTTTACTGTCGCCGCGCGAGTTCTTCAAAAACGCATCCGTGCGCGTCAGGTACTGTAATAGTAATCATTTCTCCATTAGTCTTCATTTCTATTTCAATGATGCATGGAAATGTGGGCAATATGGGACAAGAACGGACACGGAACTTTACTGTGTGTTACCTTATGATCCCATTTCACCTAATTTCAGCGAAACATCCGAGACGGAATGCGGACTGATGCCAAAAGCAATACAATTAACATTCTACAGATACAAAATAGTGATGACATAAAAAATACACCTGTTTTTAAAACGACCAGTCTGTCTGACCAAGACCGTGACCTTTCTTTGTATCCAGCAGTTTTAGATCCTCCTCACGCCGTTTTGTAACTTCAGCGCGCGCAGGGCACCGGAGACGCACACGTACGATTGCAGAGCCGACGGCATTCACGCAGTGCGCGAGCGGGTAAAATCGGACACTCACCTAACTTTGGCCGCCACCGAAGAAATCGCATCATTTCTCAGATTCTTCCTTTTGGACACTGCAGTTCCCATGCTGGCATGGAAACGGCGCTAGCGAGAAGACAGCACATTCCAGATATCAATGCAATGCGTAAAAATGACGGAACGGGAAAATGCCTTCACGTGCGTGTCTGTTTATCTCACAAAAACCTGGAGGTGCTGCAGGACGGAGCACGCATCTGTGTTCTCCTGCTCGTGTCAACTAGTTCAAGACAAATACACGCATGAACAGATCCCGCCCCTTCTTTCTCGCTCCCTCTCTCTCAGCTCGCTTCATTGATATGTGTGGAAACACGGCTTTGAAGTGAGCGTGTATGGAAGTGGGAGGGTGTGGGGGTACAAGACAGGAAGCCCAACGGATCCGTATATGGCGAGACAACCCCTCCGATTCCACCCACTCATCAGGCAAGACCAGCGCCATTCGAAATGAGCTGGAGTGACCAAAAGGCATGCAGTTGTGCAGTAATGCAGAGGGATGATGCGAAATGTAAATGTTCTGTCTGTCTGTCTATCTATATTCATGATTTTTTTTTATTACTGCCAACTCATAATTCATTTTATCAGCACGTGTGTTCCCTGGGAATTGACCACTCAAGCTTGGCATTGTATGTGGCATGCTTTACCAATCGAGCTACAGGAAACTGGCATGCGCTCACAATTCCGTCGTACAGCAGTGTGCCCCCGGTCCATAACAACCCGTCAATTGTGTGTTATTTTCTGACTGAAGGAGACAGACAACAGACAGCTCATTCCCTCTGCTATAGACAGACAGACAGGTCAGAAAATGCACACAGTGTACATCAGTGACATAATGAACTTTATTGTATTAACATATTGTTTGAAGAGATCACAAACATCTCAGGCGAAAACGAAGGCTTTTGATGTATGTCTTACAGGGTGAAGAGGTACAAATGTATTTTACAGCGCGTCTGGGCTTCACTGTGGTGGATGCTGTTTTGAAGTAGATAATCTGAGGTATCTTTGGGGTCTGGGTGCACGTGGTGGGATTTTTAAGGAAGGCAGGCAAAGCAGGAATGAAAATGATAAAATAGTCTAGTCCTAACCTATTTAGATGTTAAAATGATAGCCATGGGGTAGTTGTTGTTTACAATCACTGCATTAAATTATCATTAAAAGCTTGTATATTTTTCTGACTATTTATATTTTTAACGGTGTCTGAATACAGTTTTACAACCATTTTGGGTAGTTGGTTTGACAGAAAAAAGAAGATACATCTAAAATAATATAATAATATAGAATTAATAATATATAGAAGTAACAGTTTGTTTTCTAAATGATCCATAAGACACATGATACAGTTTATTTGTCAACTAGCCTACCCATTGGTCACAGCGACAGTCATTTTACTTTGAAAATATTATCTGTAATTTCTGTAATTTGAACCTAAAATATTAATATCAAACCAATAAATTACTTCAGTTCCGAAACTTTTTCCTAATCTAAACCTTTTTCTGTCTCCAACTCTTTCTGTATTGGTTAAAAAACGGAAGTCACCTTTAGTGTACTTTGATGATATGGTCCATTGGTTGTACATATATTCTCAAGAAACGTCCTGAAATGCAAATCTACGACAATCACATTACCTAATGCACAAACACACAAATAGTTGAGTTTGACATTGAACTTGGGCTTTTGTGTCTTATTGGGTTTGATTATGAAGAGGGAATGTTAAAGCACAATGTCTGGAAAGGATGCCCGCATACCTTTTGTGCTCTAGACAAAGTTCCCATTCTCTCGTTCTCTCACACACACACACCTGGCAAATTTAAGGAGAGGAGAGCTGCTTTTCTCCATCACTCCATTTCCGTTGTTGTGCCAATTCACCAACCGTATAACACAAACAACCCAACAAGGTCAGCCAGCATACTCACTACATTACTTCACTGTAGCTCACAGTCGGCCAGAATTGTTGTCAAGGTCCATAATGTTTGTGTGTTAAAAACTACAAATAATGCCTTTTGAAATCTCATAACCTCCCACTGACACTGTAAAAGAAGCAATCCTTAAAACCTGTTGTGAAAATCGCAACCGAGAGCCCCTCATGTCTGCCACTTGCATAATTCAAAATTACGCAATAATAAGCAATTACGTTGCAACAACAGGCAAATGATCTAATTCAGTTAGTCATCGCATATAAGCATATTCGACTGAATTATTAAAAAACTCACTTCTATTCAATTATTTCCGAGCTTCAAAAGAATCAAATACTTGCTACTCCAGGTACAAGGTTGTCAAACATGCTCAAAATCAAGTAAATAAAATAGTAAATAAAACACAAGCTATAAGAAAAAGAAAAGTCTTCATCTTTAAAGAAAATAAATACTGTTGCCCTACTGTAGTCTGGAGCAAAGATACACACTGCTGATATTCCTGGGTAATGATGGAGGTCTGTTTACATTACTTTAGACTCATCATTACCTCCAACCCTCCCACTAATGAAATGGTAATGACGCAAAAGAAAAGACACCAAAAATAAGCCTGTAAATTTGCTCGGCTGTGCAGTAACCCATTACAATATGTAAAATTATCAAGATGACATTCACAAACAGTAAAATACAGGAAATTCACACATCGTCATTCGTACATTCGTCATCATTGAGAAGGCAACAATGTTGATTTATTTAGAAACCCAGTATGTCCACATCATTAAAAGCATAATTACAGAGCAGATCCCCCTGTCACCTTTTGAGTCATATCTCCACCTCTCCTCTGAAACCTGTCACTATTGACCCTGTTTAGTCACTAAGGTCTGACGACAACGGAAGAAACGAAGTTTTAACCACATCCCCATGACTGTTGCTGGACGGCATTACAATTGTTATTTATTGGTCATTTTCATAGCATCTTAAAGGGACAGTTCACCCAAATGAAAACCAAAATACAATAAATGAAAATGGATCACAACCTTATATCTATCTAGTCCAAAGAAAAAATGGATAGTGATTTATAATGCCAAGCTCTGCAAAAATACTATAATCTTTCAGCCACTGAACTAAACTAAAGAATTATTTTCATTTTTTAGAAAAATTATAGCTATGTGTTTAGGTAAAATTATCATTCTTGTTTCATTCTGTGAACTAGTGACTACTGATTCCCAAATTCCAAATAAAAACATTGTTTCAGAAAATGAAAATGGAGAAACGGTCAAAATAACGGAAATCGATTTTTTAGAGCTCGAATACTGCAGTGGAAACAAGTTCATATTCACTTTTAAACAATACAACTTCAAAAATATTTTTTTATGTGATAACTGTTATTTTATCACATGTCATGCTGTCAGTCTATCTCATTGCTGTTGGATTGTTACTGGAATGGCTACAAAACATCCAGAAAGGTTTCCCACGGCTGTGTATTGGGGTAGGAACCAAGCCATGTCTAGGACCCAAGCAACATGGTATTATCATGACTGCATGTCAATGCATTACGTACGTACATATGTCTTTCAGAAAATGTGAAAGTTCTAATTGTACTCTGTAAATAAAGAGGATCCTACAGTATAACCAAAAGCTACTCTCAATGCCTTCATGGCCTTTTACTAAGGAGTGTGCCGCATAAGATCACTTGAGTGCGCAACATAGGACGCTTCAGACAAAAATAAAATGACTCCTTCAGCAAAGGTCAAACCCTCATTGAACTTCATTAAACTGATTCAAGCTGACAAATGCACAACAAGCAAAGCAAAGAGTACACATCCACATGGTAACAAGTTGAGGTTGCCAGCTGCCCAGGGTTGAATCTAACCGAACTGTATCTAATGCTTAAAGTTACATATTAGAATGGAAAACAAATCTAGAGATAAACTTATTTTCCAAAAATGAAGTTGAGCCCGTCCCTTATGTCCTGTGATGAAGTTAGCAGCACCACACAGATCCATCTAGTCAATACATTCTTCAGTATTATTGCCACAGTTGTAGGGATTTTGACTACAGTTCAGCACAACCAAATGAAACTGTAAATCTTCACTGACTAGACGTTCTCGTTCTTCAAGGCCACTGGGTGAGACTGCTGACTTCAATGTACAATGAACAATATAGTATCTGGATACTTAAACAATTCTTATAAATAAAGAAATATTATGTCATTATATAACAAATATATATATAAATATATTGTTTTGTTTTAGTTTTAACACCATTGTATTAGGTTTTACGTTAAAAACAATTGAATGGTTTACATTCTAAATTAGAATTTATATGTAATATGTTATGCTTGTTCAATTCAACTTAACTTAATTCATTAAATGACTTTAGTTGTATCAGTGTGTCCACCGAGAAGTAAATTCTGCCAGCGTACTGCATGTTTTTTTTCAATCTTTTCAAACAGAAACAGCGTTTTTTCCCCATGCTCAGCACTGGCATTTAGTTAGTACAGTATTTGTGACCCTGGATAACAAAGCCAGTCTTAAGTAGCACGGGAACATTTTTAGTAAAAGCCAAAAATACATTGTGTGGGTCAAAATTATAGATTTTTCTTTTATGCCAAAACTCATTAGGATATTAAGTAAAGATCATGTTCCGTAAAGTTATTTTGTAAATGTTCAACCCAAAATATATGAAAACTTTATTTTTGTGAGTGGATGGCCTGCTACAGTGCCTCGGATTAACAACTTCAAAGGCGATTTTCTCAATATTTAGATTTTTGCACCCTTTACTTCCAGAGTTTTACACTCTTGTATCTCCACTAGATATTATCACATCTTAACATCCAATATATCAATAAAAAGCTTAACTATTCAGCTTTCAGTTGATGTAAAAATCTAAATTTCGAAAAATTGACCCATAAGACTGGTTTTGTTGTCCAGAGTCACATTTGAGTAGAGATAACATATTTCTAATATGTGGAACCACTGTCCATAATTGAATCAAGTTTAAAGTATAATTCTTTTCACTGGATTTCATATTTTATATCTGTGAATATAATTTTTAGTTGTGATCTTGATGTCCATAAACATCCACTTTAAGAGTCCAACAAGGTCTTGGGCATCTAATTCACACCAAGCGAGAACCTTAGAGTACCGAGCCCAAATCAATCTCTGTTTTTCCTCTCAGAGTGAGTAAACCCAGACGCACGCATATTCTCATAAGCGGCAACCTAAATAAAAGTGCATGCACATACAAAATGAGTCTTGTTATTAAATTAGAACATAATATATGGATCCATCAGGCTTGGGTCGAACTCAAACACAGGTCCCATCGGGCTCGGTTTACCCTCTAACAAGTTTACATTCACATACAGTGTACGCACTCACGCAACGTACAACCTCTCTTACAATAGCCTTTCACGTCGTGCCAAAGCCCCAAAGGTCAAACATTCATCACCGAACAAGCCAAGTATTTTTTTTCTTCTAAAAAACTCGAGCAATGTCATCATTTCTGCAGCGGCAGGATGGGCACCATTCGCTGGATTATCCTGCCAGAGAGAGGGAGTCCTCGCTCTGTACGTGAGCCTCATGCCTATCAGCTCCTTGTTTCACCTTGGCACATACCGCAATAGCTTATGGATGAAAAGCAATGGCTTGATGTGTGTGTGTGTGTGTGTGTGTGTGTGTGTGTGTGTGTGATTCACATGCAAGTACCGGTGCGCTGATATCTGCCTGTATCTCACTCTCTGACTTGAAGCCGTAAGAGAATGATTCATGGTGTAAGGAGATTATTGCTTTACACTCTCTCACCCTTGCCTGCTGTTGGCTGCATCCACGTGGCCTGATTCCTGGCCGAGGGGTGGGGAGCAATAGCTGTGAGAAAGACAGAACAAAAGACAGAAAAGAAGTGAAGTTAACAGTTTTTGTTATTGATTGAAAACAGCAAATGAAATCAATTCCAAAGCGCTTTATATTTTACATGTCTGTATGACATGCTGAGATCAGTTAATGGGTATTTTTGCTAAAGAGTTGGTGGATTGAATCAGGTCTTGAATAAAATATATATTTTGAATATGTGCAGTGCTGTGACACAAGACTGATTGAACGATGAAAGAAGTTAAATTTTTGGGTGAACTATCCCATTTATTCCAGAGATTCGCTATTCTTAAGTTTGACCTTATGCCTTCCTTCAGTGTTTACTCTCTCTCTTACTCTCATCTTTACCCGTTTTAGAGTTCCTTGTCGGAGTGCTGGGACGGGCAGATGCTCATCTGTCTAAATGTGACTTTGTGAGGCATGGTTGAGAGACGGCTGTGCTGCCTCAGCCGAGCGCAAGGAGTAAATGAAAGCCTGGCGGCTCTCCTGTGTGCTGACAGATGAATTATTGAGCTCTGTTTACCCAAACGAAAAGTGTGCTCGCACAGACTGGGGAGAAACGGGGAGAGAACTCGGCGCACCACGGCTAGGGCTAAAAAGCTGCCTCGGTGCACACGACTGGATACAAACACTAATGATGTCATCAAGGCCTGTCATGCTTTTCCACACACGGATATTGTCATAAGGGTTATATTTCAGTATCTGTCACAATAAGTGTTTTCCTCTAGCACCCACTGTAGTTTAAATTATTCAAATAAGAATGTGAATTCTGTCTTAAAGGTCCAGTGTATGAAATTAAGCGGCATCTAGCGGTAAGGTTTTGAATTGCAACCAACGGTTCAGTCCAACGCTCGCCCCTCCCTTTCGAAGCACTACGGTGACTGACACAGGATGTCGTCACGATTTAGCTTTTTTGTCGGAGTAGTTTGTCCGTGTAGGGCTACTGTAGAAACAACATGGCCAATTCCATGTAAGGGGACCCGTGGTGTATGAAGATAGATATAGCTCATTCTAAGATAATAAATACATACCGCTTCATTATGTAAGGTCTTTATACACCTCCGAAAAGCTAGTTATATATATTATATTGCATTTCTGACAATAAATACTTCAAAAGATTACACACTGAACCTTTAACTAAATTTCCAATATCATATTATCAGTGTGTTTCCATTGTGACAACTTACCCAAACAGTCTGACAACATGCCCCGCTATGTGTGTTCAATTAGCTGTTCAATTATCTTTTTCCTGGCGAGAACGCAAACTATTTTTGCATGCAAGTTTTAAAAACCTCAAAAATACACTTTTATTAAAAATAAACGGGAATTGCTCACAGGTACAAAATGTGACAACTAGCCCCGGAGATTCGCAACCAATTTACTGCATGGCTAATAAATGTCTCATTTTGGTTCCATTTACTTTCATGCAGGTGGCGGTTAGGTTTAGGTGTGGGGCATCAGTATTGCTCCGGTGGACTAATCGTACATTTTTTGTACCATTAACATCACACAAATACATCATATGTAAAATGGTCATAAATCCCCATGAGATCAGGCTGCCATATGACAGGAACTAACAAACACCCGTACATACATACATACTGTAGATATGTGAACATTATTCTTTCTAGTTTTCCCACTCACATACACACACACACTTTAAAGTGCACATATGGGCTTGCTGGCAGTGTGGTTCACTGTGTGCTTTTATGTCCATTTGTGTGGGTGTGTTATGTGCGGACCTTTGTGTTATTGAAGACCGTTGTGTCTCATGTCTCCTGCAGTTTGCAGGGAACAGGAAATGCTGTGCATTCGTGATGACCCATATACCCTCTGGTACAACACGGCAAACGGGGGAAAGACACTGACAAAGGCCACGCTAATCAAATCACACCTGAACCCACAACTCAGCCAAAAGGGCAGAACTTCTTGATCTTTCTGCTGTCTGGGGAGAGAGCTGCTTAGCAGTTAAATAGAGTAAATCCATGCCCGGAAAAACATTTATTATAGATAATCGTGCATTTGGAGTCGAGATGGATTGTGCCTGCAAAAAGTCATTTTGGATAAATAAGAGCTAAAAT
Source organism: Barbatula barbatula (assembly GCF_947034865.1). Taxonomy (NCBI): domain Eukaryota; kingdom Metazoa; phylum Chordata; class Actinopteri; order Cypriniformes; family Nemacheilidae; genus Barbatula; species Barbatula barbatula. Next base: position 4,520,377 of record NC_136785.1, read on the forward strand.
CAACATCATTGTAATAAAAATAATTGTAAGATTTTCAGATGTTGCAAAAATGATCACAGCCCAGTGATGTAATTCAAATTAACATGCAATAAAATCCTGCGACTCCATTTCTGCTGAGAAACGCACAATTTATGTATGTCAGACAGCAATCCAAAGATTTCCACAGGAACCATCTAACGATGAAAAAACGAAAAAAGCCAATTTAATATGTCCACGAAGAACATGCCAAGACTGTGACAAAACAACCACACACATTGATTTTATCTATTCGTTCTGAAGCCCCCGGTCTTTGACGTCCCCTCTCTTCAATAAAATGGAGTAACAGATGCACCCTCAGTGCTCCCGAACAACAAATGAAGGTTTTAGTGAATTGTTTGAGTCCAGGAGATGGGAAGAGGATTGGCGGTAACAAAATGCTGCCTCTCGCTGAACAAGTTCAGGCATGGCACATCCACTTCAATACGCCACAGGGAGATTGAGTAAGATCCTGCCAACGCAGCATTAGGAAGACAATATCTGATGGAAAACAATGTCAAGAAATAAAAGTTTATAGAGAAACAGCAATGAGAGAAGAAAATAGATAAAGGGGTCATGTCATTTTGTATAAAATCATTTTGTGGGTTTAAACACCTGCTATTTCTTTAGATGAATGTCTAGTGTATTATATGTAGCGACATCTAGTGGTGAGGTTGCGAATTGCAACCAATGGCTCACTCCACCCCTCCTTCCTTTCAAAGCACTATGGTGGCTGACAGCACCAAGATGTCGTCAAGTTTTCACTTCATTGCCGTTGCAGATAATGTATTTTAAAACTCACTCTTTAGTTAAATATATATTATATAGCAATACTTTAGATCCTTCAAAAAAATTACACATCACCTTTAGGATACTTTAGTTAACACACTTCATTAACTCATTTAATAATGCTTACCTACACGTTTTGTCCTGTCTTGTCCAGTATGTTTAAGACATTGTGACAGGTTACTGAAGCAATAGGAGCTGTAGTGGTTACTGTTAAGATCAGCGAATGTGAAAATGCTTCTAATAAATCAGATGATAAGCTGAAAGCAGCTAGATGATGCTGAACTATGAAGGAATGTGGCGAAATTACAAATGACAAACATTAATAATAATTTCAGAATATCAGCCAATTTGTTATCAAACTGTGTTTGCTCGAATATAATAAATCACTCATTATCACCTCTGTCAATGCTCTCACCAAGGACTCCAGACTGCAGGCAGTGCAAGGAGATGAGGGATGGAGACAGGGCAGCTGGAAAAAAGAATAATGATGAAAGTGTCATTGTTATTGCAAAGTATGATCACATTAATATACACCAGCTCCATGTGTTAGAATCATAGTGTTTCCAAACAGGAACCAAAGACAAACAGATAAGGAAGGTTTTGTATCGTTGTGAAAGAATCAGGTCAGAATTTGTTATAATGAGACGTGTATTAAAAATCATCTCATCTCCATTTGGTCTAAGAAAAGACGAGGTGTTTATACAGCAGTTTGTCTTCGCATATAGCTCACATGGTGCGTGTGTGTATGTCTCCGTGTGATGCCTAGTGCGTAGTGGATCCGTTTTTAGACTTTTTATGCGCAGGGTGACGCACTTTCGCGAGGGGCTTGATGCACAGAAATAGTCTCAGACCTGCAAAAATAGAGCTAGTGTCTGATTTCATCCGCAGGTGTGAACCTTCCTGCAGATGTTTCAGCATTTAAAGCGAAACAAATCAAGTCTTTTTGTTCCCTAGACACATGGACACAAATGAATACATACAAAGAGTCGTGAATAAAGACACATGGGAGAGTAATAGAAACAAAGAGAAAGAGAGAGAGGCAAACTCAAAGTCTTCTAGCACAAACAGATTAGTGCACCCCAAGGGTCTAAAAGGATTAAAGTAAAAACTTCAAATTGTAAACAAGGAGAAAGAAGTTTTCGTTTTAAATAATGACGCATCCCTTACACAACAGTACTTTGGCAGTGATGATACAACGGTAATACTATGGAGTACTTATATAAACCCTTAAAAATGGTGCTACTTGATGCAATAGAAGAACTTTATTGGCTGTATGGGTCTATAAATAACATCCGGTGAACCCTTTTGTTCTTTGTACTGGAAAAGGTTCATAAGACTATAAAAAGATGTTTATACGGTCTGTGGGGACATTGTGTTTTTATGGCATCGCTAAGAAGAACATTTTGTAGCACATTTGTTTTTAAGAGTATATATCACCATGATACTAAAGTAAATTATTTCCGTATTCATACACAAAGACAGTCCAAGGTATTTCAATGGATAACTAATACCTAGCTACGTATAGGCGCCACACATTCAGTGACTTTTAGTAAAGTTACCGTGTAAATATTTTGTATCACATTTATGTTGTGAATTAATGTCAAGTATATATGGAACAGATGCTTTTGGGACAAGGATTATTATCATGTTCGTGAACACAATGAAGTAGTAATTTATATAGTTACAAAATCAGCAACCCCCACAAAACGCAAAGCTGTCTCAAAAACACATTTTACACAGCTTTGAACTATAATCTTTCTCAACGGACCAAATGCGACGGACTCTATAGGTGTCTACAGTCAATATCACTTTGGGTGAAAAATTATGCAAAATCTAATTAAATGTGAGCATCTGAAAACCTAATTGTAAATTTCGACAGTGTTAAACTAACTGATCATTTTTTAACCGAACTATTGGTAAGATCAAATGAAAACAGTACAGAAATAATAAACAAACCCGGAATATACCAGAAATGCAAAACCAGCAACAGCAAATAATAAACAGATCAATAAAACAATACAATAACACAAAATCTGATCTAGCAATGCCAATGGCAGTGCTAGATGCAGAGAAAGAGACTACATTTTGTCGAAATGAAAATACCAGTCACCTGCCCTAGATTTCAACAAACATTAATAACTGTAATTACCAACATGAAGATGAGTAAGTCATTAATGGAGCAGAAATGAGAGTGGAAGTGTGCATGTGCGAGTAGGAGAGCGAGAGAGAGAGAGAGAGAGAGAGAGAGAGAGAGAGAGAGAGACCAAACTAATAAAGATGCTGTGCATGACCCCTGCAGCCCTACTTTAGGAACCAACATTTCACATACAAAGTGTCCATTCCAGCAACAAATCCTTTCATGGGTGTGAATGCCCCTATAGTGAGGCAGTTTCTGAAGAACACACGCCACGATATCAGTAACAGCAGACGGCTCATCTGGAACATTCCGATTAACTGGATTTAGAGTGGACCCAACGATGCAAAAACCAGGACAGAGTGACCACGAAAACCATTTTAAAAGAGTCGATTGGCCAGAAGCTCAACCACTTTAAAGTTGAAACAAAACATCTTTGATAAACAAAGCAAATTGTGAACGAGTAACCAACTAACAGATTTCATCAGTCAGTTACTCATCGATTGAATTATTTATTTCATGTATTTGACAGGCTTGATGAGCAAGATTCATTAATATGAATATGGGATAGAATGTTGTTAAGTGATTTTATTTTCTTCACATAAAAATAGCTGCTCCCTAATGATAGAGGTTATAGAGTCAAGATTTCACTTCACTCAGAAAATGTTGAATCCATATCGCACATGTAAACGTAATTTTGTTTAGCTCTTCTAAAATGATAATCACACATACCTGTACATTTACTCTCATTTGAAAGTAGCCCAGAAATGAATCTCACCTGTTATTACGCCTCGACAAAAAGAGAAAAAATGATCGACACAAGAGCTGAACTGATTTTTACATTTAGTTTTGAAATAAAACCATTGGCCTCAACATTAAATGATTTCCTCAATGATTCTGAAGCTGAAGAGAAAAAGAAAACACATTTTCATCTAAATTGCTCTTTTGGCCTCTGGCAATTATATTTTTATTTTACTCATTTCAGATTCCGAGAACCCTGGAAGGCGGAGGACCACGAGATTGTCTCTCCTGCCGTTTACCATTAAAATGTAGCTACCATTCCTCCCTGTGTTTCTAACCTAAGCCAACATTCCAGGTTCAAAACAAGTTAAGCTCTATTGGATGGCATTAATAATTTTGACTCGTCCTTGAGATTGCAAAAACAGATCAAATGTCCCATTAACGCACTTACAATGGAAGTCCATGGAGCAAGGAATTCTGGAGGGTTTAAAGCTAATCCTTTTGTTAAAGAGTCCAAGAAATCAAAATGGAAGTTTTTGTGCTTTTATGTATGAATATGTGAGCCTTAAGAAGGTCTATAAACGTGTGTTTCAAAACATTGTTAAAATTCACATTTAGAAGATGAGCATTCAAAACAGTTTGGATCAAAATGGATCAACGATTTTTATGACATCATTCTGCACTTCCGCTTCTAACTTTGCCGACCAATCAAAAGCTCTTGAAAATAGAAAATCTAGCGTCCGCCTATGCTATTGGCTGTTTTAAAAGTGCTTCAGTGGGTGTCCCAGATCAAGAAAATGTATTTTCTAATATAAAATGTAGCTAATTCATACTTTTATTGTTAGAGCCGCAGTTTTACAGCTAAAAACTGTGGTCTGATGCATAATTGTTAATATTCTTTGAAATATCTTTTTTGCTCTGCTGGAAAAAATATGATGCACGTTTCAAATGACGGTGGTGATGGTGGTGAATTATGACAGAATTTTTCTTTTGGTGAACTATCCCCTTAAGGATCACACTAGTCTCCTATTATAAAATGATTTTGTTGGTATATGACATGCCACAGATCTTTAACGTCTATTGATCCCGAAACGGCACAACACACACATGCGAATGTCCTGCACTTTCTTCTATTTCTAAATATTTTCAAAAAGAAAAAAGAACATCTAATGAAGTACACTGACTTGTTTGTATTCAATAATGGATTAACAAAACTCAAGACCCTTTTCACGCTGCCTACTCGATGTCATCAGACGCCAGAGAGGTTTGTTATTTCTAAAGAGCTAATGTACCCACAGGGCCCACTGATCTAGGTACAGGAGTCTGTGTGTCAGTATACAAGTGCGTCACAACTAGAGGGGGATCCAATTTTTGTAGCGCAGTGACCCACTTACCTGTTATAACCCGATTTGATTTTAAAGGACAGGAGATGAACGAGAGAGAGAGAGAGAGAGAGAGAGGGTACAAGACTGCAACAGTATGTCAGTGTAGCAGAAAGGAAACGACAGTTAAATATACTGAACACTGGCACATTTGTCAGTAGGACGATGTGATCAGTGTCTATGTAAGTGCTGAACCGCGCAGTATTGTTCTCTTTGTTTCGTTTGTCGATCAACCCAAACATATTAGAACACACTGTCCTGTGTCCTGCTCATCTACCAATCCCTAGCTTTCATTTTTAATAGACCAGAAAGATTATCCAACATCTCTCTCTCTCTCAAACACACAGATTTGTTTCATTGTATCACTGAGAACATCTCATAGGTGTTGTTTCCAAACCAGGCTAATGATGTCTGCTGCAGCTATTTACCTTGCATGAACCTTTTGACATTACATTAAAGTCCCCATGAACCAGAAGTTGCGATCGTAGAAGGGAAGGAGTGTGGTGAGAAGGGCAGGACGAGAGCCGATGGGGAACTGCGCGTGCACCAGTCTCGCATCTCTCACGGAGGAGCTCCGGAAGCATAAGAGAGGAGCGACAACATGGAAAGGCGAGAGAGGACCAGGCCTGGACTTTATGTTGTGTTTGTATGGCATTTTATGTTCGTTTTGTTGATTGTTTATTTTATTAAAAGTCTGTTTATGTTCGCCGGTTCCCGCCTCCTTCCTTCCTTAATGAACTGTGTTACAAGGAGTTAGCGGATGCTCCGGCCAAGCCGTCTAATTGACGTCATTTGAGATGGATAGTGACTTTAGGGCGGAGGTGCATTTTCAGATTACTGAAGATTATAAGAGTACATGAATTAAAAAACAAAAAAAAACATCAATGTGTGTGACCCACATTGATAAGATATTTACTATAAAAACTGCAATATTTCATGAAAAAAAATAAGTCATTTTTAATTTCACTGGGACTTTAAAGTTAAATATCACTGACACTGCTGTCCTTCTGAAACCTTGTATTTCCTTATTTCAAGTCATTAGACACCCTTTACGTGTCACTGGGTTTTGCAAATATCTAACCAATAAAAAGTAGTAAAATAAAAAGCTTTGTATTTGATCATTTAAAAAGTATAGTGTTTTTTTTTCTATTTCCTGAAAATTTGGACATGGGAGGATTTGGCAGGACAGTGATGCTATCATGTGTTTTACTTCTGAGTTTTATTCTTCAGTGAGTGCAACCTAAATAAAGTCATCCCCAAAAAGTTGTCAGGTTTTGCTTACGTCTGAATACAAATCGTACCCCAACATACGGTTATCTCGTTCTCCATTTACTCATGTAGTCCATGACCCATATTTCTCCTCACATCCTCATTCTTTAGGCTACTGATCCGTATATTCTTAAGGGAAAACAAGACAATGCATTAACAGGCTAGCAGAATATAAAGGTGCTGCTTCGATGCAGAGAGAGGTCACGGTCAGCACGTCGTCTATCAGTCTGACAGCAGCTGAACAAGAGAGTAAATAACTGTCCGTTATCTGCTCATAATAACCACACAAACAAAGCTCTCGTCTCTGACATTGCTTACATCTGCTACGTAACGCCACCTAGCAGCTGAGACACATAACAGTTACTCCGTTGTCATGATAATCAGCCGGGACATCCAACAGAAATGAATTGCATCAGCACTGCAAAAGGTTGTGGGTTCGTTTTACAGGGGACACACCAAAAAATCATAAACAGTATAACACGAATGCACTGTAAGACGCTTTGGATAAAAGCAACTGTCATATTCATAAATATAAATAGCCTACTCCATCAACAACATACCTTTGACTAAAATGATCTACAATTGAAATGAACGGAGAAAGGTACAGCGCTTAATACAGTGCTCGCACTTTGCAAGCAGTGTAAAATACAAAGGTGAATACAGATAACCTCTCTTTCTTGTTAGTCACATATTAGTATGCAGAAAACGGCATTATTATCACTGTGATTCACATTGCCAAGGCACTGAACCTTCCCTGAGTTCTGACATTTTAGATAAAGATCACCTTTAATAGCTTCTCTTTCATACATCCAGACACATTCTTCACCTTTTGCCCAAACAATGTCATCTCTCATAGTCTTATTAGCACTTCTGCAAACTCACAATATCTGCTCAGTTAGTGTATCGGGTAGCCTCCGGGACTTATAAAGTTTCACATTTGCTTGACCATCACTAAAACAAGCAGATCTAATGCGCATTTCAGGGAAACATATCATTAAATGTGTCATATATCAAGGTAAATAAAGTGATAAATGTCTTAACGCGGAGAAATAATTCTGCATGCATTAAAATGTATATCTAGAAGTAACCAAACCTAATGCCCGAGCATCCATATCTCATTTGTCCTCACCGCACTTCAATTGAATTGCAGACCACGGGTGACAAAGATACATGGTACCTTTAAAAATAAAATAAAACACTGCATTTAAATAACACACTGCCATGGCGAAAGGTGTTTGTCCATGACAACACTGAGGTGATGCAGAGCAGGTGCTATTTTTTAAAAGAACAGGCCTGAGCATAGCAGAAACAGAATAGGCAGATACAAAATGAACGAATAAAACCTGTTGTCCTGGACTTCAGAGGCCTTTGGATTTAACTCTATTTATTTGTAGAGCATCTGCAAAAAGGACTCAACAGACCACTGAAGGCAGCAAACTAAGACTCAAACTAAACTTAAGAGACATTTGATTGAAAATGAGATATTTTCATTAATATATATAAAAACATCTTTAGATTTTCAAAACCTCTGATGGTGGATTTAAAGGGATTCTGTCATGTAAAACAAGCCAAACGCCTGTAGGAACATAAAACTGTATAAAATAGATCAAAGCCCAACTGATACACCCTCCACCCAAGTGCCCATGCAAAACACACATTGAATCTGTGGGTACGTGCACGTGCAACATCACCCATTAATTCGCCAGACGTGATCGGTCCCTTTGTTCTCACTACACCAAACTCACTTTAAAAGTCTTTAGCCTTCAATTTGCTGTGAAGTAAATCTCACGTGTAATGGCCTGCTGAGGCCGTTTGGCACAGAGCAGTGATCGAAGACGGCGAAGTCTCCATTAAGCAGAAAAAAATACTAAGGCCTTACAGATGAATTCCATAATTCATCCTCATAATTATCGAGTTCACACGTTTCCTGGAGCGCAGCATTCAGCGGGTAAGCATGAGCCTCCCTGCATTATGCCACATCGACAAATAAACAGATCTCAAATGCCTCAGTAGTCTCTGAATATAACTCGGAACAAAAGCAAAAATACAGTTTAATAGAGATTAGCATTTTAATAAGATTGCAAATGACACCAGGCTATCATGTAAGAGAAAAACAATTGCTTATTCTTGTTTGTTAACGTCTGTCTCGTCCAGATTTTTGCTTTGGAACTGACCCGACTGTCCACTTAAATAAACTGACTGTCACAACAATTGCTAGCTGTATGTATAGCTATTGGCCCATAAACGATTATTGTTCCAAAATTATCAAAAATGAATAAATCAGTCAATATTAGTCAGTTTAATTTAAGGCAATATAATCAAAATCACATGACTCGTGTAGAATTGATCGATTGCTGGTATAAAGATTAGATTATTAATATAAACTCATTCTCACATATGGCTAGTATTGATGTTATCATAGACAAAAGGCATTATGGGTAACACAACAACAAATACGTGATTATAAGAGCCTTGCATTGACAAGCTTGCTAGTATGAGTTGTATTTGTTTGCTGACATGCTGCTAGAGGTAAGAGTAGTTATTCATCGGGCACATTCGGTGTAATAAATTATGCTGGTTAGATCAGCCAGCTGTGTATAGTGCACTTAAGATGGTCCTGTCCATGAAAGCATCTTCTGTGTAAAACAAGCTATAGAACAGATCGACTTGTCAGGATGTCGCTGAGATGATTTAACTAAACGAAAACAACATCAGTCATTGGAGCTCACGAATAGAGAACTCTCTTACGAGTCAGTCAATATTTCATTATTTTTTGATTGTTCTTACTCTCTTTTTTTTGACGGTGGGAATCCAGTTCGAGCATTCCGATCTACACGGTTTATAAGTGCAACATTGAAATTGATTGTCTTCCTCATGTAAATTCCTCCTCCGTTGATTAACTGCGCCGGTAATTCAAGACTGTCAAGTTGAGACTTTGCAATCCAAATGTTTTCCAGCAGCGCTTCACAGTAAGCGACGTCACACATGATACACTGGGAAAGTCTTGAGTTACAACCCCACGCCATGTTTAACAACAATGTTTATGACCAACATGATGAGTAAAGTCAGACGTCTTTCGATTCCTTTGCACAAAAAAATGGACAAAGTCATTGCAAAAAAAAGTTGGTGGAGTTTCACTCCTCAATGTCAGGAAGAACTTGGAATGGGAATTGAGGTATCAACCACAAATCTTGGGAGTGTCAGTCAGTGATTATACATTGAGAAGGTTCAAGGGTCAGGATGGAGTGTTTTTTTGTCCGGCTGCTTTTCTGATGTGGAGACTGGAAGTTTTCGGGGTTTGGGAGGACACACGCCCCACATTCTGCTCAGTGGACCGCATGCGCTGTTTTTCAGACTTCTCGAACTCTTCGTCCTGGGAATAAGGGATGAATAAGCCATCGAACACCTTCACATATTAAAACATTTTCAAATGTGAAAAAGGTTAGCAAATAAAATAAAAATCACTGAAAAAAAACAGAGCTCTTAAAGGTATGGTTACAAAAAGCAACCCGTTTGATTCCAACAGTCAGAAAACGTTGAACAATGTTGAACCTTAAGGTTAAATTCTGTGTATTTCTGCCACTCACTGTGTCTGCGGTCAGCTCCTCTTCTGTGTGCTCACTGTGATGCGTGTAGAGCTCCATGTCTGACAGAGCACTTTCTGCCATCTCCTCTTCATAGTCTGTGTGATAATCCGATTCATCTGCGACGCAAAAAGAGGAGGGGGACATTTCGGACCCATTAGCCTGACAACGTTCAAGTTTGTAAGCAAATCACACAACACTAAATGACAGCCAGCTAAGATGCAGCCAAAGAGAGATATGCCAGGAATTTAATCGCCAGAAGGAAACATGCCAAAAATCCTTGAAACAGTCTGCCAACATCCGCTTAAAGGCTTGAGTGAATTTACAAGGTTTTCAAAATCATTTACCATCCACAACAGCTGGTTTGACTGGTTCGATTCGTGAGACAATCTCAGCCAGATCGGTGAAGGACGCATTTGGACAGGTCACCACCTGCAGGAACCACAATAAATCAAAAAGAACAAATGGTCCGACATGTTACATCTCTAAAGTATTAGATATATCTCTGCCTCACGTTGTTCTGTGTTTTGTGGAATTCCTCCTGATGTCTATCCTTCAGCATCTTTTCTACCACTCCACTTCTGCACCACACGTCGAACACCGTCTTCCCATGCTGGTACCCCACTTCCTGTAAGACATGACACATGCGGTGAGGCAAATACAAATCCAGGGTCCACAGAAATTGCAAGTGTGAAAACAAATTGAGCTATTTAGGATGGAGGAAGTAAACAAAGAAGACTCACGCTGATCTCATCAAACTTGCCGAACTCGAGCGTGCCGTATCTGTCGATGGGAGGTCTGATATATTCACAGTAGTCGCTATTCTTAACAGATTCGAGCTGTCTCACGGAGCATACGAAAGCCAGCCGTGCCTGGATCTCAGTCATGTTTAACACCTGAGAAATGGTCACATAAGTTATTTAATCCTTTTTTTAATTATTGGTTTATTTATTATTATTTTTGTATTTAATAGATTTTTTTTTTAATCTATTCTGCCTTGAATAGTCTCTATAAACTTTTTTCCGTCAATGCAACCTCACCTTGACTTTCTCAACCAGTGGGTTGAGTCGTTTCCATAGCAGCCACCAACCCGAGAGGGCGTCCCCGTAATTGGTGAGCTTGGTTTCATCTTGGCTACCCACGTCTATTGCAATCACAACCTTGGCACCCATTGAACGTGCCACATCCGCTGGAAGGGAGGGGAGAGAAAATAACGCAAACATCATCGTAAACCAAACATCACCCAATCCTTCAGATCTGTTAAACCACACACTTTCTCCAGTTTCAAAAAGCTTGCCTGTGTTGGCATATTGTAATTTTACTGTCCATTGAAGGGTTTGATACACCAGAGAGATGCTAATGACCTACTGCCCACCTGGTAGGGTATTAATGTACCCTCCATCCATGAGCAGGTGTCCGTCTTTTGGATCACACAGCGGTGGCAGGTACCCAGAAAGAGACATGCTGGATCGCACATACCTCCACAGAGAGCCTGAACCGAGAAACGTGAAATATAAAGCATTCGTCTTGGTTAAGAAAGTTAGAAGTTCATAAACGCAGGTGCAACATGTGGCGTTACCGTCAGTGTGCACTCTCATGGTGGAGGCGGTGATGTCTGTGGTAATGTTGAAATATGGGATCCAGAGATCCTGTAGAAAAGCCAAACATGTTTAAACCTCTATATGTGCTGACTGTGGTCTCCCAGGAAGCGTTTGAGCCGATGAGCCTGAATCTCACCTCTATCTGTTTGTCCTTGAAGACGCCATTAATGCTGGAGTTGAATGAAGCTCCAGAGAACATAGAAGTGATGGGATAGGTCAGGTCCAGCACTTTCTTAAACACTGATGTCATTTCCTGCATAACAGGAAGGAGGAACAAGTAAGCATTGAAAAAGAAAAATAAGTGTTTTAAATGTGATAAATGAGGCTGGTCTCTCACCATGGCCCACTCTCTAGCCCTGATTTTCATGCTGCTGTAATTGCGGTCCTCTGCGTACAGAGCTCCCATCATAGAGCCGATAGATGTACCACCCACCTGATCGATCGGGATTCCAGCTTCAGTCAACGCTCGGATGATGCCCACTTGGCAACAACCCCTGAAAGGAGAAGGAATGAAAAAAGACAAGTAAGCAGGCTGATAAAACATTAACTGTGGTTGCTCAGCTAGAAATGTGACCAAAAAACTGATGATGCACAAACATGGCTTGATTAAGACCAGTCGTATTGGGAATAACAACTCAGTTTTTAGAAAGTTATAAAAAAGGCATAGTGTTGCTTTTGCTTTAAAAAGAACTACAGAGACTTTCTCTCCTAGGGGAGGCAAGGCATTATCAACACTGTACAGTACACAGAATGAATCCCAGGTTACTGCACAGGGGAACCAAGGGAGAAAATAGCAACCAACCTTAAAAGACCTCCTGCAACCACAAAAGACGGAAGAGACAAACAGAAGCCATCAGGAAAATAAAGTAGAGAGACTAAAGTTCAAACAAAGACAGGAGGTGTAATAGAAAAATACTGTGATAACACAATAGAGTAGTTAAATAACAGATTTTTGAAGTGGTAAGAAAGGCGAGTACCTGGCTCCTCCACCCCCCAGCACAAGGGCAATGGTGTTGCCTGTCAGAAAGCGGGCCAGGCGAGAGAAATCAGAGTGACGTTCTGCGTTTTTCTGGAACACACGCTGATACATCTCTCTCTGGCAGGGAAACAAAAGCAACGGAGACTTAAATTAGAGCTAAAGTAATAGAGGTGACTGGTGTTGGCAAGCAGATTGAGGAGTCGAACAGCATTTAATTTCTTTAAATTTGTTTCTAAATCTGTATTACAAAAGTTAACAGCACTGAGAAAAAGACAAGCTGCAAACCACCAGCTTGACACTAATGTAACCCCACACCAAACTCACACCATTGATCGAGCCTATTTTGCCATGTTGGGTCAACTAATGAAACATTACACACAGGGTCATAATCTGCCCTTAACACGAAATGCGAAATGACAAAATAAAAAATTATAAGGGGTTCTAATGCGTTTCTAATGTCTTTTGTCGGTGTTATATTCTTTGTACATTCTGACAGAAATGTGCAGTTACATAATATAAAGATAATAGAGCTCAAGGACACAGCAGCCACAGCTGGACATATAAAAGTAAGCATAAATATTCAGAACATTCAAAGAAGTATGGTTTCTGGCACTTGTAATGCATATTAAGAAGAAATTAAAGAGTAAGAAGATGAAATCAAGACCCGGCCGGTTTTAAACCGCCATAAATACAGTCTTAGGGGACTTATTTGTTTAACAGAAAGAAATGTATGAGATCTGTTTAGTTGCAAGCATTCTTCCAAATATCTTTCTCAGTGTTCATCAGAACAATGACATTTATACAGATTTGGAACAACTTGATGGTGAATAAATACAGACAGAATTATCATTTTTGAGTGAACCGTTGCTTTCACGTGACTGAAACATTTCCGCTACCAAAGCAACAGTTTCCATTCTGAGTTTCATTTCCCATGACATAATATTGAATCCTTTGATTCCGTGTGTATGTGTGTGTGTGTACCAATTTGGGAAGGCTCCTCTTTGAGAAAACCCTGCGGGGGCAGGACAGGTGAAGGTGTCTGGAGATCCAGCTCCGCATGTTCAGCCATTCAGCTGTTCCTTTGGGAGGAGGGCCGTCCTCGCGGTGCAACAGCACCAGCTGTTTCTGTGCCCTCACCGCACTCCCCTCTAACATGCGCTCCAGCTGAGAAATAGACGAAGGGAGACACACAGAGAGGATCTGAATATATTATAATATACTAGACTGTCTAAATGCATCAAAATAATTAAATTACTATTCTTAATGGAACGAACTAAATGCAGAACTAATACATAAATATGGCACAAACACAGCCATTTTTGATGGAGAGTCCTTTTATTCCTAATAATTATTGATCTAGTCCCTTGACGGGCTGGCGTGCGTTGAAGAGAGCACCCATATCCTCTCTCTTATTTCTTTTCATGTGAATACAATTATCCATTTTAAGGCCTTTTACCACATCTGAGACTTAATTCTCTTGTTCAAAGACCCGAGTCAGAACTGCGGTGCACATTAAAGTCTACCGAATACATATGATCAATGAGGACGTCGCTTTACCCCAGACCTCTGATCCGACTTCAAACACATGGGCTGCACCGCCGAATGCACAGCTATCAAACCCACACGTTAATTAATCTCTCACTCTCTAGGAAAAGAAGCAGGTCCTCTGGTTGAACCAGATTCTTGTAACATCCATTACTGCCATGAACTGCGTGTGGTCCTGTTGAGACCAACGGTTCAGAACCGTTCTTGTTCAAAAAGCTTGAAGTCTAGGAGCTGCTTGTTTAGCGCAAACTGCTACGGTTCAAATAACTTCATTTTATTTGGGTTCAACCTATAAAAGTGCCTGCCATCCTGAACGAGTGATAAATTACTGGCATCAAAGTCCATATCGGTGGAGTCGGTCAGACTAAAGCGTTTTTATATCAAAGATTCTTCTGTTACCAGCAAGCAGTCAGATATGTGTGACGTAGACTTGAATTTAGGTTGGATGAATTGTATTAATGTAATCCAGCACCTCTCCTACAGCTGGGTCTTGTTCTCCCAGTCCTACGATGATGATGCAATCAGCCTGTCTGATACATCGCTGAGTCCAGGGGGTGAGCGACACATCTGTCTGATACAGGACGATCCGGTGGATGTCTTCCTGCTGACCCAGCCAACTCGACAATCTGTACTCGTGCACACTGGAGGAGGAGAGAGTGAGTGAGTGTTTTGGGTAAAAAAGCTAATTTGAAAGAAATGGTAAAAATAAAAATTCTGTTATCATTTACTAACCCTCTTGTCATTTTAAACCTGTGTGCCTGATTTTCTACGGCAGAACACAAAAGATATTTGGAAAATTTTGGTAACCAAAAAACATTGGTCCCCATCCACTTCTATTGCATTGACACAAAAACCCCACAAGTCAATGGGGTCCAACCATTTTCTGTTACCAACATTCTTCAAAATGTCATTTTTGTGTTCTGCAGAAGAAAGGAATTCAGATTTGAAATGAAAAGAGTGTGTGAATTATGACTTTTGGGTGAACTATCCCTTTAACTCTGCAATCTATATAAGATTTTTGTCGTAAACTGTTTGAAAATGCAGGTTGCTTCTGTTTATATCAGTTGATGTCAAATTACATCACTCTGAAATTCTCAAGAAATTGCTCACAGCAGCTGAAATTATAAAATGTATAACTAGCTTTTAAAATGATATTGGACTTTGTCAATTGATTTGGAAGTGTAATACTACACAGTGTTACGTGATAACAGTCATAGAATCGTTGTTTAATAAGTAAACTACGTTTACGCTTTTTGGGGTTTCCTGTACTCGCCAAAGAGTAAGAACAAAAGATGCTATTAACTCACTGATATGCAACGAATACAAGGGAGACATGGGACGGACCATTATTTTAAATAGGAATTTCTCTGCATTTGCACATTCTTGGGAACATTTGGAAAAATGCAAGTACACAACTGCATGAAATATAATCACACTGTGCAAGTGATTTTTAGATATTTCATAACAAAATTCTTCTATATTGTGGCTTCAATAACCGATTTCTTTTGATGTGTAACAAATATGTTAAAAAAGACACATAACGCCAAAAGTCACTAAAGCAGGGAAGGCTAGATTTTAAATTCAAGTCAGATCTCTGGCATCTGTGACCATTTCAGATGTAATCTGGAGTGCTCTGGCTGATGAAAGTGTGTCAGGTCTTTGTCTATGTGGAGCTTCTGCTGTAAAACGGTCAAATACGGCTGATGGATGAGAGCCTGTCAATAATCCCGACAGATACAAGGCCAGTATTGTCACTTCAGACATCTGAGAATGAATCTAAACAGAAAGACACAATATCTCAGCTTTCATGGGGGAACTCTCACGACTGGTTCGATGGACAGGACTCATGCAGCACTTCGGAGAAGCGTTCACGGGCTTAATGGTGTTCTTCATTTACATATCAAAACTCCTTTCATCTCCCTCATCAAATGACTACTTTATTATGTACGAAAACTAATTTATTTGTTGTTGTTTGTAGACATTTCAAAGTATATCTATTCATTATGTAATTCCACATTTAACGGTGAATAAGCATGTTCTAATAAATGGAGAAGGAACTAATATTGGATGCCATTATGACACATCCTTTTCCTAAAAACAAATAAAGTGCACGTGATTAGCCTTCTCAAATTACACAAAAGTTGTTTGGCCCGACCTTTTTATAGTTCTTGTACAATTCTGTGGTGCTAATATTGTGGCAATATGCATGCCATTCACGTAGCATAAAAATTTTAGTGTATATTTAGCTCAAGTAAATTTTAATTTTGATATATCGCAAATAAACAAAAACTGTAAAAATGTTCACATATTTTTTTATTATTTTCCAGTTGTCACTGTCAGAAAATTCTAGAAATTTCAGTAGCACAGGGAAGGTGCGATGATGTTTGTTAGGACAGTAAGTCAAAGTACACTTCTGACGTTTTGGACAACTCATTTTTAGTAACTATTATTTTAAGCTCTGTATTATTCCAGTACCTTGTAATTTATGCGTACGAGTAATAATACCTAAATGTATAAATGTGTGAAAAAAAATGTGTGCACTGTCGATGGTAAAAACACTGATGTAGTTTTCGTATTCAGCATGTTAAACTTCATAATGAAACAGTAAAAAAATGTAAGCGAAACAACTTTGGTAAAATGAATCGTGGTAGCACTTTAGCACTAGTTGCTATTAGCATGTATATTATTAGCATATTGGCTGTTTCTCAGTACTTATAAAGCTGCATGATCATATTCTACATCCCTAATCCTACCCAATACCGAATAACTACTTTACTAACTATTAATAAGCACCAGATTAGGAGTGTATCGAGGCAAAAGTCTTAGTTAATGGTTTGTTAATAGCAAGAATTGGACCTTAAAATAAAGTGTGACCAAAATTGTTACATTTGATTAAATAAATGCGAAGCCCTCTTTAAATAAAAGAACCTTTCATTCGAAATTATTGGTACACTTTGATGACTTACCTGTCTAATGCTGCAGAGCCGAGGCTTTGTTTGATGATGTTACTAGTCAAGAGAAGAGTGGGTCCTACAACAGCAAAATAGTGAATATACCCAATCAACTTAATTCTTCAAATTTTAAAAAGATTTCTATCTTTCCCAATCCACAAGAGACAATGGTCCTCACCGATAGCTAGGAGTGCGTGCTGGAGCTCCAGGGTGAATGCGGTCAGAGGAACTTCTTCTGACACGGGGAGGACAGTGATGGTTGACAGATTTGATGCTGGGTTCCCTGTATCCCATTTACTGCCGGGGGTCTGCAGAGCGAGGCTGCGTGCTGCGCATTAAAACGGAACCGAATTCTCCAGTTAATATTATGTGTCATTGCACAATAGAATGTTATTGTACATTTATTTATACACACACACCTGTTAAAGGACCATTAACCTGCTGGAGGATCTTCTCCCCGAGCAGGTGAATAAGTCTTGTGACTACCTGATAAGAGAAAGAAAACAACAGCTAATGTTATAGCTAATCTTAAAGGAATTCTCATCAATGTAATCTCTGGTCATAAAGCATGCGGTGTAGTTGATGCACCTGTGGGAATTTTCTTTTGATGGAGCTGAGAGCTCCCTCAGGTAGTTTCGCCAGTTCCGAGTCCCGAACCGCATGAACAGTGGTCGCTCTGTTCTGATGGGTCAGAGCCTCCACCTATATTAACACATATAGTTCATGACTACACAATGCCGTAACTGACTTACATTTCAGTCTTCACCTCACAACTGATGTTTAATGGCTACAGAAGATATGGAATATTAGTCATATGAACCTTTTTATGATGCTTTTACTTTGCCGTCGCTGGTCATCATTCACTTGCATTACATGAGAAAAATGCTAGATAAATTCACATTTTATGTCCCACAGAACAATAAGTCATACCCATGGTACAGAATAGTGAAACAATGGTGAATAAATCAAGACAAAGTTTTCACTGTATTAAAACATCCAAAATAATTTCTTAGAAAACACCTGGCAAAGCATCCACATAACAAAGCATCATTGGA
The DNA here is from genome assembly GCF_947034865.1 of Barbatula barbatula. Lineage (NCBI taxonomy): Eukaryota > Metazoa > Chordata > Actinopteri > Cypriniformes > Nemacheilidae > Barbatula > Barbatula barbatula. The sequence continues at coordinate 4,538,422 of NC_136785.1, forward strand.
AATGATCTTGGCTAAGGTCAAGAAACACAAATGAAGTCAATCTGTGACATACACAGTGACTAAATCTGTCTTCTCAAATGAGAACTTTATATTGTCGTCTCCTGTGCAGGTAACCATGGAATCGGCATGGCCAGGTATTCTTAGCGTCACATGCATCATCGAGGCGCAAAAGACATCAGCCAAACACATTGAGAAATAATAAATGATGAGATGGAAAGATCTCGCTGGAGATAGCGAGTTACCTAAACATGCAATTCTGCATTCTTGTATGTACACCTGACTAGGTGAAATGTGATTGCTGAAGTGTATATCAATGCCACAAAAGTATTATGGGAGATACTACTACATATAATGAGAATGTTAACTACATAATTATATAAAGCAGAATAAAACTGGATGCCCAGAACAAGACCTGAATCATTCAATGCTGGACAACTCTGGGCACGAAGACAAAATACAAATATTTAAATAATGGAAAATAATACGTTTACGAGTAGATTCTTTTGAAGGACAAATAAACACTGCAAAATGTATAGTTACACTATATGGCTTACAGGGTTTAAGCATGAAGTTTGCTGTGACTAAATTGACATCTCTTTAACATGTTGTGCGTGTGCAAAAGCTCACCACTCCAATGAGATCACCTCTGCCATATTCTCCAGTCAGTTCTTTTTTCCCATCCTCCTTCATGATGACGGAACGCAGACGGCCACTGAGCACTATAAAAGTACTGTCCGACTTATCACCCTGCCTGAAAGAAAGCAAAACAAAGAAAGAAAGAAAGAAAGAGAGAGAGAGAGAGAGAGAGAGAGACTGGATGGCATCATTTATCACAAAAGATTTATGAAATCCTGGAGACCTTATCTGTCTCACCCAGAGGCCTGAAGGAAAGTTTATTAGATTGTATTCGGTCCAAATCTCTTACTGAGGAATCATGGGAGGAAAGGTTTTTAACAAAATAGTTTATCTGGGAGCTGCTCTCGGCCAAGCAGGATAGAGGACATTTTATTGTAAGGTACAGCATTTATATTTGAAAGGAAATGGGAAGATAAAAGAAAGGGCAAATTGTAATTTTTCCCCCACATTTTAGAATACAGTGAACTCATCAAAACTATGAAATATCACAAATGTACAAATCAAGTGTCTCATATTTTTAGCAATACAAGACTTTCCAAAATTTGCAAAAATGCTTTCTAGGTACTTTGTCAACCAGCTTTTTTAAGTCTCTTCCAGAAATGCATTTTAAACAGTGTTGAAAAAAGTTTCCATCTATAGCAAGCACTTAATGAGCTCAGTGGTTATATGCACTAGCAATGCCAAGGTCGTGGGTTCGATCCCAGGGGATTGCACATACTTAGAAACAAAAATGTATAGTGTAATGCAATGTAAGTTGCTTTGGATAAAAGCGTCTGCCAAATACAACAAATGCAAATGAAAAATGTTAATCTATATGCGAATTGGAAACTGAAAGGTAAAGAATTGGACCTGTAAACAGCTCTGCCCGCCTCCACAGCCATCCAGTCAAGGGCAAAGTCAATCTGTCTGACGAATGGTGACATCCTTCTGACGACTGAATGAGCTACATTCAGCACTACCGTGGGTTCTGCTCTCATGATCCTGACATAACACGCACACACAGGACAAAATCAATGTTAGACCAAAACTAAAAAAACAGTTTTTTGCTATAGTTGAATAGCAAAAAGCCAATTCCGTGTTTTTAAGTGTGACCTACTCGTAGAAATGCGTTTTGGAGATGGACAGGAAGCTGCAGTCTCTATGTGCTCGTACAGTAAAAATCAAGGGCTCCCCCGTCAGCACGGCCAGCTGACCAACAAGCTCTCCCGGGTGAGCCACAAACAGACACGTCTCCTCCTCTCTATCTATCATGCGCTGGTACACATGCAGCGTACCCGTGATGACAAACTGCACGCTCACTTCCTGAAGGACAAACACATTCAAGAGAGTCATTTGGTCAAGATGTTAGAATCGATAAACAATAGGTAAAGTGACCATGGGGGAAGTAGTACAATAAAATAATACAAGTTGTAAGTAATTACATTTAAAAAGGCTTATTTCTATGTAACGTCTAATGAAAAGCATCTCAAATCAGTCATCATTTTGGCTACGACACCGTCTGTATCGACAGACGCCCGGAGTGCAGCAGACAGCTCATCCAACTAGGTTTGGATTCAAAGCTGTTGCACAAGCTATTTTTATGAGATGTCTAACCTGATCGCCTTGTCGAGCTACCACAGATCCAGCCTTCACCTGATGCAGTGTCACCCTGCCCTCCAGCAAACTGGGGTCCTAACACACACAATGAAAAGTACTCGACCACAACACACATAAATTAAATGATACGTTAAAATTGATATTTTTCTCAACAAAGGTGTATGTTTACCTGCAGCTGAATAATCCCCAGCAGGTCTTTCTTGGCAGCCTGATAAATGGCTCCCACTTTACAGGGCGGCACGCCGGAGTGTGGCGCACTGTCTCTGTAATGAATCACAGCGGACGGAGCGTGCTGCATGGTGACGCTCTTCTTCAGAATTGACTAATAATATAACGTGATGTTTTAATATCTAAAGATATTGGAAGTCATCTGGTAAGTAATGAGATGAGTGGGAAAGTAATGGAGACCTTGTAAACAAGAGGACTGGATGGGATATCGTCTATGGTCACGCGGGCACGTTCGTAGGCCATGTTCAGATCGTTTCCTGGCACCCCTGCACACACAAATATTACAATGTAAGGTTTCTACGTCTTTCGACCAATGCGGTTTGAGGATTCGAAATCTGAAAAAGGGAAGGCTTGGCATACATTCCAAAGCTTAATTTTGGATTCCCATTTCAGTTTTCTGTATGAGTGAAATGTATAGATGATAAATGATAGTGAGGCGTTACCCGTCCCATCCGCGGGCATTGATACAGAGCGAGACCTCCGCACAACTGCAGATGTGTTTTCGGATGAACCGGCTTGCCCTCCATCTGAACGATGAAAAAGTGACACGTTCAAAACCACTATGTCCAATACACATCAGTGTTTGTTTGGAATTGTAGCCACGTTAAATCCTACGTGTACGTACCTGAATCAGTCAATTCAGAGCTCTGCAGATGTTCCTCGTCTGGTGCTGTCTGAGAGTGGGGTTTGCGTGGGACTCTGCTGGGACTTCCCTCCGCCAGCACACTGTTGACTGCAAACAGAGGCACTGCTTGTCTTTCCTACACAAACACATATACACATCTTCAGACGCTTCAAAGCATCTGGCGCACAAAAAAGGATTTAACACAGATTTGACATCTTGGTCCCCAAGATACTAGATTACTCCTCTTTGTAATTTAGGGATCATCCTCCTCTTTGTCGCTTGCTGAAGAGAGAGCAAAGTTTGCTCATATTCAAGAAAAAAACAACCCACCTCAGCTAAAGTAGTCAAAAGTGATACATTTGACTTACTGATCCTGTATTCTGCTGACATGACTGCCTGTTGACAGGACTACATTTTATTTATAGTTAAGGAGAAAAGTGAAATACACAGCACAAACTAAAAGGCTCTCAACAAAAAAACAACTTTCTCAGCCTGCCAATGGTCTTGAGATGTAGGGTGATGTGATGAGTTACAGATGTGCCGAGTTGTGCTGTGCAGTGAAGGCTGATGGGAGATTTTCACCCCGGAGGGTGTTAAAGTCTGTGTCCTTTAAATGAGAGTGGAGGTCTTATGATCCATGTTATTTAATCTGGCTGAGTTTTACGGTGCGAGTACAGGAGTGATTATGCCGATGGTGGTTAACGCAGCATGAAATAACGCTGAGAGTGTGTGCGTGTTAGAAAGCCCACTTATTTTAGAAGTGACAGAGTGTGTGTGAGATCTTAAATGTAATAATGCTGAGATGTATGTGTCTCGAACCTGATTGAAAAGCTCTGTTGTCAGTCCCAGGTAGTTGTGAAGGGCCAAGAAAGTCACTCGCTGAAGACGAACCATGATTATCTAAATAGCCAGAAAGACACAAAGATCTGGCACAAATTAACTCCGCCTTTCCTGAAATGACTCTCTGGAAATTCACATTTCTTCTAAATATCGGTTTGCAATGTGGATGAAGTTTACATTAGACGCAGACAGTCCATGTGTACCTGTATGACTCTCACGAGTGTCTCTGGGTATTTCTCAAACACAGACTGGAAAGCTGAGGCAGGTAGACGTAATATGGTACATCTGACCGCTGCACGAGCAGCTACGGTCTTATATGGAGCAGGATAACCCTGGAGGACGACAGAGGGACAGGAATGAAGAATTCAACTCTATGCACTAGAATGGGATAAGAAGTCAAGAAGGCAGAAGAACACACCGTTATGATATCCAGAATGCTGAGCAGACTGTGAACACTGTCCCCGGGCAAAACGTCCTTCACCACAGGCTCTGTGCCATCCTAAAACACACACACATGATAAATAAAACTTCAGCAGGGCACTATATTTAATTTATTAAATTGTCATTAAGCTGACACTCTTTATCCAAGGTGACCTCTGGTACATTTAATAGTGATACAATAACCCTGAAGCAACCAGTTGAATGCTTGTGGGGTTGAACCAATGACTTCTGAGTCCACAGACCAGATCTTAAAGGAATAATTCTGTCATTCTGACTCTCTAGTTGTTCCAATATATATTAATGTGTTTGGTTGGTTGAACACGAAGTAATTCGAAAAAAGATTAGCATTTCTTGGGCCATCATGCACTACCATAGTAGAAAAAGTGCGCTAGAACTATTTGCTTTTCAAAAATACAAATAGGATATTGAGGAATTAACAGAACAAAAAAAAGAATAATATTTTTCTTACTATGGTAGTGAATGTCAGTTGCTAACATTCTTCCAACTATCTTTCTTTGTGTTCAACAGAACAAAGACACTCATACAGGTTTGGAACAACTTGAAAAAATAGTGACAAAGATTTTGAATGACATGAGAGTGAATAAATGAAATAATTGTTATTGCTGGGTAACAATCCCTTCAAGGGTGAGGTGTGAGAAGTGTGAACCTTCGTGCTTGGTAACTGGCAAATCATATTCTGCCAAATCTAAACCCTGCAAAGGAAATCTAAAAAAGGAGATTATTTTTGCCCATTCTCACAGTCTCATTGATGCAAAGCTCCAATCTTCCATCCTGAACCACATAAATGCTGTCATCGTCATCTCCCGGCTTGAACAACCCTTCCCCTTCCTGTAGCTCCACAAACACCATGTGCCGACAGAGCTCCAGGAACAAGGGCTTCTCAAAATGACCAAGTACCCTGAAATGCACACACATTTTACATTTATTCATTTGGCAGACGCTTTTATCCAAAGCTACTTACAAGTAGTTTATGGCACATTACTGCAGAGCAATCAGGGGTAAGGTGTCTTGCTCAAGGGCATGACCTGCTGGCACTGAGATTTGAACCTGCAACCTTCTGATCACAAGCCCTACGCTATAACCACTAGGCCACATAAAAAAATCTTACTAATTTGCATGCATGCTGAGCATTTACCTGACATTCTTTAGCATGTAGAGCACCTCGGAGGGCAGGTTTGAGTTCTGCACGTCAAATTCAGTAAGATCTGCCTCTAGGAGGGAGGGAGGGGGCTCTTTGGGCTGTAAAGTGGGCGGCTCTTTCTTGATCCGCAGAATCCTTAATGACAAAACGGAAGGATCAAACAAGAAAGTTTTGACTGGACAACATGCATATTAATTTACGACAAATTTCTAGAAATATCATTTTTTTACGTGTAAGGCAAACGGTTCTGTTTAAGAACCCAAAAGAACAAACCTGCGAGCAATAGTGATGACTTTAGGCCTCTTTCGAGTGCGTTGTTTAGACACCGAAGTAGAGGATGGTGTAGAGGACAAGGTCTGGACCTAATGTGAACAGACAAATCAAGTGGTGAACAGTTGCACACGTTGGTCTGTTTAATAGATCCTATGCTGTCCTCTAGTGTAGGAAAGTTAAAATAACAGCTGATGATATAGATTTATTTTTTTATATCAGACCCATCTATCTCAGAGCTGAAGCACAAGCAAACCACTGTAAGTATGACTTTTAATCCAAAGTCAAAAAACAGCGTACACATCCTACCAGGCAAGCAAATTAGTTTCAGCCAAGTGTGACTCACCTTTCTCATAATTTTCCTGCCATAGAAGAGAACTTTATCTCTCTTCCTAAAGCGATAGCGAGGGACACCAGCCCGTTGACCTTAAAACACACACAATCACCAAACAAACATAACAAAATTACCAAACAGCATATTTTACTTACCCTGTTTACATATTCACTGACCCCAAACAATTGTTGTTGTTTTTTCATTTGTTGTGGGGTTTTATTTAATGTGGAAAATGTCTTTATGCTTATTTTTAAACTGGACATTTTCGACCCGCTTTACTTTGCCAGCGCTATAGTTGAAAATTGTTCAAGTGAGGTAATTTATTTGTAGATAGGGAAGTGAAACCTACTAGCCAGTTTGTATCTGCGATAGAGAAGAAGCACAGAGAATCCTATAAAGAAAACAGCCACCACGGCTCCGATCAATACACCCGTCAGCTGTAACACACAAACAAGAACAAACTATTTTATAGAAAAAGATTAAAGATCTGTATAAAAAATACAACAGTGTGCTCCTGGACTTTGGATATGATTTGATATTGAAAAGCGCTTTAAAAAGAAATTCAAGGAACACATTTACCATGTTGGTCTGCATCCTCTCCTCCACAAACTGTTGCAGCCGGGAACGAATTTCACCACCAATGGCCTGAGGAAACACACATCAATATGCATATGTAACGCACCATCAAACCTATTTCTTTGTTTTCAGAAAACCGACCCTCTGGATATGAAACTCTTTTATATTCCCACAAGTCCATATGTATATTTCATCAGGTCTATTATATTGCACCAGTTTGCCCCAATTCTCAAGACTGCATTCAGAATACACATAAAAAGCCTAAATAATGCGCTTAAAATTTTTGAAATCATCAGGTTTATGAATTTTTTAATCCAAGACTAATTGTTGGCCTCAAACTTAAAAGACAATTTCCACCCTGTCTTGCACACTAACACAGATAGTGACTTTCGTCGCAAAAGAAAGAACCCAACAACAATGATCTGTTTTCCCAACAAAACACCGATTCTACTTATCACGTGTGAACACACCCAGAACAAGCTGATAAGAGGTCACATGCAGAGATGAAAGATGGAAATGAAGATCAGAAGCTGGCTGCAAGAAACCTGTCAGGAAAGACTGCAGTGACAACACTGTTACAATAACAAAACTAAGGGTTTCTAAATCGGGTCTCTTACAACTGGACATGAATTGTTAATAATGGTTAACAGGAAGTGGACAGAACACAGATGACCCACGTGAAAATAATATTGTTATTAGTACATTTACAAACCTCTAGGAGGTGATACTTACAGGATACGTACACGGGTTCTCATTGTCCCCCATTCCTTAAAAACACAATCACTTCATTTATTAATAAAGCATTTCGATTGTATTCATTAATGCTGTACACTTAGCCTGACATATGAAGACATGGGTCAGTATTCAATCTAAACCACAACTTCTCTCTGTAGTGCGTTAGATAGGATTTAGCATACATTTGCACACCAACGTATAAGATAAGAATGTCAAACTGACACATGTAATGCAATCTAGTGTTTATGCTGTCAGGTAAAAGTAGCGATAACACGCGCTATTGTTTTGTGTCAACAACAACCATGTCAAAAACAGTTAAATTGCTATTAAGCAAACATCACCTGCACAAGACCAAATATTCAGCATGTATATTTAAAGAAGAAAGCATAAGACTTAAACGTTGAACTAGCATATATGAATGACAGATTAATATGCTAATTAGCTAACAAACTAGCACTTACTGTTGTATGACAGCGAAATTTGAGGACCGCGCAGAAATCATCCAGTCAAAACGAGTTCATTTATCCTACATCTTCTTGACGACCATTTTCTTTAAAGTTTTAATACAAATATGACTACATCGTAAACTTTGGCAGCTCCGAACTCGCAGCATGAAATCAAATCTCTGCTGTTGCCTTTGCGGTCCTTCGCGTGGCTGTATTCTGCGTTGTGATTGGCTACCCGCAGCCTCTAATAGCCAATCACTATGGCCGTTGTTGGTTTGCTTGAGGCTCGTTGACAGTCGACGTTAAAATGCAATTTCCTGGTGATATTTTCACCAAATAGAATCGAGCAAACGACTTTTTTTTCTGTCCGCAAAGACTTTATTTGTTCGCAAGCTGCTTATTTTATTACATAGTAAAGGTTTCAAAAATTGTTCCTTTGAAAGCATCAATGTCATTTGACACGAGTAACATCTCATTAGTTGTATATAGTGCTTTGTCTTCCATTTTGTTCTCATGGGGTAGAATTTCAAACCAATGATATGTCTCACGTCACACAGTATTTAAGAACAGTTAGCATACTTTTCCACAAGAGTGCACATCAAACTAAAGTCATACATCAGAGGCAAGGACAAAAGTGACACACATTTAAATACTACAAATGGCATGAGCAAGCAAGGCAGGCATCTGAAATTCACAAGTGTGGTTTCTAAATAAAAAAATACAAAACACCTTCACCGGTATATGATTAGGACATCTTAAATTCCAAACAATTTTGACCCCTGTGTTCCCCTTCCCCTTTGAAGTCCAGTTTTACTTGTTGAGATATTTGGCCACCGAATGGTAGGCAAACAGGATCTCGTTTTCTTTCGGGCAGGTTAGGCTAAACACGTCCTGCCGGTATGCTCTTTCTAAGTATTTCGTCAGGCCTTTCAGCGCCCCTGGGATCTCAAAATCCCGGTACTTCTTGCACACCACCTTTGAAGGGATCAAAATAAACAGATGAACAAACTAGAATTAAAGTCATCCTGGTCATCTTAAAGATTGTAGGCACATTTTTGTTAGTATTTCATTTGCCTAAATGGGGTAGAGACGGACCTTAACAATGTGCAGCTTTGGTAGAAGGTTGCAGTCTGCAAGACTGAGCGAGTTTCCGTCCAGGTACTGTCTTTGTGACTGTGCTGAGTCTGGATTCTGGTCCAGTTCATTGGGAAGGGGGGTCAACAGATACTGATCCAACTTCATTAAGCTCTTTAGAAATTTCTTCTCCAGCACTAAAAGGTAAACAACAATTGATAACATACCCCATTGAGTGTATACATGTGCCACATAAAAACTCCAAGACATTGACAGTTTACATAATAAAAGTTCAGAAATTTAGTAATCAGTAATGACTTACTGTCATTAAGTCCTGGATTGGGATTTTTGATGTACGCTGAAAATTTGTGAAAGATGTCATCGCCAGCTGTGTTAGACTCCTTGTATCGGCAGCACAATTTGGAATAGCTGAGAAGAAATTGGTATCGCAAATTTAAGCACTGTTAAGTGTTGATTGTTCATTGTCCATCGATGGTCTATTCGGTCAAAGCTATCTTTGTGCTGACATCATGGTTTAAGGTCATTTAAATGAAGAATTTTGGCATGAAAGCAAGATATCCGTGTGGTATTAATGCATACTCACTGTGGAGGTGCGAGGGTCTCTTCCAGAAACTCTTCGATCTTGTTGGTGTCTGTGCGGACCTCTCCGTTGTAGATTAGAAATGGGGGCTGAGAACCTGGAGCCAGATCTTTTAGTACCTCAGGTGCTCTGAAAAGAAGCATAAATAATCACTTTTTGGCCAATATCGTGAAAGTTTGGTTTTATGACATACAGGTCGTTTTTTAATTGTTTAAGCTACAATCTTCAAATGCATGAGCATAAAAGTGTCCTAATATTTAACATGAATGTACACATGAAGTCCCACAGATGTCCACTTATGCAGAACCGTCATAAAGCAAAAACCTATTGCGTCACATCGCTCACCTCTTCATATCCACTGTGGTAAGAGTAAAATGGACCCCCTTCAGCCAAAGTATCATGAATAGCCGCTGACAGAACGGGCAGTTCCCAACACTTTCCCCATCATCGCTTGCCTAATAAAAGCATTCGATTACGTTAAAACCTTTTTACTAAAACAGTGTAAATAGTAAGTCATTGTAAAACACAATCAGTGGAACTAGTTCCTCAACATACTGAAACGTTGGCAGATATTCATTTAGATGTTTCAATCACTTTTGTTCAGACGTGTTTAGGAGATCTTATCAATTGTAAAAATTCATTGTGACCTGTTTGAGGCAAAAGGTAAACATGGCCACAGATAATGATGTTTTCAAGCGACACCTTTCAAAATCACACAGTGACACAACAATTTATATCCACTACTTTAAAGGCATACTGACTGAAGTGTGAAAACAAGTACTGACCTTGACAAAAAGTTCAATCTTTGGTGCCTCCGCCATGCCTGCTCCTCCTCAACCTCTCGCTTCGTGTCTAGATCTCTCACCGTCTCAGGAGGATGAGGTCAGTTCACATCAATCCTCCCCACCTCACGCGTTCACACCTGGATCTGTCTGCTGTCTTCCAGGATTAGAAACCAGCTCGGTATTTAAAGAAGCGTCTTTCCTTGTTGCTCTCCCGACGGTAGTTTCCATAAATGGCTTTCAGAACCAATCTCCCACCACACCCCATTGGAGTGTTCGGAATACCAGCCCACTGGCCCAACCTGTCTGACCTGTATCTTCCTTTATTCTCTGCTTTAGTCATAGTGAGTTTCTCTCTAAATGGTTCAGTGCCGTCTCACTCCCATCAGACTTTGCTAGCGTAAGACTGTCTGTAATGACTTCCTTCCGTAGACTTTCCCCAACACACTTCTCTGGACTTGAAATGTCATACACTTCTTTACACCTCTGTATATTTGTATAATGTGTGTGTATATACTGTATTGTTTGTTTTGTATTTTTGTATATCATGTAATGTGCACTGTATTGAGAAAAGAACAAAAGACTCTTACCCATCACTGAAATAAAAGTAATTTGAAGAAGAACTTCACAAAAGGTTGATAAAAAAGAAATGCTTTTTTCGGGTAATATGGTGTTCTGTGCCGTTAAAAGTGTAAGGTTGCTTTACATTCCTGACACACTGATCAGCATTGAAGAACTTTAATTGCCTGTTCCTTTGTTTTGTGGAAATTCTGTGACATCAGGATACTCCAAGAGTCGGGAGAAAGCAAACCCCAGCAGATTTGATGTGGTGACGTCAATGTGTGACATCTGAACGCTGGAAGTTACCTGTGCATGACAAATCATTCAATATAAATCCTTATTCGACCTGTTTCAGTTTTTGGGTACATTATAACCACACCAACAGATTAAAATAATACTCTGAATAAAATAATAACCGAGAGACTGCATTAATAAGATATTATTTACTAGAATCATTGAATTTATTATATAAAACGCCATGTAGTGTGTTCGGTTCCTGTTAGGAAAACAAACATTTTTGGGGAACCTTATGCATTCAATTTTTCCTACTTTGATTGTCAATGATGTCCCAGATGTAAAAATTGCTAACATTCTTCCAAATATATATTTTTAATGAAATGAAATGAGGGTGAGTAAATGATGACATACAGTCCATTAGACAAATTTTGCTTTACTTAAGTATATTACAGTATGTATGTATGTGTTATTTTATGATTGGCTAACATTTTATGGTGATAATAGGTATTTGTTTGCCTTAACATTGCCATTGGCTTACATTAGATTGCAACTCCAAATGTTACAATAAGGCCAGCATGTGTAAAATCCCTTATTTAAAGGTAAAACGTTACTTTGCTCTTCTTAAATGAAATAATAGCTTTAAACTGTATGTTTGGTGGTCTTGTGTATATTTTGAATTGATTAAGAACCATGTAGTGCCATCTAGTGTGCCAGATGGTACATATTTCTGGATTTTTTGTTGGTCCTGTAACTATTTCTTTGCTGGTGTGCAACCATCCAGTACACCCCAGCAACCATTTACAATACCACAGCAACCATGTTAAATATACCTTACAACACCTAACTTCTCAAAAACTGTATTGTCATTGTGGTGGCGACATAAAGTCATAGCATTATGAAACCATGATACTTTGAGAATAATGTCAAAACTATGAGAATGTAGCATAACCACTAAAGTTCCTCATGGTTTCACATACAGTCACCATAGTTTTTATCAGTAAAACCACACATTATAACTGTGGTTATAAACAATTTTTTAACGACATGTACTTTTTTCTTATTGCCTTTTATCTTATTGTTTATTATTCTCAGGGTAGGTGAAGTAAGCCATGTCCGGCCTAAATTATAAGTATTGCAAATACTCACAATTTGATTGAAAGACTCCTTTGTGGTATGTTCATGCTCAAAGTCTAAAAACAGTCAATTAAAACCTAAGTAGGTAGTTTTTGTAATCCAGTTATATTTCTTTTTGGTTTATTTTCTTTTAATAACAAACTTTTAAAGGCAAGTCATATTCAACAAATATGATAGAAAATACAATAACTACAATTTCAAACAAAGGTGTTTTCAGCTTCTGGGCTTCTTATCTTCAGCTAGGCTTCAAGCGTCGGGGTATACTGATGGTCTGCAGTATCCGAGGTGGCTGTCGGTTCTTCTGTCTCTTATACCTCGTAGTGTCCATCAACGGACTTGCTGACCGAAAGTAAACTCATCTGGATTTGCCTGGAAAAGTTCATCTTTCAACAGCGCATGCAACTGTCCTGTTTCAGTCATCCTTCCACGGTAGCCACACCCATACATCAATAACAATTTTGCAACTAGTCAATTACATTTGAAAATAACAGACCAGCAGCCAAAGTAATGGCACTTTCTTGACATTATATAACCAAATAATGGTTATGTTATATATTTACATTCACTAAAGTAAAACTATGGTTCATTTCACATGTGTCACAGAGTATAACCTTATCTTGCAACAGTCTAATGTTGTGCATTACTTCCCCAACACATTGCGGCAAGATGAACATGTGATAAAGAAGTCAAAAGTTTCAAAAACATTCACTTCCTCCCAGTGATTCAGATCTCAAGCCGCAACCACACACTCCAGAACACACAACTTTTTCCGATACAGGACTTTAACCACTGCGAAATCTAAAGCAGCACATCTGCACACGTATGCACTTCTCGGGTTAAGCTTGTGGTTTGTGGCCTTTCTCTGCCAGTTTAAAGGACAAAATGCTACAAGGAAGACACTCTGAGGTGATGAACGTCCACTTTTTATTTGCTATGTTGTGATATCGATGGGCAATTCCAGATGTTATACAATTCTATTGCATTAGGCAGCTGTGTCATATTGATATATTAATGATAAAGGAAAATGCACGATAGTTGGGGACGAGGTGGGATTTCTTAAAGATAGGAAATAAAAACAGTGTGATTTTAACAGGAAGTTCGTTTCTTTTCACATGTCTCAATAAAAACACTTTCCTCTACATTTATTTGTCAAGTACTCTCAACAGCTGCAGCATAAAGACACAGGTAAGAACATGGCATTTATTTTTGCTTCTATGGTCTTCTGTTGGTTGGAATAATGTATTCTCATTACATAATCACTGCTCCAATTGTGTCATTTCACTTCCAAGTTGTCTTTCGTTGCTCTGATAGTTAGCATCTTCTCAGAAGCTTAGATTATTGTGGGTTTAAAGGGACAGTTGAAATGAAAATTCTGTCATCATTTACTCAGCATTAAGTTGTTTCAAACCTGTATACTGTACAAAAAATATATTTGGAAGAATGTTTGTAACTGAACAGTTCTGGGGCATCATTGTCTTCCATAATAGGAAACGAAACAACTATGGTAGTCAATGGTGCCCCAGACTGTTTAAAAAATGTAAAGTAATATACAGATTTGAAAAAATGATGACAGAATTTTCATTTTTGGGTGAACTGTCCCTTTAATACAAGTGATGGATGTTGTTGTTTACAATGTAAATCATTTAGACTTGGTCTGTGCGTACAGTTAAAAATGTTTTATACAGTTTCTTTCTTTTAACTATCAAAATTTCTATGATTAAAATAACGAAATAATAAAACTGAAGAATTTTACTAGGGCTTTCTGATCAAGAGTAAATGAAGAGTTTGGTTCTAAAATGTCTTAACTCCATTAATATAGAAAACTGCAGTTGGTTTGTTTTGATTCAAGTCATGATAACTACAAAGTACACAAGAAAAACATAATAGAAAACATGATTTTTTACATTTTAACTCATTTTGGAACCAAACTCTTCAAATGTTGTCAAAAGCACTTCTATTATAATTCCTTAAAGGGATGGTTCACCTAAAAATAAAATAAAGAGTCTGTCATCATGTATTTTGTGATCACCCTTATGTCTTTCCTGTGGCTCAGGGGTGAGAGCTTGGTGCTTAATATGCCAAGGTCATGGGTTCAATTCCAGGGGATTGCGCATAGTCAGAAACAAATGTATAGTACAATGCAATTATGGATAAAAGCACCTACCAAATGCGTAAATGTCATTATTGTGTCATTAAATGCAATTATATGACTCTATTTTTCTGTGGAGCACAAAAGCAGATATTTTGAGAAATGTCTCAATGGTTTTGTGTCCATACAATGGAAGTCAATGGTGTCCAGCGTTGTTTGGTTACCAGCGTTCTTGAAAAAAATCCTCTTTTGTGTTCCACTCCCTCTACTGGTCACTCCACTTGTGACATACAGGAAGAAAGAAAATGACTATGTGCGAGTTGTATCGACAAAATCCTAAAATACATCATGACAGTGTGTGTACACAACAATAAAATGTTTACATAAGAAACTAACCCAGTTATGATACCTCCACAGCATGCCAAAGGGCCCAAGAGCAGGAAGCAGAAACAGGCATCTCAAACCCCACCTTGTTTTTCTCATGATCTTCCTGACCATCAGCTTAATCTACAGTTGGTTGTTTGTGTCTAATAAGCAATATCACAATGTCACCGCTGAGTACCCCAATAGCGGCATCACAATCCTCTTTTGGCACTGGCCATATGGCATCCACTACAACCTGACAGGAGATGTATGCCTTAATGATTATGGCATCCCCAGATGCGTTTTAGAGGACAATCGTTCACTCTTTGAGAACGCAGACCTGGTGGTCTTTCATCACACTGAGCTGAGGAACCAAAAAGTCCACCTGCCTGTTAATCTCCCTCGGCCCGCCTCTCAGAGGTGGGTTTGGCTCTCTTTGGAAGCGCCGCCAAACATCGGCAACTTGAAAACGTACAAAAACCTCTTTAACCTCACCATGTCATATCACCCGCAAGCTGACATCACTGTGCCCTATGGGAAGCTCATACCCAAGGAGAAACAAATTCGAGACTTTATCATCCCAATTAACAAGAGTCACGAAGCTTGTTGGGTGGTAAGCAACTACCAAAAAAGACAACGGAGGAGTGCAGTGTTCCAAGAGCTGAAAAAAACTCTTAATGTTCAGGTGTATGGACGTTTCGCCAGGAAGCCGCTATCAAAGGAGGCTTTGCTACCGACGATTTCACGTTGTTATTTCTATCTGGCGTTTGAAAACACGGAGTCTCCTCACTATATAACCGAGAAACTTTGGAAAAATGCATTTCAGTCAGGGGCCGTGCCTGTGGTGCTAGGCCCGCCACGAAAAGATTACGAGGCGGTCGCACATCCTAAATCCTTTATCCATGTGGATGACTTTAACTCTACAAAGGACCTGGCTACGTATCTCAGAAACCTGATTAAAGATCCGGAAAAGTATAATGTATATTTTACCTGGAGACAAAACTACAGAGTCAAGCTATATACAGATTGGAGAGAAAGAGTTTGCAATATCTGTCCCCTATATAGACAATTTCCAGCTCAAAAGATTTATGAGGATTTGATCATTTGAAGAACGTGGTAGAATAACGGGTAGATTTGAGCATTCACAATACCTCATCTTTTCAAAATGTTTATTCACAAAGGTAACACTTGTGAAAATGTTGATATATTTTCAATTGTTTAAATTAAGATATCTGTGAATTTGACCCTGAACACACGAGTCATTTAAGCACAGAGGGGTGAAGTGCATCTGCTCATGCTTGCAACAAAAATGCTGGTGTGAAATGTGACATTTAGGAGTCACCGGTGCCAAACTGAAACCACAACGAACCAACCCGTTTCCTTCCCCGTCAACATGCTTCCATCCTTGAAGAATGTGAAGATGTTAGTTATTTTGAGGTAGCAGACTTTGCATACCTTTTTTAACAGTGATTCTGCAAAGATAAAAATGCAGGTAAAGCAACAAACCATATAATAATGTCAAATAAAAAAGTTTATGGACTTGGCACTCATATACACCATAGTGTTTTGGCATGGATTGAACGGTTGAAACACAATATGTTAATACATTCATGAAATTGACAAATTTTATCTGTGCAATAGGTGGATACATCATTCTACGCCTATGCTATTCAATAATTTATAAATATGCTGTAATTTTAAAATAGATAGAAAAATGTATAGAAATATATTGTACATGTGTCCTACAGTGTGACAGTAAAAACTAAGAAAAGAACTGTTGATATACTATTAAAATAGAAGAAATGTATCTTCATTGTTGGTTTTCTAAATGTTACTTTCACACTATAGAACACATTTACAGTTTATTTTTCACTTACTTCATATAGTGTATATATGAAGAGTTTGGTTCCAAAATGAGAACTCCATTTTCACAACTTAAAAATAAATCATGCTTTTATTATGTTTCATTGTGTAAGTTACCTGCATTTGAATAACAGGAAGACGCAATAAAAAAATGAACACGTTTGTGTATATATAAATAATATATGCACTCTACAGTTACACTACAGGAACGCTATGACGTGTCCTCATTCTTAAAGCTAGGAACAAACTGCAAATGGTACGATTTAGAGAACTAAATTGACTTGTGAAGACCACAATACTTTTCCGGCCAAAATTGGCAATTTATTAAATTACTGAAATTGTAGTCTTGGATTTAGATATGTTAATTTGACAAATGTTAACGTCACCACTTTACATCTAATGCAAAATCTGCATCCTGAAGCAAAGCTACTGCTTTACAACAGACATTTATGCAAAAACAAGGCCAAAACAAAGATAAAACAGAAGATCGAAATGACTGTTAAATGGGTTTTGGTTTAATTGCTACACAGAGATACTGTATCGTGTTGATTGCAATAGAGCAGCATTTCTATAAATTACCAAGTATGCCTTCCATTTACATGCATAGGGATGAGAGAAGGAATGGTAAACAGAATAAGGCACACAAGCTCCACAAAGCAGCTTTCAAACTCAACTGGCAGCAGATTTGATCTACATCACCCTGATTAAAGTTAAAGGTATCGCATCCAGAATTATTTTCGGTTGAGATGGGAGGAGAGTGCAGGCATTTAGAGAAGAACAGTGACTGATGTTCTTTGGGGACCATCTGAAAAGGTCTCCTCCAAATGAAAAAAGAAAAATAAATCCCTCTCAGTCAAAATACAAGTCCCTGAATTTGCTGCCAGTTTACACAATAATGCATTTAGATTTACACAGAAACATCATGAAAACTTTGAAGTCACCAAATACTGAACTATAGAGACAAACATTATGTACATTAAAAATGATACATGAGCTGTAAGAAGTCATAAAAACTATAAAATTATTTGAACTTGTGCAAACACGTTGTTTAACGAATCATCCATTTAAAAAAAAAAACGACCCATCAGGCTGCTATTGTGCATAGGCACAGCCTAAACCAGACACAGAGTGTCCCAAGGCACATTACAAAAGAACCAATTAAACATGGAATAAAAATGTATCTGCTATTTGGTTTTCTATAAATAGCAATTCATCTATGGCATGCACCTGTCAAGGTCTTCTGGACCCAAGGAATGTGACGCAGGTGTTTAGACAAAGTTGGGTGGAGAGTGGGTCAGTTTAACTAGTGAGATGACCCACCAGTCCAGGGTGCAGGACGTTCTTAAAGACCTCCGGTCGGTGCAGGGTTGGCATGTATAGGGTAGGGGCTCCTCCAGGATGGGCTGGTCCAGGATAGCCTTGCCCTGGGAGAACTGTGCCACCCATGTTGTGGGGAGGAGGGCTTTGCTCGTAGTACTGACCATCACCGCACTCGTCTTCGAAGGGCAACGCCAGGCGTTTTCCCTTTTGTCTGCGATTGCAGAACCACACGCGCACCACCTAAAAATAATTCACAGTTTGGGTCCAGTGATCTCTATAGAAGCATAAAGATTGAACAAAATGACTTTGAAGCACGCTTACATCTCTTTCCAGGCCTAGGTCATCGGATATGTGCGTTATCTCCAGAGTGTTGGGTTTAGGGCACTTCACAAAGTACGACTCGAGAGCAGAGCGGACTGTGCCTTCCAAACTGGTTCTCCGCTTTCTTTTTCTTGTGTCAACAAAAACCCGTTCAATCTTGTACATCTGAAAGACATTCATAAATGGGTCCATCAAAACGTCAAGATCAACGGCAACGCCATTGCACTGGTAAGATTTGCGAAAACTGTCCAATGTACTTACATCTTGTGGATTTTCTGAGTTTTCAGCCTCGTTTAGCCACCTCTGTAGTAACGGTTTTAATTTGCACATGTTCTTGAAACTAAGTTGAAGCGCCTCAAAACGACAAATGGTTGTCTGGCTGAACATTTTTCCTGAACAGGAAAAGTAACATTTAAGAAACTGGGTGAGTCAACTTATGCACATGCAAATATTCTAGTTAGGAGTACCAAACCTACCATACAGGTTTCCCAGAGCGAGTCCAACGTCTGCCTGCGTAAAACCCAGCGTAATGCGCTTGTGTTTCAGTTCTTTAGCAAACTGCTCCAAATTCTCTGTAGTTAGATTCTCCTAAAATTACAAATACTAGTAAGACAACTACAAAAATACTGAAAACGCACTTAAAATCAGGACTGAAATGTTACCTCTTCCTCGGAATCACTGCACCCTCCACTTGACGATCCGCTACTTCGCGGAGCAGTTTGCGCCTGGACAGAGGCTATGTTTTGCGCAGAGCCCCCGTTGAAAAATCCCGGACTTCCGAAGCCATTCCCCGGTGGAGATGGTGATAAAGATGGAGATGACGCCGTGGGTGTCGGAGGAGCTTGAGAAATATTAGCAGGGGCCGTGATATGAGGCAGACCGGGCCAGAAGGAAGGGTTCCATGGTGTGGTGTAGTACATTCCGGTGGCCACAGATGATGTCCCAGGAGGATGACCAAATTGTGATGGAGGTTTGTTATCTTCGTTGGCGTACTCGTCAACGTCTTTCTCCCTTTTGACCTCAGAGGGCATCTTGATTTGCTCCCTCGTTTCAGCGATAGGTGGGCTGATGTTTGCTGGCTGGGCGGCTGCGGTGGCCCCAGCGACCTGGCCGGTGAACTCGGGTGCCGCAAATGTGTACCAGGGTCTGGGTTGCATAAAATCACTTGTTTGTAAATCATTAGACTTAAAATCGCCAGAAAACGGGAAGAAACTCTGCGGCGGTGGAGGGTTTACGCCATTGAAATGGGTCTTGTTAAAAAGTAGACTGGGATCCTGAAGCATGCCGTGCGCGAACTGTAACGACGCACCGCAAAGTCCATCCAAGCCTGGGGTTTGAGAATACATGGCCCTGTTAATCTCGTACGGTCGGCTGCTGCAGTCCGCTCCATTCGGGCTGTGGAGACGCTCCGCCATCTTCGCAAACAAAATCTCTTTAAACTTTAGGTAAGAAAACGTCGATGCTAGTCTGGTAATCAATAAACGTTGATCAATGGCTCCATGCCAAACCGTGCTTGTAAATGTTCCAAACGCACGCTTTAATGAATGGCACGAAATGTCCTCCTCGGAACGCGCGCTGCAATATTAGACTATCTGGAAACGTGCGCAATTCTTGCTGGAGAGCCTGTGAAGGCCATCAATTATGCCCGTAGAATAGGCCAGTATATCACCAACACACACACCTCACAACCCAAGCTCAAATCTGGCCCTGTCCTACACCGGTTTTCCTAATCAATTGAAGTTAGAGGCTGGGGTCTCAGCTATCTCCTCTCCTATTGGTCACCCGAGACAATAAGCCACAGCTGACGGTGAATTTGTGAATGAACTTGGTTTTCTCATTGGGTGAGGACACGTTTGGGAATGTGTGGAGTTTCACTACGTACTTTTGCATTGGATGATTTCTAAAAGTGCACACATGACAACACATTTCTTCCAAAGGTGATGCCCATAAGTAAAAATCATGTTTTTAAATAACACCCCGTTATCCCTTGTGATATGCATGTGCAAGTGTTTACAATGCAAATAGGCCCTCAAATTGATACATATGCACAGTAGGCTGCGTGTGTTTTACATTCACGTCAGATTAAGTCAACATGAATATAAGATTTGTTTCAGTAATATCCTCTTAACGAGCCGTTATATTGACATTTTGGACATCCGTGGGAAAGTGACCAACTTTATTGTAAATAAGTGAACAGTTCTATAGCTTTGAAACGCACGTTTGAAATATGTACCATTTAGATGATCTAATCCCATGAAAACAAAATGAAACTTTGCAACCATCTACAAGATATACGTTTCTTTGTACATTTATAACAAATTGGATCGTAAACAAACTGGATCATGAAACTGTATACAATTATTCTCTTAACACAATCCTGTCTATATCACCTAGATTTTAACAGATCACCTGTTGTATGTGTCTATATGTCTATGAGAGCGACGAGGTGAAATGTTTGTCTTTGATATCACAGCTGTTGCCGATAAACAATTGGATTACAAGCGTCACATCTCCCATTTACACTCCGCTTAAGAAAAGATTGTTATAAAGATCACTGAGGTGAAGGTGAACTAACTATTTCACTGCAATTTTTATCAAAATTGACTCTTGCATTTTCAAGATGTGTTTTTTATTATTAATGAAATGAATCATAATAATAACTTGTAATGCGTAAAACGCATATCAAATAAATTGGCGTTCAC
Organism: Barbatula barbatula; assembly: GCF_947034865.1. Lineage (NCBI taxonomy): Eukaryota > Metazoa > Chordata > Actinopteri > Cypriniformes > Nemacheilidae > Barbatula > Barbatula barbatula. Next base: position 4,559,358 of record NC_136785.1, read on the forward strand.
ATCATCGCAAAACTATAACCGACATGAATTAAGGACTTAGTATGAGATATTTATAGTGCGCAGATATTTCTGAATAGCATCTAACCATCCAGTTGCCATTCACTTAGGAATAAAGTCGGTTTTCAGGTTTGGTTTATTTCAATGCAAGTTGTTTACAGTTTGGAAAAGAGCCACAGACGCATCGATACAGCTGTGCGCCCCCCGACAGAGACGATCGGTGCAGATTGCGGCAGGAAGACGCGCCACAGGAAAGTAGATGGGGGAAGTATTGTGCAAGAAGAGCCCGGGGCACCCCGCAGCTTCCAGATCCAGAGTTGCGATGGCCGGCCATTAGCTGCCTTTCACTATTGAACAATAAGTCGCAACCCTTTGATTCAGACACCACCCCCCCCCTGAAACAAACGCCAGACAAGGTTTCAGTGATACTGTTGCAATTTTCCCTGCATTAACATGACCATACACTTTAATTATAGAAGATCTTCATAAATTCCAAAAAGTTGAGGACACGTGGTACAGGTTGACAAGGTCACCTATATTGTATTATTAACATACACAACTGTTTAACCTACCCTGATTCCTATGTCTAATCCCTCAGAAGGCCGCTACCACCCACCCAGGGCATCACACACACACACCCGCCGAGCACCATCAGTACAAGCAGCTAACTCAAATCTAGAACAATCAACCCCCTGCCATCAAACACACTCTTGCAGACCAAGAGCTATAGGTCACAACTGAGGTCTCCATCTCTCCCTGTGACAAAGCCGAGGAAAAGACACACAGGAGGCCTCGGGGGCCAGTCAAAGGTTTTAAAAGACATCAAACCACCGCTGAGGGCATTGTGCTGGCCCATGGACTTGGCAGGGAATTGTTATGTAAAGTACAGACATGAGGAGGAGAAAGTGATGTCACTGGGGAGAGGCGGCTGAAACAGGATTAGGCCCAAGACACTCCCAGGTTGATTTTTAGAAGAAGTGCATTCAGAAGTCTGATTTGAGTACTCGTGCACCCATGTCTTCGGATAAGAAATAAAAAAATGTGATTAATTCTGCGTAAACCTCTATATAACGGTATTATATTATATTGGTGATGCCTTATGCATTATTTCGATTCTCTGGACATATGGAAAGACATCATTACCCCACCCTTGTTTACACTTGATGCACACGAGGTGCTTAGTTCCTGCAGATCAAAATCAAGAGCGGATGCAAAGAAAGCATTTCACAAAACTTCTGCTTGCATCTTTACAATGTCTCGTCTGTCTGGGCTGCACCACTTTCCCTGAGTGCAAATATATTTACTCGAAACAAGTGATAAAATGAATGTACTGGTAATTTTCTGCCAGCACATCAGCCATTCATTTTATGGACATTTCTGTTAACGCTAAAGCACAATGCAATGCAACATTTTATTACCGGTGAAACATAAGTAAAACATTTACGGGGAATTCTTTGTTTAATATGTCGTGCCGTATTTTTACATTTACAGTGTAGTAGTGGATAAATAAGTATGTGAGCTTTTCGCTGCGCCCATTCGCTTTATACAACCTGTCCAATGGCCTTTTGATTGCTTTTGACACCCTGCTGACGACCGCTGCCTCTCTCCCGACATATCTTGATCGGGTGGCCTACGGCTGATTTTCTCACCATTCACAATGTTACAATGGCTCTTGTGATGTCACTGGGGAGAGGCTGCGGCATCCAGATTAGGCCCAAAATGCTCCCAGTTTGATTTTTAGAAGGGTCTGTCTTGAGTACTCGTGCGTATGTCTTCGGATAAGAAATACAAAAATGAGATTGATTCTGCGTGGCATCTATATAACAGGATTGTATTAGATTGGTGATGCTTTTTGCTTCATCTTGATTCTCTGGTTATATGGAGATACATCATTACCCCACCCTTGTTTACACTTGATGCACATAAAAGTGCCAAGTTCCTGCAGATCTAAATCTACAGAGGAAGGAAACACGCGTCACAAAAAGCAAAAAAATGGTGCCGTATTTTTACATTTACAGTGTAGTAGTGGATAAATAAGTATGTGACCTTTTCCCTGCGCCTCATTCGCTTTATACAACCTGTCCAATGGCCTTTTGATTGCATTTGACACCCTGCTGACGACCACTGCCTCTCTCCCCACATATCTTGATCGGGTGGCCTATGGCTGCCTTCCTCACCATTCACAATGTTACAATGGCTCTTAATGGCTCTCCCCCATAGGCACCTCATTGAGGCTGGATCTGTGATGGGCTCCTGAACCACACCTTATGGGGCAGTTAAGTGGCCCATTTCAGTTTTTACATGGGGGAGGTTGTCTCGTTCGGTCGAGCTGGTTGAGTTTGAGTCGACAAACAAGCTGTGATTACTTTCAGCAAGAGCGGTGTTTAGTGTGGCATGAACAAAATAAGCTACAAACAAAATAAGTTTTATTTAATAAATAAAAATTACATAAATGTAATATTTGTTGGGGTCCCTAAAACCTACCCAAAGCTAAAGATGTCAAACATTCACTTTAGAATTTTTTTTTTATTAGTTGAAGCAACTGAAGCAAATGTAATTTATTTGTCACTTTTAACACTATAGTTTTGGTCATTTATTTAAAAAGAGATTAAAACATAATCCCTGATTTACATACTGTAAAATAACTATTTTAATAATAATCTTTAATAATTGTTATTTTTAGTCTGAATTTAGCTTTAGAAATATATTTACTTAATTGCCACATACCATCGTAACCACTTATATGAATATTTAGAGACTTCATGCATTTACATTTAGATGTATGGGTGCGAAATAAGACATCTTGTATATATTTGTAGTAAAACAACAGTAGACCTTCAATCTTAACATTTAGAAGTTACCACAGCAATGCTGGTATAGTTAAATTTCATTGTTTTATCTGTCACATGCCATAATAACATTATCACCACACCAGAAAATAGCTCGGTGTGTATCCTACAAAACAAAAAGAAATACTTTATTACACTGTGGATTTATTTGATTTATTTACATTAAAGTGAGTTGAGCACAATAACTTCATAATATCTCTGTTTCATTCCAAGTACTTCTATTCCCAGACACAACCTTTTATATAAAATGATTTAGATCGTTACTTAGGGATAGACTTAAAATATATTAAGAGAAAAGAGATGGAGTAATATTCTTCATATTTCATTGAAGGATGTTTGAACAATAAGGAAAATTAAAGTGACAAATTGGGAGATCTAAACGACTAAACAATATAATATATTACTATCTTGGAGACCACCACTGACAAAGACAACTAAAGTCTGAAAATACAGCAAATTATCTACTGATCAGGTAAAACTAAAAACTGTGATCGAGACCGCTGTGTATTTGTACACAATAATCCCACCACATCACATTTAAAGAGGCAGCGTCAACCAAAACTGATTTACAAAAATAACATCAAGCTCAAGCTTTATATAAAATAGCTTTATATATAGATTCAACTCTAGAGAGGACTGATTTGAAAAGGAATGTGACCGAAAAGTTAGCAAAACTAAGATGTGGAATAAAGAAAGTGCATTAAAATCCAGTCGAGGGTCCAGTGTGAAAAGTCATTTGTATTTGTGCCTCTAAATGAAAAACTCTCAACTACTGCTGTATTCTGTTTTATTTTAATTGATTATTTATCTGCATCATCAGGTGTTAAGTTAAGTTTCCTCTTTAGTTTGTTCTGGTGGTGCTAAGCGAGATGTGTTCCAAATATTCCAGGAAAAGGGGAGTAACACATGTGTTTCCATGTAGGTTCACCCTATGGAGGAATGCTTTAGGCGTGTTAGGTGCGTTGTGTATTATAAAAGTATGCAGGCGTTTGTGTGTGCATCCAGGTCACTTGTGACTTCTCTGGGAGTTTAAGTTGGAGTCATCGAAAAGTGGATTCTTCACCTCCATCTCTCCAGTCTGCAAAAGCAAGCACATTTTTTTAATGGTCTTTAAATGATTCTTCTAAGCTTATGTGTATATGTATAGCAGCACGCATCTTCCCAAATCACTCCGCACGTTTCTATTCTTACTCTTATTCGGGATAATTGAAAAAGATCCCTCCTGTTGTTTCTATATTTAATTTAGGTCTGTCATATAATTAAATTACATTAATTCATCAAAATAATCAACTGAGAAACTGCAGATATGTGTTGTCTGAAGATTCAGAGAGAGCTAAGCAGTTATATAAGTTGTATGGAAAAAGAACAGCGCAAATGGGTGGTAAGGGGGAATGGGGATAACTAAAATAGTTCAAGGTATCATAAAAGTTAAAGGAATCAAAGAAAAAGAGAGTGATGTCAAAGCATCTACGCACCGGTGCCAGTCCAGGACACTCATACACAGTGAAATCGCCCTCTTCGTTTTCTTCTTCTGATGTTGCTCCAGATTCTGAAACTTTAGGCTCTGTTTTGTGCCTGAAACAAAATAAACCATTCAGATACATGCATTTCTTTTTTAGGGTATATTTTGCATTTGTGTGCAATACAGACAAGAAACAAGGAGGATAGACCTCAGGCCTTGACACCACCCATGAGACTTAACAAGACTCGCAATGAATTTCTATGACTGCTTTAACATTTTGTAATACTTGAAACCACTAAGAAACCATTGATTGTGAATAAACGTATTGTTTAATGCTTCTATGAAATGAATTCCAGTATTACTATGCATCAACTTACTTCTCCATTGAGAGCATCTGCTGTTTTTTATGCTGGTAGTGATACATCTGGGCACTTTGAGCCAAAGATTTATCCCCAGACTACGACAAAGAGAGCGAAACAATAAGAGAGTCAGTCTGATATACATTCCAGGTATCTCTTAAATTCAAAAGACATATTGAAGTGAGCTCTTGACTAATGTTAACCAATACTACTTGTATTGGTGTTGGAGATAAAGAACTCTAAAATTCATGAGGGAGGATCTTACAGAGGTGTGATTATTACTGGAGCCTGTAGCTTGAAACGCAGGGTAATCCACCTTCTGAGCCAGATAAGTTTCTCTCTGTGACCTGTAAGGAGCAAACAACAAGAAACACTGATGTTTAGATTGGCATAGAACAAATGTTATGTAATTTCCCAAACATAATTTCTGGTAGACCTCCGCAAAGAATCAATAACTGTTAAGAAGTTTTAATTCATTACAATTAATTTACAATAAAATATGAATATAAATTATCATATACCAAATTATTATAACCAAACAAAGACCGGAATTGAACTTCGGGCCAGACCGATGAAACTATCTATCTATGCGTGTTATTGAAATCTCCTTATTCTTTCATAATTTATTCATCTTTCCTTAGAAAAATTCTCACATTTTTAACATTTAGGCAAGCTATGCAAAAAAAGATGAATTTGAAACTAAATGGTGTGCAAATCATAACGGCTTTTTCATTTCTGGTTAAACGAGTCATTTATCAAATGCAAACTAGCAGACTGATCTTACCGGACCCAGCATACAGCAGCGAGGATGAGAGCCGTAGTTCCCACAATAATGCACAAAGAGATCATCACTGCTCCCATTGAAACAAACGCACACATAATGAGAAGAGAAATGATGAGATGCTGGTCAAAACAAGAACATTTTACATCAGTAAACCCTTCTTTGTGAGGTTGAGTAAACCCAAGGCGACATTTTAAAGAGCGTGCAGCATAAAAATTGATATTTTATATTCAAGTGATCTTAGATTTAAGAACAAGCCATACATTACATTGAGTGGTTATCATGATAAAACATCATATGAGAAGATGCTGTAATAATGGCATCTCTGTCTGGGATGTGGGCCAGCCAAACCCATTGATAAAGTCCAAACAATGTCACAAACATCCTCAGATGAACTGAGAAAACTACATTTCTGAGCACTTTTGTCCCCATCGACTTCAAGGTATATTATCTTGTTGTGTGTTTCTTAGCAATCGAACCCATAACTTTGTCATTGTTAGCATCATGTTCTACTAGTTGATTTACACGATCAGACAACTAAACATCTTGATCTTATCTGTCAGAGACACGTACAGACTAGCAGGCTGTCTCTGGAAGAATGGGGGCTGACGATTGGCCCGTGGCGGTGGGATGAGTCTGTGAGTGGTTTGGGGGGTTTAGGGGTCCGGTGTGTTGGTGTTGATGGGCTGCTGGTCGTGGAGTGAGACAACGGTGACTGGGATTGTGAAGACGACTGTGAATTAGAACCTGAAAAGAGGAAAAAGATTTAGTTTGATCTCATAATCTTTATTTCGTTATATTATTCATAACATTTTGAAATACTTTATAATTGTAAAATAATTATTCCGGGCTCCTGTTTCTTTTTCGTCAAGCTGACATAATTTAGTATCGAATGATTATGAAGGTTTGCTTTCCACCTTTTCTGTGACCTTCACATACAGTTTTTTTCATGGTGTTTGTTTGTTTTTTTCATTGTTGTCATGTAAAACCCTAACGCTTTGGCCACACAGAGCAACCATTATGAGTCACAGCTTTAACGGACACTATAGGTATACTGAAACCGAAACTAGGCTTACATAGAAGAGCGAGTGAGGTGCCTAAAAAGGTTCGACCTGTGTGGGTTTTGTCTGCACGCTGCCCTTAACCACAGTTTAAAAGCAGTTACCTGACTGTTTGACTTCTGAAATTTGCTGCTTGGCAATGACAGAGGACAGATAGTCGATTTCTTCATCAATGTCAGGAGGAGAAGATTCTACATGTAAAAAACACAATAATATATTTTTAGCACATCCATTGTACAGCGATAACATCAGATCATACTTTAATATACATCCCGGTATGGTATGATTACATATTTATATGTCACAGCATAAAAAAAACAAATAATGTAAAACATATCATATACAGCCGTGGAAAAATTAAAGAGACTGGTTTTCTGATATGTGACTATTTATAGCTATGTGTTTAGGCGAAATGTTCACTTTAGTTTTAGTTTGTGAACTACTAACAATATTTCTCCCAAATTTCAATAAAAATGTTGTTTATATTAAAAATATATTGTTTTGTTTTAATCTTGTCATGCTGTCACTCTTTCACATTGCTGTTGGATGACTTGAAGACACTCCTGAGGTTTGCTTTTGTTTTGATTTTGAAATTCAACAAACGGTGGATTGAAATGGCACAAAAATACATCTGCAAATGCTGATTTGAAAAGAAAATTTGGGATGCTCTTTACATTTTTTGCGCGGTTGTGTATCATGCAGACATTCTGAGACCAAAATACTTCTTGTATTCTGGACTGTGTGTGTCCTGAGAGAGTAAGAGTGTGCCAGGGCGTTGTTTGTTTTACACGCTTTAAAAAGAATACAAAGACAGCGCATGGTTTAATGGTACGGTTGGCCAGACAGTAAGCTGCATTCCAAGACTGTAGAAGACCTTCCCCCTGGCAACCAGCCTGACTGTGTGTGTATTTGTGTGTGTGTGGCCAGTGGATGGGGAAACGGGGGAGCATCTCTGCCTTTGCCTGTAGTTCTGTAGAAGATTACAAAATACACATTTTGTATTTCATTATGAATGTGGTCGATACTTTGATCCAAAGTGACTTTTGAATACCAACACACATCTAGTTTAATGGGATAGTTAACCAAAAAATGAAAATTCTGTCATCATTTACTTAAACTTTTGTCATTTTAACCACAAAAGGAGATCTTTAGAAATGCCGGAAACCAAAAAAACAGTTGTACCAGTTGACTTGCATTGGGTTTGTGTCCTTACAATATGTGTATACATATACTTAGAAATGTTTTTTAGGGATTATGGAAATTTTGACTACATAAACCACATGTTTGTTTCAGCCTTTTAGTGCACTAAAGTGATACCAGATCTGAGCTCTTGTTAAAAGGGAAAGTTTATAGTTAGGAACGTATCTGTGTAATCTATAAAAGACTGGCCATCTGCCTGCTGGAACAGGGTTGATGTGATACAACAGCACATATCACTCTCTGCTTTGTTACTGTCTAAACAACCTCACAGCACAAGCTGTATAGTGTCCACCACAGCAGGTGTCAAAGGAGGCGGGACAAAGCATCTGTACTGTAGGATGGGGGTTGATAGAAGTGACAAGTGGATCTGTGTGTGATTTATCCATTAACAGGGGGTTCAGATGACAAAGTGTACACACTGAATAAAACCTGATGTAATTAAAGTATTGAAAGGATTATGAAATCATAATGATGAGTCGATTCTTACGCAGCGTTGTGAAAAAAGGAGTGCGTAAGATGTTTTCTGTGGCTTGTTTAAGAGAGCCGTTCTGTTCTGTTCTGTTACTTTTCTTATGACTGGATGTACAGATTTGGCCGCGCCAAAATTAAATATCACACAGAAAGACCCGAGCCATGTGAATACACCAATATTATAGAGACTTTTCGTATAGCCAGACCGTAGCAACCAAACAGCCTTATGCAAATAAACCACTCACAAATTTGTCTAACAGTACAAAAATAATCTACTGTAATAATAGCCTACTTATATTTCCCTACATCTTTTTTTGTACTTAAATACTGGGGCAATATTCCTGTATGCTCATGCCAATAAAGCTTTGTTTATTCTCAACAAATATTGCACAAAACATAATGTGTTTAGACAAAAGAAAAATAACATATTTTTGGAGTTAAGGGATAGCCAGGTAAACAACTTCATTCAACTTTGCATACTTACTGTTTTATTGACATGTACTTTTGTCTTATTGCCTTTTATCTTATTTAGTATTATTCTCAGGGTAGATAAAATAAGTCTGGCCTAAATTGTAAGTATGTCAAATACTCACAATGCGGTTGGAAGACACCTTTGTGGTTTGTTCATGCTCAAAGTCTAAAAACACTAAATTAAAACCTAGGTAGGCAAGTGTTTTAATCAATTACATTTTAACAAACTTTTAAAGATAAAATTAAACAAATATGATACAAAATACAATAACTACGGTTTCAAACAAAGGTCTATTCAGCTTCTGGGCTTCTTATCTTCAGCTGGGCTTCTAGCATCGGGGTATACTGATGGTCTGCAGTATCCGAGGTGGCTGTCGTATAAGGCATTACTTAAACATAAATTAATAACAATCTAGCAACCGGTCCATTAAACTTGATACACTGGTTAAGAAATAACAAAGATAACAGACAAGTAGGCAAAGTAATTGCACATTCTTGACATTACAAGATAACACACCGATACTTTGTATTATATTAAAATTCTTTAATTCATTAATTTAAGTATTATGTAATTGTCTCAACTTTGTATTAAAAATACATATTGCCTTGTTGGATGTTGTTCTTTGGTATCAATGGGAATCGACTTCAAATGAGTCTTGGACATAATTGTGCTGCCATCTGGTGGTGGTTTTAATAACAACATTGGCAATTTTTCTAAAAGACGAAACACTATAAAGACTCCTCAAAACAGTGTAAAGTGTTTACGGAATATGCATGATTCACAAACATATTTAAGCAAAGCGCAAAAATATTCTTGTCTGTCATTGCCATAATTCATTAATGTCAGTGCTTCAGTACTAGCAAGTATTTACTAACTGAAGTCATGATCTTCACTGCCTGGCTCTCTCTCGCTCTCGCTCTCGCTCTCGCTCTCTCGCTCTCTCGCTCTCTCGCTCTCTCGCTCTCTCGCTCTCTCGCTCTCTCGCTCTCTCGCTCTCTCGCTCTCTCGCTCTCTCTCGCTCTCTCTCTCTCTCTCTCTCTCTCTCTCTCTCGCTCTCTCGCTCTCTCTCTCTCTCGCTCTCTCGCTCTCTCTCTCTCTCGCTCTCTCTCTCGCTCTCTCTCTCTCTCTCTCTCTCTCTCTCTCTCTCTCTCTCTCTCTCTCTCTCTCTCTCTCTCTCTCTCTCTCTCTCTCTCTCTCTCTCTCGCTCTCTCTCTCGCTCTCTCTCTCGCTCTCTCTCTCGCTCTCTCTCTGACTCATGTATGAGTCAGAAGAGCCTGACTCATACATGAAAAGAAAGCGACAGATTAGACAATGACATGTCAGGGGATCATCACCCACAACTTATTTGCATGATGCCACAGCATCACTGTCCGTGAAACTACAAGAAATTGTATGTGATACAGGGGACGTGAGAAGAGATTTCATACCTTGGAGGTGCTGTTGTGGATGATGTCTCCTAGGAACAACGCATTGTGCCATTTCATCTTCCTCCAATGGGGAGAGGCAGGGACCACAGTGGGAAGAGCCATGATTGCAGAAGTGCCGCCCTATCCTGGCACAGTCAATGTGGTCGGGGCACTTGTTAGCTGGAATAAAACAAAACACAGAATCCTGTTAAAAGAATAAAGAGTGTAGTATTGCTATATAGAAATCAACATAAAATGTATCAACAACTTATTAGGTCATTTCTCACGACGCTCTTTAAGAAAGATGCTTCGAAAGGTTCATATTTTGGTTTCTATAAAGAACCTTTAACATCTGAAGGAAGTTTCCGTTTCGAAAAAGGTTCTTTGTGACGAAAAAAGGTTTTTTGGATTATAAAAATGTAGGAAAGAGATGGCTCTTTAAAGAACCTTCAGCTGAATATTTCTTTGTGGAACCACAAATGGTTCTTCTATAGCATCGGTGTGAAGAACCTTTTAAGCACCTTTATTTTTAAGAGTGAACATGCTTGATTTTAAAGAGATTGTAGTAAAAAAATGCTTCATGGAACTGCAAAAATTCATGCATTTTTGCTTTCCTCCAAAACAACAATTTTGCGAAACAATTATTCACAAAAAGCGATACATCACAGTTTAGGGAATTTATCGCTGACATAACTGTAATATTACTCCGAATCAAAACATGCAAATGAAGTGTTTATCATCACATAACACGTGATGTGTCTGAATGTTTACATGCCTTAAAATCAATATGCATTAGTTCACCAGGTGTTACTGACAGCTGCAGTAAATGTTATTCCTGCCATTAAAATACATTATATCGTCCGAAGCCCCACCTGCATTCAGTCACATGTTATGGTTCTGTTATTAGTGTTGTCGACATTCATAACTTTTGTTTTAACTATGGCACAGGTTGAAATATTGAATGCAGTAAATCTAGCAACTCGCACAAGATCATCACCTGAAAGTTGCACGACATAACATACAGATGCGCTCTCTGGGCTTGCATAGAAGCACAACACGATTTTAATGCTCAAATACTTCATCTCTTCTAAGATACTGTATTTCAATTGCCCAATGACATCATCACTATTCAACAATTCAATGAGTCTCATGTCCTTTACTGAATCTCATTCCCTCTAGTGAAGTTTCCATAGGTAGTACAAAAGAGCACTTAAATGACTCAAATTAGCATCTTATTTGCAAATTCTCTGATTTATCAGCTATAATAAATAACTCTGTGATGATATTTTCTCGAATGTCTTTCATCTCTCCTCATGTTTTGTAAATCCCTCAAATTTCTCTCTAATTCTAATTCAGTCTCTGTGGGGAGGTTCGGCTCTTGGCGGAGGGTAAAGAAGGAAAGGTCCGTGTGATGAAACCGTACAGGATATTTTATTGTGGATTAAGGCAGTTTAGCACAACCCGCTGAAAGAATAACTCATAAAAAGTTTAAAATAATATTTTGAAGGAACAACGCTGCAAATGAAGCAGGCATAAGTCTAAATAACATTTTTAATATTAACTCAAATATAAAGTTGATTGGAAATAATAAGAAAGATCACATCGTACTGCTTTGAGAGGGGCGGTCTTTGTTGAGCTCCGTTGTCATGGAAACAGCATCTTCAGGGCCGTGGTCAACACAGAGCCATTGAGAGAAAGAGTTGCTTCAACTCCGTTGACTCCAGGTTTTTCACAGCAATGGCGGCTCATGGAGGCTCTCAATAGTTCCCGGAAGTTGCTAGTAACGCAAGGAGCTGCGGCTAAACAGACCAACTTTTAACCCATTTAAAAACGCAACTCATGTAATAAATAAAAAGATGAAAGAAATTAAGCATTTAAAGAGAAAACAACTTCCTGGAACTATCTGAAGGCTTCATGATCCCTGAACATTTTGAACTTCCGTTGGTGCAACTTGCTATCTCAATGGCTCTGGGTCAACGTGGCACCTTCACCAGGAGTTTTGTATTGTTTGACTGGTCAGTCTCTCTGACATCATCTTGTTGACGTCAGTAAAAAACCCACTGTGTGTATCATCCTAATGACACATAATGATCCATCCGAAGGCTTTTTACCGATTCAAAAGAGTATGAAGCTAAGAACAGCTCGTTCTTAATGGAGACTAGAGTTAAAATAACAGCAGGACTGTGCAGGGACACGTAATCTGTGTAATTGGTGCCATTAAAAATGGCGCACACATCTTCGGTCTGACCTGTTGCGCAATACACATTTTTAAATAAAAGGTTATATGGACATTCTTATGGGAATCGTTTCTAGGCAACACTACTTTGTAAAAGAGCAGTTATGAATCCACTTAAGAAAGTGCTTTTTTTTACAAGCCTACCAAAGAATTCTTGTTTTCACACGTATACACATAGAAACAGCATTTGTAGGATTTCACAAAACAACAGTCAATAATATAAAGTCAACACAAGAATTCACAAGAAGAGACCTAAGAATTACTGACTAATGAGGTGCAACTGTACGTGACTGATGCACGTTTCTCTGAACGCCCTGCTGTGCCGCCCACCTCCAGACAGTCAGAGAGATTGATTTACACAACCAAACAATGGGAGAAAATCAGATTAGAGTGGTGTTATGAACACATCCCTCTTTTCAGTTGAAAGGGCCCTCTTACTATTGATCTGCAACATCCTTAGTGTCTCTGGATGGACAGGAGAGATGCTTTGATCGCCAGATCAGTCCATCACCAAAACATCAATGACATAAAACTGATCAAAGTCAAATCTGGCAGACCTCTTTATTATATTCCAGCTCTCTGAAACCATAATTAAGGCTCCTAGAGGAAACCCATCCATTTTTCTGTTGTGACATCATTAAACAGCAAAAAATATCTATTTACGTTTAAAGCTGCTTAAAAATGTTTCAAACAAGGGTTGGGAATCATAAAATATTTTCCAATTCTGGAATCAGAACTTGATATGAAATAAAAATTTCGACTCCTGTGCGCGCTTTTTAAACTATGGTAATACAGATCGCAGGCTAAATTACCATACAGGTTGATATCTTAATGTTTTACTTAATTTTTTACAACTTTGGAAGCGAAACTGGTTATCGATAAGCAGAATTAGACGTGGTGCATTCATACAAAACACTCTCACAAATGCGATCATGTGACATGATGATTCATCCAATCAGATTGATGTATTGCCTTGGGTCTGTTGTTTTTGTTACTGTACTGAACTTATTGTTTCTTACTTGTTAAAAACGAATATATTCTGGATAGCATTTGTTATTTAAATAACTTTATGTGATGTAAATCATTTATCGACTTAAAAACCAAAATATGACAATTACGGGATGGTTCATGGGTCAGATGTACAGATAAAAGTCTTCCTAAAGTAGTTATTATTTGGCAATGATAATATTTGCATTGCTCATTAAACGAGAGAGCACAATAAGAAATGAAAGATTGTTGGCACTTTGTTCAACAGTGTCTCTTCTTCTCATCATATCACATCAAACTTCACAAGACCAAAATAAAAGCTCCAAATCCAGAGTGAGAAAACAGATTGTTAAAGCCTGTCGCTGTAAATCGCTGAGCATCTGCCGTTCCAAGGAAGATAGCACACCGTTATGTAACAGCATATCTTAATCTGGATGAAAAATGAATATTCTAACCATCTGCTCCTGGCTCAGAAATCATTAACTAGGCCCAGAGCAGGAAGAAAGCCAACACCAGCGCAGAATTACACCATGGGAACAGGTACACACTTACGTGGCAATGTGTACAGTGTTCATTTACTTCATGAGGGAAGAATGTGAATCATAACTGGGCGACAAATGTAGGAAGATCTGTTGAGAACCAGCTACAGTGGATTGAATTCTCAACTGGTTGTTTTGCGGCAGTGTTGAGTGATGAACAGGAAGTCAGGGAAGGATAAGGGGAAACTGCCATTGTGTGGACTTCCTGTGGCCCGGCTTAAACTCGAGCAGTGTACCAGCTCTCTTGCCTGCTCTTGACTTTGCATGAATGGCTTGTCAAATAATCTGCCTCATGCTAGCTCGGCTTGTTCAGGTGCATCTCATCTTACCAAACACACTTCTTAGCGGGGGGCGTTTACATGAGAAATTCTGTCCAAAAACAGTTCAATGGAATGGGACAAAATGTAGAAAACAGTAATAAAAATATGCAGATAAACTACCCTATCTCACAAAATCAACTGGTCAGACAACTGGTCAATCCTCATGATACACCCCAAACCAAATAACAAGATAGGATCTATTGTAAGGCATTATAAAACCTTAAGTTTTTATAGAAGACAAGTCTGTCTAAGATCTATGGGCTCTCAACTAATAAAACTGGTTTCCAGTTTCTGCCCATTTGGCTCTTTCTCACTCTCATTACTGATTAACTTTCATGGGAATGGGCTGGTACGTCAGTTGCTATGGAAACCACACCATCCTGTTAACGCCGACCACTTTGTTGAGAGCTAATGCGATTACTAGATTGTACTTAACAGCAACCATGTCTGACAATTGGCGTTTCCTTGAGACGTACAAGTATGGTAAAGGAATATTTCATATTGACGGTGCTAGTAGCATGCATGAAAATATACAAACTAGTATGGTCAAGTTTTGAAACGGTTTCTGCGAGCATATGGCATTGCTTCATTCTACGTGAATAGTGCATTAAGGAGGTAACTTAGTTTCATAGTTCAATCTAATACCATCACTGAACTGTATTTTTGTATATGAATATTCATATATTTGAAAATGTATTTACCCCCCTTTATCTAGTCACATATCTATCAACATATAAAACTCATTTTTTATATGTTTTTATAATTTTATCATTTACTGATAAAATTGTAAAAAGGAACTTTCTTACTGTACACACATTCTATGCAATCATAACCTAGTAACCCTCAAAACTGAAGTTTGCTATTACAATGTTTATTAGAGATGCACCAATATATCGGCAAATAATTTCTATCGGGTCAATAAAAGCAATTTTTTATACCGATAGTTTAAAAACAGCTGATGATCAGGGTCGATATATCCTGTCAATCAAAAGAGGACAGGAAAATGCAATTCATTCGTGCTCTGTATATAAAAAAAACGTTAAGAAACTTCACCAGTATGATATGAAATATTAATAGTCATTGTATGAATAATTAATAGGGATGGACCGAAACCGAAAATAGCAAAAAAAAGCATGTTTGGTGTCCGGTGAATAAGTGAAATGGCCGAATAAATTTGATCTGATCAAGCAGCAACCAGCGCAGAGAGGCAGAGAGGCAGAGAGAGAAAGATAGAGAGACGGTTTTTAAAGTTATATTGTATTGTATTGTATTGAAAAGCAAGACAAAACATAAAAAGCTCATTTTGACCTTTCCGTTTTTTTGCACCAATTTTCATTTTGGTGCATCCCTAATTAATAACGCTCAGAAAGTTAAGAAATATTCATTTAATCTTCAAAATCGGTATCGGCAGATATCACTCCGAAAAACCTGCTATCTTGGAGAAATCTAGTATCAGTGCATCTCTAATTTTTATATTTTATAATGAATAGGAATGGGGCAGAAGGTAAGGTAGTAGAGTATGCAGTGTGCTGCACTTCATTTGCACAGAGTAATTGATAACAGCTGGTTGTAGGATCAACATTTGAATAATAGCAAAACATTGAATAGTAAGAAGGTCTGTGACACTTTTAACGGGGAAGGGATCCAAAGGACGACAAAAACTGACGGAACAATACTATTCTACACTCACTATTGGCCACCATTCAGCAATACAGTAGACGATGGGATAACTGTATTGTTATAATGAAAAATGGTTCATGCTACATCACAAGTCAGAGTGCTCTGTGATGAAAACTGTCTGTCTTGGCTAATACGTCTTTTAAATTGGGTTTTAAGGACAGCACGAATCTATATTATTCCCAGAAGATCCAAATGTCCCTTCCGCAACCCAGTAAGTAAACTCTGTGTGTTTGCTCAACGCCTAAGGGTGTGTTTGGATCTGAGAGTTCATATTTAAACATGCATGTTATGTTTGGTTTCGTCTTAAACGCCTAAGCAGGACACACTTTGAGCAAGCAAAGCAATATATTCTTAACCTAAGAGACCCATACCACTATTCAAAATACTAAAAGGAAAGAAAACCAATCAGTCACGAGTCAAGACTCACGACCCACTTCCATGAGACATGGCGAATGTCTCCCTACTTTCCTCAAACTACTTTAATTTTGGTTTATACACACAATATACACTAAGTTATTGATTTATATACTCATACGTCTCATGGCCTGATGTCAGATGAACAGGAATGTACCTGAATGTACAAATCTACATATGATACCAAGGCAACCCAATATTGGCGCAGGTGTTTCGTTCTCATCCAGGGGAGCGGAATTATTCAGCCATCTGCCAGAGATAAGCCACCAATCTTAATGTTTCTACCCATCACTACGGCACACCAAGCTGCTTCCATATCTCTGTAGCTCTAGACCCTCACGTCCCCCTGAGAGGACAAGCACAGGGTCCAATTCCACACAGTTGCCACAGCAACGCTGCTAACCTTTTCTCAATTCAATCCGTCACCTCCGAGAAGAGGGAGTCAGGGCTGAGACTACAACTCACACTATCCACACACATCTTATGTAAGTGCGTTACGAAGCAAGAACCGCCACATAATGAAAAGAGATCTGAAACGGCAGGGTTGCTCTTTATCACGTTCAATTTTGCACTCTGTAGGTTTGGGGTTAAGGTGCCATTCAAGTTTACATTTAGTCATTTAGCAGACGCTTTTATCCAAACCGACCTACAAAGAGTTCGCGGAGCAATAAGCGTTATGTCATACAAAGAGCAATAGTACAATAGGTGCTAATACAAGTTGAAGAAAAGCTGGAAACGCACTTGTATTTGCTATCGTGTGTGAACTAAAACATCAATATTCCACTCAACTATGTCAAAGCGGATTTGAAACGCACGAGTAAACCGAGTCATCTGACAATGGAGAGAGATAAGAGTTTTAAAAAGAGGGATTAAAAGAGTTTGCGGTTCAAAACTAAATAGGACAAAGAACAAAAACCTTTCCTGCTAACTTAAAAACATTTCCGTGTAAACAAAACTGTATGATCATGCATGTTAAATAAAATACACAAACACACATATATAAGTTAACTGTTTTTTAAGTAATATAGTTCGTGAATTGCACTATGGACACAGTATTGGGTTTTATAAACTCTTCAGGTGGCTTTGTTCACCTGTGCAAAACAGACTTGATTATTCTGCTCACCATCTGTGAAATATCTGCATGGCCGGCGGCACTAAACACAGGCCTTTCTTCCTGAGAGGAATATAAAATCTACGCTCGTGATCTGATAACCAACAGCCTGAGGGAGGTTCACACTGAAGGCGGACTCTCTTTTAAGAAGCAACACGGTAGGGAAAACAAACAATCTACTTTAGAATGGAAAACGTACATAAACAGCACTGGGAGGTGAGATTAGATGAGAGAGATAAAGAGGGGAACACAATCTTTCCACAGCTCAGTCTCTGGACATGTAAGGCTTCACTGAAATTCACAGAATACTTGCACCTGTTGATATTCAAGTCCGTAAAGTCAAAGTCCATCATATGAATAGCAAAACTTTGTTTGACCCAATGCACAAGCTATTAATACATCTTTAGGCTTAAGCCGCAGGTATACTTGATTTTCCGCAACCGTCTCATGCACGGACAATTTCGACACATGCGCAATACAAATGAGTACGTATACTCCACCGGACCATCGGAGGGCCGCACTGAGCTGCGTTATTCACAGGCCCACTGCAAATGAATGATGGAAGAAGTGTGGCTTCACCATTGCGTATGATAAAGATAACAATTGGCCGCACTGAACAAATGCTTGTTCTCCATAATACTCAAACTCGTGCACAAAAAATGGTTGTGGTGTTTTGGCTCCTCCGCTTCAGCGGGTTGCTTTAGTGTCGGCCTTCTTCGACAACTGCACACCGCAAACTTTCCGTGTGTGTATTGCCACCTAGTGGGCTCTTAACATTTTCTCACGCATGCGCTGTTGTACGAATTTCATGTGCGGACGTCTGCGGACCCTTCTGATGACGAAAATCGCAGCATGTGGACGGCGCGCAAACGCGGTCGGACGGACTATACCTGCGTCTTTAGTATAACGTCATTGGGTTTTTCAAATGTTGATAGATAGTATGTAGGGTTGATAGCTGATCTATGCATAGTACAGTTTTATAAAAGTGAACTGCACAAATTGGTCAAAAAAAGTCACATTGTGATCTAAAAAATATTGTGATTCGAAGTGTGATGTGATAACCATTCAACATGTAATATTGCTGCTCAATTCAGGTATAAAATTACTTTGAAAACGACGTACTAAATATAGTTGACAGCATTAGCCAATAACCAATATAATACACCGAAATGTTAAATTATGGTAAAGAACAAAGTTTGCATTGTGCCAATGTCCAGCTGACATAATTCCCACAGATGTCCACAAGAAAAGCCAGGACGTACTTATCGTGTTTTCCATAATTACGAAAACACACAGATCACAAAGCTAACAAAGAACCTCAAAATCTAAATGTAAGCCATCGATCAGAATACTTCGAACAATAAAGTACAACACAAGGAGCCAAAACAAGTTGCTCAACCTGTAACATATTAGCAATAAAAATCGTTAATGTCTCAACTGTTTCTCCCAAATATGAATGAGATTAAATGGAAACTGTCACGCGTTGTTTCAGAAGAGATCTCAACAATATCTTAATCTGTATTCAGATTTGTCAAGACACCAATGACCACAATCAAAAGTCGGATATTTCAACAAACTTGAACAAAACCTGTAAACATGTATAACCCAGTTTACTAATATCTCCAAATGAATTATGTAGCTCTCCTGGTGTAATATCTGGAAAATGCTGAAAAATAAAAAACAGCTGAAACTTTTCAAAGGTTGTACAAGCAAACACAAACTGCTTTTGAAATTCACTTTCAGATTTCTTCGGATGAAAGCATTATTTCAATTAAATAAATTGGAAAGCAAATACCAGCATAATAAGGAAATTCCTTGTTTGTTTCACCTGCACTGGTTCAACCGGATCAAAGTTTACACATTGGCAAACTAATAGGCAAACTTGGCATTCACACAACCACAGACATGTAATAAAATAAACAACTTGACCAAACTAAAGACATTCACAACGATGTCAACTTTAAGCTTTGGAGGTCAAACGGCATGCAACAAAAGTTACGCAATATAAAGTCATTTAAATGTGTTTTTCTTCGTTATGTATCAAGTATACAGTCTTAAAAGATTCCCTGTGCTGTAAACGAGTTGTCAAAAGCGTCTTTGTTACTACCATATGTCAGATAGCCGGAGAGTCGTACCTGGCATACTCGCACCGACGCCCGCGAGGATTGCGCAGAGAAGGACCCTGGGCAGCAGACCAGAGGCCCGGGATCTCGTAAAAAACAACATCCTTTAGTGCTTCTCAAGTCCAGTACAGCTTATGAAAGCTCCGGGCTGTCATTATCTCATTTGTTATGGTAGGATAGACTAGAAGATGGAGAGGGGCAAGCCGGCTCGAATAAAAATAGGAGCGACTCGAGTTGCGTGCTTGGCAGCCTGAGCCTGTCGATGATAAGCCGCTGTTCGTGTGGTACAGAGCTAAAGATAGAGGAGAGAGATCGCTGCAGGGAGGAGGAGGAGGAGCAACTCAGCTGATAGACGCACTACAGGAGAGATTAGGCAGGATGAGACAGTTCGTGACGCAATGACGCAGCCTTACGTGTGACATGTTTTTTTTATCTCAGGTGAGGGAACAGGTGGTCACGAAACCGTTTTTTGTGATCTAAGAAATAAAACATTAAAGTTTTCCCTAATGTAAACTTTTGTATTATTTCTGTGACGATCTTATGTCAGTTTTTAATTGTAATGTATTTTCTACTTGTTTTTTATTTGACTGTAAAGAAAAACACGCCCTGTCATTTAAATTCTATCAGCATTTGAGCTTTCATCGTTTTAAGGTTTTATATGCTTAACTAAATGTAACAGAATCTAATAAAAGATGAACACAATGTCAAAAAATCCAATCCCGTTGTTGTTGTGATGAATGAAATAAATGCAAGAACTTTTATACTTGGTTTTATTATGTTCATAGTATAAACACAACATATTCGGTTGCTTAGAGATCAAGTGTAAAGGAAATTTTGTTTCTATAGTCTAAGCGTCACCCCAAAAACCTATGTTAATATTAAATTAGAAACATCAATTTACAATTGTCTACAAAACCCAGAGAGAAATGAATATGCATGTGTTGAAAACAATGACAGCCAGCACTACTATAGTACTACTATAGTATAGCACTACTTCAAACTGCTGTCATGTGATGTAAGTTTAGCTTTAAATACTAAGTACTGACATTTAGCATTAATGTGACAAACAGTCCGTCTTTGCTCTTGGTTGGTGATGGAATTGCCTGAGCTGGGATGGCCATATGGTCACTTGCTCTTGGGTGGTGAAGCTAAAAACAAAATAGCAATATAGGCCTTAAACCACTTATAAAACATTAAAAACAAAAGACATTGTAGTCCATACTTGAAGTAATATAAGTACAGAGTCTTTAACTTTATGAGTCTGAAGGGGTCTGCGCTCCTTCGTGTAAGACAGGAAGTCAAATTGGTTTAGTATTATAATATGTTTTCGTTAAAACATGGTTATCTTGCGATAATCAACTTAACTGTTTTAACTATAGTTTCTCAAGCGCATGGTGAAGTTGCCGGGTGCTCCTCGTTCGATCATCTCCTGTTTAAACTAAAAAGATTTGGTTAGATTGTTTCACGTGCCAATGTTATTTAGAAATGGCTGTTACAAACTGGCACCCATTAACTTACCTTATCAATAAACTCTTCAATCTGAGACTGAGACAAATTTTCTTTGGCTGAAAAGCTCATTCTCAATCCACTCACTAGAAAACAAATTATTATTATTGATTGCAAAACAGTATTTTTACATTCACATTTCAAAAAATACAGTCATTTGGTAATAAGACATCATATGGAATATGTGCTGCTTAAAACTAGTTTTTGTTAAAAAATTAAATAAAATATAAGATCATTCTACAACACATACCATAATTATCTTAATTCCATGGTCATCACCCAAAAAGACAAAATAGAGATGTCATTAGGAAACACATCCACATTAACAAAAAACATCACAGACAAGGTGATTACTTGTTTATTTTATTATAGGCCATGTAGAAGGAAGGTGATCTCACCACTGTAGCAGAAGAAAGGCAAAGGGTCCAAGCATTGCTCATCTGTCCAGTAACCAAAAGATTTGAAAGACACAGCTGTGCAATGTTGCTTAAAGGCCAGACCAGGGATACTAAAACCATTATCTGGTTCTGCGGAAGCCCATTTCACAATGTATGTGAATGAAGAGTTGCTTTTATCTGACCACAGTTTGCTTCTGTGTAGACCAATCCACACTTCATTATTTGTACGTTCCGCTGTCATTTTAAATTTTTGATCAAAGGTCAGTATCTGTATACGCTCTGTTTCATTTCTTACACTAGCCAGATCCGTGTAAAACTGTCTGCAGTGTGTCTGAGCAGCACTCCAGGTCTTTTCCTGACCTACCCAAACATACTTCTGAGAAGCATTCTCTCTGCCTAAGAGACAACAGAGTTAATAAGTGCATCCGTTTTCATAATTGACATTGTAATAACAGTGAGAAAATCTTTTAATACAGTGGGAACCAAACGTTTGAGACCATATTGGAAATGCTATGAATTGTATAATGAAAATATATTTGAAAAATTAAAATTTTAACAAATGTTGTCAGACTGTTTGTTTATAGTTACATAAAACATATAATCTTCACAAATAAATCATCTTACCATCATAACAAACAAAAATGAAAGTGTTGTCACAGCTGGTATCAAACCAGGTTCCATCATTTACATCCATAGAAACACACAGTTCCATTCCCCTATAGTTGTTTGGTTCATGATACCAGTTTCTGAATTCTCTCTCTCCTTCCTGATAGAAATCATCATCATCCAGTGACCATCTCCAGCTGTTCAGATCATCATACAGTCCAATCCAAGCTGAGCCATCGTAAGTCTCATTAACTGTGTTCATCACACTGTTCATCTCTGTCATGTTATCAATGGTGGCCAGATCAGTGTAATTCTGTCTGCAGTATGTCTGAGCTTCAGACCAGGTCTTATTCTCAGATATAAAGTGATACTGACGGGAGGATGCTAAAGCTGTCAAGGTAAGAAAGTATGTGAAGACACAATTTTATGAGGGGATCTTTAAGGACAGTTGAAATGAATTAGAGCAGACCTGAACGTCTAGTTAAAACACCTGTAAAAATACTGAGAAGGGAATAGGTTTAAAAAAAAGTTTTGTTCTGAGATATAGGATAGATCTACTCACTGCTGTAACAAATGAAAGGTAACTGAAAATTGCAGTTTTCATACGTCCATTTCCCAGAATCACTGAACGACACAGCAGTGCAGTGTTCACTGTCTTCAGCATTGTTCGGCTCTCCTGACCTCCAGTTACTGAATGTAGAGTTACTCTGATCTGACCAAGATCTAGTTCTGTACAGACCGATCCAAACATTGCGATTATTTTGTGAAAGAGAAAGGATCATCTGGTTTTCTGTGCCATTCCTGATACTGACAAGGTCCGTGTGATGTTCTCTGCAGTAACTCTGAGCATCGGTCCAGTTTTTGACTTCATTAACATACACAAAACTGACATTGGCATTCTGTCTTCCTGTTAAACAAGACATCATGGTATAATATGTAATTGTTCTAATTTTTCAGTTTGACAAGACAGTTTCACAGCAGTTCTCACCATCATAGCAAACAAAGGGATGTGAATTAGAGCAATACTCTTCACTCCATATTCTGCTGTAAGATGACAGGGACACACATAGACTCTGTCCATAAGCGTTTCTTGGTTGCCGGACATACCAGCTTTCAAAACCTCCTCCTAACTCTGTGTTTCCCAGAGACCATCTCCAGCTGTTCAGATCATCATACAGTCCAATCCAGACGGAACCATAGTAAATCCCACGTACTGTTTTCATGAGCCTGTTCATCTCTGTCATGTCATCAATGGTGGCCAGATCAGTGTAATTCTGTCTGCAGTATGTCTGAGCTTCAAGCCAGTTCTTATTCTCAGATATAAAGTGATACTGACGGGATGATGCTAATTCTGTCAAGGTAAGAAAAAAGAAAAGAGATCATTTTATTTGAATAACAGAAATGTGTGAACAATTTAACTGAGGCCTATCATTATTAGCATGTTAAAACATCCCACAGAAAAAATAGACTTAAAGGTGAGAACAATAGAAAAGAACTTACTGCTGTAGCAGAAGAAAGGCCTGATGGAAAAGCACCTCTCATATGTCCAATCACCCAATTCGTCAGTAGATACAGCAGCACAGTACTGAAAATCATTGTTCGATTCAACTGATCGTCTTGCTTCTTTTCTGGTCCTTCCTGGTTTCCAGTTTTGATAACTGGAAGAAACATGGTTTGACCAAATCCTGTTTCTGTACAGACCAATCCAGATCATACCACCTTTTCTGCTAATGAATCTCTGATTCTCAGTCAGGTTTCTCACATTGACAAGATCTGTGTGATGTTCTCTACAGTATCTCCGAGCCTCTGTCCAGGTCCTTCCATTAGTGATTTTGATATATGTCTGTGTGGCATTCTCTCTACCTGAGATATAAAGTATATGCTCAGTAGGGGTCACTGATAAAGTAAAAGCATACTGTGTTATCTAAACAGGTGAAATGTTGTACCATCATAGCAAACAAATTGCAGTGTGTCATCACATGAGGAGTCGAACCAGCTTCCATCTTTTACGTTTATAGAAACACACAGTTCCATTCCCCTATAGTTGTCTGGTTCATGATACCAGTTTCTGAATTCACGCTCTCCTTCCTGATAGAAATCATCATCATCTAGTGACCATCTCCAGCTGTTGACATCATCATACTGTCCAATCCAAGCTGAGCCATCGTAAGTCTCATTAACTGTGTCCATCACAGTGTTCATCTCTGTCATGTTATCAATGGTGGCCAGATCAGTGTAATTCTGTCTGCAGTAAGTCTGAGCTTCAGACCAGGTCTTATTCTCAGATATAAAGTGATACTGACGGGAGGATGCCAGTGCAGTCACTGTTAAAAATTACATTATTAATAATTATATGATTATTCTCTTATTTCATTATTTTAAAGTGTCTACACAAATCTGTATTTCTGAGTCTGTTGATAGTACTCACAACTGTAGCAAATGAAAGGCAACTGAAAATTGCAGTTTTCATCCGTCCATTTCCCAGCATCACTGAATGACACAGCAGTGCAGTGTTCACTGTCTCCAGCATTGTTCGGCTCTCCTGACCTCCAGTTACTGAATGTAGAGTTACTCTGATCTGACCAAGATCTAGTTCTGTACAGACCAATCCAAGTAGGATCAAACATTTGCAATTTATATAGTATCTTCCGATGTTCACTCTCATTTCTGACACTGACAAGGTCGCTGTAATGCTGTCTGCAGTAACTTTGAGCTTCAGTCCAGTTTTTGGCCTGGCAAACAGGAACATAACTTGAACTAGCATTCGCTCTTCCTGAAAGATTAACATACAATATTAAGCATTAGACAGAGACAAGTGTAGCGCCTTTTCATTTTCATTGTAAAAACTGAAATGTATGAAAATAGTTTTAATACATTTAATGTATTATGAATGCTCACCATCATAGCAGGTAAAAGGAAAATCTGTGCTGCAACTCACTGCAATCCACCTCCCATTCTCAATATACACGCATAGACTTTGTCCTCCTATATTCCCTGGTCCAGGGTTATACCAGTTCCTAAATTGTTTTTCTCCTTCTATAAAGAAATCACTGTCCTCTAGAGTCCATTTCCAACTGTTCAGATCATCATAGAGTCCAATCCAGGCCAAATCAATGGAGTTATAGTTATCCATGATCTCGAGTAACTTCTCCATCTCCTGATCATTTTCAACGGTGACCAGATCAGCGTATTTCTCTCTACAGTAGCTCTGAGCTTCTGTCCATGTCTTTTTCTCATTCACATAGATATACTGACTTGCAGTACACAGGGTGAGGATCAAAAACCCTGCAGATTTGATTATTAAAGCATAGCAAGAATGAGTGTGGGGGTTCTTTTTAACATAAGCTCTCAAATATTGTACATACCAATATATAAGCCACCCAAAGTAAAGCATTCTATAAAGTATCGTAATTTTGACTTACCTGAGAATAGACGCAATGGAAACACAGCCATGATATGGGTCTAGTTTAAAGGAAATAGTTATATTAGAACAGATGAGCACAAATTTCCGGCTTCAAGGCTTCAAGACGTGTGTGTGGATCGGTTACTTGTGTGGCCGTTTTTCAGTTGCAAAATCTGGGTGGATGCGATCAACCCCATACATGAAGAAACACGTATGATTAAATAATTTCTCAAATGTATCAAACCTGTTTAACTACAATGACACAGTCCTTGCCCATATGTGTTAAACTATCACCATTGCGCCCTTACAACATACAGTATATTAACCTGGGTTGCGTCAAGGGAATTTCATTAGAATTGTATTTTAACTTTAACTCTTAATCTAATTATGTCCATATTTACATTTACATTTAGTTTGGCAGACACTTTTATCCAAAGCGACTTACAGATGAGGAAACATTGGAAGCAATTATAACAACATAGGCAACGAAAATACATAAGTGCATCAAACTAGTCCATTAAAGCCTAGCACAGTATACAAAGCTAGCCATATACGGTTGACATTATTAAAAAGCTAAATAAAAAATGCAAAAACATAACAGTGACATTTGTCTCAAACAAGATGCAGCCTAGTATGTAGAATACGAACACTACATGCTAAATTCAATAACTTGTGAGTCCTTTTTTATTTAATGTTTGGTTTCAATTGATAAACTGATATTTGTCACACCCCTTATAGTACCTGTTTCTACAGTTATTACTGTAATCCATACCCTGACAGAATCTTCCAGCCACATGTTAGTTATGGTTTGTTAAAGCTCTGCGGTCGAGTGGTTATTTTATTGTGAATGTAGTCATAGCTGACTATACTTGTTAGAGGAAACAGTCCCATTAAAAAAATGTGATAAGCAAATATTCTTTACTACCCTAGATGTTGTTCTTGTGAATAAAGCCCGACTATTTGCCAGTCAAGCTTCCAGGAGAACATCCATTTTTTAATCAGAAGTTGGAATAAAACCTCTTTCCCTGGTTCTCCCTTGTATTGCACACTAATATCCATGGCTTCATATAATTATATCACGCCCAAACCTGTTTTCTGTCAAATATAAGCAATAACTTCCCTGTCCTATACACATTAACTAAATATCTCTAAACTAGAAATTCCTTCGCTTACATTCACACCTCTTTTTCACGGTATATGTTAACACCCATATAATAACACAAAACACAAAAGTTATGAAAACCTTATTGTGCTATATCTCACAAAAATGAGTAGCAAGGCCTTCATGATATATCAATGATTAATAATCCTACACATAGTTCAGTGATACTACAGGCGTTTTTTGCCGGATATTTGTGACGGCACAAAATATAAACTGGAAGTGACACTGCAGACCAACCAGATTCAAGACAATGAAATTAATTCTACATTTGCAGCAACGGGTGGCCATGGAAACGTGATTCGTGATATCTAGCAAGGTGGGGTAACATGGACGTTTTACTGCTGATACACATGTAACATCTCCCATTTGGGGCCCACCCACCTTTGGAGACATCCAAACAGTTATGAGGACGGCCGGTAGGAGGCGAACGAAGGTCAAACTGAGTCATTGTCACAGTGCGCCCTCTGTTGACGAGCCTGACATGTTTCAATTGCAAAGGCACAGTAGTTACTCAATTTCCCAAATACATTTCACTATATAACTAACAAAATAAATTGACATGTATTATTATATAAAATGCCTTTGACAAAACCAAATTACTGTAAAGTACCTGTGAAATAATGCAAACCTTCCTTATATAGTCAAACTTTAAGAAAGATAACTGAATCAAAAGTATTGTATAAAAATAATCAACGAAGAGATATGTATTCCTTATGCATTAAAAATGGGTCGACAAGTCGAGTCCTGAAAACGTTATTTTAATGGCAAGTCCTGATCATTCTTTCATCCATCATTACAAAAAAGGCTCCTTACAGGACACTATTAAAATCTCTTACCATCACCGTAATGAAACATTTCATGACTTTGGTCTTAGATTAATGGGCCGTTGCCAACTCCACAATCTCAAGTGTATCTTAAGAAATAAATATAATGCTATCTGATCTGTTATATTTAGCTACTTTAAAGTGAATCGGTCATAAGCCCTTTGCGAAACAAGAGGTACAGAATATGACATCCTTATGACAATCAATCATGAATAACAGTTGCATTTGACATCTAGTAGCTACTAAGACTTGAAATTAAATGTTTTGGTCTGATATAACCATTGCCCACACAGTTGCCCATGCTAAAGCAAAACAACATATGAAACCCCAGGGGAAAAGAAAAAAAGAGAAAGCTAATTTACAATGACTTACAAATTTCGATTCAAATGGAAATGTAGAGTTACAATCACCCAGCGAAGACACTTTACACACTAAATGTATATTATTGCACAAACAATATCATCATGTAAACCCTGATGGTTTGATGTCTGTCCTGGCCCTTCATTGCAATGTCTGAGGTTGTAACTGCACATTACTGCAGACCCTCTCAAAATGTCCCCTGATCAGTTACTGGATTTAAAGGGAAAATGCATAAATTTATGAAAATGCACACACGCATAACCGCACAGATTTAGTATTGGCACATGATGAAATGTAACAACATGAGCATGTGACAATGACAAATGCACTTTGCATGACACACATATTCACACATAACATATTCAAGTCATAGGTGTCCCTGATATCTCGGTCTATAAACTGTATGTAAAAATAATTGGTACACAGGTCCATCCTCTGTCATTTAACATCATCTTTTATAAACTGCCCATAACACTGGTTTTCGGGGTTTGGTCATTGGATCCCTGTTTTAAGACACATACCCCAAAAAGAGGTAAAAAGAAAGTCATACAGGTTTGGAACGATATGAGAGTTCCATTTCTGGATAAACTGTCTCATAAAAGGAAGTGCAAGACACTTAGGAATAAGGAGAAAGGATTGAGAGCTTGTGATCTACCTTTGAAGACAAAATACTGTATGAATCAACTGTGATCCCGATAAACCGAGAAGAACCTATGCAACAAGCACAATATCAGACAGACGGCAACTCTGCATGTCTAACCCTCTCAATCTAGAAACTACACAAAGTATCTTTAGATTTTCACAAGGGAAAGTGTTTAACCATCTGGCTTCTGAGCTCCCTTTTCGTTGCTCACATGGTACATTCGAGGCTTAACAGAAACAGATTCTCCAAAGCACAATTTTCCTGCTTTTTCTGATCTTAGGTCAGTGACGGAGCATCCGCTCTGTGTTCTGTAAGGGAGATCACGGCTGTCTTCGCTGTCAGGGGCAGCTTTCAGGATCTTTTGGTGGTGAGGCGGTGCAAGTTTCTGTCGAGGATGCAGCCTCTGCACCTTGAGTCTCTGTAATCGCCTCATTTTTCTCCAGCACCAGCTGGATCGTAGTGCTCTCTACCTCACCTTCAGCAAACTCTCCCTCCTTCGCCAGACGAAACTTAATGTTAAGCTTCTCAGGTTTCTCTATAAAGATAAAACAAATACAGGCTATGAAACAAAGCATGCTAGCAATGCTATAAGAGCCATCGATGAGGGTCTACAGTATTTGTGTATATGAGTTTTATCCGTTACCTTTGCCGAGTTGTTTCTCTTTGGACAACAGAAGAACATCTACATTGTGATGTTCCTGCAGAGCGGTAGTGAGTGTAGCTCCCTCTTTGTTAAAGAGGAACACAAGAGGAATGGTGATGTCATCTGTAGAGTCTCCATCTCCAACCATCTGAAAGAGTGGCGTATCTGCAATGCTGGTGCCCTCTCTGTGATCTGTGAGAACATTCCATAAAGAACACATGAGGAATCCATAAAGGCTACATTTCACATTATTCACAAAATATCACAAGGTTCCTTCAGACTATAAAAAACTAAGAAAACAATGGTTCCCCTTTGCTACAAAGAACCTTCAAAGCACCTTTATTTTTAAGTGTGCAGATGAGGTTTTGAAACGGAAGAAGCAAGTCAACAGATTTTTTACTTTGGTCTCTTCAAGATATATGAGATGAGATTGATGTTCATGATCATACAATAGTTCAGCTCACCAATGAATATGACTCCGATGGCTCCTACTTCTTGGAGACGTCGAGCTTTGCCGGCAAACATGCAGTCTCCTCTCAATGCCAGCGCTATGCGTCCTTGTAGCTCTACACCATTCTCAATAGTCCCGCACGCTGTGTATGGAACACTTCTCACAATACTGCCTTTCACCTTGGAGAAAGAGAGACGAGAGAGTTCATAAATGAGTTGTGTTTAAAGATGCTTTCATAGGAACAGAATGGTCCGATTCATTCTATCGACACATTGGAATGGGGAACTTGTGGAATTGACAGCAACTCATATACAGTTTGTATGAATGTACTGTATATATCGCTGCTTTCCTTCCTTCCGTGTATCTCCACATTTTGTGATTTGTTTTTGACATAAATCATTATTATTAGTCACCCTTTATGTTTGTCACTGGGTTTTGCAAATATCCAACCAATAAAAAGTATTAAAAGGCTCATCAACTTTGAAAACACAGTATTAAGTCATTTAAAAAGCTTGTTTTCCATTTCCTGAATTGCTTAATTCAGACGTACAAGGTTTTGGAAAGACATCGACGATATGTTTAAATCGACTGTTTATTGAAAGCATTCATAGATAATAATAGACAACCACACCCATGTACCCAAGTTTTCATAGAGATCTCACCCCGTGCTCTTGTTTGGCAAGGTCCAGTCCAAACTTCGCTGGTCCGGCTGTAAGGACCGTTCTACCCAAAAACGGAGGGGAAATGAGCTGTACAATCAATGGCACCACTTCCTCTTGCTCTGGGGTTTGGCTCACCTCCGCGACCAGCTTAAACTTAAACACCCCCTTCTGAGAGTCCTGTGTAGAGACACAGACAGATGAGCAGATGTGCAGAAGAAAAATTAGACAGACCTTAACATTCATTCACTGCATGTTCACCTGAGTTACTGAGCCTCGGATGGAGGAGCCCAGCTCAGTGAGAGGAGCTAAAGAGATACCAATGCTTTTCAGAAACTCCACGGGCTCCAGGCCTGTGTCGTGAAGTGGCAGCTCGATCCCCCTGTGTTGAAGAGAACATTATTGTAAAATTAGCGTTTTTCTACCAGGACTCTGTAAAAACCTGCATCAAATTATACCCACTTGACTGGTGACA
Source organism: Barbatula barbatula (assembly GCF_947034865.1). Taxonomy (NCBI): domain Eukaryota; kingdom Metazoa; phylum Chordata; class Actinopteri; order Cypriniformes; family Nemacheilidae; genus Barbatula; species Barbatula barbatula. Next base: position 4,589,956 of record NC_136785.1, read on the forward strand.
TCTGCCCGGCTCTGCCCACTCCTGTAAGGTATTTGTAGCCGTCTCTGATAGTCTTGGCAAAAGTGGGGTTGTTGGGGAAGAGGGTCTGAGCGCTGGGACAGGAGTACGAAAACAAGTCGTTTTCATGAGACGCTTGAGGTTGCTAAAAGATACACAAAACGTCGGGAAATAGTTATGCTTGGAAGGAAACACCCCAACATCATTCATTTGGATTCATGTTTGAAAGATTGTCTCTAACCGTGTCGTTGCTGTGGCAGGGGGGGTGGGTTGTTGACAGAGACACTGGGAGCAAGTGAGCCTCAGTAGTAAAAATATAATCATCAATGTCTATAGGCAGCTGACTCTTCTCTGAGAAGAGAAGGTAGAGGTACTTAAACATCTCGGCCAGGAAGAAGGAATCCATCCTTGAAACAATCAAACATGAAAATGCAGTTTTTAAAGTCAATCCATTGGTAATATGAATTTTAAGTTATCAAATAGGTTGTTGATAACCTAATTTGTTACCTGTCCTCGTGGGAACCAGTCCTCACGTCCTGCACGGCGGCGAAGCCACAAGGGACTCGAGCATGAGTGTTCAACTTCTCCACAATAGTCCGACCCACGTTCAAGTAGTATGGATCACCTGTGGCCTGAACACGAAGAGACAAACTTGAAAAAACGATGAATAAAGACTTTGACAAAAATGTACTTTGACAAAACCAGAGAAGTCAGACACGGTCTTGTTTCATTACTTTATAAAGGAAGTATGTGCTTTCAGCAAACTCGGGTCTCAAAGGGTGCTGACCCCAGTGAACTCTGAACTCTGTGGTGAAGGCCTGTTTGAAAACAGATCATTGGAAATCATTGATTACTTGTGAACATTCAGAATGCAATATAAAATATCAGTTGTAGATGACTGGTGTAAGTTTATTGCAGTTGAGATACCTCAGGGAGGAAATTGTGCTGTTTGGTCACTTGGTACAGCATCTCATGTGTCTCAATGGCAGGTTTTAAATCTCCTCTCAGAACCTGGAATGTGTTCAGACAAAGTTCACCAAAAAGATACCCTACTTGGGTCCAGAGTTGAAATCTGCCAATTCTTTGACAACAAACCTGTGGTACTTTGGTACTGTATCGATATACTGGAATACAGTTTTCTTTTATACGAATATACTGTTCTAGGTTACAAATTCTGCAAATTCACTTACTTCCCATTTTCTATGTGATTAAATATAATGACAAAGAGCTGAACCTGTAGTCCGGGGAAGAAGGCGAGTAATGAATCCATCCAGCTGCGCACGTGCACGGTGGGGTTGTGCATGTGCACGTTGAGCAGCAGAGGAGGTTGGCTGATGTATTTCATAATGGCACTGTAGTGCTGTAACAACAGACAAAAATAAGTCACGTGACAATACGTGTGAGGTAATTGAGCTACAATCTGTTCTATGTGACTAAAGTCTGGATAACACAGCACAATTTGAGCCCTGATTTCCTGTTAGGGCATGTCGATGCTTGTTGCCATGAACTGACAGAAAATGTTGTACTGTGTATGCCATACAATCTAGCTATTGACTATGAATTCATCCTGTACGCAAATATTAAACATGTTTCTTGTTTTATACAGATTTAAGAGCAAATCTTGCTGTGTATGAAGTTCCATGACTCAATACAGAAGTCAGTAGTCAACCACCCAATGGAAATCAAGTACGTTGGATACTACAAACAGAAGGTTTGTTTTTGATTAAAGGTTTTATCTATACCCATTTACAATCTTCTGTTTAGATTTTCAGTGTTGTGTAAGGTATTCCAGTTTTACAGGACATTCCTGATTTCTAATTTCCAGGGAGTATAGAACCCTTACTGTGTTGAATCTTTCGAGATATACTTTGTCCCCAAGAAGAATATAAGCTTTCATCAAGTATTCATAATACGAGTCAATACCAGCACCAACACCACTATCTGTAATGAGAAATAGAAGACAGTGATGTTAATATAATATCGATGAAGGCCGTGCAACACAAATATCACATTTTATACTAATGTGTGCTCTAAACAATAATTTCAATCAAATAAATTCCCAATGTGTAATGTGAAAAGCAGAAGTCCTCATGGTATCATTGTTTGGAGCCCAATGTTTCACTGAATCATTTCCTTTTTCATATCTGTATGTTTCAACACTTTTATGCATTCGACAGATGTGTTTACCCAAAGTAACATGCAGTGCTTCTACATTTTTTAAGCATGTTCATTATCATCATGTGCATTTCCTATGAATCACTAGTAGAACTTACAGGAAACCGAAGTGTATTGTTTTCAAAGTGCAGTGTTATGTATTTAAGTAACAACAGACAACAGTAGTAGCAATGCAAAGCCTCACCCCTTCGAACCCAGTCTCCATTGTGGATGTTGATCACCGTGCCGACGAGGTCACTTCCTCTTTGCCTTTTCTCCCATAGAACGTCGAGAGCTCTCCGTGCGTGATCCTACAGCGAATGGAGTGAATGACTTCTTAGCATAGCCACATAGCTGATTCTTGCTCTGCTGGTGTAAAGAAAACATGCTGGGTGTTTACCTCAAATATCTTTTCCCCGGATAGCCGGCTGAGAGCAGCAAACTCCAGGATCATGGTCCCTGCGCAGGCAGTGCAGGTGTCCGACTCAGTGCCCGTACGCGAAAGCGGGCTGACGACTCCATAGCGCAGATTGACCTAATAAGGACATTTCACTTTGGTTCATTGGTAGCTCCTTTGTACCATCAAACAGTTTTGTTAGTAGTGACTAACTTTGTTAGTGACTAACTAAACTCATTTTATGCACATAGCAGTGAACGTTACCCGAGGGTAAGGAAGGCCACTGGTAGTGTTAAAGGCAGGCAAGAGGCGGTAGCCCAAGTCTTTGGCCATGTGCAGCAGTTCATCTTTGTACCACATCATCCTATCTCCTCGCTGCTTTAGAACGTCTGCCATCACGTGTGCACCCAACAATCCACTGAAAGAACAAAAGGAGCTTTTGCAATTGTGCTACTCTCAGTGAACGTAAAGACAATTGCATTTCCATTTGCCACTTTTACTTCAAATGTAGTAAGATATTAACATCTAAAGTGAGTGAATCTTCAAGACCGTACCCCAGCACACGGATATTAGTTTCGAAAACAGAGACGACGATGTCATTATCCAGTCTTACATCACTGATCGTCCTCTTTACAGCTTCCTCAAACTCATCCAGTTTGTTTAGCAACTGCTCAGAATCACATAAAACAACCGTTATAAACACATGTGTGAGGGGTAGTCAAATACTACCCAGAATGCTCTTCGACAGATGAAGTTTTTACATATAGGTTTTGCTCACCACAAGAGTATCCAAAGTGTCTATTAATGTTAAAGAGAACCTTAGAAAACAGAGGAAGAAGATTTCCATTAGTGGCCCATGGAAGAAATCAACATGTTCTTTAATTCAGTTGTCTATCCTTGCTGATGCACTAACAAGTAGCTAATCTTTTACAGTACAAAACAAGTAAATTACAGCTGGTTGTACAGACAGCATGTGAGGAACCAAACAGTAAAGGAGAAACGGGCTACAAATAAGCAGGAAGGATAAAGATGGTTAGACTCACTTTCCTAAAGAGTCATCAATATCTCCTCGATTTGGTTCCTGCCCTCTCACCCTCCCTCTACAGCTGAGGGGCATTAACTCATCTGCTGGGTAGGCATATTTCTGATGAAGAATGAAAACATATGTATATTCATTCTAAATTATTTCAGAATTAAATCCGGTGGAATATGAAAATTTGCTCACCATGTAACTGTTGTAGGCATGATCAAACATTTCCAAAATCTGGTCCCTGAAAAACAATGGAAGACCGAGTTGCAATTGATAGTGTTCTGGGGAAAGCAACTAAACAAATTACTCAATGAAGCTCATTTCCTTATAGACCTTTAATGATATATGATGACACATTTACATTAGAAACGTTGTCTATTTTTATTTATCCTTTTAAATATTGTGTTTTCTGTTGTGTGTGCAAATATGAAATATTTGCTGCTGACTAATTTAGTAGAAGATCCGGTGTAAAGGTAAACATTCTGAACATATCTCTTCACAGGCAAATACTTGTCACTAGCTACAAATGTCCTCTACAATGTGTATTATGTATGTCTACACCATTATAAACAGGAAAAACATTATTTATGGAGACTTTGGAGGGATTAGAATGAGTCAGCTTATTACATCACTACTGAGAACTAAAACCCAACCCTTAACTTGAGCAATAGTGTTGGTCAGGAATCATGACATCATCCTGTTATGAAGCAACACTCTTACGAAACAATACACAACTAAAATGATGAAGACAAACATCACATGCTGTCATCATCCCTAATGGACTCAAACCACAGCTGCCAAATACCAACATCCAACCAGCACTGGACTTCTGATCTGGCAAACAACTTCAACAAGATTTACTTTTATACACAATATGACACAACAGCACATTTTACTCAGACAAATAAAATACATAAATCAAGCTACCTGATTTTAGACTTCTCCTCTGCAGTCATAGCTGGTCCATCTTGACCAGTAACTCCAATCCAAAAACAGGAGACGGTCAGAGTTGCCAACACCATGACAAAACTACTCCTCCGTGCATCTCTTCTGATCCAGTTTCTCCCCATTAAAAAAAATGAGAAGACCAGCTTTTCAGCCTCGTGAATACAAATCGCCACTAAAGTGAATCTAACTAGAAGAGGCTTGTTGATGTTTATCTTTTTGACACTCCTATGTCGTTTGACTTTTGTTGGTTTAACATCCCCGCTTAATGGCACTACTATTTACACAACTTCATATATATTACGAATCAAGTTAATCTTCACTTTTAATAAAGATGGTTGTTTCCTTATTTACAACGCTAACGTTAATTTCCTGGCTTGTCGAGCTGGTTAGCCACCCGGCTAGCTAGCAAATAATTCCACAAATTTTCTTATCGGCAGTATTTTTGACCTCCTTAGTCCCTCTTGAAATCTCTGCGCATATGTTTTGCAGAATCGACGGCGTCCAGATCCAAATAATCTCCATATCGTCTAGATTTAGCACCTCATTCCGTTTAGTTTAGCCGACGAACGGCGCTTGTTTTGGACGCGAGCTGATGATGTCATCATGAAGGGCCACCGAAACTAATAACTAAATTAAAACTCCCACGTATTCAACTTTTATTTAACATAAATCACACCGAGTTTATTAATAATACGAATTAATAATAAAAAATAATAACTAATAACTAAAAAATAATCCGACATACCATTTTGTCATGAGAGGGAAAAGACGAGATAAAAGTATTATAAACAAACCAATTATTCATTATTTTTATGAGTGAATATTTTTATTTCATACGCGAAAAAGTACAATAAAAGAAAACAAGCCATTTCCGCACAGCTGAACAGACGAATGGGTGGTTGCTAGAAGGGATTCCAATAGCATCTGACAGACCCTTCTCAGGGATTCAGCTACGGCCGGAAGTGGTGGAAAATCTCGCCATAAAATTACAATAAATTACATGATCTTACGCCTTCCCTAAACCTAACCTTAATATAATAAAACAATTGTAATTAACTGTTTTCAGCCAATGAAGCGGCATTGAAGTGCGCATGCGCAGTGGAGGTAGCCTTACGATAACCAGACAAATGCGTGGACTTCAACCCCCAGAGTCCTCTGCGGCACATATAAATACATCCTCGTGATGTAACGGCACTTTTTAGGCTGAAAGCTTGTCAGCTGGGGGATTTTAAAGACAGAGAAAATGCGGTGAAGTTGTCTGTTGAGGTGCAGGTGGTAACAACCTTATGTTCATGCCATAAAGGACATTTAGTTTTTTCGAGGAAGCTAAAAGTACTCGATCTTATATTTAGAGTGCTGCTCGCGACCTCATCATGAACGTAAGTTCCGCACATGCCTTCGCTCACCTTCGCAGATGTACATTATGCGTTATTTTATTTACTTGAATTATATATGTTTAGGAAAAAGATTAGACTCTGAAATTCACTCTGCTTTTTTAATGTTTGACGTAAAACTTCTCCGATATTTATTGGGTATTTGACACATGCCCGCACATAAACAATGTTATCTATGTTGAAGTTAACTCTTTAACTGCGAACTGTGTCTATTTCTGCTGTCCACCTGTGAACATAATGCATGACTGATTCATTCAAGAGGTTACACAGCTGCTCTGAGATAACACTGAGCATTTCTTGATATGGCACAAAGGCATCAAAAGGCACTTGTCTCCAGTTGGCAAATGCATCACTATCTAGAGAACAGAGGATATGCTGTGCAAGAGACAACGTGTAGAGTTCGCTACTGGCATATAGTAGAATTCTTCAATGCTCTAGTCTGAATGGATTTAATGTAATTGCGAAATGTTCCTCCTGACTGCTGATTTGATCCTGACTGCAGTAGAACGTGGAATGTTGTTGAGCTGGAGACTAACAGGGGCTACTTTGTCTAGTCTGTACCTCCTGCAGAACACTGGTCATTACTTGTCATTTTCCCAAAGTTAAAGGAGTAGTTCACTTTCAAAATAAAGTTTCATGATAATGAATAACTTCATGATACTTATAGAGCTTTTCGTGATAACTTGCCCCCAAGATGTTTGTGATGAAAACATTCCAGGATTTTTCTCCATATAGTGGACTTCAATGGACTCCAAAAGGTTGAAAGTCAAAATAACAGTTTCAGTGTAGCTATTAAGGGCTTTAAACGGTACCAGATGATGAATAAGGGTCTTCTCTAGCGAAACGATCGGTCATTTAAAAAACAAAATACAAATATACATGCTTTATATACCGAATCGCTCTTCGCGTTCATGACTTCACGTAATATGTAGTTATGTTGAAAACTTGTTTATCTACTTGTAAACACTGACTCGGTACTTCCGCCTACGTCAAGCATGACATTTTCAACTTAATTGCGTATTTTGTGAAGTCATGAACGCGAAGCCCAGAACAGAGCAAGGCGAGCGTTTATGTTTATAAAGAATATACATTTATATTTTATTTTAAAAAGGCCCTTTCGCTTCACTAGAAAAGACCCTTATTCATCGTCTGGTATCGTTTAAAGCCCTTAATAGCTACACTGAAACTGTAATTTTGACCTTCAACAATTTGGAGTCCATTGAAGTCCACTATATGGTAAAAAAATCCTGGAATGTTTTCATCGAAAACCTTAATTTCTTTTCGACTAAAGAAACAAAACATCTTGGATGAGATGGGGTGAGTAAATTATCATGAACATTTCTTTTGAAAATGAACTAGGCCTACTCCTTTATTGTGCCAGCCTTCCGGGATTTGTTGCACATAATGTGATTGTCATTGTCAGTTTATAGTTATGGCTTATTGTTATATGCTAGCATGTGCAGATGTCATGAAAAAATATGCACAGACCACAACACACCTGTCATTGTTTCACGCTGATGAAATTTGCCTAAAAGAGACGAGAAACTTACACCACTTCAACCATAAGGGTAATATAAGCGAATCAAGCAAAAGCACTTCTGTAATATGATGTCATGTGGCTGTACAGAGATAATGGTCTAATTGGATCAAAGTGGGTAATTTGGTGTGAAACCACATCTTCACTAGCAGGTGTAGGATGTTTAGTCAAGGGAAATGGGTGGCTAATTACAAGTCTGCTCATATGGTCCCTTGTTCTTTGCTCTTAACAGATGCACTTTGAAGGATCCACTAGAGTCACTCTCTTGTTTGATTTCTGGAACGTGCATGGGCCAGCAGGTACGTGGGAGTTACAAACAAGACCTGATATGATCATGGGACACAATATGCATACAGTATGACAGTTGTATCCAGAATGAAAGTATGAGTGTCCTGCAAAACTTGCCAGTTGAGCATACATAGGGTACATATTTGTGAAATATGCACACAGCAAATACACAATATAATAGCTTAAATGCAAGTTGGCTATTTAACCAAAAAGGAACACTCTTGCGTGGGGTCAAAGTGGTTCATATGTCAACAAGGGAATTCAAGAACTGAAGCAATGGATTTCAAGGGACAGTACACTTGAAAGAAGAAAATTCTCTAATTGTGGATTCATTCATATGACTTTGTTTTTCTGTGACACAAGAAGGGGGGGGGGTGTCAAAGTCTAAATGTCACAAATCATAATTCACTCTCATTGTATGGAAAAAAGATTGGTTGGTGACTGAGCTTGAAAATACATCTAGTGGTAGTAAACCTGTATGACTTTCTTTCATCCGCAGAACACAATAGAACATATTTTGAAGAATGTTGTTATCCGGCACCCATTCACTTGCATTGGTTTTGTGTCCATACAAGCGAAGTGAATGGGGGCCGGTGCTGTTCGGTTACCAACTTTATTAAAAAAATATTTTGTGTTCTGCGGAAAAAAGAAAATCATACAGGTTTGAAATGACAAGGGTGAGCACATGATGACAGAATTTTATTTCCTGTGTGAACTATCCCTTCAAGGCTCTACAAGTACCTGCGTCCCATCTGGTAAAAGCAGTTTATTACCTTAGATTTCAACAGACAATGCAAGCTGAATATTCCAAATCGGTTCACACGCCTTCATAGACAGTTCCCAGGTTCAGTAAGAGTCAGAGTATTTAGCCCTCCCAGAACCGACAGGTTTGTTTTCTCTTAGTTTCACATCCATTAAAAGGACCAGTACATTAGACTTGTAATTACAGGTCCTACTTAAAATTACAACACAACCATTGCTGATAGAAATGACAGGGTTTGACATTGGGTTTACAACTACCTCCACCATGTCATTAAGCAAAGCTTTATGTAAATAATTTACAAATCTTTCCTCTGTTAAACCAACAGGTTTATAAAATTGAGGTGTTTTTCTGAAACTCTCTCTCTCTAGGGATGGTGTTGTCAGTCTTTGTGGTTCTGCTGCTCACTGTGTTCTACGAGCTTCTGAAAGTGTGGAAGATCACACTGGAAAAACAGAAACAATCCCACATCACACATCCTTCTGGTCCGGTGTCATTCACGCGTGATCATTCCTGCTTCTCTTCTGTCATGAGTTCTCAAGATGGAAATTCTGCTCTGGCCAGCAGTCCCTCAGAGATCTCATTAGCTCCCACTGAGAATACGGTTGACACTGCTGGCTCCACAAGCACCGCAAAGAGGTAATGCCCATAAGACACTTCGGTAAACAACAGGGACGGGTCTTTCCGGGAACTGTTGGGTCATATAGACGGGTAGAAAAACAAACAATGAGTCCAAATGGTTTATACAGTAAAGCACACTTAAAGGGATAGATAAAAATTCTGCCATCATTTACTCACCCTCTTGTCATTTTAAACCTGCATGACTTTCTTTCTTCTGCAGAACACAAAAGTAGATATTTTGAAGAACGTTGTAAACCAAACAGCACCCATTCACTTCTATACAGAAGTGTGTACCGGTTTCCAACATTCTTGAAAATATATTTTGTGTTCTGCATAAGAAAGTTAAAAGTAAACTTCCCAAAATATCCTCACAGATGTCCGTGTTTGATTCTTTCCATCTCCAGCTGGCTTTTTCACAGCCTCCAGACGGCCGTACACATGCTGCAGGTGACACTAGGCTACATGCTGATGCTCTGCGTCATGTCCTACAACGTTTGGATCTTCCTGGGGGTCATCCTGGGCTCCGTCTTGGGATACTTCCTGGCTTTTCCTCTTCTGAAACACGTCTGAGATGAACAGAAGATAGAATGGAAAACGAGATGCAACGGCCTTAAATGCTTGTGGTCTCCAGTTCAACAGTGACGGGGGACTGTTTTAAGAAACCATGTCAAGCTTATGAGCATGATCAGAGTAATTATTAAGCCGTGTATCTAGTTCAGAGAGTGATTTAGTATTTTTACCATTTTTAAGAGAATATTTTAAAGATCATGCTGTACGTGAGGTGAAATAAGGCGGCATTCTGCTTTGTGAAGATGTGCTGTAATATTGTTTAACAGGTTTTAAACATCATTGAGTGAGCAAGAACGTGTTAAACAGCATGTGATTTTACAAGCCGGTCATGACGATTCTGTTATATGCACGGATCACATGATCTCCTATTTAAACAGTTCGTATCAGGACATTTCCTAAATGGTGAAGTTCCCTAGTGACCGATTAAGTTCATTTGTGTTACACTAAATAATGTTTAAATTATGATGTGAGATTTGCTTATATTTAGCAAGTGGTTCTCTAACATTTGGAGTAATCACACCAGTTTTAAATCATGTGACTGTTCGCAGTAAACTTCTTTTGTGAGTCAAGATCATTCTTGTGTTATAGTGGAAATTAAAGCTGAATAGGGAACAAAAGTCCTTGTTTCAAAAAAGATAATCATGTGGCCTTAGTTAATATTCTCCACCAGTACAGAGATGCTGGTGAGTGAGTAACAGAAAGCAGAAATCGAAGCATGAACGTGAGAATTTTACTCTTAATGTAATTGTGGATTTAACCGCACTGTTAATAACATGCATTGTCTTTATGGCAATTCATTGTTCTTTAGATGAGATGTTTTACTGCAAAATCTATTAAAATTGGATATTGTTTGTAGTCATGGTCTCACCATTGTTATGCAAAGTCATAGCACTTTACAAGTAAAAATCTAGGCAGTATGTGCACATTTTACATTACATTTACATGTATTCATTTAACAATACTTTTTTGTCCAAATTTACTTACAAACTAAAGAAGATTTAACATTTAGTCAATAAGGTAAACCAGGGTTTCCCAAACGGTGGTGTCTTGATGGAAAACAACTTGCACTGGCATATCTTAAAATATATAAGTGCAATTGTTTTGTCTCAAGATGCAAACCAGTAATGCTCTTTTGTCAAGTATGTTTTTAAACTATTTAAATAACCTAATTTAACTAAAGCCTAGTCCTGGTTTAAAAGAATCCCTGACCGGGAAACCACCCCGTATGTCTACCAGGGCATATTCAAATTGTGCTTTTTGGAAAAAGTTAAATGGCAAATGAATGTTTAAGAATAACAAAATAGTTAAGCAAATACTACTGATAAAATGTAAAAAAGTAAGATAAACATGCAAATGTGCCATTAAGTTATCAAAAATATTTAATTACTATCGTGGGGTACTTTAAAGTCCCAGTGAAATTAAAAATTACAATGCCTGTCCGGGAAACCACCCCTAAGTAAAACATTTTAGGGTTCAAATGACAAAATAGATTTTAAATCTAACCTAACAAAAACACACAGATGTTTGTAGGAATCTAGTCTTTTTTATACTAACATATGAGTTTAGGCTTTTGTGTTTAAGGCATTTTATGTTTGAATAGATTTATACACACATACCATTTTAAAATAATTTGTCATTTATTAATCCACTGCCGCCATCCAAAGAAATGACAGGCTATAGAAAATAATATAACATTGGACACACACAAAATAAATAAAAGATATTACCAGTGAACTATATGTCTGTGGAGATAAAATATGTTTGGATAAATCAGCAGAAATGTTTAAAACATTTCAACATAAATGTCCATTAATAAATTGTCGAAAATCCCAGAGCACAGCTTTGCTCACCTGACCTGATGTTCAAATATTACAAGGTTCCTTACAAGGCGTTTCTGCTGTACTGCAAGGTTTTTTAGGCTTATAATGAAACCAACTAAAAGCTGTAATGACCCCAATCCTCTGACCTCAAACTCTACCTGCAGCCGAGTAGCAGAATTGTCATCCTCTCGATCGCTCACGACAATGCTGTAATGTCTGTGAGCACTAAACACACACTCATGCTTTGGAATGAAGTCATTTAGTTTTTTCTGTATTTCAAACCACAAGAAGTAATAAATACAGAATTTAAAAGCAATATTTAATTTATTATAATAAATGCATCTGCATAACCATATTGTAAGTGCTCAATTATGCTGCATTAATACATTAGTGTTTAAATATACTCCACAGAATAAAAAAACATAAAATATCGCTGTCATTTTCTGCAACTCGGAGAGCCTGTCTAATGCATAAAGCCAGTACGCATGACTACAAGGTGGAGTTTAGTTTTAAACATCTGCATTAGCGCAGGCATCTCCTCCTGACATAATACTAACCCCCTCGCAAAGGGATGCTGTGGCTATGTCACCTGTAACCAAATGTGAAGATTTGTGCTAAAACGTAGCTGAAAAGCACAGGAACAGAAAAACAACCGATGACAGTTCATATTGCGATATCTGCCACAAATAAGAATTAGTATGAGAGTCACGAGTTAAAAATACAAAGGCACAAGAGTTCATCTTATATATGATAGTATTCAATATATACACACAGGCATTGCACAATAACATCCCCAAACAAAACAATAAAATGATCATAAAATGTTAAGGAAAAACTAAAATATAACAAGTGTCTTTGCAGATGTCTTAGAGTCTATAACAAGTTTCAGCTCTGTGTGGTTTGCAAATCTCCCTCAAAGCATCTTGTGGTTGTCGATTTCTTTTCACGCTTTAGAAAAGCTAAATCAACAAACAGGCATTTCCGCTCCCTCCACCAGAGTTAACATCACCTGCTCTGTGTCCACTGTGATTGGCTGAGGCTCTCCTTCCTCTACGTTCTCATTGGCTGGAGATTGAAAGCCACTGTCATCGTGGTGATTTTGGCTGGAGTTGGAAGATGTTTGGGGGAATTCTCCATCAGAATCTTCCTGAACGGCGATCACGATCTGTTGAATGGCGCTCTCGATGTCAAGAACGGCTTGCTGGTCTTCTAAAAGGTCCGTGTCTGAACTTTGACCTGTCACTGCCACGTCTGATATTTCATCGTTTCCACTTAAATCTTTAGTAGGCGACTGCCTTGGCATAATTTCGGTTACCTTGGTGATATCCTTCTCTTCATCACCCTCCTCCAAAGGCAACACCCCATTGGTTAACTGTGAGTCATCTTCATCAGAAGCCGGTGCGACAACCTCTAGTACAGGGTTGATGAGATTACGGATTTGGTATATGCTGTCAGGAGACGCCGGGTCTGTTTTCAAGGTCCCACGTTCCTTCGGTTCTGGTTTTGGAGATTCTGGTTTTGGAGATTCTGGTTTTGGAGATTCTGGTTTTGGAGATTCTGGTTTCTCTGATGCCACATCTTGTCCCTCGTTTTCCTCTGGAATATTATCAACACCTGGCACTTCCAGACAAGACTCGTAGGGCAGTGGAGGCATTCCTTCCAGATGGATCATGGAGACTATCTGTTTGCGTCTCCTGTTGCCCCCTTCGCCTCCCTGCTTCTCGCCTTTAACCCCTCCAAACTGACCAGCCCAGTCGATGGTGTCATCTCCCAGCAGATGAAGGTTGAGGTCACTGTTGGTCAGAACCACGCTGTCCCTGTAAAGGTTGTGTCTTCTCTGGACGGCAGCCTCTTTTACAGCTGCACAGAAACACAGAGGAAGTAATGTCAAACGTCATTAGTTAATGAAATATACAAAAGTAAACAGTGTATCAACAGTACCAAAGTTAGGAATGTACCGTATTAGATACAAAAATATCAAACCAAGTGATGCTTTCTTTTTTTAATTCCTGAATTGTGTCATGCAATGACAATGTAGAAATATAGAAATCTTAATATTAAATAAAAATGTAAGGACCCATTATTTAAAGAACGTATTCACACCATTTTGAATGAAACATGTCTAATGATTAAACTGGGAAACATTTTAAAGCATTCGAATAAGGCACACCTTTTCAACTATCCTACACCCTAACTGAAGCGGTCTTCATACTTCCCCTAAAATGACCTTGAAACTAGTCTCCGTTTAAAAATAAGTTTAAAATGTTTTTTTTTGTCGCTACAAATGTTGCTTTGTTTACTAATGACACAACTCAAAATCACAAAGTGGAACACTGACTTACCCATCATGATATCTTTGGACACAGACTGGAGAACCACTTCCTCAAAGATGTTCTCTACTAGTATAAATCTAGAGAAGTCCTCAAAGATGAGCTCTTGGAATCGAGGCAAATCCTAGAGGTCACAGAAAAATTGTGATTTATGAAAGCCTGCACGATGGGCTAATACTACCGCGAAACACAAATGTAGGACAAGCTCACCTTTGGGGCAAAATGACAAAGTCAATCAAAATGAAAAATAAAGAACCTTCACATAAAGGCAAACATTTACTAACCTGTGAACAGGAAGGAGAGAGATGTTTTAGCATGTACGGTATGATGATCTGTAGCAGTGCCTCCCTAAAGAACTTCTTTCTCACCGAGCTGCTGTCATAGTCATATTTCTGTAGATATTAAAAGAATAAGTTATTAAGGTAACAAGTTAACAAATTCAGGCATCCGCACCACACAAGGGTGAATGGAGGTTTTATTTTTAGGGAACAACAGGTCTATAACACCACATCAGCACTCACTTTAAGCACTCGGTCCTGAGAGTGTTGGAGGGTCTTGCACAGATCTTCTCCACTCTGTTCCTCTACACTCTGATGCACCAGCTGTTCAAACGTGTGCACTGCATTGTCCATTTGCTACATCCATCAGAAGAAAGCCAATGTTTAAGATAAAAAAAGAGAATATTACTTGACCACGGGGTGGCGCTCTTTAACAACTGCAGCGAATGGTGTAACACACCGGTAACCCTCAACACACTTGTTTAATAACTGTTATTCATTCATGCTCTTGGCCTCATCGTTGAATCAATGCGGACAATCGTTTTTCCATTTTTGTGGCGCACAACTGGCACTCGTGAAATGAATGCAAGCTGGACAACTTTAAGCGCTGGTGCAAAGTACTGTGAAACTTCTCATTGTTAGATATTCCATTTCAAGAGAAGCTGTGTGTATGTATGGAAGGAGACGCACCTGTCTCATAAGGATTTGAGCTCTCTGGATGAACACAGACGGGCTGGAAATGTCAAATCTTTCCTGAAGCCCCTCCAGGTTCAACATCTCCATCTTCTCATAACAGCTCTGCATCTTCACAGGGTGAAAGGCCAGCATGGAAATCTTCTCCATTTGCTGGGAATGAGGAGGAGAGGTTACATTATATTAAAGTGTAAGCTTATAGGAGGTGAGTTTAATAATGCGCTTTTGAAAATGGATTTTCTGTCCTCACCTCTGCCACTTTCTCTTTGCTGCTGTCGTTCACTGTGTTCTTGGTGACCTCCACCAGCTCCTGGAAGAGGATGTCTCTCACTTCAGAGAATCCTCTGCTGGTGGGCTCCATGAGGGCCTCTAGAATGGAGTTGATGTAGGGCTGAACGTTGCTCCTCAGAAGGTGTTCAGCACGGGGCAACACCAAAGCTTCAAAAAGATGAGGAGAACGTCAGAGCAACACGAGTAAAACCATCTCATTACATGTGAAACATACGCTTCACACCATCACATGATTTGGTTGATATCTTTGTGGGCCAAACCTATTAAAGACATTCAGATCTATTTATTTCTCACTTACCTCGTGTCAATTTCAGTTTAATTATTCGTTCAACACACGTAGCACTTTAAAACTTAATTTAGCTTTTGATCGTTGTCACCGTTATGAACGCTGAAAGGCCGAATTAAAACCTATTATATAGTGAGTCAACGCACACAATGGCCCTGGTGTCTGCAAACAGGTGTTTCTGGGAAAGCACCTGTCGTGTGTGTCAAAACAAGTACTATTATTCAATAAGAATAAAGCAAATCTTCATCCCCACCCATTAGTGAATAGATGGAAATTTATAGAGATATAAATATACTGACAAACACATTGGGATCAGTACAGAAGCTGGCTGGGAGCCAGTGTAAGAGAGTTTGGGACTTTGGGTCTCCAGTCACTTGATATGTCATGTCAAGTGTAGTATCTTTTAAATGTATATATTTTTTTTTTATGCACGACATGTGTTTTTAAGGCTTCCATTTAATGTGCTGTCCAAAACCATGTTGGTAAATGTGAGATCTGCTAAAAAGGCTCAAATAAAGTAGGATTGATGACCAAGTGTTTTCATTTTATAGAAAGAAAGCTTAAAGATTAAAATAATTTAGTTATTAAATAAGAGAAGGAAAATAGCGCTGTAATTTGTGAGTCACATTAAGTCACACTCATAATAGTAGATTCATTCGATGATAAATCATTAGTATACTATAAAACAACATAAAAAGACTGTAATGTCTAAGACACCTACAGTAATTGATCTCTACACGTTTGCTCCGTGATCAGCGTTTTCCATTCGGTTTAGATCTGCTCTTACCGCGGATCTTTCCTGTAACATGCTCTTTGGATGTGATGATTTGGTCCATGTCGGTTCGCAGTGCAGCGTCCAGGCGGGGGCGCTCCACCTCACACGCCTGCACCAAAGCTTCATACTGCATTTGCGTCTGTGACCGCACCTGTCTGTACACTGCATCTGAGATCTGACGGAGTAAACCAGAAGCACAACTTCAAACTTATTTCTGAAGATAAGACACATACTTCTGCTCCTATTATTGATAATCAAGCGTCAACAATGATGTTTTTATAAGTTGTTTTTTTATGGGATGTGGGTCGATATGTCCTGTTCATAATAAATGAACGAGACAAATGAAATGAGTAACGTAATAACTTTATGAAATATTGATTCAATGTTTTGCAATATGTTATTTATTCTAGTTTAGTCAGCTTCAAGTTGAAATCGATGTATGAGAACTGACCAGCATCCAGTCCTTCTGTCTCTGCTGTAGTTTCCCTTTCAGACGTGGTGCAATCATAGTCCGCAGCTCCGGGTGCAGGGTCTCCATCACAAGGTTAGCAAGAATCTACACCCCAAGGAAAAGAAGCAAGATATGCATTACACACACAACACAAGCAAACACAAACAAGTAAAATCTTCTGAATCTGTGACGTTCAACATTTAATGTATCATTGGGATAATCATAATGATCAAATTCTGAGCATTTTATATGGGTCTTGCTTTAAACAATAAAAACCATCAAAGAAATTCTATAAAACAATTTCTAATTGCTCGCATTACAATACCAGTATGATCTATTAGATGTTTACCATTAAAACCATTACAAAATTGTGTAGTGTTCTGTGTCCTATCCCAGTGGGATTTAATCCCAGAAGTCAACACATTACCAGTTAAGACAATAAGGGACAACTATAGTTTCCATACAGCTCCCGTTATAACCATTAAATCCATTTCGATGATTGTTTCTATGGTTTCAGACTGCTTTATTAACTTACGTATTGTTTATGCATATCTCCTGTAACCATCACACACAACAGACTGCTAAAAATACCAGACGATTAAATCACACAAATAATAACACAATGTTTTAAATGTTGATATCCACAACACAGATGTCTGCTTTGTTCACAACCACTGCAGCGGGCAAAAACAGCAACTGGAGCAAAAACAAGCTTTGATGTGGGCAGTGTGTGTGTGTGTGTGTGTGTGTGTGTGTGGCAGAATTGACACGCAACCAAACACAATGCAGGTGTTTTCCATCTAAATATTAGGATGAGCACACACCTTCATGTTGCCTGAAATGAACCAATATGTTGGCTATTAAAGCGTTACGAAACCCAAAACAACATTTATTTAGATGTTAACAGAGTTGGTTGTGTTGCACATCACAGAAAACTATGTCAGCAACTGTAAGTTATTACACTTAGGACAGTTGTCGCTTTTGAAGAGATGGAGAAGTCTTATTTTAACTAGTACAGTTATACTTTAATTTTGTTAAAAAAAAGACTCCCCCACTCTTCATCTCACAGCGTTGATGCCCATCTACCGAGAGGTAGACAGTAGCTGAAAAGGGGAGGTTTAAAGGGTCATGAGGTCAGTGGGCGTTGCTTCTTTATGATCTACCTGTGATGCCGTGATGGTATTCTTGGGGCATTAATCAAACAGTACTAACTGAGAGTCGATCATCCGACAGACTTGACTGAACCTGAAAGGTTATTTGAAAGATGTGTACGTGAATGGTAGTGGATTTCCCAAGTTCCTCCGAAACTCATAAGCACGCAGTTTTCTGCCCATTCCATTGGACAATAAACCGTACAGCATCGTTCACACCCCACCAACTTTACCCTGTTTCCATAGCTACACAGGGGCCAGGTGGTCAGCAATGCCATTCAGACCCCTCATAGAAAAACGAAAAACAGACAGCCCACACCCAGCAGAAATAACAACCCACACGGCTGTTTCCAGACTGCCCGGAACACACTGTAACATATAAGCATAGACACGATGGAGCTCTCCGAAAGTAATGACCATGTGCCACACACCCAAACACAATCAATAACTTCTTTATTTCCAACGTTCAGCACTTTTCCCTGATGAGAGGTGTATGAACAGTGGCACACACACACACACACACACACACACACAAATACACAGAAAGCTCATTTATAGGATATATTTCTAGGGTGTGTTCAGAGTCTGACTTTTTTCAGACATTACTGCTTAAGGTCAAGTTCAATTCTGTGATAAAGGGACGGTTCACCCCGAAATAAACATTCTGTCATATACTCACCCTCGAGTTGTTCGAAATCTTTCTTTGTTCTGATGAACACAAAGAAAGATATTTGGAAGAATGCTACCATCCTAGAACTACCATATCAAAAGTGCTCCAGAACGGTTCGCTTTCCTACATTCCTCAATACATTTCTTTGTTCTGTTGAACACAAAATATATTTTAAGCTATTTTTTCTACTATGGTAGTCATTGAAGTCCAAGAACTGTTTGGTTACAAGCATTCTTCCAAATATCTTTCTCTCTGTTCATCAGAACAAAGACATTTATATAGATTTGGAAAATCTCGAGGGTAGTAAATGAAGACAGAATTTTTTGTCTACTATCTCTTAAGCTTGGATTCTATGCACAAAAATATTTTTGTTATTCAGTTGAGGAGTGTGAGGCCAGCCAGCTCATTTGAATGACTGCCTGTTTGCATTTTATTATTATCTGTGTGTGTGTGTGAGAAAGTGACAGAGATAGACATTCCGAAACGTAATGAAAGGTTATTACCAGCACATTTTGTCTAAAATATAACTCGCTCTTCTAATGACACACTCTCAGCTGCCTTTCTGACCTGCGGTTCAGACACTTCACCACACAGATGTTTAAATACAGAGACCAACACAACAATATACAGCACATGGGATATACAGTTTGTACGGTCTTAAAGTCATTGTCTGTGGAAAGTACCCGCAATGTATAAAAACAAAGGTGTGTGGAAATTGGACATCATTGACAAAAGTATGCATTTTTGAAAACGACAGAAGTCATTGCTCCTTTAAGAGTGACAGCCACACCGGAGCCAAAGTTTGGGGTCTTTCCCGCCGGTCTGGAAATGGGATAAAACTGTATTGAGGATGGAAGGAAACTCGAGGAGGAAACGGTCCAAAGAAAAGAGACGTACACAGTGATAAATGCGGTCTTAACTATTCCTTCTTCTCTTCTCTCTTTTCAGGGAGTCTCTGATAACTTCTCTGTTCCCAATCCCATCCATTCAAATCAAACCCGTAAAGCCTATTGTCCCCCTATGCACTAGATAGCACAAACAACCCTTTTAAAGCCATAGTCAACCAAAAATGAATTTATTATTTCATTTCGCTGTTATTTTTTTCTGTTGAAGAAAAAGTCAGTTTCTCCTGCAGAACACAAATGGAGATATTTGGAAAAGTGTTGGTAACCGAACAACGTCGGTACCCATTGACGTATTGGTTTTGTGCCCATACAATAGAGGTGAATGGGTACCTCTGCTGTTTAGTTACTAACATTCTTCAAAATATCTTCTTTTGTGTTCTACAGAGGAAAGAAAGCCATACAGGTTTGAATTACTCACTCTCTAGTTGTCTACATTTCTTGGTTTGGTTGAACTCAGAGAAATATATTGGGAAGAATGCTTGTAACCAAACAGTTCTTGGACCCCATTGACTACCATAGTAGAAAAAAATTACATTGTTAGTCAAAAGTGCCCAAGAGCTTTCATACATTCTTCAAAATATCTTTTGTGCTCAACAGAAGAAAAATAAATGAAGTAATTTTTCCTACTATGGTTGTCAATGGGGTACTGTTTGGTTACAAGGATTCTTCCAAATATCTTTCACTGAGTTCATCAGAAGAAATAAATACATTTATAGATTTGGAACAACTCGAAGGTGAGTAAATGATAACAGAATTTTGTTTGGGCGAACTATCCCTTTAAGATCACAAGATACACAAGTAGCAGCCAAGTCATAATCGCTCGGAAGATGTATTTTACATGCAAAGCAGCCAACGAACTGTTTTGAATTAAGAATGATCTAACTCTGACAGCTGTCAGGTGTCATTTAATTTCCCGAACAAACATGAAAGACCTTTACTGACCTGTGCCGGATTTCCACACATCATGTCCCAGGTGCCATAGTGACCCTTGGCCTGTTTGTACAGCCGAAGGGCGTCGGTGAACGCCGGCGTCGAGACCTTGCACTCTTCCGACAGTCCTGGAGAGTAAAGGAAAAGACACGTTCAAAAATTGATCGCAGTACAGCGGCTGACACAGAACAAAGATTTCGTCACGTTTTCACGTCTTTGCCGAAGGAAATAACATGGTGTAGACCTGGTGTAAGGTAACATACCACTTCATTATGTAAGATCTTTATACACCTCTGAAGTTATGTATATTATATTGCTTTTCTGTCAACAGATCCTACAAAATATTACACACAGCCCCTTTAAATTTACTCGTAGATAATAAAAACAGCAGTTTTGAATTTGAGAGACAAATAAGGATAGAATACACATGCCAGATTAAAAATCCAGCTTCATCTAGTAACTGATGGAATGTGTTTTCATTGTTTCTAGCTGGTTGAGCTATCCCTAAAGAAACTCAAAATATTAACCATTTTCTCTCACAAACATAGTGTTTCAGAAATGTGGCAATATATTTTATAAGGAACATGAAGACAAACATTTTTGTATTTGGAATAATGCACTAATGAATCATGCAAACAAGAATGTTTAATAAGCAAGTAAACACGGTCAATCAATATTGGTATATGTTGACTTTAAGTCAATGCTGCTTTTCCCAGCATCGGACAGAACGTCTGAAATGAGATCAGTTCAGTGAGAATCTGTGGAAACTATTGGCTCCATTCATTCAGACAGAGCATCAGAAACAAAACAAAAATGAAATGTTACATGAAAAGACCTTAATTACATTATAAAGATTGATTTTGGGGCGTTTTGCCTTTATTTGGACAGCTTATTTTTTTAGAGAGGACAGGAAGTGAAGTGGGCGAGAGAGAGGGGGTGGGATCGGGAAAGGACCTCGAACCGGGATTCGAATTCGGGTCGCCCAGAGCGCAACAGCGCTATATGTCGGAGCCCTAACCAAAGGGCCATCGGCTCCGACCTAAATGAAATTATAAAGCTGATAAAATGCCATGAAAGAAAATTCTTTGGGACCGAGATAACCCTTTGGGACATCTTTCTTGTTGTCTACAGGAAGTGTGTGTTCACAAACTACACAGACAGACATGGAAAGACAAACACACAGACGACAAGCTGCACAAACACTCACAAGACATGAGATGGTGACAGAGCGAACGTGTATGGGCGTCTCCGATTGGTCGTGTTTGAGCGACTCGCACAAAGACCGGAAGTCAGCAGGGAGAGATGGAGGCATGGAGTGTGTAAGAGTCGTCAGAGTGTCAAGAACAGGAAACCCACTCAGCGTTCATTTTCCAACAGAAAAACAGAGACTGAGAGAGAGAAGCATAAAATAACAAGCTTTTCTTGGCATAAGCCCCATGAGAAACACAAGTTGCATTTATCAGCAGTCTGCTAAGAGAAAGTCCATAGAGCTAAAACACAATAACCTCTAATCAGACTCACATCCCTGAAACACCAGAAATCTCACTAATAACAGCACCAGTCCGGTTTTAATCGTGTGTGCCTGATGCCGGGTGGAAAATAAGGCACTCCTTTATTTTAAGGTTGCGATCAGAGATCAGCTCTGGAAACTGGCAGGCCTGAGAAATTCTAACGTTAGCGTCTCGAGCAAAAATAGTACATATGGTAGAGTTTAGCGTGGGCCGCCGCTGGCACAGGACTGCACTGTGGTTAGCCGAGACTACTGGGATGGCTGGTTCCCAGGACTCCTCCACCACTTCTTCCTATTCTGGCTGAACACTCAAAAAAATAGGCGGGTTTCAAGAGAAATGTCTTTTCTGGGACTCGGTAAAAAAACATCACAAAACTAATTTATATCTAATTGTAGAGAAAACATGTTCATATCAAGCATGAAAAAGTGAACATTAAGTAACTAAAAAGACAAGAATTCTTATATATATATATATATAATCTCAAGAAAACAGATATACATATATATACATATATATACGTACATGTACGTACACGCACGCACGCGTGCACATATATATACGTACATATATATGTATATCACGCACACGCACACATATATATATATTTAATGCATGGCTCCTTTAAATGAAACTTTCTAAATACACAATGAAAGAAACACAACCACTGTACAGTATATGAAAGTTGATAAAGACAAATGGTTCTCGGCCACTATGACTATCATAGTATCAATCACCCCAATAAGAAAAATGACAATGGTAGTCAAAAGTGCCCCAGATCTGTTTGCTTTCCAACATTCTTCAAAATATATTTTATGTTCAAAAGAACAAAGAAATTAATAAAGCATTTTTTTCCAACTGTGGTTGTCAATGGTGGCCAAGAACTGTTTGGTTACAACAAGCATTTTCCCAAATATCTTCATCAGAAAAAAAAACATTTATACTAATTTGAGTAAATGATGACAGAATTCTCATTTTAGTTGAAATGTTCAGTTAGGGAAAGATGTTTAGAGTACACGAAGCTCTTCATTTCTTCGAAAAGGATCCATTTCAATTAAGTAAAATGTTCTGTTTGGTTGTGTATCGGAAAACACTCAAAGAATTTGAACTTTTGATACTTAAATTCCATTTACCACCTATACTTCTCACTTTAAACCGGTTCTTTTGCCATGCTTCTCTATACTATGGTGTCCACATGGGTGTGGTATGATTGTCAACCAACTCTTCCTGTTGCCAACGAAACAGTAAGACGATAACAAAACACTGACAATGACGAACCACCACAGACTGTCATAACGCTCACTTGAACATAATTACTAGATGAATAGAAACACAAGTGCTTGATGAACAAAAATTTTACGATAGTAAATTCTCTGTTGAATCACCAATGTTTCGACCTACCTATTGATATATCCGCTTTCTTAAAGGGACAGTTCGAGCAAAAATGAAATCATCACCCCCCACCCCTCTTGTCATTTCAAACCTTTATGACCATCTTCTGCAGAACACAAAAGATGATATTTTAAAGAATGTTGATAACTAAATGGACAAAAACCAATGCATGTCAATGGATACTGCCGTTGTTCAGTTAACAACATTCTTCAAAACATCCTTTGTGTTTTCCAGAAGAAAAAGTCATACAGGCTTAAAGTAAGTAAGGCGAGTAAATGATGACTGAATTTCCATTTTGTGGCGAATTATCACTTTAAATACAAAGTGATCCACTTAATACAAAATTAGCTCTTACAGAGCCTTACTTTTGTTGAAAATAGTAACTTTGTATTAGTATCTTTTGTATTATTGCTCCTTTATGACATATCGCTTATTGCTCCCTGAACTCTTTATATGTCGCTTTGGATAAAAGCGTCTGCTAAATGTAAATGTGTTATGCGGCTTGCTTTATCTCAGGTGAATGAAAGGCTCTTGTGTGTGTGTGTGTGATGTCGTATAATTCTCCTTGATCTTGCTCTATTGGGGTGATAAAAGCAGGCATGCGAGCACCTGCTGTAATACCACAGCTTTGCATGTGGTTGATGTTCTCACCGCTCCTGACTACCTCCAGTTAATGTCCTTTTCAAGCTTA
Source organism: Barbatula barbatula (assembly GCF_947034865.1). Lineage (NCBI taxonomy): Eukaryota > Metazoa > Chordata > Actinopteri > Cypriniformes > Nemacheilidae > Barbatula > Barbatula barbatula. The sequence goes on from NC_136785.1 coordinate 4,613,823, forward strand.
CATCCTTTTGAGAGCTCCACTTAATCCAGTTAGGGAAAATGGCAAAGGCAAAATAAATGACGAGAGAGAAATTATCTCGTCATTTCCTCACCCTCGAGGTGTTCCAAATCTGTATACATTTCTTTGTTCTGATAAACAACAGAGAAAGATATTTGGAAGAACGCCTGTAGTAACTCAACAGTTCTTGGCCACCATTGACTACCATAGTAGGTACCCAAAAACACATTCCAAGGTTGGCAGGTCTGTCTTGGGAATTTTTGAGTCCTATCAGTGTGACGGGAGAGGACACAGAGTTTGTTGGGAAATCATAACTTCTTGGAACTATCTGAAGGCTCCATGACTCACGTGACGCGTGAACATTTTGAATTGCCGTACTTTGAGGTCCAAATGTATACCAGCTACACAAAATGAGTACAGGTCTGCCTAGAGCTGTTTGCATTTATTACATTCTTCAAAATATCTTCTTTTGTGTTCAACAGAACAAAGGAATTTATAAAAGGAATTTTCCTACGGTAAAAACCTGTTTGTTTACAAGCATTCTTTCAAAGATATTTATCTTTGCTCATCAGAACAAAGAACTCTATACAGATTTGGAACATCTTGAGGGTGACAGAATTTACATTTTTGGGTGAAGTGTCCCTTTAATGAGTCTGTCTGTCCTATATGGTTCCTCAAAGGCGAGCAGGAAATTTCATCCCAATGTTTGTTGCAGTATATTGACCAGGAATAAAGTGCATTGCTACACGTTAATCGTAGATCAATATGCAAAACCGGTTAGGGAACCTGCTTATGATGTTTTGTTAAGATTTTCAAGTCAACATGCAAACAAAACTGACATATTTACTTAGTTCAAGTGTATGATTCATTAGTCTTAAAAAAAAAAAGGTAAACCGAATAGAAACTTGCATTTAGATTTGTCTTGGATAGATGTATTTTGATGTATAGAATCTAGCCCCGCTTTACATATTTTTTGTCTCTTGGAAGTTCAAATTTCATGTTGACCTTACATGGGGACAAAGTCTGAAGTTTTGCTTAGCTTCTTTAGGGACGTCCGTTGGGATTTTAAATGCATGTACTGTAGCATCTGGTTAAGAAGTGACTTGAAGGTCACACCATTAGGGGCGATTCACATTTCGCGTACACAAGTTTTTTTTTTTAAATAAAGACATGTGCGACGTGCATATTTTTCTAGGCACGTTGGCGCCGCATCGAGATGATAATAGTTCAACTTAACGGAGTGCCGCGCATGCACCACGGGTCATTTGACTAGTTTTAGACACACCTCCAAAAAGATCAATACCCGACTTAGGCGAGTTGGGAGGTCTGACTTTCCCCAATGTGGACAGATAGTTGATCAATTTAATTTATGAATCTACAGTCAAGCTGTACTTATTACTGGTTCACGCCTCAAAAGATACCCATCTAAATTGTCCCAAACAGACACAAAACATCAGATCCTTTACATCTGCATAAACTGCATGCTATCTAATTTCTGTCAATATAATTCATGATCCTCAGAGTCAGTAATTTACCGTCGTGTCTTGACAAGCCCAATCTCCACCGCCTCGGATCTACCCCAGGGCTTCATGGGTAGGTGTTGACATGTTGTTAGATGATGTTCTGTTAATACTTAACAACTTGCTTGATGTAGGAGCTATACTGTTCTGAAGCGTGTGAAATTCACATTTTTGCTTTAAAATACCATTTCTCATGCTTTTAAAATGTCAAACTGTTCAAAACGATGATGTTTCATTGCAACTGAATCTATTAAACCGTGTTAAAGGAATGTCAGTTATTCTTTAGAGGGATTGTATACAAAGAAAACTGTCGTCGCAAAGGTATTTTCATGACAATTGTGCACATTCCTAAGTGTTTAAGTGTTGCAGTTTGTTTGTATATTGAAAGATACATTTCTAAATAATTTAATAGTAGAGCATATTTAAAGTTCCTAAAAGACAATATGGTCATCAATTAAAAATGCCGTAATACACAACGAGCAGTAGTGTATAGCTTATAGGGACATTGAACATCAGGTGACAAGTGTCTTCCACACCTTAAAGTCATTTGAATGGCATTCCAGATAGCATGCTGTGACACAAACATTTTTCTCACACACACACACACACACATCCACACCCTGTGATTCAAAATATGTCAGTCTGAATCACTCGGTGATTCAAAATATGTCAGTGACACATAAGGCAGTAATTCAAGAGGGTGAATTATTGTATTCTGCAAAAAGGCATGCAAGGCATAATTTACTAGGAAATAAGACAAATACTGTGTAAGAGATGAATGAAGAGAAAGGTAGAGAAGAACATTAAGGGATCGGGGGGGATGCTATTAACACAAGATTAAACTCAAACCGGACATGTTTTAAGTGAAACGCACAAGTCGTTTGTTTAAAATCAGCTTTTTTTTGTGACCGTGACTCACCGTTGTTGGAGTGTCTCACACAATCCTCAAAGACGGCATGCCACTTCTTCTGTTCTTTCTCAGTCATGACGCAGAAGTAGTGATGGCGGGCGTACGGATGCCACAGGATGAGGGGATACTGTGTAGCACACTTCAGGAATTGGGCAGCGCCGGTTTTGGCCTTTTGATCTGAATCGTTTCAAATGCACAGGAGACACAAATGCTCAAACAACACCAAACCATTTTTGCAATCGGTTTTATATCCATTCACTAAAGATCTCTCACCACTTATGCTGTTGTTTAAGAGCTCCAAGTATTCCTCCATAGAGGTCAAGGCTCTATACCCGGCACAATTAATGACCACTTTGCTGTGGAGACCTCGATCATGTGCCTTCAGGATAATAAAAAACAGTTCAGAATCATAGCGTATGATAATAACAGCGCACTGAATATTTTGGACCAAACAAGCTAGCTCAAGAGAATACCAGGCATATTTTGCTTTTGTTTACGTTTAATTATCTGAGCCGGGGAATGTTTGTGTCAGCGGTTTACACTCACTGCCTTGCTGTCGTACAGGCTGATGTTATAGGTGTCGCCCACGTACAAAAACCGACTCCTCCATTTCTTGCTCTCCTCCAGATATATAAAAAGACCACCAGAGAAAATGCACTTGTTTTTCAGAGGGTCCTGCGGAGGAAAATACATTTCAAATGAATATGAAATCACAATCGCTTTAGGAGATGTATACGGTCTATAAATAAAAAATAAGTGGTACATTAAAGACATGCAGCTACTGTTGTGTCTCCAACCAAGCCCACAGCTTTGTGGTGTCTGATATTGTATTTATCATCAGTAAGTGTACAGGCTTTGAACACGGAAAATCGGTTCATCTCGAAAGATCAAATATAAATAAACAAACACTTATTTTTACATCCATCAGTCTTGGCTCACAACAATACTGGGACTTCAAAAGACAAAATAAAAATACTGGATCCCGTTGACTTCCACCGTATGAATGACATTCCACCACAAGAAATTCTTCTTGCACAGGAAAAAGTGTAATACAAGAAAAAAATGTGTGTTATGAGAGTGAATAAATGTGCTTTCATAAAATATATTATAGGCCTTTTTTATTGGACAGAATATTATGAGAGGACATCGAACTTTAGGGTGGAGAGAGGGGAACAGGACCGGCAAAGGACACTGCCCACTAGGTTATCGGCTCCGACTTAATAAATGTGCTTTTATACATTTTGTGTGGCCTATAATAATAATAATAATAATAAGGGGGGGATTATTTGTTTGGTTTGTCTAACTTTTAATATTTCTCACATACAGTTGTTCATTCATCAATTTCTGTCTTAACCCACAATGAATTTACATTGGACAGTAATTGAAGAGGGTGGTGCCGATTTACAGCCTTCTGAATTTCTAATAGGTGTCAAGAATAGACATGATTGAGATTTTGAGTACATTCCGAGTAGAATAACAGCTGTGATATTTTATGCAAATATTTAAAGACTTCCCAGTTGTCAATTTTTCTTTGACACAAATTTAATTCGGTCATACCGCAAACATGAAACTAAATGTGACCTAAATATCTTGCTAAATCTGTTCAAGTAATATTAACCACATGAAAATTCTTGAAATTCTAAAAATCATTTAAAGTCTCAAGAGGGATGTTTGTGCTATAGGACACCTCAACAGGGGACCCACTTATCTTATTTGACTTTATTAAAGATTATTGGTGATGACGTAAAATCCAGAGAGTCAGACAACTTGAACCCAAAGCCAAACATCAAGCCAGCCTCTTTGATTCTACACAGCGCCTGAGGTCTTTGTGTGCTGCATTGGTTAAATGTGTTTTCTACTGTCAGGCCTTCACTGCAGTTGTTTAACTTGTGTGAAATGAGCTGCACTTCCTCTTTGCTGAATCAATGGCGATAAGCAAAACCGCAGAGAGCCTTTAACATCAGGAGGGAAATGGAACAGTGGGAAGAAATAAAAAAAGAAACGCCGCCGTAAAAAGGATAGGGGTGAAGTCAAAGCCATAAAGGAGACCCACAAAGCCTTGAGAAACAAGATGAAATACAAGTTATATGTTAACAGACAGATAAAGGTGTAAAGAAATCCCCTTTCAATACTTGATTGTAAAGTTGACAACCGGGATCAAGAGGTGGATAAGAGGGAAATGTATGTTGATGTACCTTTCTGTGTAATAGTTGCGTCTGGGAGGTCCCGCCACCTTCAATCTCAAATCTCACGCTGTTGAACAGAGCCACAGCATACTGCTGCTCATAAATCGTGCCGAATTCCTTCATGATGGCTCTGGTGCGGGCTGGGTGGGAATAGAGATGTGGGAATGTTAGATTTGAAGTTGAACCACACAACAGAAAAGAAATTCACCTTATAGGTGATGGTTTTCGGTATTGGAGTGAAAACGGCAGTATAAACAAAATACTATTACTTCCATAAACCGGTTTAGTAAGTTTCAGTCTTATGATTGTAGCAATCAGACAAGATAACGAAAAGACACACACAACTGTAACCGGACCCAAACATTTTACTTGGCGTGAAATAAAGTGGAAAACTGTCTACTGCCAAGCCTCCCTCCTTGTGTGTGCGTTTTGGAGAAAGCGTTCAAAGTCTTAGTTTCCACATTCTGTTGACAATGTGGTCACCAGTATTCAATTACATCATCAACACTCATGCAGAAAAACGAGACAACCTTGACAACCTCGCTACCTCCATTCAGAAGCACTATGGGGTGCTTCTGAATGGAGGCCAGGCCTTGCTATGAGGGCGTTACGGTGTTTTGAGCAGGTACTAGTCAAGTCCAAACAGCCCGCCACCATGTGGTCTGTGGACATGTGTCAGGTCACTGCTTCAAAGCAAGTCTATGGGATTGTCCCCCGCATACCTCCCCCCTTTGCTTGATGATGAGAAAAGAAACAAAACCTGCTTCAAAGCTTCATGAAAAGTAGATGGTGCTATTAGGAATATGTGAAATAAATGGAGTGACATATGATAAGTGGCAATCACATTTGAATGCCACATTCAAAGCGTCTTGCGGTCTGGTTTAACAGCAAATGATATCCACCCATAAATGAAAATTCGGTCAAAATTTCTCTCACTTCGGAGTTGTTTCAAATGTGTATACATTTTTTTGTTCTGATGAACACAGAGCAAGATATTTGGAAGAATGCTTATAACCAAACAAATCTCAGCACCCATTGACTACCGTAGGAGGAAAAAAAAACAATAGTAGTCAAAAGTGCCCCAGAATTGTTTGCCGTCCTACATTGTTCAAAATGTCTTCATTTGTGTTCAACAGAACAAAAAAAGAATGATAAAGTAATTTTTCTGACTATGAGAGTCAATGAGTGTTGAGATGTGTTTGGTTATAAGCATTATTCCGAATATCTTTCTTGGTGTTCATCAAAAAGAAATGTATACACATTTGGAACAACTCGAAGGTGAGTAAATAATGACAGAATTTTCATTCATGAGTGCAGGGCTCCAGACTTCTTTACTGGGAGCACTGACTGCAATTTTTAGGAGCACAAGCAAAAATCTAGGGGTACACGTTATTTATCCTGCAAATGCAATTATTCAATTCTTTTCCCCAAAATAACTGTACTGCTGATGCTGACAAAAAAGTCACTTGATGACAGCTTTGTGAATCAGAGTCTGTTTATGTACTTGCTCAAGCATATTTTGAATTTGAACAGTTTTGAGGTTGTCGAAAAAAGTTACAGATAGCAGCTTTAGTAAATGCACAATTTACTCACTCTCGTACCATCCCAGATGTATGACTTTCATATAAAAATGCTGTCCCCTTTATGGCTTGAATGAATGCATATCTGTGAAAGCCTGAGGGTGCCTAAATATTCAGTATTTCCATTTCTTGGTGAATCATTTCTTTAAAGCCATATTAAAACATTTCATGATATACAGAATGACATTTAAACCATTATTCTCACAAATCAAACCACAGGTCTAAAACCATGGCATGAAACACATTAACATCAAACAGCTCTTAAAAACGCTTTGTTTTTGGATGAATACAGTAAATGGGTCATTTGAACACCATGTGTGGCGCTTTTATGACCTTGGAGCTTTGCAGCCTGGTCACTGTATACAGCCATTGTATGGATGAGAGTAAGAAAGTATTGCAGATTTGGGGTGAGACAGAAATTTCATTTTTGAGTGCTTCTATTAGATCAGAAGCGTCTTGTTACGGGATATTTTCACATGAAAAGCACGTTGTTGTGTTTGCACGAATGCAGCAGTCGATGCGTCTGTCAGGCGGCCCATTCTCTAGCAGACCCACTATTGTAATAAACTAGAAGAACTTGTAGACTCAGTTTGCTTTGTCTAAGCGCTCACTGTTCCGCTGTATCCGTTCCCACGTTTACTTGCAGAAACGGTTTCTTGATGCTCAATTGGCAACCTCCTACATATTGCGCAAAAACGAGGTCGGGATATGGAAACTTATCTTGCATCACATCTTAAGACGAAGAGGTAGAAAAACACAAGACACCTGTGCAAAGTAAAAATGACAAGGAAAGACAAACAGGTGTAGGGAGAACTAGATAAGGATGTAGTCGTTTTGTGTTTTATCTGACTAAGCAGTCATTTAATCATCCAGGAACTCTTTAAGGTGCTAAATACCAATCTCAAAGTACCATCAGTTCAGATATTTACCCATAATGCCTTTGAATGTTCCGACTATAATTGCACTATTCATTGCACCACCGAGAATAAAAAGCACAAAGCTGACCAATATCCTCCCACATGCACAGTCAGCAGATTAGTCAGCCTTTACTGTCCATAACAAGGAGGAAACAGAAGGGCAGACATAAGGGAGAGACGTACGGGCACACGAGGACATCTTGAGAAGACCTTGCCATCTACATAAAGACATGTCCATACCTGCTTTCACTCCCTTCAAGAACATCCTGCAGTCAAATAGCTCTCAAGGGAGGTCGAAAGATCTTGCGAGGAATTTCCTGCGTTCAAAACCGTCAACCTTCTGACCTCCTGTCCATCCACCACAACCATCCTCTTAACTGCTCCAGGCATCAGAATGCACATACACCCCCGCAGACTTATACGTAATAAAGACCATACACACAAATAATTTCAGAGCGAGGGTGGAACATGAGTTGCCATCTATCCTATCAGGGCTGAGTCACCAGACATGGTCAGAGTTTTTGGAGCTCAACACAATCCACCTGCGTTAATACTTTAAAAATGGTTCTGATATATCATGTCGGAATGAGATCACGGAAGACAAATCTCATGTTTTCAATGACAGACTGTGTATATAAACAAAGAAACCTGTATTTGGTAACCAGTCTCAACTTGTTCGAAGTGTGTGTTTTATGCACGGTTGTGATTATTTCAACTTTACAGTCACAGCTAAAAGTGACTTCTCTGACAGTCTGGTGGAACTTTCGTTTGTGTCGTCACATTCATTTTGAAATCATACATTTTATTTTCAACAACAGTACTCGGAGGGACACTTGGGCTGTATTTGTAAAGCCTTTTTATTTAGAGATCAATGATTGACACGAGGAGAAAAAAAGCCACAGCTCAAACAGTGTAACCACCGTTACGTCACAAAATATGGATTGGAAACATTTCATTTCCAACCTCGCTGCCTGCCAGCGCAGTTCCATTAATGTCTAGGTAAACTATAAAAGACAAAGCGAACATCACTGCAGGATCCCTAAAAATCACTAAAAACAGTAAGTTTCTTAAAAAGAATGACATTATTTCTCATCATGGCTAGAAGAGGAACAAATATAATGTTGTGCTTTTTTTAGTTCTCTAAAGCTGTCTGCGAAACCAGACTGAGGCCAAAACCTCAGTATTCTCAAAACAAGCCTCAATCTTGACATTAAATGAATCCATTAAGTTTACTGACAACTTTCGCTTTTAAATTAAAGCTACGGTTAAATGTCTAAAGATAACCTATGAAACAAGTGCATCTAACAAAAGAGGATTTTTGACAGAGGGATAAACACGCGTGTGAAACAATAATATTAAAAACAGCTGAATATAAAAAAGAACTTCACATTCCACTTAAACCAGCTCCTTTAAACCTGGGGACATGAGGTTTTGGGAGCATATACACAGAACTACCCATCATGTGAAAAACAATTCAAAGTTTCATTGCTCTTCTCGCAATTCTGCATTGGTACAAAGAAAAAAAAGGTGACCGATCGAACAGACATGATAAAAAAACAGGAAAATTATTTTTAAAAAACAAATACAAGCCGTTTTGAGAACTTACGAACGCTTGTGATGTAACTTTTGTATGAAATAAAACTGCTGAAGAGATTTGTTTTATTACAAATATCACTAATCTGCTAAATGACTACATGTAAATGTAATCCGTCACCTGTTTGCCATTAAAACCATTACAGTGCCTCTATGTCGTGTATTGGGCCTTATTCCAGTAACTTTAAACGGTGTATTTTGGGTTCCATCTGCTGGATAACACCCCGAGAACAGAACCCAACACGAGACCCGCCGAGACCAGTATAGCCATTAAAACCAATACAGCTCCCATTATAACCGTACAATACAATAAGTTTAAGTTAAAAGTTATTTTTTTCAAAAAGACTGTATCGTGAATCACTTTAATATACATGTAAGTTTAATAGTAGGCTACGTTAACATTCACGCGTCTCACCTGCGATCATCTCGCGCTTGCCCTCGTCCAAGTTGGTAGAAATCACATCACCCATGATGGCGAGATACTTGTGGATCACTATGGAAAGTTCTTCGAGATGTGAAACTAAGGAAACACTGTGTCGCGCTATAGAGAAATTCGTCCCTTGAGTCTTCCAAGAAAAAACATCCCCATTAGACCGGTTATATCTTCAGTGCGCTGTAAGACTCGCACAGCCTTTACGCGAGATTGTGCGCGACGCTTTGTGGGTGAGAAACACATCACTCGTCAAATCAGTGACGGGCAGAGGGTGTGGTTTAGACAGCACGACACACCCAACTTCTACCGCATCGGATATGATCTGGAAATTGATTAACTTACAATATTTTTAAAAAGAAGCAGTTGTTTCGAAACAGTGCGGCATAAATACACTTGTTTGTCGGTATGTTAAATTTGCGGAGATGAACGCAATCATTTCAGTGGTTGCCAATCTTTAACTTAGAGGATGAATTAAAGCTTTGTAGAGAACGTTGTGAATTTTGTTTTGTGCGCCATTTGTTTTTTGTTTCAAGCTCTTTCGCATAAACAAATTTCAACAATAAAAGCATGTAAAGTATACCTTCTCTTTATCACGGGGAAATATATAAAAAGGTAAATACATTTTAATAAATAAATAAACAATATACGATTGAGATAAAGCAATATAGTCATTTGAATATCATTTAATTGTTGCATGTATTTTTTAATTAACACATGCCTACCACAGGCAGTTTAAACGACACTTACAAAATTATTCCCTGTTTATTATAATACAATATAATACAAAAATCCCTATAACCATCATTTTATACCTATGAAAATTGTAAACGGATCTTGTTTCGTAAAGTAGACATGTGCCGTCTCCTGGTGGACAAAATTGGTTATTGAATTGCCGCACTAAACGGCAGTTTTTCCCATGATCACATGTGAAATATCATTTCAAAACAGCCAAGACAAAATTCACTCGTTTTACAAATGCACTGCAGCAAAACCCCCAGAATAAAGTTGCCAAACCCAATGCATGCTTAGTTAACTGTTAAAATGACTATTACTGTGGAAACTTTACGACGTGCACAAACGTAACAACCAGAAATAAATGTGTCATTTATGGACATGCATTTTTATTATCGTTATGTATCGTGGTATGAGAATAAGTGGGAAATCGGTTCGGTGTCTGCGCCTTTAGCGCTTGACAATACGCAGAAACGGATCTCTGTCGGTGTTGGGCAATAACATGGGGGTGGGGGGGGGGCGGTTACGCAGTGACGAATCTCCGCAGTCAGCTGCTGAGTGAGGTGCGCACCATCTCACTTTCAGAGACAGGGGCGGAATACAGCAAGAGGAGAGAGAGGAAAAGATACAGCGCACGGGCGAACACACAGAAGCATCATGGCACCAATTGGATTAAAGGCGGTCGTTGGCGAAAGTAAGATGATGTTAATTCTCCAATGCAGATATTTTACGGTCTTGCTTTACGGTTTAGCCTATCCAATATACGTGATTTTTTATCCTAGGCCCATTGCATGTATCCTTACTGTTCATTTGCGTGTTCGGTTCCCCCTGGATGCGGCTGGTTGATACCCTGCCATTGTGCTGAACGGCCAGGACATGACTCTCGGGGACGCACCGTTGCGGATGCGCACAGTGTGGAATACGACATAAATGCGTGTTCCCCCTAATGCACATTTAGTTTCGTATAAAAACATGTAGTACGAAATAAGATTGCCAGCAGTAAGACTTGATAAAGATGGTCCACCACAGGAACGCCCTTATTCTGCACGTACATTGAAATGTGAATTACGCAGGACTCTGTCGACAAAGCACTGCGATTTTTGTGTGTGTTTTAATATCAGATTAATATATGTATGATATTGTACGAAGATACAATTGAAAGATGTTTGAAAAACTACCTACCACAGTAAAAGATCAGATTAATATGCTTTTAGGCAAAGCCTCACCCATGACATCCAGTGTAATATATTACTTTGCGTAAAAGTCCAGCTGGTGAACCGATGTGCCCAGGAAGGAAGTAACCATACATTTAACATGAATGCAGATGGCTCGCATCCCCATGCTTGTCCAGATGGATGGTTAAATGGCGGAGTGGAGTGAATAGTGGAAATGAGAGCACCAAATACGCATCGTTCAGATGTGTAGCTGTAATATCAGCTTGCCATGTTTGTCTTGCCGTGCATAGTGCATACTGCCTGAAAGATCGTTTTGGGTCGGAATATATATATATTTTTTTATTAATGCGGCACGAAATGGGCACGTTTGCCTTCTACAGTAGGCTTTACGGAATATATGTCGGGCCTCGAATGCTTAGAATTGTATTGAAACGAAATATGAGCCTATAAAATACACCACTCATACATTTCGTGTAATTTGTATATTAGGCCTACTCTCATCCTTTACCTCTACCTTTGGACCATTCGAATAAATTAGTGCCCAGAAATTCCGCATTAGGCTATTGCATTATACATTCAGAATTGCTGTTTTCGCAATATAAAATTGTGCCAACATACGTGTGTTAAGCACATTAAAACATATAAATGCACAGTTGCATTGTCCAGTGTAAATGAGAGGTGAACATTGTATGCACACACGCTTGTGTTCTGTGTTGACTGTAATCTGATCGTACCAGCATTGATAAAAGACACAACCACTGTGAGCACCTGCTCTGGATGCTCTTTCTCCAGGAAGGGCAGGGTGGATTGGTTTTGGTGTGGTTTGATATGCTCGGAGAAAATTTAGAATACACATGTCTCCATATAAAACTGACCTAATGCACTCAAATTCGTTAATTGTTAAATCATTTGTTTTATTTTAAAATGAATGGATGCAACATTTACCCATAAGGGAAATAAGACGCAGTGCTGAAGGACAACAGACAGCACACATAGAAATAAACTGTGTGATTGACTCATAGTACATATGCAAGAGTGTATGCAAAAAAATACTCCTACCAAACTCCTGCAAAGCCTGATTTAAAAATACAGCAAGTTTTGAATGTCATGTGTAGAGGAGCGGGCAGCCATCAATGAGATGTAGTAACGCCCCTCCATGACATCTGGAAGGAAAGAGGAACAATGTAGTGTTCATAAAACACAGATGCAACGCCCGCTGCGTGTCACCCCTTAAGATGACAGTGCTTTTTACAAATAAAATTCAAGGGCACATTAACATAAGTTGTGCTGAGAAAAGAGTCCTTGATCATGTGTGTTCATTTTTACACCCGTGGCATGTGAGGAGAGGACAGTCGGTGTGCCTTAAGGCAAACTGTAAGCGTGAAATTCACGCTCGACTTAAACTGAGCACATTTATAACCGCTTTAACTATTGGAGGAGAAAGACAACCCTGTCCCTGAGTTTAGCTTTCAACCCTTATTAAACAAACAAGATTAATATTTTCCAAAAATATCTGAAGATTATGAAGAACCATTAGGGTTAGAAAAATAGTATCTTGATATGGAAATGTATTTAAATGGCTACTGATCTTGCACATTGTGTATAAACAACAGACACCAGACACTGGCAGAAAATGATGGTGAATTTTGATGATCATTATCTGAATGAGAAAAAGAGAGAAAATCTAAATAAAAGTGAAAAAAACTACCATCCACGATACTAAAATGTTGGAGATGTTTGCCCTGGAGCACCGATGACAAACCAGAGTAATTTAAATAGGCCTCTGTAATATTTTAGTTGTTGTCCATCACTCATATTTAAATGCCGAAGACCAGTTCCGTCTTGGAAAGCCGCAAACTGCATTAGAGTCAATGTGGAATAAATCAAACTGTGTATTGGCATGGCTTTTTGCTGGCCTGTCATTTCCCAGGATTGTACTTGCCTTGACATTTCGGTTTTGCATTAACTTTGTGCAAGGGTGCAAAGACACGACTAGTATAAAATTCCCAATCTGTGACGGGGGATACACAATGTTCCAGCAGTCAAATGAATTATAGATTTCTATTTAGATCAGCTATGACCAGAGAAAGTTGTAGATTTCAACCAACAGCTAGATCGTGGTCCATCATTTGGCAGTGATCAAGTTAAAGAATAAAGATGTTTATTTCTTGCTCCCTACTGTCCCCCCTCTCAGATAGCCCGGGTTTATGGCTTTTCTATTACAATCAGCCCAAGTAGAGCTCTGGGGACATAAAATCTCAGGATATAAAACATTGTCTCTGCTGTGCACCCATTGTGACAGATATACACAGAGCAACCATAGTATTACACAATATAAAATAAGGAAATTCACATGCTCTCATTTTGAATTATTAACGAACCTGTAAAATCATCAAATCATTACATAATGTCTTGGAAAGTGTGCAAAGTTGCTCGTCAACCAATATGGCATCGAGCTATAAAATAAAACATTTTGAAAGAGCCATAGTGAATACAATTTGTTTATCCTACGAATTACTTGCGTTGTGGTTTCAGCATATTAATATATGACTTTTGGCTTGGCATGAATGATAAGGAACACAAACATGTCATAATCACTATTCCTCTTTCAAAAACCGTGCTTTCATTTGTGTGTTGCGTAGTGAGTGACTCAGCATGCTGTAATTCTATACCAGCAGGATAGCAAACACACACACACACACACACACACACACTGTGTAAGTGTGCGCGTGTGGGTTAATGCTCCGTCCTTGGACCCAATGACGTTGGTTGGGGTTCAGCAGAGTGTCTGACAGATACAGGAAACCACATGGTGCTGATATACAACCATGATAATATGACTAAGAGGAAATTCTTGTTTTGAAACTGACAGTGAAAAGTATATACGTAAGGAAACGTTAAAGTCACACACTCTTATAAAGGTGCTACTTCTTTACCGTGATGCCATAAAAGAACCATTGGGGACCCTTGACACAAAACCAGTCATAAAGGTCAATTTTGTGAAATTGAGATTGATGCATAATCTGAAAGCTAACTGAATACATTTTCATTGATGTAGGGTTAGAATAGGACAATATTTGGCCGAGATACAACTATTTGAAAGTCTTGAATCTTGCAAAGAAATTTAAATATCAAGAAAATTGTCTTTAAAGTTGTCCATCATAGGTGCAGTAGCAGGCCGTAAAGAAGAAACAGGTTTGTTTTAACGCTCTCTATTATCTTACTGCTGTAATAGCGTTTCTAGAGAGTAGATGTACTTGAAAGCGGAAATTCTAAGATGTACGTGGATACCTAACTTGAGTGGATAATTCCCAAAGACAGCACCCAATGAAGTACGTAGGCATGTTTCCGGCCAATTTCGCGATTTCACTGCATCCACTCGCAAAAATAGTTTTGATATATTTACAAAATATCTTCATGGAACATTTTACATAATATCCTAATGATTTTTGGCATAAAAGGAAAATCAATCTTTTTGACCCATGCAATGTATTGTTGGCTAATGCTACAAATATACCCTTGCTACTTAAGACTAGTTATGTGATCCAGGGTCACATTTTTGCGTCCCCAAAGAACTATTTACTCAGAAATTCTAACAAGAACCATTTTCTTCTTACCTTTTCATACAGAACATTTACAAAGAACATTTTGTAAAACGGAATGGACGTTTAATGTTTATTTAACCATTTATCCAAAAAATGGTTCTTATTTATAACACATTTTTATAACAGTGGTAAAGAAAAAAAAGTATTTCATGGCAATAATGTGACCTTGAATTTATATCAGGATCCATCAGCGTACTCTAAATTTGATCAGTGATGCATATCCAGCAGGATAAGAGAAGTCTGTCTCTTTAAGGTAAATGGCTGTAAAATCCTAAGAGACGGAGTGTAAAAGTGGGTCATGATATGAGAGGCACGTACCCTGAGGGAAACAGACACTACAGAGGGTTAAATCTACAGCGATGAGCGCTTGTACAGTTTTCTCCACTGGCCAGCGGTCAAACACATTCATGGGCAAATGCTTAACATACAGACATATTTACCAATGCGACATTTAAATATAACGGCATAAAACACCAAGTTTAACCAAATGTCTGCTTAACATCAAATTGCAGCTTCTACTTAATTAAGACATCCAGTTTGAGGTTAAATATGAAGAGTGGAGAGCTAAAGAGAGACTAGACTCCAGTTGGTGTACTCAGGAGAGATGTTTCATCTTTAAGTGAGAAGACGATGAGAGAAGGCTGTGGGGCAGAAAGAGTCGCCGCCCTAGTGGCCGGTAAAGGTTTTAAACCTTAAGTGTTGCATACACATTTTTAGGGCGCATTAACATTTAGCGGAGGCTTTTATCCAGAGCAACTTTAATGTGCATTCAATAACCAAGCCTAAACAGTCTGAATGTATATGATCATGCAAAAATAATCTTGCAAGAATGTCATATATCACTTAAGATGTAAAATCCATACATTGAGTTTAACTGTAAAATAATTCACAAAATCCATATAGCTATATAAACTGGCTTTAAGGCACGCTGCAGTTTTTGACATTAATTGGGTCCTTCAGTGTATTTTGTCCCATCACCTGCAGCATTAACCTCCATTTGTACAGCAAAATGTTTTTTACCTCGGTCTCAGATGCTCAGCGAGTGATCTAAGGCTGAAGGGGGAAGTGCTGATATCACCTGACTGATATAAAGTGCCCCCCAGAGACGGCTGGGGGGATAGACTTCAGCGCAAACCTCTTAAAGGGTTCAATTTAGGGTCATTTTCTTGACTTATTAACAAGCCAACGATGACCATTTTTATTGCTACATTTATGTTATTCTTATGTTTCCAATCAACATATTTTGTGAGGTATTCAGTATCTGAAAAACCCAGATAGACTGGATCTTTCACTGCTTTTACTGAATTTGTACAGCTTTAATATTCTTGAAAACAAAAAACAAACATAATGATGGTGTGGAAAGAGAGAAATCTTTGCATTACATAAGCCTCTCAGGACACGGCTAGGAGGACATTGTTTATAATGTGTTTAAGAACATCACGCAAACACACGTCTTTTTGAATGAAATTGATGCAAATCTTCTTTCAGTTTTATGAAACAGTTTGCTAATCTCTTCGACCATTCACTAAAACATGTTGTTTGTTTAAACACACATAATCCATCTGTAATCGTCTTAACTCCGCACCAATGTCCACCAGAAAATCATCCTGAGCACATTCTAACACCAGCACCAGATGGCTAACATTACAATCATGCTAATGTTGGCCTTAACCCCACAAACATGATCGACTCTGCCCAATCCCTGCATGATGAGATTACGTACATCAGACTAAACCACAGAGAGAGAGAGAGAGAGAGAGTTATACAGAATCACCTCTCAATCTATCTAGATTTCATTCATTGATCTAAGGATCTGAATGGAGTGAGATTCTAAAGATACATAGATTCAATTGCTGCCCAAGCAGACGCTCTCTCTTTCCCAGATGAGATCTCATAGTGTCTTGCTTTCTTGGGCTTATTTGATATACTGTATACATTAATAATTAAAATATACCATGGTGGTGGATTAAAATATATGACATACTTTAGTATTTCCGTAGTACTCCGAGGTACAATAGTGTGGATATGTGAATTGGACTGCACGAACAAAAGAAAAGACACATTTCAACAGTTTGGGTGAACCCTTGACCATGTTATATCTGGTACCATGCGCTATGAATGAATTGGACATTATTTAAGCTGCTTCCTGTTTTGTTGCATGGAGTGCGATCCTGGATCGAACAAAAGCTGGCCGTAATTGGTTTTCTATCATCGATTGTTCTGAACTTTCATGTTGTTGTTTATGAAGTGAATACTGACATGTGGAGACGTATAGCGGCGGAACAAACAGTGATTAAAATCAGGTTATCACATAAAACAATATGTTTGAACTTTCCCTAAATACATCTACAAATATGTCGTATCGCTTAAAAGTGAATATGAACTTGTTTGCTTTGGAGTATTTGAGGTCTTTGGAGTATATTACAGATCTTTTCTGTTATTTTAAGTTTTTCCACTTTCCATTTTCTGCAAATAAATGCAGAATAGAAATTTGCCAGAAACATTGTTAGTAGTTCACAGAATGAAACAAAAATTAGAATTTGACCCAAACGCATACCTATATAGAGCACATTTTAAAATCAGAACTGCCCACGACTAATCCGATTAATTTACCCCTACAGAGATTATGAATGATGTCATCAAGAAGATAAAGAAGAAGGGAGAGTGGAAGGTAAGATGAACTCATTCACCTCATCACCATAGTGACCATGCCATCCTTACATGCCATCTCTCTATCTATACCGTACCGCACTGTACTCTACAGTATCTCTGGTTTGACGTTTATCTGTTATCTCTTTGTAGGCTCTGATTGTGGACCAGCTCAGCATGAGGATGCTGTCGTCCTGCTGCAAAATGACGGATATCATGACAGAGGGCATAACCAGTACGTAACCTTTTTTTTTAACCTTTGCCAAAATGACAAATATGTGATCGATTCATGTAAAATAGACGAATTTGCCAACTACCATGTCAATGAGATAACGCTCATCTTTTGAATGGGCTTCAATGGGTCGTTACAATGGAAATATGCATTTTACATATTGCTGTGTGAAGGATCCGAACTAGTTGTAACTAACCAAAGCTACGCTTGTACGATATTAGACAATCTAAAAATGAATCAAAATGAAAAAGAAGTAGATAAATAGTATGCTAATATTAACAAAGAAAAAGGTTTTGTGTTACATTTTGGTGATGTACATGTGCCATCCGGGAAGCTGCTCACTTGCTGTTTCTCTTTCAGTTGTTGAAGACATCAACAAACGCAGAGAGCCTCTACCCTCACTGGAGGCTATTTACCTGATCACTCCTACTGAGAAGGTACTCAAACACGCTGCTTTCATAACACACAAATACAGCACAGTCACACCTTCAGCGCAGACAGTGTGGAACGCAGTGCACACTTAACATATGTCACTCACTAAAACATACACAAACAGTATTGACTCAGCCAACACAACCAGCTGAAACCCCTCGCCATTTCTATTGGCCATGCAGTTGCTATAGCAACATGACTTTGTCCTCCTATCTTGGTGGAGCCATTGAATTGAACTTCCACTGAATTGATTTCTATTTCATATTTACATTTTAGTTTTTTTACGTGATTGAAATGTCAAAGTTATTTACTATTTTTGTGCCGTCTTTTTGTCTCACAATATTGACAAAACCTCTCTTTCTTTTTTCAGTCCGTGCAGACTCTTATCAATGACTTCAAAGATCCTCATTCTGCGAAATATAAAGGGGCTCATGTGTTCTTTACTGACTGTGAGTATACGAGGGTACTCAACTGTACTATAAGAGCCCTGCAAGCATAATACAGTCACACTACAGCAGTGATGGGGCTACTTCACAAGCACTCGGTCAAATGATTTGTATGAATGATTTAAACCTGATATGGATTGAAACATTAAATATATGATTTGAAGGTCTATAGCTTCAGGGATTTGGTAGCAAATAACCATATTTACATGAATTAATTTAGTTAGTTTAGCATATTGTACATATTAAGTATTGTAGAGAATAGTATGTAGTATACTTACTTACTTTTTTTTAAAACATTTCTGTACTCAGGCTTTTAGTTTTTACTTCATTTACAATTTTTATAAAACTGAATTAAAAAATATGTTTTCCTACAATACTGGCCAAATGCGATGTCCTGGGCGAATATTTGTAAAATGTACAGGTATATACTTTATATCTATCTATATATATATATAGATATAAATACAGTATACAAAAAATCTATAGAAAAACTAAAATAATAAATATAAATAGACTCCAAATTTGTTGGTTGTTAATTTTTGTTGATTCCCACATGTAGTAATAATTCATAGGAATTCTTGATTTAATAAGCTTTGTGTATTGCCGACCCTTATACATCCTATCAGTATATTTACATAAAAAGCGAAGGCGTCCATACTTTATGTGATCACTCAATGTGAATTTTTTTCCAATAACTTTGTGTCGCTTGAAAAGGCCAAAAAATTGAAATCCCTACAGAAACTCCATAACAATGGACAAGTCAGAACCAGTCAAAACACCTAAGCAATCCCTTGGGATCACAGCATGATATTGTTGTTGGGAGCTTTGCTGAGAATAAGATAAATCAAAATAAAATATGAGAAATCCCAAATAATGAATATAAATATTGATAAATCGATGCCCTTTTTAACTTAATGATGATACTACATGCATATATGAAGATATAATATAACCTCTGATAAATATCACTTTTGATATATGTTTTTATCTGTATGCCTTTCTTGCAGCTTGCCCGGATCCCTTGTTTAATGATGTGGTGAAGAGCCGGGCATCCAAAACCATTAAAACCCTGACAGAGATCAACATTGCGTTCCTGCCGTATGAGTCCCAGGTGAGCAAATTAAAAACCAAAGGAGATGAGAATAAAGACGAATGCCAGAAATTCACGTAGCCTGTTCCAGAAACATCGCTATGAGTAACACACCCAGTGTAGCTCTGTTCAAACAGAGTGTTCCAGAACAGCTCTGAGGCTACGGGTGGGGGTTGCAGTCTGACCCATAATGCCTTGCTGCTGATGCTGTCTGCTATGATTAATTCAGTGGAGCGGTGCTTTTCCCCTGCTCGGTGTGCCTCGCTCAGCCGCGCCTCATTGGCCGACGCAGCATCCACAGAAAGCTGCAGCCAATCAGAGGCCTTCATGCGAGGAGGAAAGCGCAGAGCATCCATCTGCTGAGCAGAAGGAGAATCATGTGACCTTGTGCTGAGAGAGGGAGGGGAGGGGGGCTTGTGAATGAGCAGTGCTGATCCATCGGAAGGGAAAGATTCAAGTGTGAAACATGAATGCCTTTAAAGGGAAAAGCTCATTTAAACACAACAGTGGAAGATGGGGACAAGAGAGGAAGAAAATAGTGATAGTGGAAGAAATTCTACACTACAGCCGTTCAATTATACTCATATTTTATGGCTCTGTGTTTAGGTGTTTTCTTTGGACAACCCTGACGCCTTTCAGAGCTTCTACAGTCCTCATAAGACACAGCTGAAGAACCCTGTGATGGAGCGACTGGCCGATCAGCTGGCCACTCTCTGTGCCACGCTGAAGGAGTACCCTGCTGTACGATACCGAGGGTAAGACACAGATCACTAATAGCAGAGACAAACAATACAGAAAGAGACGTCAAACATCCGTTTATCTTCAAACCCGCACAGGGAGTATAAAGATAATGCCACCCTGGCTCAGCTGCTTCAAGACAAACTGGACGCCTACAAGGCCGATGATCCAACAATGGGAGAGGTGAGCAACACCTCGCTAAAAATGCCTTCTGCTGAACATCAGCACATCTTTAAAACATCTTGACGTCTCTCTGCAGGGTCCGGACAAGGCCAGGTCTCAGCTTATCATTCTGGACAGGGGTTTCGATCCTGCCTCTCCCGTCCTGCATGAGCTCACTTTCCAAGCTATGGCTTACGACTTGCTGCCCATCGAGAATGATGTGTACAAGTGAGTGGGATGAACAAAGAAAGTCGATTAACAAAATGTATTTGTGGAATGAACACAAATCACTAGTTAGTTGGTTTGTGAGTTCAGTGTGGTTTGTGCCTGTTAGGTATGATACCAGCGGAATGGGCGACTCTCGTGAGAAGGAAGTCCTCCTGCATGAAGATGATGATCTCTGGGTGGCACTACGACACAAACATATCGCTGAGGTCTCTCAGTGAGTGACATTTCATGATGTTATTTGACGTATTTCTATTGTCCTTTGTTTTATTATCATCGAACATGTTCTCTGTGGCTCTCCTCTCTCACAGGGAGGTCACACGATCCCTGAAGGAATTCTCAGCCAGTAAACGGATGAACACTGGGGAGAAGGTACGCTGAAGTCTGAATGGAGGGGGAGGGGTCCGGTGGAGTAGGAAGTGCAGAATCGTGTAGCGTGGGCAAGGGAGGATAGCCTGGCAGATGAGATTGTGTTGGCGGGGGAAATAAAACGGCGAGGGCTGACTCATAAGAAAGCGCTTTGAGGCTACAGTGGGATTAGAATCGATTGATTTACTGACACAGCACAAGCGCATACGCACACATGTTCACTTCTGCTGTGACGTATTGTACTATATTACATTTTACGCAGACTGTAAAGCAAGGGCCTGAGCGTGACACACAACATTTAAAAAACAACCGTTTCTCTTAAATTAAAACATTTACTTTTACTTAATCAAAATATAAAATATCAAGTCTTGTTTTCTGGAAAAAAAAATATGTAGGTGTAAAACGGCCTCATTTTGGAAAACAAACTGTTAATATTACATTGTTTTGTATGTCAATTACCCATATATAAATATTATTTCTAACTTTATAGCTCAGTGGTAAGAGCATAGTGCTAGCAATGTCAAGGTCATGGGTTTGATCCCAGCGATTGCACATACTCGGATACAAACGTTTAGTATCATGCAATGTAAGTCGCTTTGGATAAAAGCCTCTGCCAAATGCGTCAATGTAATATAACATTTTTAATATTACAAAATATTTGCCTTAATTTCATGTTTCAGTATATATAACTAAATTAAGTGAGATTAAAACGCTTCAAAAGTCACGGAAAATAAATTCAATAGGGTAAGAAAATCAAACTTGTATTAAGTTTATAAATTTTAATTGAAACCTGAATTTAATTCAAACATTTTTTTTTTCAGAAAAATGCTTAATATTTTGTGAAAAATCGCTTCTTTCTACATATTTTTTTGGTAAAAATGTTTTTTTGCAGTTATTTTATTTTTTGCAGTGAAATGTAATGCTGTCTGTGTGTGATCTGACCTGTGTTTGTTCTGCTTCAGACCACCATGAGGGACCTGTCTCAAATGCTCAAGAAGATGCCACAATACCAGAAAGAGCTCAGCAAGGTGAATGATATCTTTCACAAGAAACCATATACTGTACATTATATCTTAAAATGACTCAATTGACATTTCAATTCGGTCTGTTTAGTACTCGACCCACCTGCAGCTGGCTGAAGACTGCATGAAGCACTACCAAGGAACCGTGGACAAGCTGTGCCGTGTAGAGCAGGTACACATAACACCGGGCATCACTATAAAAAACACAGACCCTCATGAAATTAAAAAGGCAGCTCAAAGAGACTTCCTAACTTATCATTTTTCTTCCATCATGCCAAGTATAACTTATGAACCGTGTTCTGTGTTCCCCAAAGGATCTTGCTATGGGAACTGACGCAGAGGGTGAAAAGATCAAGGATCCCATGAGGGCGATCGTGCCCATCTTGCTGGATGCCAACGTCAGCACCTACGACAAGATCCGCATCATCCTGCTCTACATTTTCCTTAAAAACGGTAAGAGCAACAGTTGTTTTTTGGCAGACATTTTACTTCTCAGCTTGATCTGCCATTTTGTAATGTGGCTTGTTTGTGGAAAACCAGGAATCACAGAGGAGAACCTTAACAAGCTGATCCAGCATGCCCAGATACCTCCTGAGGACAGTGAGATCATCACCAATATGGCTAACCTGGGCATCCCAATCATCACAGACGTATGCCGTCCACTTCCTGTTTTCATGAGCTCTATGATGAAACACATTTCCTTGGTCGTTAAAGGACAATTCCTATCCTCTGACATACAAAATGTCTCATTTGCTTATGTACTTTGCAGTCCACTCTCCGCAGGGGCAAAAAGCTTGACCGTAAGGAGCGTGTGAGCGAGCAGACCTACCAGCTCTCTCGCTGGACCCCACTGATCAAGGATATCATGGAGGTAAATATTTCCCGACAATATTACACACAAACTGTAAACTGGGTTGAATTCACAGAACAGTTGGATTACCTTTTCCTCCAGTAAATCTTATCTTATTTTGGCTCCTATATATTAACTAAAAATCTTTAAAATGATAGAACAATCTGTTGTTAATATATAAAAGTATAATATTATTTAATATATTTTATTTTATTATTTTGTTTATTCCCACATGTTTTTTTTGTAAGGGTAGTGTGTGTGCTGGTTTTTTTACACTTTGAGGGCCAAACGTTCCCGCAAGGATGGTCAAAATCTGATCTACCTACATTGTGGAAACTGATTCATAAACAAAATAAATAATGCTTATTTGGAAATGCAACAAAAGTCCAAACCCTGTGTGAGTGTAACCAATGTGTAACCTCACATTGTTGCGAATCTTGCAGGATGCTATTGAAGATAAGCTGGACACCAAACACTATCCGTACATCTCAACACGCCCGTCCTCTTCCTTCAACACCTCTGCAGTCAGGTACACACATAAAAAATTATAATATGGTATTATATATTCAGCGCAGGTGTATGCGTGTGTTTTGAATGGCATAAGCCAAAGACAGAAGTCACTTGGATCAATAATCATGATTGGTGGGTGATGCGATGTCAGGCGGGGGTGAATGCCAGTAACAGCGGCAGAAGTAGAAACTGGGCTATTTCCATAGTAATGATCCCCTAGCTTCTTCAAGTAGCTGTGGAGAGAAAGCAGAGAACAGGTCCCATAGATGGACATTTGGGAGCTGCTGGGTCCCATTGTGTAAATTATTGATTTAATTTGTTATGCAAACGACTGTAAAAAGAGCTGGACACTATATCCATTTTCTATGCGTTCAGTGTCTTAATACTGCTACTGAAAGGCCCAAAATGATATTGCAAAAACAAAACTATTAAAGGTCCAGTGTATGAAATATATCGACATCTAGTGGTGAGGTTGTGAATTGCAACCAACGACTCCAACCCTCTCTGTGAAGCACTACGGTGGCCGACAAAGGACTATTTTGTCATCAAGTTTTGCCGAAAGAGACAACGTATTTACGAAACGTGTTCTGTAGAACAGTTTGTCCTTTAACAACATGGCCGATTCCATGAAAGTGGACCTGCGGTGTATGTAGATAGTAGTAGCTCATTCTAAGATAATTAAAACAAAACTTTATCATGTAAGATCTTTAAACTCCTCTGAAGACATAGTTATGTATATCATATTGCATTTCTGTCAAAAGATCCTTAAAAAAATTGGACCTTTGAAGGAACATATTTCTATGATGGTAACAATGTTTAAGGTTCCAGACAGAAATGATGATGAAACTCTGAAGACTGTGTTTTGAAGTGTCTCACCTCTTGATGCTTTTTCCTCATGATAGTGCCCGATATGGCCACTGGCACAAGAATAAAACCCCTGGAGAGTACCGCACGGGCCCTCGTGTCATGGTCTTCATCATTGGGGGTGCGTCCTTTAGCGAGATGCGCTGTGCTTATGAGGTCACACAGGCCAATGGCAAATGGGAGGCCATCGTTGGTGAGTCTAACAAAAAAACACGGTATACGTTAATACTTATTACATAACAATAGAAATTCGAAGCAGATAAATACCGTTAATCTGTTTTAATCCGATTTTATATCCCAGCCTGGGAATCTGTCTCGTTTAACTTTTCCTGTGTTTTTTGTGCTGTCTTGTTTTAACTGCTCTTAAATTGCAGTTGTGAGCCTCTGCTGTGTTCATAAGTCTGTGTTCGTAAGTTTCTCTGTGCGTGTTTGTGTTGTGTGTGTGTTAGCGTTGACTCCTACGATGTACACATTTATCTAGCTGTCAGTTTTTGTTTACCAATTCTGAAGCACTGATGGCTGTTCACACTCACAGAGTTAAATCGCTGGAGCATTTTAGGTCGGTATACTGTTGGTGCATAGTAAAACGTTTCTATACGCCTGCTTTATACCGATTCGGATAAGAAACGCCACCGTCTCTACATTTGCATAAAGTCTGCTCAGCTCTTCACAAAATGACTCAAATCTCCAATTTCCAAAGGACCACAATGAAACAAATTTGGCTGTAATTCTGATACCGACGTGAAATGAATAATGAAACTCTTGTGACCTACTGTCACTTATACTCCCAGCCAAAGTTCCAAGATGATATTTTTGGGAACCCTTGGCACATGGTGTTCTTCAGATGTTTGTTTAACCCTCTATTGAAAGGCGGTGAAAGAGCGCAGTGTGCGGTGTGAGATTCATTCAGAGCGTGAAGCCACCTTTGTTCCTCCGCAGGTTCAACTCACTTGCTCACCCCAACCAAATTTCTAATGGACCTGCGACACCCCGACTTCCGAGAATCCACTAGGGTGTCCTTTGAGGACCCTGACCCCTCAGAAGAGTGAGAGAGAGAGAGAAACAGGGAAGGGAGGGAGACAGAAATCACACTCTGACAAAGTAAAGACAGCCGAACAAAGAAACCCTTTCTGAACCTCCACAGCACAAGGGATTTCTTTTCTTGCTCCTTGTTACCACACATTTTACAGTGCCACCACGTCTCAGGGATGAGCGTCCGACCGACCTGCAAATCTCACTCAGGCTCAGCCCTCTACCGGTATCGGCCTATGGCATCATGGGCGGAACCTTTTTTGAGTGACAGATGCAGCGGGGGTCCCGACACCATCCTTGTTGACTTCCGCATCCTCTCAGCCGGGTGGATTAAACTGCATTTTCCCCAGAATGCTCCTTTTAATTCAATAGCGCCTCTTCTTCGGAGGAGGAAGGGCTACTTCCATTTACCTCCCCAAATATCATTTTACAAGCTCCAGCTTCCGCAGATTTAATCTACCCTCAAGTCCCTATTTCGGTTCATTCTCGAATAACAATCCAATCATATTAACTTTCTTTTCTCTTTTGGAGAGGTAATTGAGTTGATGTTGGATGTCAATGCAGGATAATTTGGTTTTGTTTCCAATCCAGCTCCACAAACTACCTCAAATCACGTCTACATGAATAAGTGGCTCTCTGCAAAGAATGCGTTCAAATGACCCTCTGTTTAATTCTTCTGCAGATGCCAAAGCTTGTAATGTAGCTCTGTTCTTCAGATATGCTTTAGCACTAACGCTTCACAACAAAAACACTGAAATACTAACATTCTGAAACTAACTAGCGGACATGCAACCCTAATGCTTTTAACCCTAATACCACAGGTATTGCTTTCTACTAAAAATATGAAATCGTTCATTACGAAGCACATCACACTTCTAAACAAATCAATGCAAACTGTGGTCCAGAACCGTAAACCGAGATGTTTTGTTTACCATGTAAACAGACCAAACTCTGTTATTATATACTTTATATTACAGCACTGTAAATCCTGTGCAGTTAATGCCCAACATTTATTTCGTGTTATATAATACTAATTGTAAAATACACAAAGCCTACATTTAAATGTTTTGCAGTGAATGTTCCAAGTTAAACTCCGTCAACAGCATCTTCCAGACAATACACGAAACCTGAAAGAAACAATGCACAGAGAGAAAAATACAACCAGGAGAATGACATCACGTATTTCTTAATACAAGTAACGCCTCTTTGCATGCACAGAAAGCAGTGAAAAAACCCCACAAGCTTTACATTTCTGTTTTTATACCCTCTGCGATGCCCTGCCCTATAAACACATTTTGTCCTTATCAAGTAAGAGACGATTCAAATTTTCTTTCTGTGGTTATTCGCAGCACGGGGCAGGTACTGTTGACCGAGTATTGAACCTGGAACAGTTACAAAACACAAAAGAAAAACTGCACACAAAAGGTTCTGTAATACAGAGTGTCCTTACACATATATGTATATATTAAAAACACACAGCTCAACCCTAAAGAATTTATTTTCAAGTGTCAGCCTGCTAAAGCAATATCCCTTTGAGTTTTCCTTTTCCGTTGGATTATTGTGTTTGTAAATGATCACCATATGCAGTATGCCGGACCTAACCCATACTGCAACATTAACACTTCTTTACTACTCCAGCCATTATTGAACAAAAATATGGTTCATTAGTTGATGCGCTATAAATCTCATTGTGTATCAATAATTAGCAAAACTGCAAGTTGTTGCCCCGGTAGACCCTATTTTGGCATGGTTAAAGTTACAGATCAGTTATATTTTTGCAGCTACACTGTGCTGACTGTACCGGTCTAACACTGACCCTATAAGCTAATGTTAAAAACGTTTTTTATTGCACAGTAAATCATTTATTTATATCAGAATGATTGGAAACATGCAGCTTTGCTAAGAATTATGTAGTTTTGCAATAACCGGAAGTAGAATAAATAAAATATTTGTTCCACAGGGTGCCAACAATAAGATGTCGGGTGCGTGCCACTATTTCACACGAAAGGCCCTTTTCTGGTGGCCCTGTGGCACAAATGTTTTTTGATAGTTTTGTCCTAATATGTGTTGTAAATGTGTCTTCAGCTAAATATCTAAAAGGTCAAATTCATTTATATTATATACTGTATATATTTATATACAGCTGCAGAAAATTTAAGGGACTATTCCAAATTTTTGTTTCAAATCAGTTTTTCTTGCCATTCCAGTTCAACGTTTGTTGAATTTTAACAAAATCAAACCTCAGGAGTGACAAAGTCACCAAACAACAATGTTAAAGACTACAAAAAGACAGTGTGACAAGACACTGTAAAATAAAATCATTTTTGAACTTTTCCTAAGAAATATTACTGCTTTATTGTTTATAAGTGAATATGAACAGTATTTAAGCTCTGAAAAAACCCAGCATCTTTTCTGTAAATCCGACCTGTTTATCTAGTTTTCCTTTTCTAAATGGAAATAGAAACAGCATTTTTATCAGAAATTTGGTACAAATATAGTTTGTAGTTCACAAAATGAAACAAAAATGATAATTTTACCCAAATGACATACCTATAAAGAGTACATCCCTGAAATGGTCTCTTAAATTGTCCTGCGGCTATATATATACTGTATATATATATTATATATTTTTTTAAAATTCAATCATACATGTATATAGGTTTTTAATTGGAATGTTTTCAAACACATGGCAGCTGAAAACACGTCAATAGTTCATACAAGTGTATGTCCAGAGCTAATCCATTTCTCTTCGTTTTTTCTCCCTGGTGCTCACCTGTACAGGTTCAACCCATATTGTCTCCCCCACGGCGCTCCTTGACGCTCTCAAGGCCATGAACAAACCCGACGAGGAGCAGACAAGCTAAAAAAACGTCCTCACCCCAAACCCCACGTCTCAGTTACCCTTCCTTCACCCCAAAGCCACTTCTATATTAATTGTGTATGCATCTTGCTTGAGAGAAAAAATTGATGATTGGTGAAGTCTATACATGTATATATATATATATATATATATATATATATAGTATATTGAAAGAAAATAATCATTGCAAGTACTCTTCTGTTTTACAATGGATGCAAATGATTAGACTGACAACATGAGTTTTAATTGTCCATTGCCACTTAAAACCTGAAAGTACCAAATGTAATATTGTATGTTATGGAACCTGCTAGAATGTGTAAATGGTAGATGATTTTGCGTTCGTTTATTTATCTTGTGTGTTTTTTAACGGTTTGATGGTGGGTGGGAGAGGGACTGGTTTATATGCAAATTAACAGGTGTGGCAAAATAACGCATATCACTTCCTGTGCTGAAGTCTATACTGCAGACCAGTTGGGGGGGTGGATGTAGGGTTAGGTGTTGTCTCATTTTAGATGTGCATGCCACGGACGCTACTATGTGGCCCTTTTGACATGTTTAAAAACTCTGAAAAAAAGTACAAAATAAAAACGATGACCATCCTCTGGGACTCCAGTGATGAAGAAGAAACAAGCCAAAAAAAGGAGTAAAAAGTGATATAGACACTGTACATAGATAGTGGACGTCACCCCTCCACGATTCTTGGAGCATTTACTCTCCGTATACTATGATTTTCGTGTCTCCTTCTACAGAGACCTCTTATTTTTATGTCAAGAAGGCCGTTGCTTGCAAATGTTTAAGGAATTCAAAAAAGGGCCAGTTGTATTTCAGTATTGTATCTCGTCCGATTAAGTCTTATCATTGGTTAGTAACAATGTTTAACCGGGCCATGCACTGAGTAGCGTGTTGTTGTATATGCCATGTTACCGTTTTTTGTCTCACTGTTGACTGGTGGAAATTTCTGACTGTGAAATCGTAAACATTTTTCTTTGCCAGTGTGAAGCCAATGTGTTTGTGACGTATTAGCTGTAGCTGTAGTGATAAACTTGGAAAAAAATAGGTAATATCTATCTTCTGTTTGTCTGATAGTTTATTTTCTGGTGCAATGTTATATCTTCCACTGGTGAATGGCTTTGCAAAGAAGCGCAACCCCAATTAACGTTTTGAATCGGTTTTCCAGCTATACTGTTTTGGCGGACAGGTTGTATATTGCACTACGCGTTTTCTGTGATGCAAACGCTTATATGGTTATCGATCTCTTTTTTTAAATAGGTTACCTTATTTTGGGCTTGCTGTTGTATAGCGCTCAACTGTGTCTATTTGATTGATTTCTATTACATTTATTTTTCAGACAATATCAATAAATAAGAACGTAGTCCGTCCTAAACCTGTTCAACTTCTATGTTTGCGAGTGTTGAAGCACAAATTAAAGTATACTTCATGTGTACCGATGTACTAAGGCTGTCTAATAAATTGGCTTCCATTAAACACATGGAATGGGTATATTTTTGTGGCATGCCCTGTAAAACGTCTACTGTGCGATTAGTCACCAACCTGGATCGCTTGATTCTGAATAAATAAAACCTTAATGTGGCCCCAACACAGATTTATCTCCACACAAACACCTGCAGCAGTGAAAGGCTTGAGAGAAACAAAGCAGTTGTACATTCTGTCCCTTATCTCAAGAAACACATAACCACACATAAAGATTAAATCAGAGATAAACACCCGGTAAAATTTGTAAGTATCGTTTAATAGTAGTATTATAAAAGTCTACAGCCACAGCTGTATAAATATAAAACAAATAAGTACATCTTAAATTGACTCTCATGCCATTTTCCTGAAACGTCTTGCCCTATAACTGTCTAATAAAATATAATCTGCATACACAATCTATAAGAATAATAAATCTGCCATTATATACAGATAACTCTGAATCATAGCTAAAAGCTAATAATAGGTCAAAGACTGTTCTTAATGGGTATGACATATTCTAGATCTTGTCTTTACACTTCCACAAGTGATATAAATGCTGGTCTTTTAACACCGACCTTAATGTTGCTACAGACTCTAGGTGACTCAAAAGTGATCTGTGACTGTTTACACTAAAATATCCGCTGTTGTTTACTGCAAGGTTAAAAATAACAAACAATAACAAATATAAACTTAAAAAGATTTAAGAGCAGCACCGTTCATAGTTCTTCCATTCGAAATAATTTAGACAAATGGTGTTTACATTATCTAACGCAATTTTACGTTGTTATGTGCAAACCTAAACATTTGTCATGTAGTGTAACTGGAGTGGGATGAGATTATATGGGTTTGCCAGACAAAGATGAACTACATTGGCCACTAAAAGTATTCGAACACTTCAGCCCTACTTTAAAATATGTAAACATCAACACATCAGATAAACCAAGTGAACCTGTCTTAGCCATTTGGAAAACTAGTACTTTTATCATCTGGTTTCAAAGAAGAACTTTTGTTATGTAATTTTTAATTCGAAAAGCTGTGCTCGTAAATCCTTTGCCACTTTGATATTTAGTTTTCAGATGAAATATAATTCAGACATTTTAACGCATGGCCTTTAATCGCTTTCAAATAATTTGTAAAGTTAAGTTTCTCTTATTTTCTATTGCAGTATTGTAAATCTGTCTATCACAGTCAAATCACTATGACATAGATGTTTTTTTGTAAACAATAATAAATAAATGTACATTGTGAGCATTTGGCCAACACTTTCATCCAAACAGACGGTCAGTTAACCCCAAAAAAGATTTACTCTGTTCATCAGAACAAAGAAATGTATACAGAGAGAAAGATATTTGCACAAATGCTTGTAACCAAACAGTTCTTGGCCACCATTGACTACCATAGTAGGAAAAATTACAATGGTAGTCAAAGTCCCCCAGAAGTGTTTGCATTCCTACATGCTTCGAAATATCTTCTCTGTTTTCTCTGTGTTCATCAGAACAAAGGAATTGATACAGATTTGGATCAATTTGATGGTGAGTAAATGAAGACAGAATTTCCGTTTTGTGGTGAATTTCCCTTTAAGCATCCGCTAAATGATAAATGTAAGCGTCAGTAGGTTGTGGCGATGTTATCCAGTCCTGAGGCCATAGAGTGAGCCATGTGACGCGAGACCCGCCTCATGTTTCTAGCTACCGTGATCGCACGTGTCAGAGAGCTGCTCAGAGAAGACTCCTGATGGTCCACAGAGACAGTGCGCCGGCGATGACCTCTAACCTCTGAGCTCTCATCTCTGGAGGGACTCATCGAGATGTTAAATGGTTGTGAGTGGGCCTGGGCTGTCACAGGGCTGGATATGTAACTGCAAGAAAAAACATAAGGATTACTCTAATGCGGAGAGTAATGGCCTCTCCAGATTACACAATTGTTTTCATCTGTTACGATGTCACAGTGTCAGATTTAGCGATTTTGACTTTGCAAATCTTGACATGTCGTTCACAAGAAACAATGGAATACTATGCGTGACTTCCTGACGAGAACGGGTTTTCGTCTTTTACGATGTAGGTGGCGTTGACTGCGTATGTGATGTCATTGAGTAGACATAACTATAGTGACTATAGAAAACGTGCTCGCCTCCACAATTACAAAAGACTGTTTAAAAACCATCGATATAAACATAACATGTTTGAATGTTGTGTACGAAAGCACATAACATAACATGCTATTCTTTCTGTAATGATGTCGTGTGATCTTGCAGGAGTTTGTTTATCGTATACTATGGCGAACTATACGAGACGACACGATTGAATCTTGCGTCTCGACGCTCCATGTCGTTTCCTACGACATGCAAATCGAGCTAAAATCGTGTAATCTGGAGAGGCCATTACACAAGAGGACATATGTTAAGAGTGCTGCCTAACTCGATTGGGTATCTCCCAAGAGCTCGGCAACAACTTAAATATTTCATGTATTCAATAGTTTATACTTAATATTATTTTGATACCAATTATTGCCACTCATTCACACTGCTTGATGGGATACACATTAAACCGCTGTTCATCCGGAGCTACTTACACAGTTGAAGGATAGACTGGCATATACGGGACAAATGGAACACTACCCAGGACGGTGGGAGGAGGAGCCACAGCCATGTTCACGCCTACTCTCTCCCTCTGTACGGATCTCATTGGTTGACTCCATCTGGGGACTGAGCCCTGATTTTCTAGATGAGAAGTTATTTAGAGTTCAACATCATTCTTTTGAAATGCAAGTAATACAATTTCAACCGCTAATGTACTAAATTATTTTATCATACTGGACAAAGCAAAAACCGCATGTCGCATTAAAACCGCAAGTCAGGTCTCAGAGAAATTCACTAAAAACAAATGTCCTCTACAGAGGACAAAAGTCAATTGGTGGGTCCGTTGAGGTTATACTGTGGGTAATGAAGTGTCAAACCTGTTTGAGGGATTCTTGATTGACTGGATTGTAATGCACCACACAGTGGACAATGACCACAGTGGGACTGGGCGGGACGTGGAAAACGTGTGCTCCTCTCTGGACCTGTAGTTAATGAGGTTAAAGAGAGAAGGACAGAAATAAAGCAAATTTAATGAAACGGTAAGCTCTAGTTTCAGAGCCCATTATCATGATGGAGGGAGGACGCTTACGTGCGGGGGCACCGGTGCGCTTTGATGCGCAGCGGGGACAGGTAGGTTGTGGGACTTGGCTTGTTTCTGTTTCACCACTATCCTCAGATTCAGCCTCTGGTGTGCTTTTCTGATGGGCTGATGGGAAAAAAACGAATTATTTCATCTTGACATCAGAAATATCAATTAAAGAATTTGAAATAACACATTGGACAGTTGTAGATTTCCGCGACAGTGCCCTGTACCTTAATAATCAAGAATATTACATAATATATATGAATGTATATAATAACATATATTCACAGTGCAAGTTTCCATAGTACCGTTTTGTTACTGCTTCAGTTTATAACAGATTTAAAGTCAATCAGTGCCGTTGTAATAAAACGAATGATAACATTAAATGATAACCTGCATGATTTGCAGTAAAACATTAAAACGTCCATGAAATATCATTGAACATCACACTACATTTATGGTGAATTAAAACATATTTTCTCACTAGTACAATTTTGGTGACGCCCAAATCCTGATCTGGTTTGTCTTCTTCCTCTTGACGTCATAGGGAACATCGGGATATGACTTATCGCAGATACTCTCGGCTCAGACTGGACGTGCTCGGAATCACTTGCTGTAGAGTCGATAAGGGGCGAAATCAGGTGTCATTCAATATGTCAAACATCAGAACATTTTCAATTACAATTCAGCAAGTTTTTCAATTTTCCCTTCATGACCTCATGGTGACTCTCAATACAAAACTATTCAAATATATACTGCCCTCCAAAGACAAAGTGCAGTAACAACGCAAACACTGGAACTGAAAAAAAATCCCTTTAAAGTTTTACTTGAGTAATTCATTTGGTAGTTACTGCAATTTTGACACGCTTGTTTCTCTGAAGTGGTACAAGATTGAACCAGGAGACTTTGTCACAACACAAAACAGGTGTCACAAAGCCCATTTCAAGCCTTAACTCAATTTTGAGTAAATGTAGTTACTGCGGTCACTCTGAAAAGATGTGTTTGCAGGTGAACGTACCCGTACTGGATTCAGATCTATATCTGGGCAAAGATGCTGATCTCTTCCTCAGGGTGGGTCGTGGAGTACCGCTTCTCACTGTTTTCTCTATCTCTCTGCTTCTCCTCTCTCTCCGCCCTCCCATTCGTTCTGAAGAGCTAAATGATAAAAACACGATTAAGTTAAAGATGTAACCCAGGAAAACAGTTTTCAGATTGACTTTGAAGTTACTTTGAGCATAGACTTTCTAAAACATGACATACCTTAAATCGAGCCACTGAGGTGCAGCCGTCTGTGGGGGTGTGTTATCCCTGGTGTCCTCTGAGATGTTAGGGGGCACTGTAACAGGACTGGACGGTTCGGAGAGCCTCAGACTTCCCTCTAGTCTCTCTTTCAGTTTGTTTACTTCCTGCTGTAGGGACTGAAGGGCCTCTCTGAAACACCCAGAAACACATGCCACAATAATCAATAAGAAAGCAATAACTGAATTGTGCTTCACAAACAGGAAGTGATGCTTCTTTAGGCAAACATCACTATTGTTATTGCTAATACCTAGGTCTGTTTTGTAAACCTGAACTCGGGAGTCTTTTGACATGTGCCAATAAACGACCACATATTCTGCCCTGGCATCATCTTGCAGGCACCAACCAACATTGTCTACAAAGATGGTCTTGGCTTACACTGGCCATACAGATACATTCACTCTCTGTTAGAATTTTAAATCAACACACACATTTGATTTATAAAATCCTGTTCTAGTGAGGATTCAGGATGCATGTGGTGGGTGCGTATGGGTAGGCGATAAATGCGGAGCAGAATACACACCCCTCACTCTTCAGCTAGTCTATTTGAGAAACTAACTCCTACTGAACCATTTTCTAAAACCAAGGAAAGAAAATAATGAAAATTGAATCTAATTTTCCGGATGGAAGTCGAAGTGTATTGCAGTGGAAAATGATTATATAGAGACTGAGTTTATTGCAATACTGGAGTTATTCCAGCACTCCCCTTCAGAAGAGCTCTCACGACTCTAAACAGAAGCAATAAATCTAAGCTATTTCTGCAGTCGCTTTGTCAGCCTTTAGGAAACTCACTGGTGATTTGTTAGCTGGACGGATCTTTGGGCTTTGAGGTCGCTGCGGTGATAGGGCACACGGAGGGAGGGGCTACTGTGAAAGCAGGACTGCAGATTGGCTGGTTGTGGGTGTGGTTTATCCTGTGCTTTTCCTTCTAATAACAAATGGACAAAAGATGGATGAAAGCAAAAAGCCAAGAGAGAAATTGGAATACAAATTCTGTGCCAGAGATAATTTAGTGTTACATTATGACAACACAAGAGATATTAAATCATAGGTCTTGGTCAGCATTTTGAATACAAATGAATGGTATGAGAGTCAAAATATGACTTTGTACACACAACACACAGCCAATTCTGTACATAAAGTATGCATACCCTGATCACTCCCATGCTCTGATTGGCTGGTGAGGCTGCCCGGCCTGGGTTGTGGGGTGGTTTCAGGCCAATGAAGGGGGGAGGTAGACGTAGCAAGACTGGAAGCAGAACACCTCTCCTCTCTGGCTCTCCTCCCAACAGAACTGGTGCATCTTCCTGTGCTGAGGTGGTCGGCGGGGGGATCCAGAGAGAGTCGTGTGGGAGAAGAGGAAACCACCAAAGGCTGCCTAGTACGACAAGCAGAATTTGCCTTTATGGGGTTCTTCATGTGTGGTCCAGGCGACCTGACGGAACGGAAGAAAAGATACCGGACAGAGATTTAGACAACAGCGTTTTGTTTTTTGTCCATACAAAATGCTCACAAACAGGCAGATAGACTCTACAATAAAGGAGCTTTATACCTCACTACTGCTCTCTGCTGGAAAGGACTGTGTACTGCAGGAGTGTGCTGGCTGCTCTCCGATCCCATAAAGCCACTGTCTGTCTCTGGAGACACAACTCCATCCTACAGTATTAGAAATACACTTATGAACATAAAGACATCGTTGTTTCCTTTACACAATGTTTTTTATCTTAAAAAGCACCGATTCATATCACATCTTCCATCACTGACCAGAGGGGGCGCGACAACAGTCTTGCTCTTTATTTTTAAGATCCTGTTTCCAGTCTCTATGCTCTCAGCCAGGCTGGTCATGCTGATGCTGAGGACCTTTCTGTTTTCTGCTGTTTCCGTCTCCCTGCCCGGTTGCCGTGGCAACAGAGAGGAGTGGCATGGCGACCTGGGGTGAGTTTCCATGGCATCACACACCTGTGACCTCACGGATGGGCCAGAGGAAGGCCCACAATCTGCTACAGGCTGCCTTTAGAAATAAGAATGGAGGTGATTGTTCGATGTCTCTCTCTCTCTCTTATACATTCAGGTGTTGTTAATGGTACAGCTGTTTATTCAGATCACAAACCACATCTTCACGGTTTCATTGTTACAGAGATAAAGTCAGCAGTATTTGGCTGGTCATGTGATCTTAACATGTCTGCACACACGAGGCGACTTGTAAAAAAAATACATTTCTAGGCCATTGATATGGCTGTGTTTACCTTTTCGCTCTGTCAGTGGAAGACCATTGTTGTCGTCTGTTCGTTGAGCTTTCAATCCCGGGAGGAGAAGAGTGTTTAAAATCCACCGAGTCATAGCCCATTAAAGTCACACTTGTGTCCAGCAGCCCTGGGAGCTCTTTAAAACTTTGGTAGCTAGATGAAAAGAGATTGATTTTGCATGGAGAGCCGTGGAAGTGAGGTATGCAGGTTAAAGTTAACTCACCGGTCCATTAGGTTACTGAAGTCCTTCTCCACACATTGATGTTTATCATTCAGAGGATAAAGATGGGACGGAAGCATCTCCTCTTCATCGCTATCTCCGCTAACTGAACTCACCTGTGCGCCAAAACAAGCCTCGGGATGGGCAGCTGACAGTGGGCTCTGAGAGATTAAGAGACTCATTGTACATACTTGCGTTACTGCTTTACTATGGTAATAACCACATGTTTTGGGCCTTAAGGTACCTCAGGTAATGGTTCAGTCTCCAGCATGGAAAAAGACAGCATATCCGAG
Organism: Barbatula barbatula; assembly: GCF_947034865.1. Lineage (NCBI taxonomy): Eukaryota > Metazoa > Chordata > Actinopteri > Cypriniformes > Nemacheilidae > Barbatula > Barbatula barbatula. Next base: position 4,650,644 of record NC_136785.1, read on the forward strand.
TGAGGGGGGGGAGTTGAAGGAGGTTCTAAAGTGGTCTGGTTCTGCTCTACCCGCTCCTTCAGTTCCTCCAATCGCATCCCTGATTTGAAGATCTGACCCTCTAGTTCTCTGTTTCATTCCCACATAAACAGAGCACTTCAAACATTTGCTGGCAGAAATGTGCTTTAGTGAGTGTTTTTATCATGTAATAAAAAACAAAGCCCACCTGTCGGGGTCAAAGGTCAAAGGCCTGCTTTGATGGTGCTGTAGCATCCGAAACTGGGCTCGCGTATCCAGATAAGCCTTCTCGAGAGATTCCTGTCCCTCAGCCAGTGTAGATACACCCTGAGGACGATTCAGAGTCAATCTGACTCAACATACTCGGTTCGCTTTTGAGGAAAGAAGTACATGGAAACGAAAGAAAATACCTTTAGCTGTTCACAAGGCTTCAATTTCCCATTCTTCAAAAGCTCCTCAAAAGAATCAACCTGAACAAGTAGATTCGGTGTTACAATTCTTTCCTTACGAACGCAAATAGTTTTTTATTATGCAACATAAAAACGTCAGCAACCTGTAGCTGAAATCTGCAGGTTTGGTTGGTCAGAGTCTCTGACAGATGATCTGCAGCGATGGACACAGAACTCCTGAAGGAAACCGAGTTCACGGAGGGAGGGGGAGTTTGGGCTGTTCTTGAGTTTTCTACAATGTTAGCAAAAAAATGTAGGGGAACCAAATAGACTTCAAGCTTAACCAAGAACCACAAATAGCATAAAACATGTTTTAGCCAGTATGACTTCAAATCAACAAATCAAGTTGATAATAAACACAATATCTAGTTTATAATATACTGTCCTGCATAGTTTAAAAGGTGGATTTTTGGAATGATCTACCTAAATGATCTCGCTGCCCAGTTAGATTAGCAGAGCCTCCACAAAACTCTGCCCTCTGTGCTTGAGGAAAGCTGAGGGTCATGGCCTTTGACCCCTCCTGAACGACACCCCACAGGACAGCGGTACTGGGTTTGGGCGGGTCAGAATACAGACCAACCTGAAAACAGAATATCACATTCATGTCAATCTTGTAACAAAAACATGAAAAAAAACTAAAGTGTCACCTTATGATAAGGCAGCTGGAAACCGCTGAGCAAACATATACCATTATAGCATGCCACAGTGTTAAAATGCCAAGTCAGCTGGCATATATAAACAAATTATGATATTTCCAACATCTAATGGCAAGCAGAACTTTGTGGTCACTTTCTGTCTATGCTGAGCCTATCAGATCCCACCCACCTCCTCCTGACAGACCCCTCAGATTTACTGCAACACAATGGAAGATAAAGAAAACCCACATACAATAGAGGCCCCATAAAACTGGGCCTTTAATGAGTCTTTTCCACTGGTGCTTAGAGACATCACAGCTGTGCTGGCTGATAAGACACTGTGTTTGTGGACATCTAATAACACCATGAAGAAATACACTCAAAACACAATAACATTATGCCCGCTTCCTCATGCACTTTAATACACACACATACCCATGAGGTCATATAGGTGTGTTGTAATGGCTTTGCATGCTGAAAGTCTTATGGAGACTCATTGACTTTCCCCCTCAATACGTCCCATAACAATAAATCACACTGACTCACCTTTTTGTGACCCTGAGTTTCTTGAAAAAAATGGATCCAATGTATTCTTTATTACTGTGTTGTATATCTGTGTCACTACAGTATGAAAACCATGCACTACTCTAGATCAGCAGATTTGAAGTCAACTTATCAATATCATTTAACAGTGAACAAGAATTGGTAGGTAAGTAGATAAGGGCTAGGTAAATAAACCTCTATCTGAGACGGCTGTGTCTGGACAGACAGATGGCCGGGCATGTGGGAGATGACTTAATGACTATTAAAGCAAATGCAGAAGAGTGATGCAGAACTGAACAGTAAAATGGCAACAACCTTAAATTAGCCACATTTAAAGAATTAGCACAATTATTGTTGTGTATAACCACTGTTATCCTTTGTGGAAATCCATTTAGATTAGGTCAGGCCAGGACTGGTGACCTAACAATCACCTGACTCCTGAATAGAGTATAGTCCAGCATGCATGACATCACATCCTGTTTTAATACTATTAGCAAGAATGGCATTTTGACTGCCAGTAAGCAACAGTTTGTAAAATCAACACAAACAACTTTTAATTTTTCTCATTTTCATTTGAAGACTTTTTTTTTTTGGATAATATACCAGTTTGTGCAAATACATGCTGTTGCGTGTGAACTGTTTGTTCTCTAGACTTTCTAAAAGTGCCTATGCGCTTTGAAGTAAATCCAAATCCAAGTAAATAAATAGCTCTTGTCGACATTAGAGCAGATGGAGAGAAGACGAGGGAGTGTGTGTCACTGAATATAAGTGAACCTTCAGATGAAAGCTTTTAGAATCATTAAGAGGTGCAAAACGTCATTGTGTTCAACAGGCAAACAAAAGCACAGAATAAGCCCAAACCAGCCAACCTTAGCTTCGAGACGGAGTCGGTCAATTGTGTTTTCGGCCTCAGCGTACTTAGTCAGAAGCCTGTTGTAGTCCTCCTTTAAGAGTAAGAGACAAGCTGAGATGAGAGTTGACAACATCATGTCCATGAATTATTTTGTTCTATTCAACATCAACGTTTTAGTAATGAATCTGCACCTGTAAAGTTTTGATGGTTTATTAAAATATAAAAAATATAAAAAAGTCAAGTGAACAAAGCTTTCGAGTTATATAACCTAGTGACAGCAGCTGCTAGAACTCAGCTACAATGGTATATTCATAACTAATAAATATTTCCAGTATATTGTATTATTATAAAGACCCCACTGGGGTCAGGGGTGGAATGAAACTCTGGTTTGGATCAGGCAATTGTAAAAATTGTCTTTTTTATTTCGTTCTGCTTTGTGTACCTGAAGCTGTTGCACTAGTGTGCTGGCCTGTTGGGGACAGCGGAACTCCTCTGGTAATGTACCGTTTAAACGCTTGTGGGTCCCACTGGAGGAAGCACTTCCTGGAGACTTGTCAGTGCTGCTCAACAGGACCTCTCGCACAATCTCAGCAGGTGATTTGAAAACTACAGGTAGAACAGGCTGCGATGTTTTGCCATGAGCAACTGTACAACTTTTAGGGGGCTTGTATCCACCTTTTGGGAAATGAACCTTCGGCCTCACTTTAGAGAAATCCGGCAATGGGTGGCTCAGCAGGCCTTTCCTAAGAAAACCCAAGAAAAGTGCACTATAAGAACAGGGGGATTTATTAATAACAAAGACTGGTTTAATGATATTCATTTTATCCAGAACAAACAGTTAAGTCAACTTTGTGACACCTGACATCATCTGGATCTGTGTGGGATGTTTTGGAGGTTCTTTGGTTTTTTGTATCTGAAGAACGGTGAGGTGCAGGAGGTGGAGAGCACTCTCTCGGTTTAGCAATGCGCTGTGCACAACTGGAAACATGACGATCCTGGAAATCAGGGTTTGTTTTTCTAGAAGAGGGTGTCGTAAGATGGTCGTTGCAGAATGGAATGTGCAACCTTCTTTCTACTTTATCTTCACTCATACCATCATGGTTTGTTTTTCCAAGTCTGATTTTCCTCAAAGGCCTTCTCACTGAGGACTGAGGTGTGATCTTGTGTTTAATCTCCAGCTCTCTAGATTGAATAGTTTGGTAAACTTTAGGATCAAATCTCTGGTTACTGCTAGTGCTATGAGATGACTCCACCCTGATGTTGGAAAGAGCTCCTTCTGAAAAGGTCTCAGCCTCAATCCCACGGTTATTCATCTGCCCCTCAAAGGACAAATGAGGAAAGGTATGAAGAGGGTTTCGAGAGGACAGATGTGAAGTCGAGAGAAAACATTTCTTGAGTTCTTCGGAATCACTTTGGTCCGAATGCTCAGTCATTTCTACATCTGGAATATTTTCTGAATAGTCTTCAATCCCATTTTGACTGAAATAAAGACCCTTTATCGGGTCGATGTGAGGCGCCATTTTTTCTGTGACAGGAAATGAGTGATCTGTATGTCTCTGAGAATCTTCACACGTGTCTTTTTCCTCAGTATCTTCATCTGTCATGTCTAATGTTCCGTCTCTCTCTGGGAAATAATGTAATCCCTGCCTGTGGATCATTGGGCTCCTGGCATCATGCTCATCATCGGCCCATTCCTCCGATACAACGCTTTGGTCATCATCTGCGACATGCTCTTCTTCTAAAAGAGAAGAAACAGAAATGAAACAACACATTTATATATATATATGTATTTTATATATATATAAACGTGTGTTTGGAAATCACATTGATAAGAATTTTTCTAATTGGGCATAGACGTTTAGAAGAACATATGTTTCATGGAAATCAATATTTTGTTATCTATCTTCGTTATCAACATCAGAATCCAAGATAAAAAAAGGATCTATAATAGTTGGTGTGTGTGAAAGTATTCAAGGTTTGAAAATTATTTCAATTCAACACAGTTGCGGATGTTTCAGGAACTATGGTCTTACGCATGTAAGAAGTATGGCAGTCATTTTCAGTGGGCTGAGAGAGGGTCCCCGAGTCTAGCAGTTCACTCAGGTGGAAGCTTATCTCCTCCAGTGCGGATGGTGGTGGTCCATTCTCAGGCTCTGGGGTCTTCACATCCCACAACATGTCCTCTGCAATCTCCTCTTCTCTTTGATCCACCTAATAATGGCATACTAATTAATCACTTCAAGTAAAACAAACAATCAAACAATTTCCTATTAGTGCCCCTTGTGTTGTAAAAGATTTCTGGCAGCAATAATTTCCGAATAATATCTGTTAAAGACTATACAAACACATAACAAAATGCATATATGAATAAGACTGATCCTATAGCTAAATTCAAAGCAAACCCAAGGAAACTTTTCTCAAGGTGAGTCTTGATGAGGCCGCTCTAAATGACCTATTAATGCAAGTTATTAGTCAAACTGATCTCTGATACCTCCAGCTGCCCATGACTCTCTGCCAGACCAATGATGCCATTCTCATCCATCTGGCTTTGAAAGTCCTCGTCCACTTCTTCCTCCCATCTGAAGTCTGAACCCTCCGGGCTTGAGGGAGAGGAGCAGGCTGGGGCTGGGGTCCACACCAGAACCCCCGCAGTGGTACCACCTCTGTTCCGCTCCATCGGCTATCTCTTCATCTCTGTCTTACGTCACCTCGAGCACTCTGGGCAATAATGCTGAGGTCATCTCTCGGAGTCATGGCTAAGAGATCAGCAGTTACAAATCTTTTAATAAACAGGTTGAGGATTGTCCGCTCAGGGGTCACGTAAAACTACCTAAAAACAGACAGTAAAAAAGAAACCTCACTTAAATAGTAATCAATGTGTATCGATGTTTGTCCTTCAGCCAAATAAATATACAAAACAGACAGTACAGAGAAATGACCTCATTACTCTAATAGTGTCATTGATGCAGTCGTTGGTGTACTGTGGCGCACAACGCTAATGATTTTTGATGAAAGGCAACACAAACGCTTGTGTGTAAACAGCTGTTCCCAGGTGAAATTAAAAAACATCCCCTCATTCAATCATTACATATTTGATGTTTAATTTAGAGTCACAAGCTGTTCTGCATCATATTTTCCCATGTGACACAGAATCAGAATATTTGTTTGGAATATATCAGCAGACAGAACTGTATTGCCGTTTCCTATCTTGAAGGGCAACATCACACATTATGTTCACATCTTTATAAAAACAATGCCCGGAGGGTGATTAGCACGTGGGGTTGGGTTTATACAATGCACAGGGCTCTTGGTTGACATGGTGACCGACCGCACAACAGACGGCTTTAATGCATCGTTATAAGAAAAGCCAATTAGCATCCAGAGTGCCGATTTACAGCAAATAATTAAAATTGAGCCGAGATAGGAACATTGTAGAACAATTCTTATGAAAAGATGGAAGACACAATGCTCACCTATGTTTACTGCTCATTTTCTAAAACCGAAACTGGTTTACATGATGTAAAGCTATACATCGTTTACGCAAGTCGTTCACTTACCCATGAGGCATTGCTCTTCTGTGAAACAATAAAATAGTCTTTTTGAAGAATATGCTCTACGGTTGAGGAATAATAAAGAAGATGAAAACTTGGCTCTTGGAATGGATTTTAAGATACAAGTTATGGGAACATAAGAAGATTTGACTTGCAATCCCAAATCTACAACAAACACGTGCGTACGCACACACACACACACACACACACACACACACACACACACACACACACACAGTTGTGTGGCATTTGTTTACGTGGCTGTACCTACTGTTTGTGCTTTGACCAACTACAGCACAGAGACACACACTTTTGAGATCTGTCAGCATACAGTGCGAACCAACACAGACACCCTTGGAAGTCTGCAAATCTCTTTAGTGCGTCTGCTTTTTTGAAGCATACGCTAATTAAACGCTTGTCTAGATCTCCAGCATCCATTCAGCAAGATGACAGTGAGCTCAGCCGAAAGCAACAAGTATACTTTACATAGATCATCAACTGTTTCTGTACTGAATTTATAACAGAGCCAACACAGAGAGCTCAGAAAGGATTAGCAAGACAAGGCAAAAGCTCCTTATGGCCCAAAACATGAACGAGGGCATCCTGCAATCCAACACATCCAATGTAATGAAATGAGAAGAATGCCGTACTCAAAACACGAACCTTGCTTTTCTGGTACTACATTTGTCATTTACACATGTGCTGTAACAAGAAACCAATTTATTTTAAATCTAATGACCCACATGACATGAAACACATGTCTTTCTAAGGTTTACCTTCTGATAAAACAACCTATGAAAGTTCCATGAATGAGAAGTCTTTAACATTTAGGTTAGTTAGTTCTCCCATGGCAAAGGCGACACAAAAACCCAAAATAAAACATTTTCTGGTTCATAATATAAAGCTTATTGAATTTAATAAACTGCATACGGTTTAAGATTAACTATTCTGTCTTTACCATCCTTTCTTATGTCAACATTGAGGGGGGGGGGGGAAGTCTTCTATTGCCGGACTGAACGGAGACGTTCAACCTGTTGATCGAGACTAAAACCCATCTGACTTGTAGTAACTCGCACATGTCAATCGCGCACATCAAAAAAAACATAACATGGAGATAGTTATGCATGACTTCAAACAAACAAGGCTAAATGTTGTCGTTATATCAGACGCCTTACCTCATCCGATAAATGAAAAAGGTTTCCCATCGCAAACACAGATATCTTCTATGAATGCATGAACTTCAGACCGTTGCCTCGGCAACCGCACGCTCACAAACTAACCCCACCAACCCGCCCCTCCATCACCAAGCGACGATTCAAACCGACTTCTTGTCAAAATCACGCAACTCGATGGTCCGAGTCTCTTTTATTTTGTGTTTTTACAGTATTCTCACCTTTCACGTAGTTCCGCGTCAAGAGTTGAGCGCATTTTGTTGCTCGAGCCTGTCCAAAAAAAATCTTTGTAACTTGACAACGCAACAGATTTGTTCGCCCCCTTTTAAAGTCATCGAATACAAAGTTGGCAAAACGTGAACTTATTTAACACAAAAGCTCGGAGGCGGTACGACAAAGAGATAAAGTTAATCAGCTTTATAGCGTTAAAGAAATAAGACCTCGTTTTGGGGGCGGGGCTTGATTGTCAAAGTCAACACGACGCTAGATCCACAGTTGTGATTGGCTTGATTGGGACTTGGGCGGGATCAAAATGTGCGAACCATTCATGTGGTCAACCGGACGCTATTTTCACTACAACTCGAGCCTCTGATGTCCTCGTGTATCTTATTAAACATTTTTAAAGCAGTTTTAATTGAACACACTCCGAGACGAAAGTCAAAAGCATACGGTAGTGTGCTGCGATACCACGCCCCAACGCACGATGGAGCCATGCGATTGCTTTTTGTAATGATGTGGCTCTTCTCTCTGGCACCAGATGTCAGTGCTGGAAGAACTCACAGTTTAAAAAAACACTGACAAAGTAGCATGCTGTTCCATGCTTTGAATATGATTTTGCAGACAAAATAGCTCGAAACGGTTAAGACCACCAACAGCCTGGTTCCAGCCAAGGGGGTCTTCCAGTTTATCGATGTGGTAAATTAGCCAGTTGGACAGCTTGTCTTCTGGCCTGATAATGCAGAAACATGCCCCAAACTCATTCAATCAAACTCATTAAACTTGGTTTAACAGTAGTAATAAAAAAACAGCAATATAAATTAATTGCATGATGTAGGCTAATATAAAAGACACAAAATAATGATTTTATTTATTAGAATATGCTTAAATATGTTTGTACTATGCTGTACGTTTCCCTTATTTAAATTTATATTTCCAACGATGTGCTCATGTCTATGTTTTACTCACACAACCAGGTGCTGTGTGTTTAATGTGGTTTTTCGCTACACTGTAAACCTCAAATCATTTTCTTTGTTGTTTAACACCAAATGAATGATAAACCACAAGATGCCAGGTCAACAGCTAGTGGAACCCGCCCAACCCGGATAATCATGTGTTTAAGTTTGTGTATGAATGAATGATCAAATTCACATTCAAAGCATGGCTCTATGAAATTCATTTTCGGTGAGATGTGAAGGCCTATTAATTCTACATTATATCTCCGATTAAAGTTAATGAGAATTGCACCTGATACAAAGCACTACAAACCAGACGGAGATGAGAAAAGAAGAGATAGACAAATGCTTTTTTCATGGAGTTTATCTTTATTGGAAAATTAAACACACTTTGTGTAAAAAACCATGTTGGTGTTCTTTGAACTGTTCAAGAGGCAGCAGAACGCAAAGAACATAGGCCTACAGTTCAAGTGGAGGTTGTTGTGGTAACAACAATCCTAATGGGAATAAAATAATACCAATCGGAACAATTATAAATAAACAAAAACAATTCTAGGAATAGTACAAGTGGGGAGCTTTAGCATATGTGGTTGGCTTGATTATTTTGATTTCAGGTTGGAAAATTCAATCCCTATCCATCACGGCACAACCGAACCAACATGAGCAGAGATGAAGGGTCTCATCTTGTTTAGAGACTTCCTCGGACACATTAATAAAGTAACATCGATCAAATGTTGACAAAACGTTCTTTTAACGTTACCGCAACGTTACCGTTTTTGACAGTTTAAGAGAACTTTACCACAGCACTAGACATTAGTTTTAAGAACGTTCCCTGTTAGGTTTCAAACTTTCTAATGTGGAACAAACGGTAAGTTTGTCCACATCTGAAGGTCGGCACTGTCAGACATGCTTTGTTTTCTGTATTCTGTCCACCTATAAAACAAAAGCTCTGTGGGTCCACACACACACTTGTGACAGAACTGCTTTCCATTTCAAGAGACGCATCGGTGGGATGAGATACTCTTGCAAAGATCTCTCTCTTTCTTTGGCTTCAGATGTCTTTCATACCCAATCCCTTTTTTGCATTCTGTGAATGTTCTGCATCGGTGGGGGCGAGCTTTCAGGAAACGCTCTTACAAAGGAGGACAGATCATACAGAGAAAAGGATGTTTTTACTTTTCTTTGCTTCTTTTAGACAAGTGGATGGAATCTTAACATAAACCCAGGAGTGGGGAATAAAACATGTGGATCAACAGAACATGGAATGAACAAAACAAACAAGTGAACAGCAAATCCATTAGATTTGTTAGATGCAACACCCTTCCAGCAAAGTGGCTGGATCATTCAGACTTACCAGTCTGTTTATAGTCTTTTCTCTGAGCACCATAAACATAGAAAGGAAAAGAGGTCAGGATGATATTATCAACCTGTTACAAATGATTTTCTTAAAATATATTGATATAGCATATATACACTTTTCAGATTTCTCTATTCAGAGCTAATAACATGTGTTTCTAGAACATTCAAAATGGGGGCATGTGAGATCTAGATGGTCTTTCAATGTAGGTTTGGTTGGCCAAAAACAACCCGTGTGCTTGCACTAGTCAATATTTTAAAGCCTAAGGAGAGATTGACAGCATGTTCTCATTCAGGTGGCTCTTTCACACTCACACACCCACTTCAGGTTGTGGGACTGTTTGACATCACACCCTGCCTCTGCATTCAAAAACACACTCACGCATTACAATAACACCATTTCTCAATTTCCTTTCCCACTTGATACATTTTAAAAAACGACTGACGCATTGTTGCTTTGTGCCACCACCTTTGTTGAATCCGCTGATCAGATTCCTCAGCGAAGAGCCGAACTTTTCATTAGTTTTAATAGCTGCTCATCTCTGATTGCCATGTCTTGATTCACTACTCCTAATTGAAAAAGTGTCTCCTCCTCATTTTCTCGAAATCTAAATGATGGATTTTTCTTTCTAAGTATCATCACACTGTAGGCCAGTTTTCAAAGGCTTTTAAAAAAACTGACTGTTCCGATCCCAGTGAGGTGCCTTCCTGTTAATATAGGCATCTTAAGTGAAACCCAACACAAAAAGTGGAAGTGCTTTACATGAAGTACAGGCCAGGAGACTCGACATACGATTACATTTGGTGTTTGCGTGTTGCTACCGTAACCATTGATAATGCAATCATCTCAAAAATTCACAGTAGACAAATCGTGTATGAAATAGATTTGTAATTAGATTCAACAATTTTTAATTTACGCTCTTTGCTACAGAGTGAATAACAACAAAGTCCCTCTAAGGGCCGTCATATCTGCAACGTCTCCGGGTGCCTATTTCAGTCATACCAGACCAACGGTGTGTCCCAATCCTAAACTATATTCGAAATAGATTTAGTATGTTTCAAACCATAGTATGCTCAAAATAGTATTTTCAAAATACCCGGATGGTCTACTGTTTCTGGTTAAAATTCAAAGTGTGGATCCACGGACACACAAACGGCTGATATTACCCACAACTCACCTCCAGTAGGCGGAGTTTAGTGACGCTTGACTGGATAAATGTAATTAAATTAGAGATGCTTTGCTGAATTAATAAATTTAAGAATACAGTAAACATTACAAAAGAAACAATGAATAAAGAAGAATAAAGAAGTTCTGTATTTTGATGTTTAGTGACAATTATAGATCACAGTGTCTGTTTTGCATTAGTACGTCCCAGTGCATGCATACTGTTTTGCTAAATGCGCTGAAATGTCCTCTATATACTTTTCCATAACACAAGTGCATCCTAAAACATTGTCTATTTAGCTCACCGGTTTTGGAACAGAGCTGTTGTTTCTAGCAGTTTTTGTCCCAGTGGTTAATTGCCACAATTTGGTAAATACCGCATGATGTGATCAACTGCAAAACAACACAAACAATAATCAAAAATGAAAACCAACTGACTATCTAAAAAGGCAAGAAGGACAGATGTCTCAGCAATTCTGTCCACAAATAGCGTTTCTGTAGAGAGAAGAATTGTAGAGGTAATCACTATTTACTATGAGCAATCTAAGTCCACCTCTTAACCTTTAAATATATATATATATACTTTAAATACATTTCTTATAAAATAGCTACTACTTAAAAAACTGTTCCTTTCGTCTCCACACAAATCCTGAAACCTAGAGATGCTGGATCTGTTCCCCACACATCAAAAGATCAAAGCTCCATTTTCAAGAGCCTCTCGCCGTATTTCGGTCAGGTGACGAACTTTCAATACAGCGGCTGATAAAGAATAAACCCAGATGAATTCATTTTATAGAACAAACTGGCCAGAAAAACCTGAACTTTTGCTCTGTCCTGGCATTTTAGTATGAAAGGTCAACACCGTGCAGGATGGCCTTTCGAACGCTGTCTGCTGTCAAACATCACAGAGAACGACGACTGGAAGTCTATTACGTAACAGGATTCTGGGGTTAATCGTGGCAAGACGTGTCGCTGGGACCCAGAGCTCTTTAATGATACAGGAGGAGAGCATCACGGGGACCGTTGGGTCCTATAGAGCCACATTTAACTCTGTGATCAAGAAGTCAATGTAGTCTTTCTCTTTGGCTTTAAAGGCCTCGGCAATGAGACGTGCAGCCTCCCGATGTTCCTTTCCTCGAAGTGACACTCCATTTACCTCTAGGATTACTTGGCCCACCTTCAGTTGTCCAGAGTTATGGGCGGAACCACCTCTCTGTTAGATGAGAAAGAGAGATCACAGTTTTAGGTACTTTGAAAGTGACAAGGGTGAGGCTATTAATATTAAAATTCAGTATAAATATCTCCTGAAGAGTAGCTAATTTACTGTCATATTTTATTTAAACCACAGACAATGTTTACGTGCAAACGGCGCTTGACGAGTGCTAATCGTAATGTCGATAGTGAGATCCATTGTTAGAGTAGAGTTGTCTCTTGATAGAAAGTTAGATTGATTCCCTCGGGTTAAAACATTTATGGAATTTAAATTCGGCTAAATGGATGTCATTTGTTTGCACATTTCAGCTGGGAAATAAGAAGGACATAATCAAAGTCGAAAATTAATACGTGGCTGAGTGTACACAGGTGGAGAACTGATTGATAGTTGGCTGGAAATCTAGTTTTAATCACGTCAGAGAGTTTTGGGGCAATTATCAGCTCTGAAATGAAGCTACTGACATAGCGAGTGAATATAAAATCCTGAAAATTATTAGATTATGGGAATGGTCATAAAGAAATCTCAGCCTCAGACGTCACGCACGGAGACCGTTGGCTAAACGTCTGATGCATAAGGGCACACTTTTTTGGAAACACTTCTGCACGTTCAAAGTCGTCACTTGATCGTTCAACTTTACAGGATATCCGGTAGACGTGCGTGTTCTTTAACGGACCCCCTGGAAACAACACAAAGCCGTCTGATCAAAGAAGAAAAGCTGTCGTGTTTACAACGGTTGCTGTAACAATTCATCACGATATACAAAATGCTTGACTCTTAAAAGTATGCGAGGTTCACGGCATAAATTTATGATTATTTAGTTGCTGTTAACTTTGACAAAGGGACAATTCCATGCCTCTAAACATGACGCGGCTCAAAACGTGATTGGTTGCTTTACCTGTCAGTCATATGGCCTGTTGGACGGGCCTTGGTAAAAGAAAGCAGCGATAAGTAAGATAAGAATTCTATGTGAGACTAGTCATCAAGGTACTTTATGTTAACAATGATTTCCTTGGTTCTTTGCACTAAGTTTGTTTGTGTAGAACCCATCACATGTGTGGACTTTTGCATCGCTCCTGAGACAGGATTACCTTTTTGAACTTTCTATTTTTGGATCTGAGGAATTACAATTTTTTGACTTGTGGATTTACTACCTTTTGACTTTGTGTATTTGTTTCCCCAGCCTTGTGGAACTACTATTGTTTGCCCTTGGGCATTTAGCCTTTTGATAATCTGATCTACTGAACCTGCTGTGTCTGCCTTATCTTCTGGGTGCCACCTCTCCTACCGTGATGTAGTGATTGTTTCTCACACCAGAGACACGAGTTCGAGCCCCGTTCCTGACAGTCATAGACTCAAAACTAACTTTCAGAAATAGTATGAAGTGAGGCAATACAAATGTAATTGAGCAAATTACCAACTGTTAACTTTGTGGTGTTCTAACGAAAGATATTTCCATCACTTCTCTTCTTCTCCTCATTATTATGACCTTTGTAGGATAACTTAACTTGAGCTTATTTTACACACATCCAGAGCAAAAACCATTTCTATGACACCCACATATAGAAACAAAGACTCCCACGTCAGAGACGCCTACAAAAATCTGAATTCTAAAAATCTGAATTTTACCTAAATATATTATATAATACATTATAAAATGAGCAATGTTAATAATTGCACTAAATGTTAATAATTAAAGCACAAATAACTTTATTGAAACCAATCCCATCCAAATACCACAATATTACCAGTAACACCAGAGACCCCCCTGATCATGATACCTGCAGTCATTTTGCTTCAATAAGTTCTGGTACTTTTACAACAGGTAGCAGTAAACAAATAACAAAAGGCATTTAGATCTCACAAGCACATTGTATTATTTCATACAATGGCAGAATATGACAAAAGACCAACATATTATCTCATCCGCGGCAGCTTTGTTGTCGGATTTTTAATTCAATGCTGATGAACCACCCACAGCTGGGGAATTAAAATCCACCCATGCCTGTCCATTCGCTTCCAGACACACTCGCTCTTTCATTTGCTCCCTTTGGATGTCATCCCGTGTTCATTTTCATGCAGAAATCATGACTCATCAAATTTGTTCTTATATTTTTTAAGGATTTAATGCATAACCAACGCAATGACTCTTTATTTCAGAATAATGAATTTGATAGCTGGATCTGGCTCAGTCTAGTTGTATAGATGCCTGTCTCCATTTAGAAAAATACAGTCAAAATACACGTGTAAACACACCTTTTGAGAATCTAGCAAAAATATGTACAAAATAAATTTCCGCACACTTAATTGTAAATGATAGACTTCCTCTTTATCTAACATTCACTATCTTTTCTGAGTTCTTGCTTGTTCTGTCCGTTTTCTTGCTCAATTTCCCGCCTCCTTTTAAAATAAAACGTCTTCTGTATTTCAGACTTTTATTAAGAATATGCTCACTTGATGCAATTTTATCCACCCTGTTTGTCCAGATTGGCCTTTCATAATTTCCTTTCCATGAGCAGGAGACACAGAAACACTAAAAGCTTTTCCCAGATCCTTTCACATATGCCATCCTCTCTATCCACAAATTGCACACCATCTGTGTTTCCACATTTTTGTAAAAGACAGAATCAAAGAGAAGTTTGCTGTAGGCACGGTGTCACATACAGCACCTGTTTCCTGCTCTACAGCTCAGCACAATGGGCTGTCTACAACATTTACAGCAATGAAACTGTAGCGCGCTCATTATTGAATTCACCAATGCTGCCGGAGCTTCTACAGACCTTTACGTGACTGACAGCACGCAGCTTATGATTTCAACTTCATTTTGAGTCTGTTACTGTCTTCGCAGGGTACAGAAATTATAATAGACTTTAAAACCTGGCAAACACCCAATCTGAAGAAACATACAGGGCGGTATTATTCGAATTCATATTTAGTATTGACGTGAACATTTAAATGGCAATGTGTGTGGAAGATTATGACAGAATGTTTGAATAGTGTTAAGAGAATGCATAATAAACTGGATTTTTACATTTGTTAGGGGGACTTGTTAGTGCAAAAGCACTACTATGCTGTTGCTAAAAGGATGCTATACGGTTGCTAGGGTGTTCTGGATGTTTTTTTTCTTATTGCATTTAAAGAGATAGTTTCCCCAATAATAAACATTCTGCACATTTGCCAAATGCCTAAAAATAAAAACAATACTTGCACTACTAATAAGAGCTCTGCTAGGTTAGAACCCTATATAGAAGTCTTACCTGTATGGTAACAATTCGGGGAAGAGGTTGACGTGTGTTTGCTCCGCCTTCTATTGCAATGCCCAACGTACTGGCACTTTTTACCACTCGCACCAGAGCAGAGGTCGGTTCCAACAGACCAGGCTGCAAGGCACATCATGAGAGAGATTATACGGGGGAAGATGAGCGAGATAGAGCGAGTTAAAAGAGGACAATAGAGAAGCAAATCAAAGAGAGTTACAGAATTACAGAGAACAGAGATAGCAGGAAAGACATATTTGGCTTTGATGATAGATGCTGCTTTGTGTGTGTGACTGCCTCGAATAAGGTCGCAGGACGTGGTTTAAGCCTACCCTCAAGACAAAAATATGGCGAATGAGATCTCTGTGATATCTCATTTAATATAGTGCTTCTTCTAAAAAGCAATAAGATTATACAGAAAACAACATTTCGTAGAGATACTTCCCTGAACATCGTACAACATGTCTCCTTAAAAATATCAAAAGCGGGATTACAATGTCACCGTGCTCAGATGTGCAAACCTTTCAATGCAAATCAAATGATCTGATGTATCCACATTCCCTTTTTATATTCATATCTCCAAAGGCCCCTTTATGTCTCCAAAGAAAGAAAAACGTCAATAAACAAAGATGATACTTAATACACTATAACAGGTTATCTGAGCTATGCAAGCACAACCTCCAAGCAATAAACCGTTCCTCTGAATAACCATAATGTCCTCAGAAAGCACTTTTAGTCCATTCCACAAGATCAATTGCACAGCTTGTGCATATAAGAAAGCAGAGAAGCATCTAGCTAAAAGACGGCCACCAGGAAGACAGATGTGTCTTGGTTCAGCAGAGGGAGATTGGTTTTTCAGACAGCTAAATATGAGATGAGATGAATTGGAAAAGTCAACAATGGATGAACTGAAAAGTGTATGTATGTATGTAACCATAAAAAAAGAAAAAAAGTGAAAATGAATGGTGATAACGTCACGCACTCTCAGTCACAGGGAGGGGCAGAAAACATATTTGAAGCGACAGACAAACCTCTTTTGTCATCACTCACTAATTCACACCGAAACATCACTTTAATATCATATCCCTTGTCATTAGCACTCATTTTCACACATACATACTGTTTTTTTCCTTCCTTCCTCTCTCTCTCTCTCTCTCTCTCTCTCGGTCTCACCGGTTTGGTGGATGTGTCTCGTCCATCCCGTTGGGTTCTAGTGCGAGCTGGACGTGGGCTGCTGTCCTTACTAACACGTCCGGATTCAGCGATGTCCACACCGCTGTCTTCACTAAGGGTCTGTCCACTGTCTGAGAGATGAGATAATGTCCCACCTACAGCAGATGGAAAATCATCACATTGTTTCCAAATACATAAATGCAAGGTTTGACTGAAGGAACAGTACAATCAGTAATAAAAGTTTTGTGTTTTTATTTCATGCTGGTAGAAAGAGAAAACCTTCACAAAAGTCTGCTCGTTTTTTTATGTACACCATAATGATCATTGATTTTCCTTGAGCTGTTTAAATCTTTCTGTAAAACGTCACATTTTGTTCATATTTTGTATTCCGATGAAGAAAATAAGAGCATGAGCTTTTGGAAAAAAAATTGTGTAATCTATTCTGCTAAAATGTATGTGTGTACCCTTTTAGACACTGAGAATCAGTTTTAGCCATTAAATGAATTCTAATAACTAGGAAAATATTTGACAGCTGTTTAATGTAATATTAAAGTTCTTTGAACTTACCTCGTGCCTGCGGCAGCGGTCGCACCTCATTCACATCCGGCTCTGAATTAGGCATGTGTACCTCCACCATGACAAAATGCTGATTGGATGCTGGAGAGGAAGGGGCAGGCTTATCGTGGCATGGCGGTGGGGGTCCAGGGGGTGCGGGAACACTGGGGGCGGGCGGTGGAACCGACTGGGTTTGGATAGACGGTTTTACTTTGCTAGGAGACTGGACCCGGGGGAAAGGCCCGATAGGGTGCTGGCTCACCATTGACAGCTGAGATACCGGTACGTCAATTTTGGGGGCTTCAGGGGGAGAACTGTGCGGTTTGGGGTGCTTTAGTTCTTTAGTCAGGGTGCGGGAAGGGGCGGTGAAGTATAAGCCCGATTGGGACGAGGTGGAAGATGGTCGTTTACAAAGCGTGGCCTTTCTACTGGGACGGCGTGGGACCCCTGGGGGAGGAGGTGGTTTAAAGGAGGGAGGGGAATCTGAGACGGATTGTACCTCATCCTAGGATGAAAGAGGAGAGCATTATGATGTCATCATTTATCATTACATACTTAAAGATCATTAAAGCATGTTGAGAGGGTTGGAAATATGATCATAACTTACAACGCACCTTATTCACACTCACACCATTTGGCACACATAAAAAAGGTACCCATAATTCACAGCTTTGAAAACTCAAACTCAGACAACAAGTAGGCAAAAAACGCGAGAGGAAAAAAAAGGGAAATGAACAAATTAAGGCTGAACGAGGTGAGCAGAAGCTAGATGAATGAGGGTGAGTTGGTCTGTGTGGGTTTTATCTAGGCCTGAAAATCCTCCGGAAACATTCGATTACACATGGTTGACCCATTAGCGTCTCTTTGTGTGGAATCGCCCAATAGAGCTGTTGGTGCGTGATGGGGCTTCATCAGAGTACCAACAGGAAACTCTTGGAGAAAGACCCCAATCTTCCCCGGCCATCTCGCTCACAACAGGAAGTCAACACTGATGATATCACTTTCTCTCTCTCTCTCTCTCTCTTCTCTCTCGCTCTCTCCCTCTCTCTCTCCCCAACAACTATCAGCTGTCTGTGTAGCCAAACCTTCACAACCATTTGAGACCACACTGTATTGCAATAACCATACAAATTGCCAAATACACAGTGGTCATAAATAGGCACTGATTTTCAACGGCTCTGTTCCAAAACCTGGAACTGCAGATTTCGAAGTGTAAAGTGCTAAAGACACCAGAAAAGCATTGCATCCTTCACAAAGTATTAAATCTCGAAATGCATTGCATCAAGCTCAGTGATCAATTATATTTCAAGTGTAAAAACTTTTAAATCTCACCCAAAATGTTTGTTTAATATATTCTGCATAAAATGCTTTCTGTATGATGGAGGTTGCTATGTAAAGCTTTCATGTCATTTAGGGTGCAGACACAGAAGGCTGGTACACTGTACAAATATCTTATTTACATTTATTGACTATTTACTCAAATTGTCTTTACGGGTTTAAATGATATTATACACCTTGACAAAAAATATAATCAAGGATCAATGTGATTTAATATAAAATTACACAATATTTTTGGTCCAAACACCATTTTGTTCATGTCCCACAGCTCTGGTCACAAGATGTTAAGATACGTAAAAAAGCAAATTGAACTACATTTTTACATAATTTCAAATGGAATTGTTTAATATACATGTTAATTTACAGCATCTTACATCCGTATTATTTACTGATCATTTTTAGGATTCTTTTAAGTAAACCTGCCTGTCCCACACTTTTGAGTCCTTACCGCAACTTAGAGAAAAAGCTTTTATTATGAAATTTTTCAAACAGGTCTAGTTTCTATTAAAACAGAAATGAGCACCTAAGTACATTGCTGACAGATTAGGCAACCTCACTCACAAGATCCCAAAATATAAAGTAAATATCATCTTTTATGTATCAGTTTTTAGTGTGTGTCCTTACCCTACATCTTAGTAATTCTGTCCTTTGAACTACAATTTAAAAATAAATGTATGTTACCGTTTAATTCATGTATATTAAGATGCTACGAGTCAAAACTAATGTAGTAGACCTAGCTGGCTGCCAATTGTGCAATATTAGCAAAAATGTCATTTCCGCAACATGTCTTTACCACAGCACATTTTAAAGTTTTTCTGTACACACAGGTTTCTTCAATGAAATTGGCTTTACGAGCAACTTAAAATTAAATGATATTAAACTTTTTATATTATACTTAAAAAGTATTGAAAAGTCAAAGTTCAACCAATTTTAACTTTATTTTATAAATCAATTTACTTGGATTTGATTCAACTTAAAAAAAATTAAAGGCAGCTTTTTTCTCTACTGTATTTTGAGTTATTTTACAGTGTACTTATAACACATTAGGTTGTAGAACTCAGAGTGTCCAATGCCACTTCAATGCAATTTTCTCAATTCTGCATCTGCAGACTCCACCACTCTCTCCCTCTTTTATCATTTTCGACCTTCTCATATGGAGGGGCTTACCAGAGACACGTCAGGCAGGGCGTTGCTCTGCTCCAGAGACTGTTCCCCGTTGTTCTCCGCCGTACTGTCGTTCTGGAAGAGACAAAACAAAAGAGAGACAAAGAAACAATAAACAAACAAAAAACACAGCTGTGCACTTATACCCAAAACAAATGTTTGTTCCAGATTGCATTTCGTTAAGGGCCCATTTCACATAGACTGGCATCAAACCATGATTGCATTTACAGTCCTGCAGTTCAATCTCGCAGCCGGTCTCATTTCCTGTCACACACACACACACAGACATCACACTGAGAGCATGAAAAGTCCTGATGGGCGGCTTTGTGATTCAACGCTGAGGGTTGGTTGCGTTCAGACCTGTGATTTACCTCATTAAACCCCCCCCCACCGAAACAAAAGCCTCATCAATTCACTTTATTTGCTTGCTCACCACTTACAAAGGGAGGCTCATGGGCTCATTTGTTAGCAGCTAGACAGGAAAATCTTACTTTGCGTATGTTTGTTGGCAGGTATTTATGTGGGTGTAGGTCATTCTGGTAATAGTTTGATGTATTCATGTTAGTAAGAGGAGATTTCATAATTCTCAAAGGCCGCCTCTGGAGTTTAGAGATTTTATTTGGCAACAATAATGCAGCTACATTAAAAGTGTATCTGGCAAGGACTGCAGCAGGATCAATGACAAAATACATTGCTTTTAAAGTGTATACAAAACTTCAACATCACATGTGTTAGCAGGCGAAGGGTGTGTGAGAAAATTGCTTACTACTATCTGAATTGTTACCTTTGTGAAAATGTATATCGGCTCATGACATCTCTTAAAGGGACAGTTCACCCAACAATACAATTTTGTCATGTCTCAAGTTATTCCAAACCTGTAGGCCAATACATTTCTTCGTTCTGTTAAACACAGAGTGAGATTTAGCACCATAGAAGGAAACATTTTGAGATACTGTATATTTTTCTGTTCTGTTGAACACAAAATGAGATATTTTGAAGAATTTAGGAAAACAAACCGCCCTGGGGCACCTTTGACTACCCTTTTATTTTTTCGACTATGGCAGTCGAAGATGCCTAAGAAATCTCAGCTGCTAACATTTTTGTAAATATTTTTTTGTGTTTAACAGAACAAAGAAATGTATACAGATTTGCAACAACTTGAGGTTGAGTAATTCATATTCAATTCAGAATTATAAAAATTTTGTGAATATTACCTTTTATTAACAATTATTATATGATACATATTTATATAAATTTATATGAATATAAATCATTTAAAATGTAAAATGTAAAACACAGACCAGAAGTTAACTTCAGGCCAGGTGTGACCATCTATAATGCATAGAAAAACCAGCAGCTTGCAGTTATTTTACGTAGTGTTAATAGCTCTAATAAATAAATCATACGTCCTACGTCTATTTCATAATGATGTTTTTGTCCACACAAAACAGAACACAATGCAAGCGTGTGACTGGTAAAAATCCAGACATTTTACTTGGCTAGTTACATCACACCGCTGTTGACCTATGCAACAACGCCAGCTGGACACGCTTTTCCATCCCTTCCATCCTCTCTTCAAACTAAAGCCGACATCCATATCTCAGAGAACCGTGCACAGCGCTGGCCCAAGTCTTCCGCCATCCCACAATTCCCTGCTGTGCTCTACTGGAGCATAAACGAGGATGGTCTCCCTGAGAGGTATTTTTTGGCTGTCAGGGGGGACTTATCGTCTGTGACAGCTCCGCGTAAGGCTGATGAGGTGCTGTATCGTCGCACGAGTCCCCGGGCGAACGTTTCACCAGCGGAGATCTGCAGGGCAACTGCTGCTACTTGTAATTACTGAAGCCAGAACTGGCAGGCTTACAATAACACCAATCCACAGAGGAGGACCACAAACAAAGCTTGCATACAAATACCATTGCTCGAACGCGCTCGCTCATTTCCAAAGTGCTCGGGCGCGCTCGCACTCTCTGAAATGACCCGTGATGGAGATATGCAAAGTCACAGGTGACACGTCTTTGATTTGCGATGCTGTCAGATCACTGCAACCCACACGTACACACGCAGACAGACAAGGAGTGAGTCATTCTAACATGGGTCAATCCACGAAGAGAATGTAGAGTTGATTACATCACTGTTTGTTTGAGTGTGTGTTTATGCAAAAGACAGATTCAAGCCCACACCACAGAAAGATCACTTCATATTACGCACCCTTACAGTTCACCACAGTAACCATAATTTTGACCATAATTACTATGTTTTTTATTACTAGTAATGTAAAACTAAAACCTTGACATTTACTTAAAGTCTTAAACTGAAGAAATTTACATCATTTACTCGACCTCTTGTCATTTCAAACCAGTATCAATTTATTTCTTCCGCAGATAAGAGATTTTGACAAAGGTTGTTAACTGGCACATGAGTTTAACATTTTTTGTTGTGTCACGAACCACCAGGGGTCTCTTCAAGTACCAATAGTGGTACACGTACCACAGTTTGATAACCACTGGTCTATACCATAGAAGTGAATGGGTGCCAGTGCTGTTTGGTTACCAACTCCCTTCAAAATATATTTAGTGTTCTGGGAAAGAAAGAAAGTCATACGGATTTGAAAAGCAATCGTTTTTTATGGTGAAACGGCATAACATTCTGCATTGTATTTTGGTGGCCACTATGTTTACTATGATCAGTTTTTGTAAGGGTGAGTGACAAGTTGCCAAACCTACCTCCATCATGTCTATGAGCCAGAGCAGTCTTTCCTGTTTTATTGAGAGGGAATTGGGTGTTAAACTCTATCTGTCATTTACACTGTTTATAAATCTGTCAGGAAAAACGTATCCGTCGGTCAAAGCAACATCACACACCACTGAGAGAGTTACGCTCTTATCTAAACCTCTACACTGTCAAAAAGAGACTTGAGTGAGAAGCGCCTAGACAAAGCAAGACAGACAGACAGAGAAACAAGCATTTGCCAGAAAGGACAAAAGCCGTTTCCCTCAGCAACAATCTACAACGATTCATCTTATCTCACAGGAATCGGCACACATACGACTCTTTTGTGCCCAAATTGTCCACCAATTTTGTAAAACTGTCCAGACATAAACATCAATGTCTTCCACTCAGTCCTCACAGCAACACGCATCTAAACACTTCTTGTTTCCTGAAATGACAAATACAGACGTTCACGCCATCCACAGCCTTTACACCATAAAACACACACGCGTGAATTGACTAAGTAACAGCAGCACTTTTGCATGCATTTCAGTGCACAATTTAGGCACCCAAGATCTAACATAATCGCATTGAAATAGCATATCCAAATTAACTCATTCTTATTCTTCACAATGCAAATACTTCACCTTCCCATGTAAATTAGGTTTAAAGTTTGATGGACCGCTGCACCCCCCACAACTGCATTCAGCACCCACCAATATCAGAAATTATATCATGCAAATTGCATTCATGCTGTTACCTGATTTATTCAATTAATATATTGAATTGGGGGCAGACTAACACTGACAACGCATGCAAATAAACAACGATATTGCCGTCGTAATTTATTCTTAGTGAACTCCCCGTTTTATATTTTAACACACACAGTGTTTATGCCCTCTTACCCTTGCGGAGCTGAGGGTCGTGTTGGTCATAAAGCTGGCTGAGGAGGAGGCCAGAGTGTCGGGGTAAGACACCATCGAGAATGAATCGTGGAAGCCAGCTCCTCCCTGTCTAGCTTTCAGAGCTTCAATCTCTCGCCTTAGGACCAGCCCATCAAACTTCTCCACATCCTGAGGGGTCACAATCCCCCTAACTTCAGACAGCAGAGAAAACTGCAAAAAACATATGCGAAGACATTCAGAGTTGTGAATGTGACTGTGCTCCTGTGTGATATACAGCCTGGGGATGCACAATAAATGATCAGTCATATTGTGCCATTTTTTTCATAAATCATGTTTTATTATGTTATCATGGGTGTTAGTAAGCTGTATTCTTTGGTTACTATGGCTTAAATAAAAACAAACCAACCGCAGTTTGATTGATATTAATTGGAATACAAAAGGTTTTTGGACCAACCAAACCAAACTCTTCATATTTTTAAATATAAATATAATGTGATATATAATATGAGGCTAATCGTGTATTAAACAATATACAAAAGGCAAAATGTGTAATGCATCATTATAATCTTTATTAATAATATAATAATAAAGCAACTAAATAAATGAAATTCAATATAAGTCTCTGTGGAAAAAATCTATAAACTGTAGTAAATATTTGGCCTACTTACAGCTGTCAACACATGATGGGATAAGGGAAATATTTGTAACGTGTAAACATTCACACTTCACATTTTTACATTTAAATTATGAAAGGTAAACAGGGCTCTATAAAAGGTAGAACACATATTTTTATTTCACACACACACACACACACACACACACGACATAAGTTCACCTTGGCGTGTGTATTGAATAATTCAAAGAGTGCAATTACGAGCTGCTCAACCCCAATGTGACCATCTCGATACTCCTGGATGTAGTAACCCATCGTCTGCCTCTCCTGTTCGGTCAACAGATGTCTGGCCTGTTCCTCCAGCATCGCCCGGCTCTGGTTCACCAAACTGGACAGAGTGACCTGAGAACCTGCAACACCTTTATAAAAACCAGCCTGAAACAGAAATAAAGAGAGAGACAGCGAGACAGCATTGAGCATCGAGTTA
Source organism: Barbatula barbatula (assembly GCF_947034865.1). Lineage (NCBI taxonomy): Eukaryota > Metazoa > Chordata > Actinopteri > Cypriniformes > Nemacheilidae > Barbatula > Barbatula barbatula. The sequence goes on from NC_136785.1 coordinate 4,674,951, forward strand.
TATGTTAAATGAGTGGATATATAGACAAGATTAAAAAAACAACACTAAAAATCGAAATATTTTAGTGCAGACTAATATTTAGCTCCACACGCCTGTGGTTCATTAAACCCCAAGGCAAACATCTTGAATGTTAAATCATTTTACAAATGAGAACATCAGTAGATAAGCCCGATACATTTATGCTTTCATAATTCGTATCTCCATAAAGCAGAGTAGAAGATGTTAGAGCAGACACTCTCTCACCCTCTTACTCATGTTTCAGGCTCTCTCATCGAGAGCTTCTTTTCCTTTAATTAATCTCTAAATCAAAAAGCACTGCTTCAATTACCCCGAGCATTGATCAGTGTTGCTCAAAAACAGCTCTCCAGCCCAAGAGTGACATCTACAAATGGAAAAATACACGACAAACCACCTAACTTTCATATAGTTTACTCAAAAATAAAAATCTTGTCATACTTCATGTACCCTCATGTGATTTAAAACCTGCATATGACTCTTTCTGTTGAAAGAAGACATTTCAAGAAATGTTTCAGTGGTTTCGTGTCTACATAATGAAAGTCAACAGGGCCAATGTTGTTTGGTTACCAGCATTCGCCAACCTATGTTCTTTGTTTGGTGACCGGTCTATTCTTATTGGTTGGAGACGTGTTATTTGTATCCGATTTGCAGATGCACCCAAGCAGCACTAGTGTCTATGCTATCAAACAGTCAAAAGACACAAGCCTTTGAACCGAGCTCGATCAATACAGAGAGAGACTAGAGAAAGGAGAGCGAATGCTGATCGTGTCTGCAACGACCTGAACTTTTCACGCCCTTGTTCTTTTCACACTCCCTACAAAGCTTCCTGGTTAAATTCTGGAACAGGTAGATAACCATACAGAAGAACACTCCAACAGGAACTAATGCTTTTGGTTGCTTTGTATGGCAGACCATTTATTGTTTCTGAGGAAAAGACCTGAATGGTCCCGGACTGTTGGGCAAATGTCCTTCACTGGACAGTGAAGAATAGCGGGCCAGTGTAAAAAGCTTAGCTATATTTGCAAATGAAAGCAAGAAAAAGTGATAAGAGGAAGAAAGGAAGATCTTAGAAGCTAAAGTGCTGCACGCATTAAGTACAAGGAGTGCTAGACTTATTTAACGGCATTTATTCTTTATAAGAACAGAGGATGTGTTCCAGACAAAACCCCAACATGTTTCATTGCCACACTCATGAACTGATATACAACCTTATCATGGAGATGAGGTTCTTATTCAGTGAGAAAACATAGCTGATGAATTTGATTCTTTAAGACATCTTGATGGGAATCAGTCAGTATTTTTGATGCAGGGCACAGAAATTACAGTCGTGTCTCTCCTGTGAATTTGAATAGAGCTCAAATGAGACAATTTAGCCTTAGATTGAGCTTTATCTGAAGAAAAAAGAGATTATTCAACAATGGCTGATGCATTTTATTTTAAATGAAACAGAACAGAAACATCTAAAAATGGGGAAATTTAGTTTCAGCAAATTGTGACTGCGGATAAGTGTGAATAAGTAAAAGTAAAACGTTAGTTAAACGACAAACTATAGAACTAACAAAAAATGGCTACTACTACGATTAAAACAAAAGTAAAATCTCAAATAAAAAATGATCTGTAGGGGAATTGCATTGAACTTGAATACGTTAATACGTTTAAATCAAAAAGAATCTGTGCAAGAAATCAAATCTGAGACTAAATCATCTGAATGAACCGAATCACTAGAATGAATCAGACCTAGATATTTAGGGCCCATTATCGGGAACCCATCAGAAAACCAGAAAAGTACTTAAATGACAGCAATCTTTTGAATCCCTATTTAATTAATTTGAATATCTTAAATGCAACTTTTGACATCCTGGTCTTTGATCTATTCTTTTATATTTGATCTATTCATTTTCACCATTTGCATACAAAAGAAGCACTGCATAAAACCATTTCTAAACCGTAATTAAAACTAAAACGATAATGAATTTGCTAACTTTTTTAAATGTCACATTACCCGACCTCCTAAAATATAAAACCAAAGGCGATAAGGCACATAAACAGATGATTAACATGTTATTAAAATGACATGTGTTTGGACTGAGGGGCATCTGCCACAAGCAGGGAGGCGTTTCAATACACTGATCACCAAAATACAGACAGTAACTAACAATGCCTTTCAAATTTCTTTCTCAGACTATTGCACACTGTATTACTGCTGCTTCAGCTCATCATGAGACCCACCGTTGAAACCGAAGCTTAATTTCCCCTCCCGAGCTACATCGAGTCTTGTGCATGGAAGATCACGTCTCTCGCAAAAAGCCGATTTTAAGATCTAAGACCTCTTTCAGAACAGTGGCAGAGCGGAGCAGTCGATAGCTGATGCGCTCAGGGCTCACAGGAGATAAACTGTCTGAGATAAGCAAGCTTTCTTCTACACAGGCCAAAGCAAACATCAAAACATCCTGTGAGTGCAAAAGTTACATTTCACATGGTGCTGCGGGCTCTGTAACTCAGAAGAAGGTTTGGCTCGAAGGAAAATGTACGTTGATGGTTTATTTTTGTATTTAAAAGGTAAAGTGTGTTATTTTATTAATGGTAAAATTAGTTATCCAGTTTAAGGTGCAAACATGATTATAAGTTAAGCTACATTTCTTACGTGATTTAGTTTTTTATTTTTTAAGTCGGGAAAGCGGATTAGACTAGAATATATAAATACACAAAAAGGAATCATAACACACCTCTGTGCAGGGAATCAAATCTGCGACTGAATCATCTGAATGAACCGAATGAATCAAATCAGAAGAAAAGATCTTACTAACACTTTTACTCCTTTCTGAAATAAAAAGATTTACAAAAAATATGATATGAATTGAATTTGTTATAAATTGTAATATCATTAATTTCAACTTGGGACTTTTTGGCCTGTGTAGAGGAAAGCTTACTGATTTTGAGTTATATGTAGGTCACCAATATTCATAAATGTTTTAATTCTCTCAGTGCTCTAAGGTTAATTTTATTGTGTCGTCAACTTGTTTGAGACCACAGAATTGAAATAGATTACGAATCTGCATTGTGTTGGCAAAGAGGGGTCGCCTTTAAAAAAGCCTTTCTCAACTGTACAGAGACCTCGCGTCAGGCAATGGAAGCAAGTGCTTTGCTCAGCAAAGACTCCACAAGGTCACTCAGCAAGAAATTCTGGCACAAAACTTCATAGCAGAACAACTTCAGAGGCTAAATCATCATAAGAGTAAAAGATAAGGGGAGAATTTGCACCGCTCTTTCATCCGGCTGACAGCGAGACCCTCAGAGTCCGAAAAGAGTAAAGTTGAGACCCCACATTGTTGTACGACTCATTTATATTTCATGAGCTGAGTTAGTGTTAAACGAAGCGGAAAGCTTAAAACACAACCAGACGTAAATCCAATCTCAACGTCTGAATCCGAAATGAGCTTCAACTTAAGCAAATGCTACAGTGATAAGCACAAAATGTTTATGCTGATGGTGTACGAGCTGAAACATTTCTGAGCTAAAATATGTCGTTTTCCTAATAAAAACATCATCATTTTCTCCAGTGAAACGCTTATCTATCTCGTGAGTCGTGACTGACCTACAATTAATAAATGCTCCTCCTGCTGAGCTGGCTGCAATTTCTTTCTCAATGATATACGTATTTGCAGGGAGCGTTAAATGTTTACTGATGAAAACATAATGAGGCATTATATGAGTATCAATATATTTGCCTGACTTGTTCTACGATCCAACGCAGGAAAATCTTCCCGGAGAACTGCAAGGTGTAAATAAATCCGCTCTATTTACTCACTCTCAAGTTTTTCAAAATCTGTTCAGATGTTTTGCTCCCTTGAACACCGAGAAAGATATTTTGAAGAATGCTTGTAACCGAACAGTTCTTGGCCATCATTGACTACCATAGAATAAAAATGCTTTATAGATTTCTTTGTTCCGCTGAACACAAAAAAGATCATTTGAAAGCAAACCTCATCAAAACAAAGAAATGTATACAGATTTGTAGGGTGAGTGAATTATGACACAATTTTATTTTCGGGTGAACTGTGCCTTTATGATGAAACTCAAGCGATTATGAGGTTATTAACCATAATTGTAATGTTTTTACGCTGGAACTCAATAATTTATGAGTGTCTAGATATAATAAGATGTTTATGTCTATATATCTGGAATGATTAATGGCTGACCGTGCTTTTCTAGCAAAAAAAACTCCTCTGAAGTAATTTGGAGCCGCGGCTCTTTGGGATGCAAAACGAGCCGCTGCAAAAAGCTCATAGCCCACAGACACGTCCAGGCCAGACACTCTATCTCACAGTGTCCTTTAGACCCACTGTATCCAATATTCAGCCCTTCTGTATTAAACAAGAGCTCACGCTTTGCTGGAGCTTTATTGGAAACCATTGTTTTGTTCATAAACCTCAGCTAACAGCAGCGGACCTTGTAAAAGCCACATCATCAGGTCACCTTGCACCTTATTCTTTCTTCACACTCTCAGCATCTCTTTCCTATATGTATCTACATTTAGTATTTTTTTTCTTTATTTTACACTTTTAGTATACAGTACAGTTACACCCTCTCTCTATTTTGCTCTCATATTCTTTCTTGTCAACCTGTCCAATTCGCGCGCACGCACGCACGCACACACACAGTGACGGGTAAGAATGTTAAGTGTATATGTCTTTGTGGAAACCAGCGCATGAATACAAATCACCGTGGATAGCGTGTGCCCAGGGGATCAAAGACTCTTGACAATGACTACCTGACATCCCTTTTAGCCGTTGATATAAAGTGACGCTACTCTAACCAAGATGGCAATTTACAGCGATGCCACCTTTTTCTTTCATCTCTTCTCGTCTATCTCTGGCCCTCGTGTCTTTCACTTCACCTTTCCCTACCTGTTCACCTCATTACGTCCCTCGGCTCTTTTTGTGGCCGCCGGACGGAGCGAGACGCACAAGAAGAGGTTTCTAGCAAGTGTCAGAGCTAGAGTCTATCTGTGCATATTTCATTTAAGCAACGCTGGCGTGTAATTCACCCTGTTCCCGTATCAACCTTATGTGTTATCAATAGCGATGGAACCAAATATGCAGAGATTCTTTTGCTCATCAAAGCAATGCAAATGTATCGAGTTTGATCTATTATGCTGCTCAATCACTGAATTTGCATAAAGAAAATATAACTTCACTACAGAGGACAAAGAGGAAGGTATGTTTGAACATAAAAAGACCTGGAATAAAGATCCAGGAGGCTCTCGAAGAAATGCTGTACGAAGATAGATACTCAAAAGCAAATGGCCTATGAATGGGGTTAAGATGTCCTCAAGGAACAGTTCACACAAACAGTTGTCATCGCTCACTGCCAATAGTTTTCGTTTAACAGTGGAACACATAAATGTATGAAGACTGGACTGAAGCCGATGTTTTTCATGAAATTATAATGAATGGGGACTGATGATTTGAAGCTTCAGAGATTCCAAAAGGATCAATGTAGAGTATCATCCCTATGATTTATACCTTACAAAAGTGGTTCTCAAACTGGGGTCCCCAAGACGTATCCAGGGGGGGCTACAGATTCTTTGGCCTTTTATGAAATATAGAAAACTATCATTGATTTTATGCAATCAAACCTTAGAAAAATAAGACCACCAACCAAATGTTTCCTCGTTCCAGCATGGGAAAACTCAATACGTTTTTGGTTTAATTAAAACGATAAATTAGTAGATAATACGTTTTTATTTGGGGGGCCGCAAAGCGATGCACTCTACACAAAGGGGGCCAAATGAAGAAGTTTAAAAGCCACTGCCTTACAGGACAAAATTCAGGCACTACAATAACTACAAAACCTGACCAGTCAGTTTCTCTGTTTCATTGATTCGGACAGAGGTTAACAGATCACTGAAGAGGATTATCATCATGGGTGAATAATGACTTTCGGCCTGTTTCTCACACAACGCTTTTATATGCCTTCAGAAGACTAGCAAAATACCACACGAGTCATTCAAACCACTTTTACGATACTTTTGTGTCCTTGTTGAAGCTTGAAAGCTTTAGTTCTCAATCGTTGGGCAACTGGATGGCAATGACCTTCAGAACTTCTCTCCGGTCAGATGGGTTTGGAGTAAGGGCGAGTAAAAAAGGTTTTTTTGCGTAAAATTTTCTCCCATAGCCGCCTTAACACTGAGATCTGCAGAGAGCTGTTGAAGAATCAGACTCATGATCTCCCAACAAGACATCAACAGTGATCAGGTCACAGAGAGGAGAGAACATTCTGTTCCAACAAAACAAAGACTCACCTTTCCCGACGCTGACGCTCCCTGGTCCAGAGACAGTCTAGGGGAGAAAAGGTAAAAATGGAAAAATCAATATTACATATAATAAAACATTTAAATATATATTTTTGAAAAATAAATACAGTAAGGCATTACACTGCATGCAGGTAAATGTTAAATGTTGCGAAATGAGTAATTGACGAATATGTAAAGATTTATTTTTTGTGAATTACACATATAATTTTGTACATTTTAAGTATTTAAATAATATTTAATATCTTTGACGACGTAAGATTCAAGTTAATGTTCAGGGGAAAATAACGTTTAGTCACCCGATACATATTATAAAACGAAATTTATCATTTCTGTAAATTTGTCGTCATTCAAAACACATATATGACTTCTGTGGAACACAAAAGAAAGATTTTTGAGAAATGTCTCAGTGGTTTTGTGCCCATACAATACAAGTAAATGGGGTTCAATGTTGTTCAGCTACCAACATTCTTTAAGATATCTTCTGTGTTCAGTTTGGAATGACACGAGGCTGAATAAATAAATACATTTTTATTTCCGGGTGAAGTAACCCTTTGAGCCTGATACACGCACTTTGCACCACGTCAGGGTTTATTCTGTGACAACAGCAAACGCATCTCACACCCTCACAATATCGCGAGCATCAAGTAATTAAATGATCGAGGTTGGTAATAACAAAGAAAGCTTAAAACATTCCTCCGCCGGTTGTCCTTGGTTTTGGCCTAAGATCGTTCACGTTTAGCGTGATAAAAAGCTTTTTCATAAAATGCCACCTTGCATTTTTACTCTGGCATGAGACCGCAGTGCCCCAGCGCAGCTCATCAGCCAACCTCTATTAAAAAGCAGTGCTGGTGAAGGACACACCTGAGCTGTTTTACGATCCTGTTAGTCTGCTGTTCATGTGCACGCACACATGCACTCTAGAAACATATTCTCATTCTCCAAACAGGCCGTGCAAAAGATCAGCACTGTCTCTAATAATCTCAGATTTTACAGTCCTCTGAGATCAGGCAGACAGATCCGATCTTATATCAAAATGTCTCGTTTTCTTTGTTAAATAAACATTAACATCGTTGCTGTCCTGAAACCGTGTATGTCCAATTTCGCTGTTTTTCAGGAAATAGAAAAAGCACAATTTAATGATTAAATACTGTGTTGTCAAAGTTGACAAGCCCCTTTTAATATTTCTTTATTGGTTAGATATTTGCAAAACTCAGTGACAAACAAGGGTGACTAATAATATTGATTTACAATAATAAATCAGAAGAATAGCGGCGATATGTATGATATCCTCACCCTGTAACACTGCTGCTGGCAGAGCTCTCTGTGATCTGAGAGCTGGCAATCCACTTGGTCTCGCCCACCACGGTGCGGGCGTGCGGCAGTCGCCCGACATCCTTGACCGTCATCATCAGATGGTGAGAAGACTTCAGCACTCGTACAGCCTCATCATGTGGGATGCCCTGGAAACTCCGTCCGTTCACTTCAAGAATCTGATCCCCCACCTGTGGAGATGACGGGGGAAAGAGAGGAGAGGGTGGGTGGTCTGGCGCAGGTAGAGCGGGACAGCGGGTAGAGGGGGGTGGAGATGGAAACGGGGTGGTCTGGATAACCGGTCAAATATCGGTTCAATGATAAAATGGTGTTGTAGGGTCAAATGTGCGGAAAAACAGACATTATTTGAGTTAACGTAACAAATGTTTGATTTGAATATGAAAAAATGGGCATCAGACACCTACGGACAAACCCAGACACACACAGAAGAGTATGTGGACTGATGATTTTAGTTAGTAGAGTTTTGGCAGTCTCATCAGATCTATTCATACATCTTTTTACACGTTCAATCTGCACCTATTCTTTTCCCATAATCCCTTTGCTTCTTGCTCATATCCCTCAGTTTTTCTCGTCACTCCAAAGCTCTATTCAGATGGGATTAGTTGTATAAGCAGAGGTATGGGAATATAAATACCTATAATTACCAGAACTGGTTCAGTGATTTTAATCCTGTCCAGACGTGTCAGAAATCCTTCTGCAGTTTGTGCCTGGCAGGTCAATGAGGCCTTAATACATTTTGCAGAAATTGACTGAATTTACATATTAAAGTATACAGATATTGCTTTGCAAATTGACTTTTAAAATGACAGACGGCCACAGTAACAATTACAGGATCCCACCCCCATAAAGCTCAACTGTCCGTAAAGTCCTTACTGTGGGATTTTTCCTTTTCTCTCTCTCTTTCTGGATCAAAGACACTTGAGGGTTATTAAGAAGAATCGGAGGTAATCACAATATTAATCAATTATTGACTTGATCAATTTGGACATAATATGGCTTTGTTATGCCACTGAATACAAGAAAGATGTTAAAAATCAATGCTGCAGATACCAGAACGCTCACTTTCCTTAGTGAAACACCCGATTGCTAATTCATAAGCATTTATCACTCCATTTCTCTGCGTTTGTGGGATTTCACATATAGTATACTATATACGGGGCTTACCAAGCATTGAGAATTTGTTTTTTTAAAGACTGAAAGTGGTATTTGTGCCAAATATTACAACACATTTTATCCAAATGTTAAACATTTATGAGGTGGCATATGCTGTAATTTACTGTGGATTTAAGTAAAGCTTTACATTTATATTTAATTTAATGCATGTTTGCATGTATCATTTCAAAGCATTTTGATGCTCTTTTACAATTTATTATTAGTTTTTTATACTATCTATTGTTATTATTAAACCTTTCTTTTTAATTTAACTCTTAAATTAAAAAGAGTTAAATTAACTCTTTTTTTTGTTTCAGTTTCAGTAAAAAAATTATGTTTATTTATCTTAATATGCAATCATTGTCGTTTAATTTTTTCCTTGAAATGTAGCGGTTGGCTTTCTAAAATAAAACCTGAAATAATAAACCTTGATGACGTGTCCGCCCGACAAATGCGACCTTCGAATTGAGAATTGAAAATGACGTGACTAATAAGGCAGAACAAACACACTAGTCAACTAGTAAAACACCCGCTATAATGTCGCTAAAATGTTATTTCATTAGCTACTTTTGAAGAATAGTAAGTCATGTAAGATTATGTTGTAGTATCCAATAAATAAAAAGATTCACAGCAACTTTAGACCCTTTGTCCTCTTTTAATCTACTGTTTCAGCAATCCATTCTCCCCCATTTAATCATTGTCTCTTTCCTTCTCTCTCTCCATCTTTCGTTCTTCTCATTCTCTCTGATGAATGGTTGTGCTCTGAATATTGACACCGCGCTGCCTGGCCCATCCATCCATTTATTTATCATTACACTTAATGAGCGTTTAAGACTGTCGGTCTTATAGCTGCACCAGCAGTACTCAAGGTTTGAGAAGCCACCCAGACCGACTAAAGTACAGACCCTTCCAACACTGCTGCTGGTTAAAGTACCGTATTTGTCAGTCAGGCAGAGGCGTGGCCATTTTAAAATGGATTACAAATGAGGAGAAGTGGTCACGTTCACAGTCTAAAAGGCTTTTATAAATCCAGAGGGATTTTTCGGATGATAAACGGCTTCCTCCTCTAAGAGACACAAGTCGCTGTGCTTCCTGGTTAAGGAGAAATTTTACATATCACAGTAATGGGTGTTACATGTACGACTCAACGGAGAGAAAGTTTTCAGGGAGAATGACTTTCGGCTCAAGGACTAAAGTGATTTAGCGTTACTTGACAAAGCGGAATAGGGAGTGTGTCGACACTCAATATGACTGATAAGGATCTTGACAGCTCCCAATTCTGAACGCATATGCTGTAAAATATTATTAGGGTGAAAAATCACATTGCATTGATCTAGCTGCAAATCACAGGAATACATTTTTAGGGTAATTGAAGTATAGTACACTACTTAGTAGCACTGCTTTATGAGGTCCTGTATCGAAACGAATAGGCAAGGTCAAAAACATGGCCTCATTTTTTCCTTGGTCACTTTTATGGAACATACTTTACAATATTAAAAATATAGATACAGCCGCTGAAAGAATTGAGAGACGGCTCCAACTTTGCCATTTAATCTGCATTTCTGTCAGGACCACTGTTGTCAAATAATTAAACAATAGAAATATATAAGGTTGGGGGGATTAAACTGTTCTGGGCATACTCTGCCTTGCATGGACAATGCGGCAGCGCAGCAATACATGTCCACGCACCTGGGGAACCAGAACAGTTCATGATGCATAACAAGATTAAATGATCCGACAGATACAGGCAGATAAGTAGGAGATGGAGGTGGAGGTGGGGTTTTAGTGCGGGACGATTAAGCAGCTGATAAGGAGCAGAGAAAGGCATCTTAGGCACTGCCAGAACTGACGCTACGCTTGATTTCTGCATGTATTGTGTATGTATCCAGTTCAGTGTCTGTTGAATTTCACCAAAAAAAGAAAACTCAGGAATGACTGGGTCACCCAACAGTAATGTGAAAGACAGAGAGAATACAAAGATGCATTAAAGTTATGAAAAAACTCAAGCTTATTCCACAATATATTCATTTTTTAACTAAACCTAAAATAAATGTTAAACCAGTACTATTGTGTAAACATGAATGTGAACTTTCTAACTTTGTGGTATTCAAGATCTGCAAGCGTTGCATTGTTTATCATTTTCACTACTTTGGACAGTTAAAAAAACTATATTTTCATTTGGAAGAAATGTTATCAATATTTTATAGAATGAAATAAAATAATTATTTTACCTAAACATACCTATAAATAGTAAATTGAGAAATCCTGAAAAAAAATTTGAAATGGAAAATTCGGAATAAACTATTTCCTCGGCTGTACTTCAGGAATCATTTACTCAAAACATATTGACCCTCATCAAAATCTGTATGAGAAAAATAAATGTGCACCGTAAAAAGCCCCCAAAGGATTTTTGGGATTGTACTTTTGTAAAAGGTGAAATATAGAAAGAAGGTGAAAAAAAGAAAGAAGACAAGAATGTTCACTTCAAACCATGTTAAACGGGTCTTTTAGGGATGTCTTTTTGTAAAAAGAAAAGTGTACCTTTGTACTACAAATAGAAAGAGAGCGAGAAAGAAGACATTTTTAGGATAGATACTTCAAAAGTAATTGTGTGAGTCTCAGGTGGTCCACAAAAGGAGCTAATGGATGAGCAGTTTTTCATAACGCTGACTTTCAGTAAATTATCTCTGTAAAATAAATGAAGTACTAAAGCCTTTATCCTTTTAGGGGTTTTAGTAATTTGACCATTACAAACTACAACGCCATTGCCATTAAAGTGTTTTACAGTTCTGAGGCCAAGATGTGCTCTAATTGTATTGCTCATTCACCATTCAGCAAAGTTATGGAAGACCAGCCCGAGTCCAAAGTGAAACTACAATTAATAAAATAACCTTGAATAATATATTCACAGCCTGTACACATAAAGACCATCAAAACAGAAAATCAAATCAAATACATATATGGCCAAAAATAGACATAAAGATGCTTCAATAAATGCACGGTGAATAACTGTTCCGGCTGTTCTCGGATCAGCGGAGGCTTTATGTTAAGAAACACACTTACATCTAGACACCAGAGAATTCTCAATGAGTAACCCCATTATTCAATCCAATTAAAACTCTACGGACTGAATCTTTGCCTTAAGACCTCTAACTTTAGGATTTGAGACATAGAAATCGAAAAAGTTAGAAAGGACAGCAGACGCTTGTTGCTCGTGTTGCTTGTGGGTGAAAATGTTAATGTGGCCATAATCGTTTCAGAAATAGAATTAAATTCATCCATCACTGCTGTGCCCGGTGTGCGATAAGCACATTTCTCTAAGGCAGCGTTGAATAATCGTCAGCCACACCTGATGTGCAGCATCGGTGAAATTCATCCATGCCTACAGTCCATTTTTAGTCTAGTAGAAAGCTACTAAAGGTGAAGTGTTTCATTTCTTACTGCATTAGTTAGGACAGATTTGAGAGATCAGAACACTTTTATTACGACACAATGTTTGCGCTCATTGGCAATGTCACCTTCCCAAAAGGTAGTTAAATGGAACATTAGTACAGCATATGCCTATAGTCAAGTATTATGGATCTCTTCCTTCTGTTTAAATCTCAGGTGACAAAAATAAAATGAAGCTTTTCACACAGGTCTAGGACTGTATATTTTGGGCACAAACTTTAAACAACAGACCCCTTGACCCTATCGTCATCTCATAGGACCTACTAGAAAAAAGATGTGTATGTGTTTCTCCTTCTGTTTGTCTTTATTTGAGAATGGGGTCAGAAGGTCACTGGCTGCAAACAGCGTAATAACACAATCGCTCCGAGTGTCAGACAATCCGGATGAAAGCGCTTTTCTTTACTTTGGAATGGTGGATTGTTTTTAAAGGCTATGCGCTGCTCATATTACAATACAATGACAGGAGTGACCACAGCTGTCAAACTGCAAACAGGACCAAAAAAAGAAAAACTGAAGCCTTGCAATAACTTTAGGTTATTCATTGAAAATCTTTCCAAGTGAGCATTTTGTCTTTTATAATGCAAAGGTAAATATTTCAGTTTTTTTTGTGACGATTGTGTAGTTAAACTTCATTATGATCCTTGCAGCACATTTTCTTTCATAAAATTATAATTATATATAATTAATTATAATTCTTTGAAATTATAATTCATTCGACAATGTAGAGAAAGTGTAGAATAATAAATCGAACCATATCATATTCATATACCATAGTCATATTCTCAAGAATTATTAATAAATATTGAATTATTAATGAAAAGTAATTACATTTTCTTTTCATTCCCCACAAAAAGCTATTTTCTGACTTTAGAGGAATTTTATGGACATTGTTTGGTATTATTTTGTGTTTCTTTAAAGCCTGTGGTCAAGACGTGTAGTTCACAATACATCACTTTATGAAATACCATTCAATGCTTTTTTAATTGCAGGAGCTATCATTAAAAAAATTTCCATTGAACTTTAGAACTGCATTGAGTTATAATAGATACATTTTTCATACTGTTGATGCATGTATGCAAGTGCAGCATTCATGAGGTTGTTTATCACATACGTGGCATGATATATGCAGGCGAGGCCGCTTTTATGTTTGCGGACCTCACAGCAAAACTGGGACATTGTAAACAAAGTCTGCTGCCAAACAGGCACCCAGAAACCCATTTCTCATCTCTCTTCAAAACAGACGTTTGGTCTTAAGATAAAACACCCAACTCTCTCTCACTGCACGGACAGTGTCTGTACCGTCCTCCTCCCAGACTGTCATCGCCTCTCTGTGAATTCAAAGGTTGTACACAATGCAATCTGTCAGCGTGAAAAAGTCGGAAACTTTTTCATAACGATGGTATTTACCTCACAATGAGAAATGGAATTGAATAACACAATGAACCCAGAACGTCCAAGAAAATGATTTCGATAAAGACTCCATAAAGAAAAGCTGGAGAAATTCACAGTGGATTGCGCCCATTCTGCTTTCATACACCTAAACTAGTAAGCAGTGGGAGGATTAAAACAGATGGACACTTTGAAGTATTCAACAAACGTTTTTAACCAAGAAACAGTCTCTGATTCACAAAGAGTTCTACTGTGCGGGCTAAATCTCCCTCATTTACTCAAATCCATCACAAACAGAAAGAGACGGTGACAGTCTTACACACGCTCACACGTCTAAATGAATTATCTAAATGAAGACATTCCACGGACTTTTATTGTTCTTATACACAGCTTCTTATAAATACTACAACCAAACCATAAAAGTAAACATTTAGCATTTTAAAATATGGAAAAAAGAAATTCGGACAAATGAGGACGTCCCCAGTGGAAGGTTTTTCCCCAAACTATAGTGGGTTCACATAACCACCCACTGACACCTTAACAAAGCATCCCAGAATGCATCTCACGAAGGTGGTTAAGATAATACCCAGAGTTCGAAGCATGATTACCTAAAAGAAAGTAAAATTTACGATTTTTGTCATTACACAATTATGAAACTCGCACTTCATTGTTTTGATAATTTTAGACTATTATTCTAAAATGTGGAAAATAGTGAAATGACTGAAAGAGAACTGGTGTGTCAAAACCTTTGAAAGCAAGCACAGATAAACCAAACGACTTAAGAGAGAAAAATCAAGAAGAAAATGAAAATAATACTTTTAAAGAGTGGACGGAGAAACGTTGGACCTGGATGGAGTTTGAAATGTTTGCAACAGTGCTGCTATTAAAGCAGATTATTGTAAGTGCAAGCAAACTGTATACTGTAACAATAGCAACGTGACAATACAATAAAATTGTACCTTCAGTCCCCCGCACTCTGCTGCAGACCCCCGGTCCACTCCTGTGATGTAGATGCCCAAAGAATATTCAGCCCCCCCACGAATCATAAGACCCAAAGAACGGCCATCGTCCAAAACCAGATTCACCTGTGGAGGAGATAAAAAGAGCCATGAGAGGACTGAATGATACTTAATCAGCAAATGAATGCGCTGTGCTGAGTGTGCATCCATTAGTGAGGTTGCATCTATTTTCAATACACACGCACATGCCCTGTGAACTGCCACGAATTACCTAAACATTACGGTTACCTATGCAAGACTAAAATATATCCCCAGCGCAAATGTGTTATTAAAATTCACCTCTCAAACAGAGAGCAGCTATTACAGCATCTACGCTCCATAATTCCTTACTCTGACAACCCATACAAGGTTTAGCTGAACCAGCAAAACAACAATATGTGAGTCACCCTCGACCTCTCAACACCCACTGCAGAAAAGCAACAATAGTCCTGTGATTGCCCTGCATCGTAGAAACCCCAAAGAGCCAAATCAAACAGCTCCGTCCACGAGGTCACTGGAGCCCCTGTGCACTCTGGGATATGAAAGAACCGGCCGCCCACCAGCACGTTGGTTAAAGGTTACCAGTAGCCATCCCTGAAATGTCAGAGTGGCGTAGGGCCGTACTGCATTTGCTGTGTGTCATTGTTCATAATGCCACACATTTATAAACGTCAGCGCTGTGAATAGGTCTTAATATATATTTTGCTATGTTTAGTTCTAAAGCCTGCTGGCAGCTGCATAGGTGACGGCTTCCAACGGCGCTTACTGGAAGTTCTGTTCAGCACCCAGGAATTTGTCAGAATTACCCATCGAATTGCTTTGCCACGACGCGGGGGCGAGCAAACAAGGCTGTAAATCAGGGTGGAGCGCTTTTGCTGCGCTGTGCATTACCGAATGCTGCCGGCGTGCTTCACTAGCATGACGCATCCACCTTCTGTCGGCCCGCGAAAGAACGTACGCTCGTCAATAGCCTTGGTAGATTTACACCTGCGAGTCATAAAACTCTCCCTATAATCCCATTTAGCAAATTTTGTCACGTAAGAACAAAGGAAAAAACGGAGCGAGGAATAGCGGTGGGTCAAATACGAGAAAAGGGACGTGCTCAGGACTGTGACGATATGAATATAACGAATGATTAATAAAGAGATGAAAAGGTTCTCGCATTGAAAAGGAGGCAGGATGGAATTAATTTGTTTCCTGTGGTCTTAAAAATGCATTAAATAAAAAGATTGATTGCTTAATTTCCCAAGTGCTTATAGGACCTTAGGCAAATGGAAAATAAAATGGTTTTTAACACTTTCATTTCTTTTTTTCTTTCATTTATATTGTTTAAAATTCATAACGGCGCACTTGCGTGTGACTGCAGACATCTTGGTTTCGTTCAGGTCTGATGGAGGCATAGTAACGGTGGCACAGACGGCCTTCTTAATGTTTCATACATATTCAATAATCGTCTGATTAAACACCTCGTCCAAAACATTAATCCTCTGGTTTGGATTTGCTTGTTTTAGACGGCATTGTTCTAAATTGACAACATCAAACAGAAAGGCTTTATCTGCGGAGTACACATTGTGCACATATTTACAAGAGAGATTTTTATAAAATGCAAAAAGAGGGCACGAGCAACAAACATGTGCACGCACACACATCATATATTTCTGGAAAAGAGTCATTTAGCATTTAAGACTTGACAAAAAATGTACTCATGACATCCCTTATAGGATTCAAAACAACAACATATTGGTTTCAATTCTAAAGCCCTCTTCACACCAAAAATAATAGCGATAACTATAAAACTCTATAAAATTATCTTTATAATCGAAGAGAATTGCAGCATACGAAACAGAGGAACAGAGGAACGATATCGTTGGCTTCACCATTTCTACAACAGTCTTAAAGAAGTTGCTTCATGTTGTAATAGAATTGGCTGAATAAATAATTTGGAGGAGTATACCTTTGGTTCTTCTATGGCATCTCTGTCAAGAACCCTTTGTAAAATATAAGACTAAATTTAAAGTTTCCTATACATTCAACCCGGCCAAAATATTCCAAGTGAGACAATGAAATCACAGTCTCAAAGAACTATCAGGTAAAACATTATGCAGCTTATAAATCTCTGTCTTAAAAACGCTCTATTGTCCATTAGCTCTCGCAAATGACCACAGATACTTTAGTCCAGAGATAAATTCATTTGACAGTGGATAAATGATGACTTATAGAAAGGGGCATAAGTCCAACGGCACTCTGATCCTAAAGACGTTGTCATCAGCTGGCACAGATAAAACGGAGAGCTTGGGATTATGAAAAATAGCATACACTGCATTTCATGAAAGACGAGGCTAATCTTTCATCTGTACCCCTCTTACGCTCCAGTGAAATCTCATCTCCGTAATGACAAAACGCTCAACATATAACAAAGCAGAGCTCTTCAACTTCACAAGAACTCCAAATCGACATCCGTAATTAAAGCTGATGAGCTGTAAACAACACAAATTTCTACGTTGAGTGTTTAAAAACTCTTCAGCGTTTTCTTGTATTATAAGAGCTAAATTACTAATCGTGGCCATACGCAGTGTTTATGAATGACTTTCTTCTGCAAAACACAAAAGAAGATATTTTGAAGAATGCCGATAACCAAAAACAGTTGGTCCACATTGACTTCTATTGTGTGAACACAAAAGCAATACGGGTTAATGGGCACTTTTGTGTTCTGCAAAAAGAAAGCCATATGGGTTCAAAATGACAAGAGGGTGAGTAAATGATGACAGAGTTTTTGTTTTTGGGTGAACTATCACTTTACGTGTGGCTGATAGGTTCCTATAGTAGGTGTATTGCCAACATGATCTCACAGGAATCTGACTGTATGTCTTTTACGTGGTGGCAAATTCGTATAAATTCATACAATGTGAATCGTAGAAAATCATACGATTCTAGCAATACTGAGGCTCCTCCCCTAACCCCAAATCTTAAACCTTACATCACTGGCTTGAAAGCCAATTGTACTAACACGTACAAATAAGATTGAACAAAATTATGCAAATGTCTCACCTCGTAAAATATGTACTGATTCCCATCAGATTGTGTTGGTATTACTATAAATGCGTTTCCCCACTGTATGTGAGACTTTCTTCTAGTTCTATGGTAACTAAAGTAAATCAACAGTGTTCTTCAGATGAATTTTACAAATCAACCATATTCCACACTTGCTGCTCTTTGACGTTTTGATACATTTCATTAGGCCCTTCTTCACCTTCTTCTCATCACCGTCCTGCAGAAGCTGCATGTGGCTGCGACCCTGACTGTTGGACCGGCGCAGTGTGGCGCTGCGATGCTCCACCAGCAGGTCAGGAGGTGGTGAAACGCTGCGGCCCTGCGGATCCACCCAAGTGTAGACGTGGTTTGTGACATAGCCGCCGGGGATCCGCCCCACGGATCGCACCGACATGCAAAGCTTTTTGCTTCCCTTCAGCACCTGAGTGAGAGAGAAGAGGTCAGTCTTCTTTGTCCGCGGAGTTATTCATGTGACAATATTAACTGTTCCATATGATGACGTGCTTTTTCACCCATGCAGTACTGTTTACTATACGGCTGCACCTACAACAACAAAAATAAAGATTTTACTCAAATTGTGTGCTTGTAGTTTAACTGGTTGTTGGATAAGGATGGCAGGTCAACCTGGTATTTACCAGCCAGAAACCAGTCAGCATTGTCTAAAACACAGGTACTAGGTTTACTTTACAACAAACTTTTATTTTAATGCCAGACACACAAAAAACTTCAATCTGTTAAATTACTGAATGTCAATTGGCAACATGTGACAACCTTTTTTAAAAATAAAATGCAAAAAACTAAATATTCTCACTGAAACAATATACATTTTACCAAGCGGCTGTTCAAAAACCATTTACATTAAACTACTAAAGTACTAAAGCATTATTGAAACATTAATAAAGATGCATTATCACAACGGTATTAGCGCTATAATATAATCTAAATACACAGTCGGGACGACTAAATGAGTCTTTGAACCCTTCAAACAAACACACGCGCCGGTGGATCTCCTCTCAGACATTACGGGACTGATGGAGGAACGTGACGATGAACTAACAGCTCCTGCGGCGTTTGGCTCATTGGTCTTCGATAGCCTGCTATGCTCACTATCATTGTGCAGATCAAGTGTAGTGCCGCTTTCACAGCGGGATGCAACAGATTCAGCTGACTGTGAAATGACACTGTTCTCACTTCTAAAACACACATGCGCAGCTATGGCACATTGGCATCTCACCATGGTCCCAGCACTTTCCCTGTTGGGCTCATCTCAGAAAACTTCCGGCTTCACAATATCTACTTACCATGCAGCTCAGACTTCAACCCATCCTTGGGCGTTTTTTTTTCTACGTTGTGCGTCTCTGACCTACTTTTTCCAAATGTTTATTGAGTTCTTTGAGTGCCAAACCACCACAGTCTAGATTGGTAGTGTAACAAAATAAAATTGCTTATTCGTGAGTCATTCCCCCAAACAGCGACCATCAGAAACATCAATAAGGGCTTCTTCGTCGTTAATCCTAAAAAATGGTTCAACGGCCGACGTTAGGATTTATTTCCGACTTAATCTGCCCGGTAAGCATCTGGTTTGGTCTCTTGCATGGGACAGGATTTTTCAAAGTTATTTACCGAGGTGGGGATGGAGGGATGTTGGAGGAGAGACAAAACGCAGGCAGAATGGAATGACAGAAAAACTTAACATGAGAGAGGTAGAAGAAAGAGAAAATGAAGAGAATGAGGGTCAAGAGGCAAAAACTGCTCTGTACCCACTGTGAATACTAAGAAATGAAATGCAGGATGGCAGTGACGATCTTAATGCACCATCTCTGTTCTGTCACACTGTCTGATGGAGAGAGAGAGAGAGAGAGAGGGAGAGAGAGAGAGAGAGATATTGAGGCATGAGATTGCACGCTAAAATGTCACCTTAGGAAAGCAAATAATGCAGTATGTGAAAAAAAACGAATTAGGAAAAACCCACCGAAAGATGTGAAGGAAGTAATAAAAGAAAATGTGATACTTAGAGAAACGTGAGATATTCTGTGTTTCATTTATCTTGAACACCAAACCAAAATCCACCACAAAGTGAGTTTAAACAGGTCAACTGTGCTCAAATACCACTGCCCCCTAAGTGCTTTAAGTAAAGTACCAGCATTCATTTCACTATATCTGCAATTTAAAGAGTCAATTCAGGTGTCTGGATTGCATTAGCGGTGTGATGCTGTACGGTCTCTGTAAAGTATAACAGATCTCAGTTGTCTGCTACATCCTTCACAACCTACAGCAGCAATACCGACCTGCAAGATTAAGAATTACACCACGCAAACTGATTAAATGATTTACATAACTCTTACGGTGCAAGAATAGCTATCTTAAAGCCAACATGTAATCGCATTCACACCTCATTTCTCTCCTTTAATGTGATGCATTTCAGAGTGAAATGAGTTATTCAATGAGAAAAAAGTACTCCGGGACTTATTGGATCATGAAAAGTGAGAGTTACATAGAAAATGGAGATGGATCTGAATTTAGGCTTTTTTAAAACAAAGCCTGAATAGATATCAGGCTATTGGTTCATATTATCTAATAGCCTGTGTGGCCTAGATGACATCAGCCGAAAGGAAAGTCTTTTCAGTGGCAGAGCAAAATACTGTTTAACTTTTTATATTTTTCATTTTGAAAGTGAACCATTCCTTTAATTTGTACATTTAAAGGCGTAAACACCTAAAGCTAATTTGCAAAGCTCATACATGTGTTTCCACATTTTATGGGGATTTTTTCTATCCCAAAAAACTAAACACACTAAACACTAAACACTAAACACTAAACACTAAACACTAAACACTAAACACTAAACACTAAACACTAAACACTAAACACTAAACACTACTAAACACTAAACACTAAACACTACTAAACACTAAACACTTAACACTTAACACTTAACACTTAACACTAAACACTAAACGTAACGTAATTAAATACAATTAAATATAATACATATTATTTAGGTTGATTTATAAGCTGTTTTTCAAAAAAATGTCCCCATAACGTACAGTTTATCCTTACCTTGCATTCACACACACAGAGAGCTGCTGGCAGCCATATCTATTTAATATTTCCAGTGGGGATGATAAACTATCCAAGAACAGAATGAGAAATCAAGCTGTAAACTGTGAATGTTAGAACATGATGCTGGGTGTGCACTGACCAGCTGGCGCAGATACTGAAGCAAGCAGAAAAGTGTTGAACGCATACATAAACAGACAATCTGTGATCGTTTCTTAGAATTAACATGACAAAACGAGGCCAATTAGATGATCACAAAGAGTAATTAGGTCTGGTTAGCGGTGGCGTGTGTTCAGAATGTGATTACGCAGACGGGTTGAAAGACAGAGGGGACGTTTGCATGTGATTGAATGGTTTGGGATGGAGACCAGGAAGACAGTGAGTCAACAATATTATAGAGTCAATGGAGTATAAAGTGTTGAATGAAAGATTAGGCATTTCTGGGCTGCTGAGACATGCGCACATGGGATCTCCGGGCACCTGGACTAGTGTCTACATTTGTCAAGATTGGGGAGAAGTATATGCTTTTCGGCCAATGGCAGGCAAGGGGGTGTTCAGTAAGACCTGTGGTGACCAGAAATAACATTATCTTTATGCATCTGAACATATCATCACCATTCAAACCATTTCACTCAGAATACAATTATTTCAGAAAAATTGAAATGTTTTCAGTTTCTACATCCGAGAACAACAACAGTAAACGGATACTAAGTTATTCCAAACCTGTATGAATGTCTTTTTTCTGATGGACACAAATATTTGAAAGTATAATTCACGACAGAATTTTCATTTTAAGGTGGAGTATCCCTTTAACTAAAGTAATGAAGGAACATTCATCCAGATGAGAAAAGCACAATTAAAACAGTTTACACACTCGCCGCATGCTTAATTGTCCTAGCAATGTTATTAAGATGCAACTATGCATCTAAACTACGCAGATAAAAAGATTGACCTACAGTTTATAAATGACAAGCTGAGCAAGTTTAAACGCTGTAGAGCTCGAGAGAGGCAACGTTAAACTAGCGATAAAAACTGACGGATAAGAACAACAGCGTGTTAATAGTCAGGTCAGTTTGAAACAACAAATTCTAGCTTGCATCAGTTTGCTTGCAGCCAATCCAAATTCGGTCATCTGACAGAGCATCAGTTTTGTAAACCATTCTGTTCTCACTTTACGTCAATTCAAATCAATATATTCCCAGCATTCTCTGACCTAGTATACAATCTAATGTGCAGCAACTCAAATTTTTTGGTGATTTTCTCTTCCCACAGGAGAGGAATAAGAGCGGACACACAGCACTTATTGGTAAAAAAATGCAGGAAAATGCACATTTGCAAAAGTACGAATGCTGGCTGTCTCTTTGCACCCACACTGACCGTCTAACTGTGACTGGCCATTACCACCCCTCGCTCCCCCAGGGCATAACCGCATAAGCAAAATACTGTCCACCAACATAATTACTAAAGAATCTTTCATTCTGTCATTTCATTGAGATAGTTTGACAACAGGTGCAACAAAACACAATGTTCCTCACTAGGAATGCATCAAATTAAGCAGTGAAATGTCAAAAAGTGCACAAAATATCAGGAGTTGCTGGCTGTGAGGTCTGATCTAGTTTGACAGCTCTGGACAGAGATAACATCCTTTCCACAACTGTGGCGTGATATGCTTGAGGGATCGATCTGACAACAGTGAGTTGCTTCTGCAAACCTCTTCATAGATCACTTCTCTCCGCATCCCAGCTGCTTGTCTCACATCTTATTCTTATTTATGAGTCATTTTACAAAACTCGGCACTATGGTGGGACGACAAAGAATTCTAGGAAAGGAAACAGAGCGAGAGAAAGGGAGTGCTTGACTTAAGGGCAGATTTTGTTCTTGAATCAAGAGATAGATGAGGGGATTTTTTTCCCGTCGACTGAAACACCGGAGAATAGTTCGAGGCTTTGCAAACAACAAAAGCAAACATAGCATGGTGGGCCATGCTAATACGCAAACAACAATATCATCTCTCGGTGCTGGTTAAAGACGTTTATGTCAGGGTAAATTGATTTAGCTAAATCCAAGCTGACAGGAGCCAAGATAAACATTATAGCGCTCGCTTTAAATTCACAAAAAGGCTGAATCACACTTTAGGCTGCTTCGAATATTAAACGGTTAAACCACAAGCAAACAAAGTAAACGTCAGAAATAGGACATCTGCATGCGCATTTATATCCAAGGCATCTGTATGGGAGACCCTCTCTGCCATAGACCCCATGAGTAGACCAGGGCTGTCGCAATACATTACACACAGAAATGTTATTATATATTAATTGAAACATGTATGTAAGCACTCCGTATAAACATAACAATAAATAAAGATGATGTATGTATATTATATATAACATATTAACAAATTATATATTTATAATATTATATAATAGAGATACACACACATATCGGCCTATAATCCGTTTCTGACAGCTTAATCGGCTATCAATGGAGAAATCGGTGAGTTTATATTAGATATATAGTATATATACACAATTATGCTATTAGTCAAATCATTATAGTTATCTTTAATTTAGTTTATTTTAAGTTTTTTTAGTTTTTTTGTCATTAAATCAAACTCAAAGTAAGAGTGTAAGGGGGTACTCTGGCTTTTAAGGAAAAAAAGTGCAAAAATGCCACCTATTACTGTCACCCAGATACCGGCACAATATTTTCATATGTGTAGTACTAACACAATATCATTAAAATTATTGTCAATACCGGTAATATGCAACACCCTAAAAGTAGACTAGCCTATATCATACAGGGCAGGAGTGCTTCGATAAGGACGTATGCTTAAGCAAAGAAATAATATAAAGAGTCAAATGCAATCAACCATAAAGCCATTTACAGTACATGTATAGCATAGCAAAAATAACAAGAGTAAGTCATTTAGCACAGGTAAGCTACGCTTACACACACATGAACAAATCCATAACTCAATGTTCACAGAGAAGAAAGATTACGCTGAATAAATGTACCAGACTCAGGTGGTGCACTATCTAGAAGCAGGAGAAGATCTGTTATCGGCTTCAGTCAGCTACCAGCAGTGCTGTCAAGCTAAAGCTGATCCATACCCCTCAATGGGCCATAGCATGGTTACTAGGTGCTATGTGTCATTCAGCAGACTTACGGGGACCAAACACACAAACCAGAAACTCGCATGCATATAGAGAGGACTTGAAGGAAAATCTAGTCATACAGTTTTGAGATCACAGATGAACACACTAGGGAATATAATCATAAAATACCACTTCTTTCTTGAAATCCTATCATATGAATTAGTAAATGGTACTACTGGCAGTGTGTTCTCTATGCCCTATTTGGTTATGGTATGATATCTTATTTTCTCACTGCCTTGAAAGGGAAGATCTCTGAAAGTGAGAACGAGATGAGTATCTAGATCTTAATAATGTTTCAAACTGTGCTCAAATTGGCTCAAAATTATGAAAACATCCCCATTATTAAAAAAGCTAGGATATCTGAAAGTGAGGGAGAGATAGAGAAAGAGAGAATCACCAGATGTTAGCATTGCAGAACGAGAACAAAACTGCAACGGCTGTGATGTCAACAACACAAATTGTTAACAGTTCTTATGTGTTAAGATTTTCTATAAAACACTATACAGTAAAATGTGTTAACAGTTTATATACTGTTTATATAATGATAGTGAAAATTTGAGAGCTGCAGTACAGCAAAGGAGAGTCACTTTAAGTAACAACTTACCAGCCACAATATAGCTATAAGAACTTTAATTTGCAACGGTCATGACATATTTCCCCAGTTAATTTCACCTTCCTGTTCCCCAGCTATCACCGCACAGGCTACATCAGTTCATTATTCGTGCTTTGGAAGATAGAGAGTGACCCTGGGACCACACGGCCAGCGTGTGTGAATGGCAAGCTGGGAAGAGCTGTTGACCCGGGGCTCAAAACCATCCATCTCCTCAAGCTGGACTGGAGGGGAAAAACAGACGCGTGGAACTCCTCCATTATTACAGAAAAAGTGCAGTTAATCACTTTTCCTCCTAATAGACATGGGACCAGAAGAGAAGAGAGGAACACTGTGCTTTTTTGATAACACTTGAATCAAAAGCAAGCACGAATCAGGCTGAGTGTTTATCATCGCAACGCTGCTTCCAGAAGCCTAAGACTGCCGCTGGTTCAAATTGAGCTTCTCAATGGTCCAAACAGCTCTCGGAGGAGCTTTAAGAAACACATTATTGTCCATATCTCCTCTATGTTCTATTATGTTGCTGAATGGACTGGAAATACTGAGTTTCTCTGACTAAAAGCAATCTGCAATAGCTCCAGTATTAATCAGCAGGTTCAATTCAGGGTGAGATGAGAATTTTACTGCTATTAAATGTTGACTGCTGGCATCTTTCTGTATTTTCATATTTTAGTCCCCTTTCAAAACCAGAGCAAAAACGGAACTTGAGAAGTGAAAAAAAAAGAAGTGAGTTCTCTTTGCATTCACACCGCTGGCCTTGAAAATGGACTCATACTTCTCGTATGATTCGTCTATGACTTAGTTTTTTGAAACTTTGTTTAAAAGTTACTGCCTCAAAAGTTACCGCGTTTCCTGTTCTACTTTGTAAAAGCAAAGAGCATTGAGACAAAAGAAAATTAATGAGATCATTAATGAGAACACAACATAAGCAGACAACAGATAAACAGACACAAAAAAACTGCACGCTTTAAATCTTAAGGATAATAAATATAGATGACAAGACAGCTTTGTATTGTAACTTTGCAAAAGCCCTTTATAAATGCATAAATGTGAAAACGAAAGGCACCCGATTCCCATTTGCATTCTTTCCTGTATCTTTTCTCTCTTTCTTCTTATGCTATGACAATTGTACAGCACATTGGTTGGCTTGGGCCACACTTCAATGTGCTTTATAAATAAATAACTTACATTTTAACTTAATGGATGTTTTATGTAAACTGCAGCTAAATGTTAAGCCGATAGGTTCTGGGTTTTAAAGCGGCTGTAACTCAGTTAATCTCGTGTTAATCTTGAGTATTTACAGAATAGAATCGCACCCTTCAAATATAGTCTTTAGTTTGATCACATTTATTAAAGACAGATAAGGCTGTACGATTATTTCCGAAAACATGTGACGCGTGTGGGGGAGGAGGTGGAACTAAAGCACGTGCGCACACATTGCCAAGAAAACACAGACATCAGTTATACTTACCGCGTGCGGTTCATCTTTTAGCGCTGGGATCGCCGCTCCATCTATCAGTTTCAAACGATCTCCAAATCCAGCGTTTTATCCACCGTTTATATAACATTCATCACCCAAATGCAGCGAACAAACAAATACAGCTGAACTTCGCGAGCATTGTGCTCTCTCTCTCTCTCTCTCTCTCTCTCTCTCTCTCTCTCTCTCCTGCACACAAGTGAAAGTGACTTTAAGATGTAAGACAAAATGCCTAGTTTCACAAATAGTGAATGTGGCCATGACAGCCAATATTAGCACTTTATTTACAAAGTCCTTAAACTGTAATCAAATGTGTTATTAGAGAAGTGTGAACTACGGTAAGAAAACAAAATGTACTTGTCAGGCCAGACTGAGACAGGTCACATGACTCAACTTTCTGTCTGCTTGTTTTCTTTCATCTTATGTAAGTTGATTGGCAATGCTGTTTCTTGATTCTGTTCAATTGGGAACATCTGATTGAATCAGATTTTCGGCGTCCTCTATGGAAGTGTACATATTTAGAGTATGTGTGTGTGTAAGTGTAGACAGAGATGAAGTGATGCCTGTGGTCTGAATCTACACTGCTGCAGGCTGCTTTCTCTGATACGTTCAGTGGTCATCTATGCGTAAAATTAACTCCACCACCTGCGTTTCTGTCCAAAGGGAATGCTCACACACAAGACACACTCGCACGCACGCACGCACACAAACACACACACACACAATAACCGAACACAAACAAACAAACAAACACTCAAGTGTTTTTTATCCAAAATGTGAGAAAGTTTTAAGATGCAATTCAATGAATTCAGTTACAACAATGCTATTTCATATTATTGATCAAATAAATCCCTGCATGCTCAATAAAATATTATATATTCCCAAAAAATTATTGATAATCTTCTGTGGTTATACATTGTCTATAAGCCTAAATTCTGACTACCCTAATCTTCGTTAAATTATGTAAAACCAGACATATAAAATATGAATGAATAGCCTAATATTCTTATAAAGGACAATATAACAGTAAAATAATTGAGATTAAAATAGAAAAGGAAAACATTTAAGAAACAAGTAAAAGTAATGACAAATATTACACTGTAGACACCTTTCTCTGTGGAAGACTCGAATTTGAATGTCTAAATGGGTCTATTGGTGTAATAGTGGACAAAAACAACCATTATATAAAAAGTGTTGCTATTAAACTACTGTAGCTCTGCAGTCATTTCTTGGTAGCAAGGCACGATCCATTCCAGGTGATGCCTACAGTACATTAACTCCTGCAACTGTGATTTCTCAGAAACCCTCATTTCTTCTTTTGAACACAGTATGCCTGCCATACACGTTTATGTTAGAATTCAGTCTGTAATTGTGTTTCTAGTCCTAATTTTGAATGTCGTTTTCGGTTTTGCAGGTCTGGCCAATCGGATCGAGCACATATAGGTGGGCCGACTGTCAGGATCGCTTCATTAGTGGCTTGTCAGTGTCATTTGCGGCCTTTTCAACCAGGTCCAATTATGGTCCACCCACCACCTTTACAGTGAAAGGAGCAGACGTGCGTGAGTCACACGCCGCCGTGTCAGGCCCTGTTGCAAAGGGAATCAAATCACTCGGCAAATGGAAGCCAGATTTAATTATATACAGTAAGAGACAACGGCACACTCTGATACATATGTCCACCTACAGGACACCTGCTGGACCAATTCAATATAGTGATGAATAAATGAACAAAATGTCTCATTAAGAAATTTCTAGAAATTGACTCGTGCTGTGCCTTGTACAGTATATATGAAGAGATCTCTTGCAAATATACAGTCTATATATATATATATATATATATATATATACACAAAATTATCGATATCGTGTTATTGCAGTAGCAAAATGGTCTCAATATTATCGTGGTCACATGACTGTATGTCTTCTGGGCCTAACAATTTGACCCATCTCATACTATAACTCATACATCTAAGCAACAGTTACGTTTAGAGGATAAAGAAAAGTTCTTATGGCACGTTTCCATGTCATCATTTGTCATTTTAAATATCGCAATAAATATTGTTATATCTAGGGACTAAGCACATGTAGTATTCGTACTCGTAAAAATACACCGATACCAAAGACCGATACCTCATGTGACATAACTGACAGGAATTTGCTTTGGTAGTTTGTGACAAGCACAATTTATTTTTGTGTTTATTTGTTTAAGGTGGAGTTGTTTGTAATTATAGAGATATTCTATTTGCTATTTTTATCAGTCCGACTGTGTTGTGAAAAGGCACAAGCATCGGTATCGGCGAGAACCGAAAAAAAAAACGGTGATCGAACTCTCTCTTTAAAAAATGGTATTGGTGTATAATATTATCCCACAGTCAGATACTGTCATTATTACATCTCTCTATATACTGTATAGTTTATACATACATTCCTGAAGTTTTTAAGCGCAGCTTAACCTCTCCAAGCAACACAAACTCGAGCCAAAATATTTCCAAAACAACTCGGATGACCAACCACAGATCAATATCCTACCCATCAAGCATCTCCCCAAGATGAAACAGAAAATGAGAGACAGAAGGAAAAAAACAAAGAGAGAAATAAAGAAAAGATAGACTTGCTTTTTGACTTAGCGCTTCAATTACACGCCCTTCTCTCTGTGCTGCTTCATTTTTACCATCAACCCAGTGGAGTTGCGGCCCACATCTCATCGCCTGTCTGGGTGATGAGACAGAGGCTGGTTCATCAGTTCACCCATCATCACACACACATACAGTACACACGTGCTGTCAGATACACTACATTTGGATTACAATCAACACCATCGATTTCACCGCCGCCTGCTTAAGCCCAAAGGATTTACTGGATAATTTCCACTCTCTCCTCACCGTATCCTAACCTCCACCTCAGGGTGATGACTAACACTCAAAAGACAAGTAAAAACCGTACAGAAGGGTTTTGTAGGTTTGTGTCTGGTCAATATACTGTATGTGTTAGATTAATGAGAGCCAACACTGATACACCAACACATGCTCAACCACAAACATGCAAAAGGGAGTCAATCTACACCCTTTCCCCCCCCCCACAAAGCAAACCGTAAGTCTTTTGGATGGACAGATAAGGAGGTTGATTCCACAGGCGGAGTTCTCATCATAGAAACCCAGTGTGAGGCTTACCATCCTAAGAACGACAGGTTCTGTATGAGTCAGACTTTTGATCAGTGAGATATCCTTACAGAAACATTCAGAACAATTTCACAAGTTTAAATCGCAAAGTACAGCGTGCACCAGGCTCGAAAATGGTAAATACTGTATTTAGGCTGTTGGTTTAGTTTTCTCCAACAATGCAGTATGCAAGGACTGTGAAAGTCTTGCGTGTGTTGGTGTGAATCCAGTTGGCGGAATGTGGATGCAATGTAGTTGGAAATCGCTTAAACAGAATCACAGTATTACTGGAAAGTACACAATATTATAAGTATAGAACTGCACTTGCCAACAAAAAAATATGAATCAATAACCATTCAGGCAACCATTTTGTCCTCACCAATGAAAGCAACTTTCTAATGCTTAAGGCTGGGTCAATATTTCCGACTCTGTATTCTCACATTTTCCCAGAGAAATCACCGGAAGGACACTCCAATAGCCGATTTCCAATTACAAAAAATGGGATCCGTAGCACAAGTCACGCACACACAAAAGCACGTGAACATTGATCAATATGATGTCATTCAACCGAGCTTAAATTAGAACATGGCGGACAGTTCAACTAGCCAATGAGCTTCTCTAAATTCTTTCCCATCAGCTTAAGTATAATCTCCCTCATTACGCATAAAGCCCATGAAGAAGTAATTAGTTAATAACTGGACTATGAGAGACCAATAAACAAGGCTTGCACAATAGGCCCCCATAGAGAGAGACTTAACGCAATTCATGATGAGGACATCAGGGGGCCGATAAGCATTTTATAGCAGCCATTTTCTAGCCTAATCTATTACTAAACACATCGCTTGCTTTTATGGTATGCAAGAGAGGGGAAATTGTGTTTTCTTGCAAGTGCTGTTGATTCTATCGTATATTATGGAATTAGGGGCGGAATCGCATAGATTTCGCAATAGAATGTTGTCATAATACAGCAAACATAAATGATATAATAAACAATACAGATTATATCTCTTACTCCAGTTTTTTGACTAGTATGAAAATCTGATGATGTCATGGGTCACATTTATGCAGAAATGCTGATAATGAAATCCAAAAGGTTGAGAGCCACTGCTTTACAAGGCACCTCCATTGTCCATAATATATTTAGAACTTGTTGTAGTTAAAAGTAACCTCTCACCAAAAAGTAACTTTAACCTCTTAATCTCAAACATAATAATGTCTGAATTCCTTTTCCCAAAGCCCATCATACGAATAATATTATTTGTATTCTATTATTATATACTCACAAAACATAGTCATATATCAAATTTAAGCTCTCGCTCTCAAGAATATCACTACATATTTCACTGATCTACTATACCTTAGAGTAACATAACTGAATAATTTCCAATTTATGTGTTTTCTGTAAAGATTTTACTATACTGTGTGTGAGTAGGTAAAAAACTAAAGATGCACGAGAGCCTAGATAAAAAACTAAATAAATAAATATTAGATATGCACAAATAATACATTTCTCCACCGATACCCGATTATTAACTTAATTATGAATAACTTTCTGAATGTTATTGCGTCATATAATGACTATTAATGTTGAATATCAAACTGGAGAAGTTTCTGAACATTTTCACAGAGCACAAAATCATTGCCTTTTCCTGTCCTCTTATGATTTAAGGATATATCGGCCCTGATCATCGGTTGATATTAAAAAACTGTTTATAAAGTTATATATAAAGCAATTATAAAGTTTCGCTTGATTGCCAATAGTGTGAAAAATCCCTTTTATCAGTCAATACCGATTATTGTTGCATCTCTAAGAAATATTTAAATTACATTTTACTTTAAATAGACATATAGCAGTAATATGGCTTAATTGATTAAATACATTATTTTAAAAAAACTGTAAATGTCTTTTTCAAGGCTGGTATGTGATAAAGAATTTTTGCATTTTCTTCCACTGTGAAATAATGTTGTAAAAGCACTGTATAACCACTGTATTTATTCACACCAATAAATGTCAAAGCTTTAAAACATACCTGTTTGTTTACAGCAGCGACGTCTTGCTTTGTTCCATTAAAAGGAGGGCAGACAATACTTTTCAGCTACATTTTTGTTATACTAGATAAAAATCAGTATGTTAGTATATAAACCTAACCTAGATTTAATACAGATTTGAAGACCTAAATCAATGAAGCTTACTTTACATGACCCAAAAATATGATAATTATGACTTATGACTAAAATTAAATCAAAATGTGCTGTGATAAATAACACTGCTGCCCACCCGAGTCTCACAGGAAGGTATCTTTGCTAACGCTTGACACTTCAAGACACTTTCTCAATGTACTGTGTTTTCACCCACTGTATCCTAGAAGATAATAACAAAGGAGAAATGGCTCAAAATAAGCACTATAGATTGATAGACAGCTGGGTGGCTGGATGGAACGATTCACACATACAGGAATGGATGGATGGATGGATGTGAAGTGGCATTTTACATACACAGGTTTCTGAAGTGATGTGAAAGAGGCCATGGGTTATTCCACATAGTACTTAGCAGCTAAGAATAGACACTGTTTTTAGGGAAAGCAGGGACTTGCTGGAGAGGGATGAGGCTGACATCGAGGGAAGAGTGTTTGCTTGTCGTCACAGCTACGCAACAAGGGCTTCTTGACCCTATGTTAAGTTTGCTATACCTTCCTGACTTCCCTCCCTCGCTCTCTCTCTCTTCAAATCGACGGTAAATTGTATTCATTCAATTCTAAAGACAAACACAATATAACACCTAAAGTAGACATATAGTATTCGTCTATCTTAGACTATCTACTGTACCTGTCTGTCGTCCGCCCGCCGGCCCCTCCTTCCATTCATCCATCTATCCTTAATTCAAGAGCTGAATTAAAGCTTCAACTAATCTGCCCAAATTTATAGGTAAGTGAATGAAGGACAATCATTCTGCTCTGTAGGCGAATAACCTAATTAAAGTTAATGACCATTGTTACTGTGTGTATGTGTGTCTTGCAGGGTTAAGCGGATTAACGTATGCTACATTGTTCCTCTTGTTTAAGGCATCACACGCTTCCTGCTGTCCAGAGATGCACTTCTGGGCTTTAGCGGAGCCATTAGTTCTACTAAAAAGCGAACACATCTTTCCCTACAAAGGGAATGTGTAGGTGAGAGAGTGAGAGAGAGAGAGCGAGAGCGTGATTGTAGGATAAAGAAAGAAAGCAGGGTACTTGAATAGCCCGGTCCCTGGGTTATAACTAATCCGGTTTAATTAACTAAAAATCCCCCAGCTTCTCATCAAAGGCAGCTAGTATAAAGGTACAAATGAGGAATCTGTAAAAAAACCCTCTCCGTACCTCTGTACACCCTCTCCGTACCTCCCTGCTCTCCGCTGGTTTGGAGAGGCAGCTGTGGGGCGCACCTGCTGTCGCTGGAACGTCCATTGTAACTCAAAGCTCTTCCCGCCGACAGCTGTGCAGCTCGAAGTGCCTCTTAAAGGGGTGATTTGCCAGAAATACGTGTTTTTCTTTGTCTTTGGTGTGTTGTCCATGCATGTATTGGACATGTAAAATTGCAAAGATTTTAGTTCATAAACAAAATTTGACTAAGACAGCCCAAATCTAAACAAAAGTAAGGTTGGCGGTCTTGTAAATCTCATTGTACCGTCACGGGCGCAGCCATGTCGCCGAGACTATGTGTGTTTCGTTGCGAAACGAATGCCTCTTTGTTTGCCCTTCCAAAGGATGAGGCAACTAAAATCAAATGGTTACATTTTATGTACAATATTGTTCCAGAAAAGTACAGTCCGAATATTCAAGTGTGTGCAGCGCATTTCACGGATGATTGCGTCACGAACCGGGGAGAGATCAAGACCGGCTATGCACGGAAGCTTTTGTTAAAAGTGGGCCAATTCCAACAGTTAAAACTCTGCAAAAACTGTCTGGCGCTTCAGATTCGCAGCCTGTAAGTATATTTTCATCGTAAAAGACTTTGTTACGGACTAACGCAAGTTAAGTGTGTTGTTGTGGTTTCTTTGTGTGATCTGCAAAAACATAAGTCCTAATAATCAGTAATTCTGTTTGAACTAGAGGCAACAATTGTCGTGTTTATAAAGAGGTTTATTGTCTTTGTTGAGTCGCGAAGAGACATGACAATAATAAAGCAAACAATAATATTGGTTTAAGCCGCGTTAAATGACCCCTTTAACCCAGTTGAAGCAACTCTCTTCCAAGCATGAACCCCACGCTAGTGTGACAGTAAGATGGGCATTCAGGTACAGGGGGAAGGAGATTTCAATTTTGATGAGATGTATAGTGAGGCTTCCTCACCCATGTCCTGGAATCATCATTTCATGACCACCAGAGTCATGCTCACTTGTTCTCAAACTATAGGCCTGTCTGTATTTTGAAAAAGCCTTTACTGCAAAACAGAAAACCCTTGACATCAAGGTTTAAATGACACGGTTAAAACAGTATAGAAAGCAGTCGGGTCACTAAACACGGACACATGCCGAGCATGTAGATTTGCTGTTGTTTTTGTCTACCAAATAGGTTTTTTGAGCCAATCACCTTATCCATATATGGAATGTTTCAGCTTACTCTCGAGTCTCAGGGAAACACTGATGAGCTGTTGGCACCCAAAAACAAGCACAGACCTTGGCATCAACCACAAAGGGCTAACTGGACCATACTTACTGCCATGTTATGTATTGACATTATGTTTAGGCCAGTAAACAAAATCTCAGCTCTCACTCAGAGTTGGGGAGTGTGTTGATTTAGCAATTCTTTGGGGACAAAATTACCCTTAGCAGTGAGTTAAATTTCCCTTTGCAGACATTACAGTAAATACAAAACACATTTTTTATGAGGACTTTCTGAAGACAATGATTTTTTTACTGTACAAAATGTATATTCAATCCCACAATCCCCCCTAAACCATTTCCTCACGAGGACCTAAAATCTCCACACAAGGTAAAAAAATGTCCACACAAGATCAAAGATGATGGGTATTTCTATCTTTGTGAAGCTATAGGGTTTACCAGGACCACACACACACACACACACACATTTTCAAACCAGACTAAAAAGCCATTTCCCAATCTGTATCAATGCATACTAATCACTTATGAATTATGAGCATCAATTATTTATTTTAGTATAAAAAAACAGCTGCGAATAAGCACTGAGGAATTCCGAGACCATGATTTTCCCACCCGTATTTACACCTGCATACGATCTGCCAACAGCTGCAAGAAAGGAATAATACGCATTAAAAAATAAAAGGGAAAAATACCCTCTCGTATCTCTCAAGCATTCCTTAAAAATCAATTCAGCGCTAAAGCTTCTTTTATAAGCGAGAGATATTAGACACAGGTGGCAAACTGCTGCACTAATACTTCCGTTCTATGTGAAATGCCACTGCAATTCTTTGAGCTTTTCAGTAAGAGGGAGATAAAGCAGAATATACACTCAGCACCCTAACCAACCTGCTCAGGCTATTGTCGGTGGGTTAATGTGGGTCAGAACCAAGGGCGAGATTTATTAACGCCAGGTCTCATAGCCCAGCCAGAATGTCAAAGCAAGAAGAAAAAGATCAAAGCTGAGAGGTGCAATGGTGCGTCAAGAGGACAGAGACCTCACTATATTAAATGTGACAAAATGTCTTGTCAAGGTGTCATGATATCAATTACAAGTACAGTAATTGATTTTTGTAATCTGATTTCGTAATCCCGATTACATGTAATCCGTTACTTCCCAACATGTTTGTATGCAGTTTTGTTTGATAGCAACACAAAAGTACATCACTGTTGACTGTTTACATCTGCATGACTGCCGACGCCAGAATTTGCTTTTTATAACCAACCTATTTCAGAGGTCGACTTTTGTGGAAATCATATTTTAGATATTTGGCGGTGCACTCAGGTTATTGGACCCAGCAGACGCATAAGACTCCCAACCGCTGTTCATGTTAATGTAGTGTTCACTAACTAATGTCAATACTTTCAATTTAAAATGTCGAAATTAAAATGAAATGAGTTTGATAAAAGCCGTAGAAGCTTTGTTCATTGTTTGTTTATGTTAACTTATACATTAACAAATCTTAAATACTTGAAATACTTTAGTGTAAAGTGTTACCCTTATTCTTTAGGAACTGTGAAAATCTGGTTGCAGAAACATCTACCATGAAGCCATCTGGGGATACGAGTCTTTATCAAGGGCACAAAGCTGCAAGTTTTTGACTCTTATTGCAGGTATCAAACCAGCAACCGTTAGATTACAAGTTGTTAGCTTTAACTACTATGCCACAGTACTCTTTGAAGGTCGAGAGCAACAACACACAGAAATGTCATTTCTTCTGTGCAGTCATTTTCATGTCATCTTCCTGTACATATTAGGACAATTCATAAAATCAATTCTTCAAAACTTCAAAAACAATTGCTAAAGATGGAAATCATACACTGTCAAAAAAAGTCAAAATATGTACCCTTTTGCCACTAGGGCAGCACCCAAAGAACACATTTGCACCTAAAGAGTGCATATTAGCATTCCAGAGGTACATCTTGGTACCAAAGTGTGCATATTAGTACTGTTACATAAGGCAGGCGAGGCAGCAGTTCCAAGTGTAGTAAAGATGTATTTAACAAAAAGACATAAACACAAAAACATGACACGAGAACACAAAGTTATACATGGACCTCTGCGTAACCACTGGGAACAAGACCAAACATTCAACGACACACACCAGACAAAGAACAAACTGAGGTTTACATACACGGACACCTAATAAGGTAACAAGAAACACCTGAAACAATTAACAAGAACCAATGAACAAAAGAACTACAAAAGATTTCAACATAAAACAGGAACAGGAAATACAATACAAACTAAAAGTCCAAACTAACAGGGAAATCGCAGACTGAATCGTGACGCAAAACAGTCACATGTCACGAACTATTAATTTGTGTCTAATGAAACAAATTTCCCCCTTTTTTCGTATGAGTCAGCAGGACTTTCAATCTAATCTTTTTTAATATGCAATATCTTTCATATGTATAAATAATGTAAATATCAACGCTATCTAAAGGGAATTCATACGTATTTTACAAGGTAGCTCATTCGTGTGAATTCCTATTTCCTACGATCTCATTGGTACGTTTTGTTATGATTTGACTTTTCCCCTGTGATTTTGTTATGATTTGACTTTTCCCCTTACAAATGTAAGATTTAAGGAAGGTATTAGGGGAGCCATTTTCATTGTTTTCCCACCTCGTGAATCTCGCGTTTTTAGCTAAATTGACCTTTGGCACTGACTCGTAAAATGTTGAAAAATATTAGTGTCCATGAACACAATTAATAGATTCCACATTTTTTGTCTATGCCACGAACTGCCTAGAGACAAGTATACAAAACGGTACCAAATGTGTAGAGACTTTTAGGGACAACAACGTAAACAAACATTATGTGGCCCAAACTTCAGTAGTCCGGTACACCTCCACAAAGAATCAATAACTGATGAGTAGTTGTTATTTAATTTAATACGAATAATTTACTCTAAAATATTTATATAAAGTATCAAATAATGGTTATATTATAACCAAACACAGATTGGACGTTAACTTGGGTGCATGCGCTTACGTTCCATGAAACCGTATACATATCTGTACCTTATGGTACATAATGTATTAGGACCTTTTTAAAGGCTTCTGCCTATTGACAAAAGGGTAAACATTAAAGGGTAAACATAGAGATGTTTTTCCTTGTGGTGTTACTTTTAAAATGTTTATTTTTAGTGTATTTGACTACTTTTAAATAAAATGTATATTATAACAAACTAGAATGTAGAATTCAATGTCCATCCATCCATCCATTTTCTTCCGCTTATCCGGGGCCGGGTCGCGGGGGCAGCAGTCTAAGCAGAGATGCCCAGACATCCCTCACCCTAGACACTTCCTCTAGCTCTTCCGGGGGGACACCGAGGCGTTCCCAGGCCAGCCGGGAGACATAGTCCCACCAGCGTGTCCTAGGTCTTCCCCGGGGTCTCCTCCCGGTCGGACGGGCCTGGAACACCTTCCGAGGAAGGCGTCCAGTAGGCATCCGTAACAGATGCCCAAGCCACCTCAGCTGACCCCTCTCGATGTGGAGGAGCAGCGGCTCTACTCCGAGCTCCTCGCGGGTGACCGAGCTTCTCACCCTATCTCTAAGGGATCGCCCAGCCACCCTGCGGAGGA
Organism: Barbatula barbatula; assembly: GCF_947034865.1. Lineage (NCBI taxonomy): Eukaryota > Metazoa > Chordata > Actinopteri > Cypriniformes > Nemacheilidae > Barbatula > Barbatula barbatula. Next base: position 4,712,344 of record NC_136785.1, read on the forward strand.
AGCTCATTTCAGCCGCCTGTATCCGGGATCTTGTCCTTTCGGTCATGACCCAAAGCTCATGACCATAGGTGAGAGTAGGAACGTAGATTGACCGGTAAATTGAGAGCTTCGCCTTGCGGCTCAGCTCTTTCTTCACCACGACGGACCGGTACATCGACCGCATTACTGCAGAAGCTGCACCGATCCGTCTGTCAATCTCCCGTTCCCTCCTCCCCTCACTCGTGAACAAGACCCCGAGATACTTAAACTCCTCCACTTGAGGAAGGAACTCTCCACCAACCTGAAGTGGGCAAGCCACCCTTTTCCGACTGAGGACCATGGCCTCAGATTTGGAGGTACTGATTTTCATTCCAGCCGCTTCACACTCTGCTGTAAACCGTCCCAGTGCATGCTGAAGGTCCTGGTTTGAAGGGGCCAACACGACGACATCATCCGCAAATAGCAGAGACGAGATCGTGTGGTCCCCAAACCTGACACCCTCCGGCCCCCGGCTGCGCCTAGAAATTCTGTCCATAAAAATTACGAACAGAACCGGTGACAAAGGGCAGCCCTGCCGGAGTCCGACATGCACTGGGAACAGGTCCGACTTACTGCCGGCAATGCGAACCAAGCTCCTGCTTCGGTCGTACAGGGACCTGACAGCCCTTAGCAAAGGACCACAGACCCCATACTCCCGAAGCACCCTCCACAGGATGCCGCGAGGGACACAGTCGAATGCTTTCTCCAAATCCACAAAACACATGTGGATTGGTTGAGCAAACTCCCATGCACCCTCCAGCACCCTGTAGAGGGTGTAGAGCTGGTCCAGCGTTCCACGGCCTGGACGAAAACCACACTGTTCCTCCTGAATCCGAGGTTCTACTATCGGCCGTATTCTCCTCTCCAGTACCCTGGCATAGACTTTCCCGGGAAGGCTGAGAAGTGTGATCCCCCTGTAGTTGGAACACACCCTCCGGTCCCCCTTCTTAAAAAGAGGGACCACCACCCCGGTCTGCCATCCCAGAGGCACTGTCCCCGACCGCCACGCGATGCTGCAGAGGCGTGTCAGCCAAGACAGCCCCACAACATCCAGAGACTTGAGGTACTCAGGGCGAATCTCATCCACCCCCGGTGCCCTGCCACTGAGGAGTTTCTTGACTACCTCAGTGATTTCGTCTTGGGTGATGGACGAGTCCACCACTGAGCCCTCAGCCTCTGCTTCCTCAATGGAGGACGTGACGGTGGGATTGAGGAGATCCTCGAAGTACTCCTTCCACCGACCGACGACATCCCCAGTTGAGGTCAACAGCCTCCCACCTCCACTGTAAACAGCGTTGGTAGGGCACTGTTTCCCTCTCCTGAGGCGCCGGACGGTTTGCCAGAATCTCTTCGAGGCCAGTCGATAGTCCTTCTCCATGGCCTCACCAAACTCCTCCCAGGCCCGAGTTTTTGCCTCCACAACCACCCGGGCAGCAGTCCGCTTGGCCTGCCGGTACCTGTCAGCTGCCTCAGGAGTCCCACAAGCCAACCAGGCCCGATAAGACTCCTTCTTCAGCTTGACGGTTTCCCTTACTTCCGGTGTCCACCACCGGGTTCGGGGATTCCCGCCTCGACAGGCACCGGAGACCTTACGGCCACAGCTCCAAGTGGCCGCTTCGACAATGGAGGCGGAGAACATGGTCCACTCGGACTCAATGTTTCCAGCCTCCCTCGGGATCTGGTTGAAGCTCTGCCGGAGGTGGGAGTTAAAGATCTCTCTGACAGGAGACTCGGCCAGGCGTTCCCAGCAGACCCTTACAGTACGTTTGGGTCTGCCGAGTCTGTCCAGCTTCCTCTCCTGCCATCGGATCCAACTCACCACCAGGTGGTGATCAGTTGACAGCTCCGCCCCTCTCTTAACCCGAGTGTCCAAAACATATGGTCGCAGGTCAGATGAAACGACCACAAAGTCGATCATCGACCTGCGGCCTAGGGTGTCCTGGTGCCACGTGCACTGATGGACACCCTTATGCTTGAACATTATTGGACTTCTGTGTTCAAGAATTCAATGTCTCAAACAAAACTAGTTTTCTTGATTATATTTACTGTAAATTGGCAATACATTTATAGATTTATCACTTTCAATTTCGATAACTTTTCAAAAAAGTCACCGCCTAATGCCATCATCCTGGGGGACATGCATCATTTGGGTGGGAAAACCACAGACGTATTTGTCAGGTTTTACGGATCTGAAGGATATTATATGTTTTATAATATTAAGCAATTGGTTCGGCTCACTCCCAAACATTGTAACGTGTTTATTAAAATGATATTATCATTATATTAGAAGATTATACAAAGGTTTTTCAAGTATTTCAAATCTAAAGAAACTCAATACCTTACCGAACAATATAGAAAACAAGTAAAGCATGATACAACATACACTGACACACGTTCACTGTCCAAAACAACAAAACCTCTTTATCCACTACATTTGAAGTAGGTCAGTGTTTGACTGCATCAGTCGATCCACGGTATTATCAACCCTGTATCTGTCACTAACTTACACTACCCATGGTGAACATATGAGCATGTCTTCTTATGATCCTGAATGGCAGAACAATTATATCACCTATCAAATCCCTTCTCTCTCAATATAGAGCCCTTCAATCATAAAGCCTGACAGCTGTTCTCCCACCCCCCTCCATTCAGAACATTCTCCAGATGCTGTGATTTTCCCTGACGCAGGCCCTTTAAGGTACAGGAGATGAGCGTTCCCGGCTTGATCGCTTCTATTGGCAGCGGCCCATGGGCGAAAATCTCATCAGTTTGTCTGTTCGATTTTGGGGGGGGGTTGTGTTTTATAGCGACAAGGTCCAGACTCAGGTCTCATGCTCAGGGACGGGATAAAAGTTATCTGCCTTTTGACACTCGATTTGATGGCTAGAACTCAGATCCACAAACAGAACTCATTTCTACAGAAACATAAATCTCAGAACGGAATCAATTATGTGGACCTGATGCAAGACCTCAAGTACGGCCGCTCCTGCCATTGCATCATAATCCACAGAGATATAATAAAATATAGTGCCCCTTCCTGACCCCAGACAAATCTGTGCAGAATTAATATCTCCATATGCCTCGCACTCCGCCTCCAAATCCTTTTCTCAATATCGGTGAGGCAAACACTTCGGGTTTGGGGAATTAAATTGAGTCCTCTCGAATGCACGTTCTCGCTAAAGAGCGATTTTAATAATCTTCCTCAAACATTTTAATTATCTCTCTTAATCTAAATCCTATGTGACCAAACAATAACTTGCCCTCAACTGATATGAAAGCCTTACATTTTTGTTAAATAAGATATGTGATTTCTTTGGAGGACGGAAGCTTAAAGCATGTCCCAGTGTGTCGAACGATTAAAAGCATATCAAAAGCCCTAGATTTTACTAAAAGTTTACAAACTACATACTGTATATGCATCACAGCTTTAGCCACAGAGATTTCATTCAGGGCAAAGAGTTCTTAGTAAATAAGAGATGGAACAGGTGCCTACCTTACATAAAGTATAAAACTATTACATACTATAAAAGCATGCATGTACATCATTTATTGTTTACATTGCAAAGCTTTTTAAATATTCCTTCCAAAGTATAGTGTGACCCGCTATTTTCTATTTTAGCAATTGTTCCCAGGTGAAAAAAGTGCACTAAAATACACATAAATGTATTTAAAGCGCTCTATTGTCATACTCTAATTTTATATATAAGGAGCAATGTGGAGATTCTAGCAGCCTCTAGCGGTGAGGTTGTGAATTGTTTTTTCACTTCTTTGCTGAAGGAAATAATGTATTTACGAAATACGCTCTGTGGAGCAGTTTGTCCTTTTAGGGTTACTGTAGAAACAACGTGGTGAATTCCCACCGTGGGGACCCACCGTGTATGTAGATAGAAATAGCTCATGCTAAGGTAATAAAAACATAAAGCTTCATTATGTTGGGTCTTTACACACCTCTGAAGACATAGTTATGTTTATTATATTGCATTTCTGTCAATAGATCCTCTAAAAAAAATTACACATTGTACCTTTAACATAACACTAAAAGTTAGATAATCCTAATAACGACAAGACAAAACAATAAGATCCTTCAATACGCACATATATTATCAGATGTGTCATATTGGAGTTTAAGGCTTTGTGTTTGCATACAGGGCACTGAGATGATGCCAATACACGAACGCTTGCCACCAAGCATTACCGCAAGCCGCAGTAAGAAAGGGTCAATTAGCAGATGCATCTGGTGAACAGTGCCACCTATAAACCCATCCAACAAACCAGAAATGACGTCCACTGTCAATAAAATCCAGATCGATGGGCCCGCAGCAGATAATTAATAGAGAAACTCAATACATACTCTACTCAATAAATACATCAGGCTGCATGAAAGTAACCTTTGTAGGTCAATTACAATTGTTTCTCGCATGCAGCGGTGAAAATTGGCAAGTGTAGCAACTCCGGCTAAGAGAGGTTCAGCTCTATAACAGGCACATTCACGTCGACTAAGACTCAGTGTGAACCTCCACACATTTAGTCGCTTAATCATTTTTTTTCCCAGTAGATGGGCTAAGGAACATAGCTTACACTATTTCTTTTGCAGCTATATTCAACAAACACTAAAGACCAGTCAATAGAGTCACATGAGAGTGGAAAGCAGATTTAACAAACAAAACAAACCCACATGGTGGCGATTCATGTCGTTCTCAAAGATTTCTGTTGCATTTTTTCTGCTTGCTTGCTTTCCTGAACAAACACAGAAACGGTTGCTCAAGTAATCATTCTTATGCAGTACGCTTATACTACATGTGTGGTTGGGTTCATCTCATACACTATGTAGATTGTTCTCTGAGGCCCTGTGTGTACAGTACATCCTAACAAATCATTGGATCAATACAAATCTTAACAAATAAAACAATGTAATTGGATGGATGAAGAATGGTTTGTGCATATGTCGGCATGTGTGTGCGTGTATCATGCGCGCGTGTGTGCAACTGAATGCAGAACACTGACAATGCAGAAAACTGGATTTTGCATTCAGAGCATGTGTGCAGGTAACACTAATGAAGTGAAAAATCAGAAAGAGAGAGAGAGAGAGAGAGAGAGAGAGAGAGAGAGAGAGAGAGAGAGAGAGAGAGAGAGAGATAGATAGATAGATAGAAGTAATAATAAAAAACGTTGTGCACATGCGCACACACACTCATGAGTTTCGTATACGTGTCAAGACAAGGTGTTTCTTCTTCAATTATTTACCACCACAAGTAAAAAAACTAAGCATCAGCCAATCACAAACCTAATCCAGAGGATTGGCCAATGAGAAATGGCTGGATATCATCAATACTCCAGTCTCATTAGAGATGTAGACACAACTCTATCTCTTCTCTCTCTCTCTCTCTCTCTCTCTCTCTCTCTCTCTCTAAGACTATAAGAGTCCAGTCATGCAAACACAAGAGCTCATGCAACAGATGGAAGCGGGTTTGGCTAGAAGGGGGAGGGTCTTGACCGTTTCAGATTACATGTCTGCTTTTTCCTTGAAGGCTTTAGAGAGGACTGGGGAGAGGAAGGATAAAAACAAGAAGTGGGGTACTAATGACAACAAATTCAATCGCTAAGACTTAACAAAATAATGATTGAATTTAATGTACATGTAAAAAAATGTAAGAACAAGTAAGTTGGGACCATAGGTGTGTCACACTGTTGTTGTTAGTACATTTTAGTTGTTTCTGTTATAATAAACAGGGTGAAAGGACCTAGTCACTTATTTAAAATATTACATTTTGATATAATTTAATACAATTCTTATGCAATAAAATATTACTATAAATTAAATATAGTCAAATTTTATATTGTAGCCAAACAGAGACCGGACATAGCTTTGGGCTAGGCGCGTGTGTCCAATGCAACGAGATAAGTAAAAACGGAGGTCAGAGCTAGCTGCAGATGGGCCGGTCAGCCGCATGTGGGTGGGATGTTAGCCGCAAGTGAACTGTACAAAGCTCCAGAGGATTTTGATTGGTTTATTCAATGTTGTGTGTTGTAGTATTGGTTCATGATCCCCAGTTGGTGGCGGAATATTTGGACCAAGAATGGCCAGTAAAAGGAATAGTATTCCTTTGATGACACAGGGATCCAGAATTATAAAACAACTTTCCGAAGTTGGAGTGCTGGGGGAGTGTATCAAGTACAGAAATACTAAGTCAAAGGGTCAATTCGTTCTTTAACAAGTTGACCATGTTAACCATGAGAAGCCAGCACGTTTAACAGTGTAAAGACCTCAGAATGCATGACATAGCATGATACCCTATCTTTAACAGGGACAATCCACAATAACTTAAAGTGACAGTTCATCCAAAATAAAGATTCTTTCATAATTTACTTTTCTTTGTGTCATTCCAAACCTGTATGACTTCAAAGAAGATATTTTCAAGATTGCTATCGAATTCTTCCACTTCTATTGCATGAACACAAAACCACTGAGCCATTTCTCAAAATATCTTCATTTGTGTCCAACTGAAGAAAGTCATTTGCAGGTTTTGAATGACATGAAGGTAAATAAAATGACAGAGTTTTTATTTTGGGATGAACTACGCCTTTAAATGTGTGCCATAAATACTGTTATTTCATTCTGTTCATTGGTTTTGCCTGTCCAACATTTAAATTCTTCATGCTTCACTTACTCCCTACCAGAAATGTTCGAGTCAGCTTTGGAACAACAAACCCAGACCATCAACCAAAAACATCAACCCCCTCAGCACAATGTGTCATCCCAGCGGCAGACCTGAGATCAGTATATCACAACGATGAGGAAGGTCTTGAAGTTACAGAAATGTGGACCAATGATCCACAGTCAACCATATATCAACAGGTACCCAACAGGGTGTAATGGGCTCGCATTAATCCTGGCCTGCCTCAAATTGATGAGGTCTGTCAGAGATAGGCAGTGTATGTTCTCCGTTTTATAGTGAAACTAAATCAAGACGGAGAACACAATAGACAGACATTCACCTGCTCTGAACCCATGAAATGCACAAGGGACCATGTGAGTAAAGGTCAAACATTTGGGGTTTATTAAGAACAAGACAAATGTGTTAAAGCTAATAAGCACACTAACATAAATTCTACTTAATGACTTACTGACAGATTCATTTCTTTATTAAGTATTTTCTATACTATAGGTAGAAGAAACATGATTTATCATGTTTGTTTTTCGTCTTGTTTTAGTTGTTTAAGATTTTTACACAATAAAAAGCTGATCGGTTCAACCCATGATTGGGTAAAATTATTGGGTAAATAAACCTTTGGTTTAAATTAAACTAGACATGTGCATATTGACCCAATCACACCTGTCTCTTAAATAAATGTTTTTATAGACACAAAGTTGTAGGCTATCAGTTGAAAAAATACAAGCTTGACTTCATCCTGTTAACATTTTGTTAACCCAACTACAGCCTAACCACAACAAAAAAGCCACAACCTACTTTTGACATTCGAATTTGAACGTATAGGTTCCTATGTGATTAAAGCACTGAATCCGTCAAGAAGCTCCGGCTTTTAAAACACTCATGTCGGACGTCACTGCATTCACAGCGGTTGGCTGCCTCCTGCCGTTTTTCTCACCTCTCATTTGCATTTGACATTATTTGTTTGCTGTCAATCCCACAATCCCCTGCACAAGCCTATCGCTCAGCTCCCATACAGAATGAATTGAAAACACCCCCACAGCTCTTTACTCTGCACCGGTGGACACTGACTATTATAGGCTCGACCCAGTAATGAATCTTCTATCCTGGCTCTAACTGAGATTGCTGCCAAGTATTTGCTTGGCTCTCAGTTGCCTTAGATGGTAAACCCTTCTGTCTTAATCATCTCTTAGTGTCAGGACAACAAAAGCAAGAGGGATTTAACCTTTTAAATCTTGAGCCGAGGGGCGATGGTGGTTGGTAATATAAAAGGCTGGCAGTCTGTCTGCATAAGAGACACCAAAACATTCAAATTCAATCGGACCCATGTAATCTAACAGGTGCCTTACATTCGTAAAATCGGGAGGGAAGAAAAAACAGTAAGATGAGCAGGAAAATAGAAAATATTGTTGCTCCTGTGTAGCCATGCTTAAGGCGAAAGATGAGGAAATACCAATTTTCATTTATAAGAACATGTGAACAGTGATCACAGAGAAAGGTCATCCTTTGCATCTTCAATATAAAGACTCAATATGTATTCTTAGGTGTTTCTCCTGGAAAAAACTAGCAATCAATTTCACACCTATCTTCTCAAGTTTTGAAAATCTCAGTGTTCATATACTGGGACACAAAAGCCAGGGATAAAAAGTACAAGATTTTAATATAACATCCAACAGTTATCATCAAATTCCTCCAAAACCAAATTACCCGAGCTATTCACAGCAATTTCAAACCGTACCTCTTTATCATCATTGCATGTCAAAAACTTGCATTTCTCTTAAGGAATGAAGCATTTCAAATTAATATTTAAAGGAAACATAACGGAGAAACTGAGCAAAAAAAGGAAAGTTGTCACAACTGACAAAGAAAGTATACCATTTTGGTATTTCTCTATAAGAAAGCAAATAACACTGAAGACTAATTTACATATCAAAAAGGTCAACGTAGCCCCATAGAAACTCCATCTGTTTCTGAAAAGAAACTGCTGGAAAAATGAAAGAACAAATGGAGTTACATAAGTACAATGTACTGAATTTATCTTCAACAAAAGCTTTATTTTTTCACTGCTTTAGAAACAGCACCATCAAGTTGAGCAAAAGGTCAACTTCAGTCTGTCCATTCACTCTTGTAGATCAATATGATTAGTTAGGAGGAGCTTCTGCTTAACAACAGCAGGGTGGCAGGAATTTAAACCCTGCCGTTTTCTGTGCCAGTTTTCCCTGGAGGTAAAAAACAATGAAAGGCACCAAACTGTTTGTTGTTTAAGCAAATTTTCCCTTGGCACACAGACATGAACAAACTAGAGAATTTAGAAGTGTTGGCGATTTCCCTAAGTTAACTTTATGCAACGTGTGTCCAAGGCATGAAGTTGTGTTAGCTATGTGCCAATGCTTGGTATTAATGTCCCAAGATACGTTTGAGACGTGCAATTTCATTTTTCATGCATTTACGCATTTGACAGATGCTTTAATTAAAATCTAATTAGAGTGCATCTGTACAGGATCAGTCTGCATGCTCTCTGGAAATCAAACCCATGAGTTGCTACTATAGACATGCTTTATGAATCAAACCACGGGAACAGGAGGAACCGACATGTGTTTTCTATAATGTACATCGTAACTCCATGTTTCATAGTGGAAATGAAAAATATGAAGAATATCGTTTGAAATGTTCATGACAATTGACCTCGACATTTACCTTGGATATGTGAGGAGCAAATTATTTCCTCGATTCGCAAATGCGATTAGTTTTTGCTGTTTTTTGGATGGCTGGTCATCTGAAAGAGCTTGGCGTGTTAAGTGGCAGGTTTTATCACAAACGACACGCTGAGGACAAGAATCACGATGAACTCTCTTGGAGGGAAAGCTGAAGACTATGGCGAAAAGCGCGTTCAGCACCATGGACAGCGCATGCAATTCTAGCACCGAACACTCATTTTCAAACGACACTCGATCGTGGAGATACTTAAGCGTGTCACCGAGTATTATCGATGAGAAATGTGCAAGCCACGTGCATTCATTTAACTGTAGCTAGTCCTTACAAACTGGTCAATAAAATCGACATTTGGACGGACGTATCTAGCTAATTTATCTCAATAGAAATGTACATTTATCACCCCAGTGGGGTAAAGGGAACGATTGAGCTGATGGCGCGCATAAATAATCGATCATGGAGAAGGAGCCTTCGGTCCCTCTGTGGTCAGATGACCGGGCAGAATCCGGCGACCTAACACGTTTCTGTCATCTGCGCCCATGGCACAGTTTGCCACACAGAAATAAATACATAAAAACAGGCATAAAACTTTTTTAATTTTAGAAATAAAAACGTGCGAAATTGACGTTACCACATAAGCACAAATTCAAAGCCAAATACGGAGAGCATTAATGTTTAAAAACAACAACGTTACTTGAAACAAGCGTCCAGCTTACCTTCACTGCCTCTGCGTGTGTGACCCGATCAAACACTTTGTCGTTAACTTTCATAATCTGATCTCCTATTCTCAAGCCTTCTTTTTCTGCCAGTGAAACCGGTTCCACCAGGGACACGTAGATCCCGACCCCGTGCTCGGAGCCTCCGCGAATGCTAAATCCCAAACCCTCGTTGCTCTTGTGCCGTTTGAGGATCACCTGTCGGATCTCTCCGGGCGGCTCCGGTACGAAATTTCTGCCTAGAAGAGGAATAAGCGTGGTTGTCCCATCGCTGCTGGTGCTGATGTTGTCCGGTGACCCGCGCAACGCGACCTGAGACGCTGAATGGGCCGAGAAACGAGCTCCGTGTGTTGGACTCGAATTGGCAGCATCGTGGGTACATTCCGGGTCTCCATTTGGCGCAAGTGTGTCGGATTTTAGGTAGAGACCTTCTGAAGTGTATTGATCGAAGAGAAGCTGATCCGAGCGCGGGATGACAAGCCGCAGCATGGGCAAAAGCTGCCGCTTACTCGGGACGTTAAGTATGACTTTGAGCGTTTGGACCAAATCGCAGACATTGCGCTTGGAGTGGTACACGTTGAGGCAGTGGATGAACTGCTCTCTCTCGAAGTCACTGAGCAGCAGATTGAGCGCGTTGTGAAGCTTCTTAACGTTGGCTGACAAGGTGCGGGCACTGGACGCCACAGAGTTACCCGAGGAAGAGTTCAACGACAGGCGCTCCAGATCTGTGCTCATCCTCTCGCTCTTTGGCTGAATTACAGAGCCACGATGAAGTGGAGAGGCACGGCCAGCATTGCATTGCAGTGCCGAGTCTACGAGAGCCTGCGAAGCGGCGCATGGCACATCGGTACCCTGACGTTTCCCGTCATACTTGTTGTTACGAAACGGGAGGCATCGATCACAGTAGCCCTACAACAAGTAAACAAATGTATACAATTGTTTAGGCAAAGGACAACTAAGCCAAAAGTTTGGAATTTTTTCAAATTCACTCTTCGCGCACTTACAAGCTGTAAATATTTGGATATAACACACGAAAAGCGCACCTTTCCAATAATGGTGACGGTGCGACTTGTTTGCCTAGAAAAGGGTCAAGTGGCCGCAGCTTCTCCAATGTCTTCGTCGTCAACCGTGAAGCAGTTCCGAATGTCTACATAAAATTAAAAACATTAAAAGGAACCATTATCAAACCCATGCGTTCCTATCAACGTTTTAAAAGCGCAACGTAGGTTATAAATTCGGCCCTAATCCACTCGTCTCGTGTATTGAGGTTATGGCACCCAAACTACACCGCAAAGTTGTCTTCCTTATGGCAAGCTCAAATTCGCAAAAGTATAAAGTTGCAATGCGCATTATTTCCTTGGAAAGCGCACCTGATGTATTCCAACGCCAGAAAACCCAACAGGTTGTAGATGTATTCACCGCATTACAGCGCAAATAAATACAGCACGGGCACGGAGCTCGACAGCCGTCGTCCAGCTTTCAGCTGTCGGAGGGGATCGACTGAACAAGCTCGCCCCAGTGCGCCCCTACACAGGAAATGACGCAGCTTTTGTGGAGCTCATAAGTTGCTAAGTAACCAACAACACACGGGTAGGGAGGGCCAGTGCAGGACTTGTAAATGCCCTAATGGCTATTTTTAGAGTCACACAAAGCAGTCGATCAGGAATCATAAACGTATCTTACACTGTAAAAATAGTCACCTAAAGTTACTATATTACATTTTGGCTAGTGATGGAAATTAGAAAATTAGAAGTTCAATATACAAAAACAGGCACACTTCAGATTTACATTCAGTAATATTTAACATTGCTTGTACAACCTCATTGGAAATGCAATAAGTATAACATATATCCGATCAAAATGTGCACTAGGTTGTTGAGGTTGGGTGTTGCCTTTTTTAGACCTGATTTAAAAGAAATTGTAGGAATTCATTATAATTTCAATTCAAATAAAAAGTATATAAAAAAGAAGCCTAATTCTCTAATGGCAGCATCAATCCATCATGTTAAACCTACCCACACAGCATGAAACTTTACAGCTCTGATCACATTACAGTACAAAGACTTTAAATCAAAATAATATACAACATTTCACAACTGGTCCCATTAAAGCAGAACCCCGAAATGCAGTCACGCATCTGATTCAGCACTTACACGTTTAAACCCAGAGAGGGTCTTTTGCTGGCACGTACAAGGGATCAATATTGAAGCATGTCCAAAGCTTTCCTCGTTGACAGCAGGCACATTGAATCTTCACCCACTTGAGCTTCGGACACAGTGGCACAATTCCCAGAAAGCATCGATCAGATATTCTCCACCTGTATTAGGTAATGAGATGTCAGGTCTCCTTCTCAAGGCTTGAAAAAACACATGCACAGGTCAGGGAGGGAGAAAGAGAGTGACAGTGAGTGACTGATGGCTGTAATTAATGCAGTTACTGTGTATAAGCAACAAGATCGCAAGGTAAACACGATTATTCTGCCATGTCTCCGGACAGGGATGGGGTAACAATGAGCGTGAATTCCAGCCTGCTAGGCACCAGATGAGATAACTAATTAACTCTCTCTATCCTCTATTCTTGCCTGCGTGAGCATCGCTAATGAGTTTGGCTATCTGTTTGATTTGCAATTTAAAGTGCAGCACCTTACTGCACATGCCAAGGCTGAAAAATGCCCGGTGGCATTAAACACAAATACGATAATGCTATACGGATAGCTGGGGAACTAATGAGAGGCATATGCACAAAAAATGCAGAGAATAGGATGTTTATATACACTACAGTGCACATCCCAGAGTTGGACGTGAGCGATTTATCTCGGCGCCAGCTGACTGTATTAATCTCTGTTTTGAGCAAAAGACACTAAGTACTTTTTGTAATAGGATTAGGAAAGAGTGAATCAGGTTGAATCCATTTCATGCTTTCCTCCAGGTAGCCCGCGCGGCGGCTCTTTTAGAAGCTCTGACACAGGCCATATTCAAAGCCCCAGAAAGAATCAGATTGCGTGTGTTCATATTTTGTTTGACGGCAACTTTATTATCTTTTCTCATCAGTGCTAACTTGTTTGCAATATATCTAATAACTTCATAACTGTTCAGTACAAAAACACATATTGGTTATATACCCAGCAAAATTAAAACTTTCTAAAAATCGACATAATCCCAAAACAAAAATGGCCTAAAGATAAGACTTGAGGATTCTCAATATACAGTAGACCTCTTTTTTTTTGCAGTTCACTTCTCAGTTCTTCAAGCACCTCAGATGTCATTGAACTACAAGGGCAATTTATCAGTCCCAGATCTGGAGCCGTAGGAGAAGGTGGAAGTCGCTGCTTTTATTGCTAACGTAAATTAGTCTGCATTCCCTGGCCTTACAGAGATGAATGGGTCCAGTATCCTGATCTATTTCTTTGGCACTGTCTCTCATTTTTAACTGTAATTTATTTGTCCTTCAGGCGGTTTGGGAAAAGCAGGGCACTTTTTGATATACAGTGCAAAATGTCAATATCTCAATATGCTGTATCACTCAGTATGGAATATAATGCGATGGATTTGGGAAGTTACAGGACTTGTGTAAGTCTGTTTCAAGGACATTTACTATTTCACCCCAACATGAAAATTCTGTCATCATTTACTCACCGTCGTCATTCCGTATGCCTTTCTTTCTTATGCAAAAAACCATTGGCCCCCTTTGACTTCAATTGCATGGACACAAAACCAGTGCAAGTCAACGGGGACCAATGGTTTTCTGTTCCCAGCATTCTTCAAAATATCTTCTTTTGAGTTCTGCAGAAGAAAGTCATACAGGTTATAAATGTCAAGTGGGTGTTTAAACGATGACAGCATTTTCATTTGGGTGAACTATCCAAAGAATTTTATGAAGTTAATGTCTCAAAAATTACCAAACAAAATATATATAAAATGTAAAATGCTTCACATTCTCTGAAAACAAGGCACATACATGTTCCTAATGCAATTCTTATGAAATGCATCATCCTAAGGATGTTTAGCTATTTTTCCTAAACAAAAAGAAAAAGACATATCATTATTTATTCATTATATACATTTTCATACGATTAAAATCAACAAATTCAGCTGTGAGTGTATTACAGTGTGAATTTATCATATTGCAATACATCACATTGCCCACCATTACTTTTCTCTTTGCATAGCGTTTATCAGGGGAATTATTAGCCTTCATATTTATTGTTCATGATTTACTGTGGGGCGTAGGGCCACCCGCCACTGTTCTCACGTGTCACTAATCATTCATTTCACTATGTCGCATTTTGGCCTTGATATTTTGCTTGAGGGATTTCAATTGACAAGTACCGCTCAGTCCATAAACCCACCCCGGGCTGTTTGACCCACAATAAAACCCTTCAAACAACAACCTAACTTCCATACAATCTCACAAATGCTATTGTGTATTCACAAACAAAAACTTTCTTTTCTTCCTATCTTGGAGTTAATCCTTGCAGCGTGCCAAAACCATTTCGCATTATGGATTGTATACAATATGCCAGGAGGTCTCTTCATTCCTATCGATCTAACAGTATGCGGTAGCAAAAACTATTAAAGCCATAATGACAGGAATTGATCGCTTCCCCGTGTTTTCACTTTTATTCAGAAAAGCCATCATCAGCTCTCTTTAATGGCTTTAAAACACTGCCGTATCGTGAGGCAACCATTACTTCTTTCTAATCCAATCGCTCAGCATTGAAAACACGGCTGGTTACCCTGCCGCTCTGCATGTCTAATTCTCAGTAAGTGAAGCAACTTACAGCAGAAACTGCTAAATAGGTCAAGACGATTACTCCAGTCTCTTAACCATGTATTCAAAGACCACTTTCCCCCTGAACAACCTTGAACTTTACCAGCATGCTATGGACTAATGCTCGATTCTGGCTGTGTGTACGATTTCAGCCCCAATTAAATTGAGTGGCCTATCTACCAAAGTGCTTTAAGGGTTTTTCACACTGAGTGAAGTCCTATCTTAAAGAATGTTGGTCTTCGGCATACAGTACAATGAAATTAAAGTTAGACCGACCAAAAACACCACAGGCTTATGGATCTTAGGCTACAGTATAGAATGCTTTAAATATCTTGTGCCGGTTAAGAGGGGGCGAACACTCATATCTCCCATCTCAGCGTGTGCCATATGGAAACTTCAGCAAGGCCCATAACCTTTAAGTATTCAAGTACGGCTCTATTAGCGTGGGCTGGACTTTCACATACGGTATGTATAAGTTAAGAGACTATGCAAGTATTTAAACATGCAGTGTGTTATTTACAGCTTCAGGGCTTCTGTCTTGCACATAGCTCGCCAAAACAGAATTTGCCTGTGACAAACAGCTTTTCGACTGTGCTCAACTTTGCCTTGACCTTTACTTTGCTCCTTTTAGCTCCCAAAAGGCTTCCTTATGGCATGAAATGAATGGAGGCAAGGAAACAACTTGTTGGAAAACATTTGACACAGCACTTATTACGGCCTTCTGTTATGCATGAGTAACGCATGAAATAGGCGCGCTTTGCAATCATGCAGTAATACACACAAAAACGCATGTACACATTTAGCAAATTTCCAGACTGAGAAAGTTAATTCGAAGGTTCTTCAAGAAGTAATTGAATACAAATTTGGAAACTGTGCACTGTAAAAATGATTTGTTGTTTCAACTTGGGGTCAGCTGTGGCCTAATGGTTAGAGCGTTGGGTTTGTGATCAGAAGGTTGCCGGTTCTAATCTCAGTGCCAGCAGGTCATGACTGAAGGGCCCTTGAGCAAGACACCTTACCCCTGATTGCTCTGCAGTAATGTGCCACTGTATAAAAAAACTACTTGTAAGTCGCTTTGGATAAAAGCGTCTGCCAAATGAATAAATGTAAATGTAAATGTAAACTTAAATTACCTGGTTGCCTTGAAACTCTTAGTCAATTCAATTAAAAATAACACATTTATATAACATTTTCAGTTAATTAAATGTAAAAATATTAGTTATTAAGGCAGCACGGCAGATACATTTTTTAACTTGAAACAACAAACCTGTTCTCAAAAGGCAAGTTATACTATATTTTTTCATAATTTCATTGTTTTACACTTATCATATTGACCAGACTCATCTCTGGTCCTTCATGGCAATCTCCTAAAAAAGAATACATACATCCATACATAAACAGTGATACAAAGAATGTTATCTTATAAAATATAAAAAATGTCTTTTTTTGCACAATATATACAATTCCTCTCTTTTGCATAAATTGTCCATTTAAATGTAAAACTAAATGCAATGGCGATCAAAAACAAAGACATTCCATTTGCCTTCTTTTGTATGTAAATTAAAAAAATGGCCCAAGCAGTACTGTACATCCCTTTGTTTCATCATTGACAACCGGGAACGAATGGTTATTTTGCATTGCTAAATGGGATATTTCACTACCAAATCAAGTTTTCCCCATGATGTACTCACCCTCAAGGTATCCTAACTAAATATGGTTCTCTTCTAGAAGATACTGTATATCAGAGTCTTGTTCTTCCCGCAAATGACGGTGACAAAATCTCCCACCAGAGTAGACGCTATCCTATTGACTGAAAACGAAAAATGCAGCATTCGTCACTGGAACTTACGACACGCCTTCGTCATCTGCTGAGGAGAACAAGCCTCTGGTTCA
Source organism: Barbatula barbatula (assembly GCF_947034865.1). Taxonomy (NCBI): domain Eukaryota; kingdom Metazoa; phylum Chordata; class Actinopteri; order Cypriniformes; family Nemacheilidae; genus Barbatula; species Barbatula barbatula. The sequence continues at coordinate 4,729,124 of NC_136785.1, forward strand.
CGCGTATTCGAGAGATGACGGAAGCTTAAAACAAACGCATCGATCCGCTTATAAGACGTGGTTAGACCACGGAGCCGCGTCGAACAGTTCTTTGATAGATGGATGCACTTTTTGGAGCTTCAAAAAATCAACACCCGATCATTCCCATTGTACCGCTTGGAAGCAAAATGATACGTGGTATTATAACTCTGACTGGATTATTCTTCGAGAAGAAAACTATATTCATTTATGATACCTTGAGGGCGAGTAAAACATGAGGAAATTTGGATTTGGTAGTGAAATATCCCTGCGTGATCAAAAACTTAATAATAAACCTACAACAGTCTTTTGTTTGGCAAGAAGAACAAGTATGAAGAACTTCAGTATAAAGAAGTTTATTCAATATCCATTTTTACATCAACCTCCCTGGAAAATTCTCTAAAATATTGCGAACACATTACAAGCAAAATCTGCACCTGCATCCCTTCCATAATATCTGCAACATTTCAACGTATGAAATGAACGCAGCGTTATAACAAAGCGCTTTGTACAGTGCGTACTGATGCTTCATCAAGCTTTTCTTATCTCAAGCTGATGTCATCCGGTATAACCTGTCTTTGTTTTAGGAGTCTGGCTGGAGCGCTTTTCAAGTGCGAATGGCGTGGGCGTAGGTAGCGTGCACCTGTCAGCTCATTCGCCGGTTCGCCTGCGTTTATAATCGTCAGCCCGACAGTCCGTCCCTACGGAGCCGCTGTCAGACCACCGGGGACTATACGTGACGCACACAACCCACCCACCGCAGGCACTCTTCAGACTCAAAACACACTTCATTTAACCGTTTACCTGCACCAGGAGGAGGCAGCCTGTTTCGTGGCATGCAGTTTATTTTTAGAACCATTTCCACCTCTTTATAGGCCTGCCATCAAAGAACATCAATTCCATTGTGGTGCCGGTTTTCTATCCTTATTCTGTCCGGCGTTCCTTTCATCTTGATGTCTGTGGTCTGAAACCACCTTCTTGTTCTGTCCGGATGGAAGATACCCATTACAACATACGAATCCGTTTAGCTCAGTGTTACAAGGGTCATTCGCTCTTTAATTGTGGCTTAGTGAAGGACCTTGATCATCTTTTGGTGAAGGACCTTGATCATCTTTATCCTGCATGACTGTGGAGTGCCGTTTAACTCTCAATAAATATACTTTTATGGGTTTGAAACTGAATGCAAGTCAAAGGCAAGAAAACTTGTTTCAGATAAACATCCAATCTAATGATGACGCTTGAACTTCTTTCAAGAAATGGGTCCAGCAGACACTAGTTTTATTCATTAACTACAGATATCCAACATTCTTGTGTGTGTATTTTGGCAAAGGATAAATAAAAACATACGCAACCAACTGGTCAAATGTTAAGGACTCACTATTTTTTCCACATAGGATCATAGCGAACCCATCAAAACGATGGAGTATCACAATTGTAACTGGGTATTACGTTGTGACTAAAGGCATTCAAATTAAATGCATACAAAACATTTATTTGTATTATAAACTTAAAAGTAGCCACCGTTTAGTTCTCAACTTGGGAAGCTTTTATACGGCATTGAAGGATTTTTTATAGCTTTTTATTCATTATTTGATCCAAGTAATCCATTACAAAAATAACTTGTAAAATAAAAATGGCATTTTCGAATAAATTGATATGTTGGCACAATTACAAGTAATATGAGACATTGAAACATTCCCCTTTAGATTAAAAGTTTTATAAGGTCATGAGAAATATTTTGCCAAGGCATCTTAACCTTTTACAAGTAGTGTGTCTAATGCTTCCAAAACACAACTAGATGAAGGCATCTCAATGTAAAGTTAACCCAAAAATGACTTTTGTAACAGAGAAAGATATTTGGAAGAATGCTTGTAACCAAACTACCACAGAGAAAATTGCTTATACATTTCAAAAGACGATATTTTAAAGAATGTAGGAAAGCAAACTTCTGGGGCACTTTTGACTCATTGTCATTTTTCCTACTATGGTAGGTAACTACGATCTTTATAAGCATGTTCCCACTCGAGGATGAGTAAATGATGACAGAATTTGTACTTTTGGGTCTCTTTAAAAGACAGGATTTTCTGCCAACACTGTATTCAGACTTGCTTAAATCCCATTCTACCTCGGTGTTCTGTCACGTAAAGCCAGATTTTTCACATTTCAGACACAGCGATTGTTTCAATTTCTCACTTGCTCTTTCTGGGCCACAGCTAATTCCATTCATCACTATTTCTTCAGTGTCAGCGGCGCACAACCTGCCACCCCCGAGAGAATACTTGTTCACTCGCTTCAACAAAGATACTGTCAAAGAGAACAACTTAAAAAACGTTGTAAATTTGACTCCCAGCTACCAATCAATCCACTCCTCCCCTGACGTTTTAAAAGGCTCCTTCAAAGTTCAGCTCTTTAGCCCTGAGCTTTCAGACAGTTTGCAAGCTCTCACTAATGCGTCCCCAGGTTAACCTGCAGATCCAAAAGGAATTCCCGATAGCAAAGCCAGCCGGAGAGCTGGCAGAACATTGTGTGTACCCCCTAACAATGCCCCGGGGTCTGACTAACTCCCTCACATCACACCCTGATATCTCGAGCTGAGAGTCAGCATCCATCACTGTAATGATGACATTAGATGTCACTTTGGGAATGAATCATGGGGATGGTAAAGAATTCTCTTTGTTAGTTGAGTGCTTGTTTTCTACAGGTGCAGGTACAATAGGAGCTAAACCTACAAAACACACATATGAATTCATTATAAATATAATTGTATTTTGGAAGTGTTACATATTCACAATAAAACTCACACTACTGGTTGATCCAACGTAAAGTCATGTTGGGCCATTCAGATAGAACAGCTGCTAGACAAAAAAAATGACACACTTAATATAAAAAATCTGAGTTGCTATGGAAACCCTTATCTCCCATAATGTAACATGATGTAACTGAAGTTATCACCAGCCAAAACGGGTATTGCAAATATGGTGTCTTTGTTTGTGTATAACTGCTGTTGTATTTTTGGCCGATTTATAAATTCTTATTGGTTTTAAAAAAGTTTGCAATGTTGGGATTCATCTCAGAGCTGGAAGGTTTAGTTCATGGCTGTTGTACGTTTTACCCACGGAGAAAATGATTGACAACAAGATACATTTAAATCAGTGAAATTTTGTGGTGTGTGAATAAATGTGAATTAAAGCAATTAACAACACAGCCCCAATTATGACAAGATAGTTGGACCAAAATAATAATAACGAAGAATAAACAAATCCAGAGGCATGTCATTTTACTTTAATTTGGTGTCGTTTTCTCAGTGGATTGGAGGCCAAGTTGAATGAAGATGCAGGAATGGTGCTGATGAGAGCCAATTACACTGCAGTTATTCAGCAGGATAAGAAGCGGTTGTGGGTCTGTCATAGCCCGCCGTCATGCAGAAAATTGGCTGTGCTCAAGCTGTGAACTCTGGGAACAAATTAAACTCAAGGAACCATATCAGATCAGACATTGCAAGAGCTGTAGTCCAAGCATATTGTGGTAAAACAGGTGAACAAGTTTGAGCTGTGGTTCTCAACTAGGTCTCTAAACCGACTGTTTATTTATTTCTACATGTCAGAACAACACTAGTATCTAGACCCCAAATCTTCATTGATACATAGGCAATATGTAAAATAATGCCATGTTCTTCATACCTTTAATGTAGAAGAGTCAACATGAGCAGTTACAACACTAAGAGAATTTGTAGAAAAAATGCTATTTTATCAGATTATTTGTCTTTTTCAGTAGAAATATTTACTCGTTCAAAAATCAGCCTTTATATTTGAGCTCATCTTAATATTAATGCTTTTTTGGAATGTTTAGAAAGTTTTTCAAAGATCACACATGACTTTCTTTTTTTTGACATAGAATCTTTCACAATTTTCTGTTTATGATATCTTTTGTGTGAATATTTTGTTTTGATTGTAAGTTTTAATTGATGTTTTTTTTACGGTATTATGACATGCATTTTTATTTAGATATTTTATTTTGTAAGAAGTTTTTTTTTGAGATTGAACTTTCAATTATTTAAAAAGTAATTGTATGATATCATTAGAATTATTAGTGATATTTTTTATTATGAAAATGAAGATAGTAATAATGACAACAGCAATAATAACTAGATGTTGTGAGCGATGCTTTCGTGGAAAACTGTGGAACTCTGCACTTGGGTGATGACACAGTACTAATGAATCTAACCTACCCCATGACTCGAAGATGTTCTGATACAGGTAGGTCTTGCTAAACAGTTGCTAGGCTAATGTGTTTGGTTGCTATGGGCGTGGCATCTGCCAATTGATGATGCTCTCAGATGGGCTGCTCGATTTTTGAGCCCTCATTCATAGGTCTAATGTGGAAAGAAATTTTTTAATGAAAGTCAATGGGCCCATTTTGGGGGGCTTTTTGGCTTCAGGGGTACAACTTACACCCCATTGTGATGTATGTTCTAACAGAGCCTGATAGCATCCTCAAATGTGGTAACCCGCATGTTTCTACGAAATCCTTGCTCGGAGCTACGACCCGTTAAAGTTCGGCGCAATGTTAAGTCAATGGGATTTTTCCGGTGGTCTTTTGGCCCCCTAATCGCACACCCCCACCCGATCGCTTCCAAAAGTCATAGCACACCATTCCTCAATGGGCCGCTCGATTTGAGCGCTCATTCATGGGTCTACGACAAAAGCTTCAGGACAAGTTACGCGCCAAACTTTTGGAGGAAAAAGAATAGTAATTATAATAATAATAATAATAATAATAATAATGAGGCAATAATAGTGATCACTAATAATATAAAGAACATTACTTTTTTTCATACTATCTGATGATATATATATATATATATATATATATACACACAAATACATATATATGATCGGGGCCCATGGGTAAAAATAATTAAATCCTTTCCAAACATTAACCAAACAACTTTAAACAACAATTTGGCCCGTGGTAAGATTTTTTGTAAGGGTGACATAACCAACAGTCAATGTGAATTGAGCCCAAATTGCAAGAAAATATTGAAAATCAGAACACCTATTTCGACTCACGCTGGTGCTCTCCGGACAAGGCAGAAAGTGCAATACAAAGTACATCTGGGCAGAAGCGTGTCCGAGTGCGTTGTCATAAATGCTCGAGCGAACATGACACATTGTCCATTGAGGTCCGGAGGGGCGACTAAAACGCTTCCTCACATCAGCACCCATTGAAATGAATAACTGAGAAGCTTCAGAAAACCAGCATCACAGCGGAAATTGAAAATCTCACAGCTCTGTTTCTACCCTGGTTGAGACGAGAATCCGAGAGGGAACGGAGATAACAAGAGTGTGGTTGAGGTGGGTCTCTCAGTGGGTGTCAGACAGTGTATTAGCTTGAACTGTGTCAGCGGAGACAAACCTCTGCAGCTGGGAGGAGAACATGAAATCGTTTGTTTGTTTAATTTAGTCAACATGTTCTTTCTTAATGCAGCGAAGATCGCCATATTCAATCGACACAACTATACACAAACGATGTGTAGCTGCAGTGCAAATAAAGATACTGTATAACCATATTTGCTTGTGAAGTCAAGATGGTAAGGCAGGTTATGAAGTATTTACTGCACAAAAATGAAACTGAATGACAATAAGCAAGATACAATCTTCACATAATATTCAGAGAGGGTCATTTGGCAGGAATACGACACTTAAAATAAATAATAGCATACACAGTCGGCAAGCCTATGGTTTATCATAGCATTTAAATCACATGTCATTGAAATCATTTACTGCAATAGAAAAAGATAATCTTTTCATTTAGCTCAATAAATGCAAAATAAAAAGAATCAACATTTTCCAAATCAAATCACATTATTTACACCTGCCAACAACTTAAAGTTCTGATTTAACCAACCCATTTCATCTTTATATATAAACGTCAACAACTCCAGAGACCTGCTCCTGTCTCACACGACATCACAACTTTAACATTGTCAAATACAAATCAAGTGTGCCAGATCTTAATAAATCGAACACAATGACCTTCACAAAGTCTCATCAGATCTGAGTCCACTCCTTCATTTAACACTCGCTGGCGAGCACAAGCCGTAATCACAAAGAGCTGATTGCAGCAAAGAGAGCGAGAGGCAATCAGACAGAAATCTGTCATTATCACACACATCAATCACTATTCCGTCTATCGAAAGGCACACGCGATGCAGATTTGAACATTATATCACCAAAAGCAGCAAAAGAGATTTGACGTGGAACTGACATACTATAATGCAAACATCAATCACCTTGCAAATGGATTGTTTTAGGTGAAGGACTAGGTTTGCGATAGTCTGAAAGCTTGGAAGTTGTAAGTCTAGTAAAGCATGTTGTAAGTGTATCTGAACCCTCCAGGACCTAAATCAGCACAATTGGGATTGATCTGAACTCTTAAAGGAATGGTTTAACCGTGTTTATTCACCCTGTTGCTTCTTCGGTCGAACACAAATGTGTCCTTTTCTGCGCCAAAAAGAATTTACTCACCCACTTGTCATTTCAAACCTGTATAGCATTCCTTAATCTGCAGAACACAAAATAAGATATTTAGAAAAATGTTGGTGCCCATTTACTTTTATTGCATAGACACAAAACCAATGCAAGCGAATGGGTGCCGTCATTATTCGGTTACCAACATTCTTCAAAATAACTTCTTTTGTGTTCTGAAGAAAAAAATAAAGTCATACATGTTTTAGAAATAACAATAAATGATGAAAGACGTAATTTTTGGGTGAACCATATCTTTACAAGCTACAGCGACAATTTATTGTAAACACTTGTGTGTCATACGGGACATGAGGGCAAATAAATGACACTGTAATTTTGGGTAAACTATTCCTGGCAAACCTGTTTACAATTCCCTAACCTATTGTAACAGATGGCAACATGCGGATCAAGATTGGCAACACGCTCTAAAATAACCAGAAATCGCAGATTTAATAGCAGCAACAGCTCCAGCAGTAATCCTTTAGACTACCGAGACACTCCGTCTCCATCCAGCAACATTTTCAATTATTTAGCTTTAAATCGACTGTGAAACTTGAATTAATTAAGAAACATACATACACATTTGAACTCAATGTTGCATCACGGCATCCGATGCTGTGAAACATCTTCCGAAATTTGTTGATCTTCAGCGTGGCTATTCAAGCATCGTTCCCGGCGGCCTCGCAAAATCAAATCATTCGCGGCCACTGAAGTACGTTCAGTAAAGTCAACTTAAATAAGAGAAAAACAAACAATCTCGCAGGGCGCCAAACCATTCGCCAAAAATAAATCAAAAAACTAAGTACACAACTTTGTCCCTTATGCATATTGCGAAGGTACTGAGAGAAAATAATGTACGGTGTCCTTTTGTAACAGCTTGTAAAAATGAAAGCGAGACACTTCAAACACATCTGTCAAACACGTAGAAAGAGAGAAATGTATAAAGAAATAAAAGTCTTGGTTTTACAAAGTGCTTGGCGTTTTTCACAGTGTGTGATTTCAGCAAGTTACGCCGCTCTGTGATTTACGAAGCTTTGCCAGTAAGGTTCCGGTTTTGATGGAATACGAGTCGCCAGAAGGTCGTCCTTCACGTGTTACAGGAGTTGTTTCGAGTGGAAGGATGGGCTTATCCAACATGCAAGAGCGCTGATGCACTTTGCAGTCTTCACATGAACTCCTTGGTAAGTCAAGTAAACAAGCCAATAAGGCTCAATATGTTTATATTAATAAATAAATAACATGAATAAACAACGAACAAATCTTGTACAGCATTTATAAGTATTCATTTCTGAATATTTGAAATAATTTATATGTTCTACATAATATATTAAAGTAATATAAATAACTTCAGATGTACCTTAACAATGCTTGATAGCATTTATATTAATAAATACAAATTAATCTATAATAACAGTAAATGATGCAAAAAATACTTGTTCATTGCTTGTTCATGATACGCATAAACTAATGTTAACAAACTGAACCTTACTATGAAGACGAACTGTCCTTTTTGGAACTCAAAGAAAGTGGATGTGACGAGAGGTTTTGGGTCTGTAAAGAACAGCTGATTTGATCACACGCCAAGCTTTCCACCACCCACAACGAACATCCAAATCTCTTCTTACAGAATCCCTTAACTATCAATATATCGTAAAAACCTCTCGTGCACAGTTAAAGGTCAGTGCATAATAGCTCTTCATCTCTATTCAGCACAGAGTCATCTCTGCAAAACGGCCCGCTGAAAGAATCCATCTAATACAAGAGTTCGGTGAATCCACTTCCTGTGGAAGCCTGCATCATTTCCTGTTGAAGCCCCATGTGTCCGGCCCCTCTCGTCAGGAGGTGGACGGCCATATGGGAAGCGGATGGGCCTCAGTGTTAAACACATACTTATCCAGACTGATCAGCTCTGGGTCATCAGAGAAGAGGAGAAAGAGATACTTCAGCGTCTCTCCCAGGAAGAAACTCTCCATCTTATCCCTGAACACGGGGTTAATGGGATCACGGACGTTACCTATAGAGGTGTAGCCCCCACCGGGGACCTGAGACAGGAGCGGGGGAAACATATTTGTGCAACTCAGTAAAAATAAATGCTGAATATGTTATCCATGTGTGAGAAATGATTACAAAATGATGCATACAGTGATCTCTCAAAGTATTTGCATGCTTAAGTCACACTTTAAAACGAAATGTCATTGCACTTGATAACAAAACATGAAACAAAGTGACGTTTAAAGACAGATAACACAAATACAATTTGTAAGTAAAATGTTTTAAGTAGTTTAGGTAAATAATATTATTATGATTAATAATCCATAGACTGTTCAAAGTTTACGAACTTTTTCTGGTTTTAATGTCAAACTTTTTTCTGTATTGACTTTATACATCCACCAATTTCTCTAGAAAAGAGGATCGGATGCATCAAGTAATCAAATGTGATGTCATTTCAACATTTCAAGTGCCCAGACACAATTTCCTATGCGATTTTTACGTGCAAAAATATTGCTGTGTCTGTTTTACTCACTCTAGTGTACTTGTTGAAGCTCTGTAGTATGATCCAGCCCCAGTCTCTGTATTTTTCCTCTTTGGTAAACCTGTACATGTAGAATAGACTCTCCACAGTCTCCGGCCTAAGTAAGTTGTGTCTGTCAGCAGGCTACACATATCAATTAAGAAGAAAAAATAGATGTCAATGCAAAAAAGACTACCCTAAATATTCATTTGTTGCCAATGCGCAGTGTTTCTAAATGAGCAGAGATTGTAAATGAACTTGAAAGCACCTTCACATCTATATCTCGTCCGGTGTGGTACTGCAGGTTAAAGTGAGCGATCTCTGGACTCAAACCCGTCTCCATCTGAGCGTACATTTGATAACACGTCTCCATCAGTTGTCGAGCCAGGTCCATGTGATCGTCGGGCAGACCATTATGAGCACCGAGAGCAAGAGTGCCCGGCAGAAAACACACCAAATGATCCTGGATCAGACAGAGAGAGAATGTTATGATGAATTTCAGCACAGGTCGCAGATCTTTATTTCGACTCCATTACGTTGTTCTGTTTTCATCTGTGTGAGGGAGCCAATTTCATTAACTTCACTAGATTTAAGTGACTACAGGAACAGACTCTGCAGGAAATAGACTCAAAACATTTTCAAATAAAACGTTTTTTACTTCTCACCATCTTTGGGTTAAGGCGGCCGTTGGACAGCTCCCCTACGAAAGTGAGTTTGCTAGGAGAGGTCTGTCTCAAGAGGTTCTTTTTGACACCTTCTATAGCTTGTAGATAGTCTTCCAAAAGTCTGTAAAACAAACAAAACGCAGATAGTTATACTCTCTTGCCCTCTAGAGTAAAAAATAAGCCACTACAAATCAACTGGTAAATTAGTGAGACCCATTTAAGGGCGGTTTCCCATCAGCACTTTTGGTGCGCACCCGTGTTCGATAACGTCAGAGTTCAGTTCGGTTGGGTGATATGAACGCTGTCTTCCGAAACCGGGTGTATCCTGCGAACCGTACCCGTGTCCGCTTAAAAAGGGAGGTGCTGATATGAACTCAATCTTACCAAATGACGTATTCTTTGCTAAAATGTGTTTGGGTTTCACTCACTTTTCGGATGAGCGTGACTGGCACGCACCAAGCATAGAGATGTATATCTCTTACTGTTTGACTTCAGCATTCTTAATAGCATTTGCAGTACATTCGTGTACATGGAAACAAAACTAATGGTACAAAAACATAAATGTATAGAAGTGAAGCGAGCAATGTTACGCATTTTGCCGCCTTCTCCTGCGTCGTCGTCACAAGCGACAGGGTAAACAGCTGCAGGCTTGATGATGCAAATGAACCGCGGTTCGGACCCAAATAAAATTATATGAACGCAGTCCAGCAGGGGGGAGCAATTGAACTAGGCATTCAAACTAAATGTGAAACCACCCTAAAGCTCCAGTCCATATGTTTTTCTGTAAGTGAACTACATGAGTTATTGAGCAAGTACAACCCTGATTCAAAAAGGTAAACGTATGTAGCGAGTTATAACTTGAGCTGTCAAGTATCAAGGGTACATAAATAACCTGTCATTTTATGCTTCAAACAGAGATGGCGATATAGAGGGGGGAAATGACAGATTGCAGCAAGATCCAGTGTGTAATTCTTTGGAGGATCTATTGACAAAAATGCAATATAATAAACATTTCTATGTCTTCAGGGGTGTGTAAAGACCTTGCATAATGAAGCGTTGTGTTTTTATAACCTTAGAATAGGGTTAGCGAGACAGATCTCGCAGATAATACACAAGTTATTTAAACAGACCACCTTCCTGGTGGTCACATCATTATCGCCCCTGTCTTTAGTGGATCTGATATTCATTAACTCATTAACAGTCTGTGTCTACCGAACGTTGGTGGACACCGTATTATTGCATTATTCAAACCAGACGCATTTAGAAGCAGGACTGAGGGCATGAGCTAGTGCATGTGATGACAGAAGCAGTGGGAGCGTAATAGGCCTCATGTTTGAGGAGAAGCACTGAGATGCATCACAATGAGACTAAAAGTCTGTTCTGATCTAAACGGTCCCTGTACAGTATTTAGTACTCCCTACACCTACATCTGGTGTTGAACTCACAGTTCAGATCAGCTAATCTGAACATTAATATTACACAATGTATTCTAGTCTAGTCTAGTCTAATGTATTAAGATACACCAGCTTGACCATCATGCTGACCACCATCTAGTCTAGTGTATTAAAAAAACCCAGTTTAACCATCATGCTGACCACCATCTAGTCTAGTCTAGTGTAGCCGATTATGATACACCAGCTTGACCATCATGCTGACCACCATCTAGTCTAGTCTAGTGTAGCCGATTATGATACACCAGCTTGACCATCATGCTGACCACCATCTAGTCTAGTCTAGTGTAGCCGATTATGATACACCAGCTTGACCATCATGCTGACCACCATCTAGTCTAGTCTAGTGTAGTCAATTATGATACACCAGCTTGACCATCATGCTGACCCCCATCTAGTCTAGTCTAGTGTAGCCGATTATGATACACCAGCTTGACCATCATGCTGACCACCATCTAGTCTAGTCTAGTGTAGCCGATTATGATACACCAGCTTGACCATCATGCTGACCACCATCTAGTCTAGTCTAGTGTAGCCGATTATGATACACCAGCTTGACCATCATGCTGACCACCATCTAGTCTAGTCTAGTGTAGCCGATTATGATACACCAGCTTGACCATCATGCTGACCACCATCTAGTCTAGTCTAGTGTAGTCAATTATGATACACCAGCTTGACCATCATGCTGACCACCATCTAGTCTAGTCTAGTGTAGCCGATTATGATACACCAGCTTGACCATCATGCTGACCACCATCTAGTCTAGTCTAGTGTAGCGATTATGATACACCAGCTTGACCATCATGCTGACCACCATCTAGTCTAGTCTAGTGTAGTCGATTATGATACACCAGCTTGACCATCATGCTGACCACCATCTAGTCTAGTCTAGTGTAGCCGATTATGATACACCAGCTTGACCATCATGCTGACCACCATCTAGTCTAGTCTAGTGTAGTCGATTATGATACACCAGCTTGACCATCATGCTGACCACCATCTAGTCTAGTCTAGTGTAGTCGATTATGATACACCAGCTTGACCATCATGCTGACCACCATCTAGTCTAGTCTAGTGTAGTCGATTATGATACACCAGCTTGACCATCATGCTGACCCCCATCTAGTCTAGTCTAGTCTAGTCTAATCTAATGTATTAAGATACACCAGCTTGACCAACATGCTGAACACAGTCTTGTCTTATCATTTAATAAAACATCAGATATTTTTTTATTAAAACCATTAGTATTGCTTTTCTATTGTTTCTGTAAAGAACTGATGTCATCATGAGTTCCAAGTGTCTACTGAACAAACACTTGAGTGTCTTTAGTTTACACGATTTAAAACTCTGACTCTCTGGCTTTTATCCTGCACGATTTAGCCCATCAGCGATTAGACATGTAAATCAATCATGCCACCCCATCTGTGACCAGAAGCATAACTTCCGTCCATTAGGCTCAGGGAGGATCTGTGATTCTCTGGAATCCATTAGCTGCAAACGCCATCAAAGTGCTCAACTGAATGTGTGTATGTTGTTAGCGTAACTCACTCAGTTTCCTTTTTGCCGCCCTGTAGCCATTGTTTGAGCAGGTACTCGTAGTAGCTGTCCGCGCGAGCCCCCAACGTGAAGGCCCCCCGGCGCGTGAACTTTCCACTGTTTGTGTTGATGAACATGGGCACAAGGCCATCATATTTTCCCTCCAACTTGTGCACCTGTTTGGTGACCTCCTCCACTGCTTTCTGAGAAGAAATTGATCAAATGATCAAACAACGATCGAGCATGTGTATTACAGGGAGTTTGGGCTCTGTGATGAATCATGCATTAGTATTCAAATATGTCTCCTCGAGTCTTCTGGACTATGAGAGTTTTGAAATGTAGTTGTACCTGGTACTGTGAGTCCTCGGTGAGTCGACTGAGCTCTCTAAACTCAAGCTGAATGCTGGTCACCTCTGCGACAGTGCTATCTGTAGTCCAGCGGGGAGGATGAGCTGTTCCTTTGCCAATGTTCACGTCAGAGAAGGGGATTTTTGATGGGGTCTTGAAGGCAGGCATTAATCTGGAGCCAATATCCTTCTATAAAAACACAAGCCTTGAAACTAAAAATGGTTCAGTCATACAATTTACATGTACAAGAGACAACTGTAAAGATTTATACAGTTATTATGTAAATTATGACATTAAAAAAACGTACAGCTTTGTCCAAGAACAGTGTGTCGCCTGACAGGTGGTATGTGCTCAAGAGACCCCCCAAAATACGGATGGTACTCTCAAAAAGATTGACATCCACATTCTTAGAAAAGGATAATTCTGTCTCGACCCATTTCCTAGCTTCTTCAAACTCTAATACAAAGAGGAAGAAAAAAAATCGGAGATAAAGAAATATAGCAAGACATTGCGTTTTATTCAGTCTTTATGACTAAATGTAATTGAATTCACAGATGTTTCTTCAACAAAGGGCACTTTTAAACACTTTAAATGAATTTTTATACTCAAATAAAATGTATTGAAACGATTTAGAAAATTATTTACCATTTCTTTTTTCTTAACTAAAATAAATACTACAATCTACTACATAAAAGACTAGAATCGAAATTGCATCTTTTTTGCAATGAGATCTTTACGTTAAAAAGCCAAATCGAATTGTACCTGACAGCTCGATTGATAAACTATTAATACAAACTCACCATTTCATGTAGTTGCTCAATAACAAATTTTTCTATCAAAACAATGTTACAGATTGCAGCTTTACACATAGTTCCACTTATATTGACAGTACAAAAACTGAAAACAAAACCAAAACGAAATGATTCAAAAGATACGCAGGTTTGTCATGAAACAGACTGACCTATGTTACGAGACCTACCGTCCTTCAGCCCCAGTATCCACATGGTGTCTAGCGCGTCGATCATTGTGAGTCCCAGACCAAACCACTCCGCATAAGTCTTAGAGATGGGCTTGAGTTCATCGTGACCCCATGCAAAGGCCTTGTAGCCCTTCCACGCGTGTCTAAACGCCTCCCGCACCGCCTCCGCCCGATCCACAGGCTTCTCTGAAACTACCACCAATAAGCAAGCGTTAAGTCCTGCCGCTGTGTTTGTGATTCTCATCATTGAGCAAAAGGCCACAAGATCGTGAATCTGTGCAAATAAAGATATCAAGTGACTGCATAGCAACACCCTGCCAAATTCCCGCAACGCGCCAGTGTCCTAGTTGTGGGTTTTGCAGCGCAAACATGGCTGACATTTTCTTCTGAAAATGTCAAACTCTAGTTGGCCACATGCTCTGTATGAAGGGACAAAGGGTGCGCATTCTAATACCTGGTTTTAAAGGGGCAGGCTCGTCAAAATCAGCCTGCGTCCCGGCCTCTTTTTCGTGGGCGGTGGGATGAAGCTCCGTCCCCTGCTCTGCCTCGATCATCACCCCACGCCAGCTGGAATCACAAAACAGAACAATTCTGATGCAAGCGACAAATCACACCAAAGCACCAAAAACAGCAGAGTTGTTAAAAAATGACCCAAACCCGGTCATTTGATGTTGCACTTTATCACTCCCACACGCCCCACAGTTACCATAGCAATTACACGCGATCAGAAGGCGGAGCTCTGGAATAAACACAGCTGGAGGAAATAAAGGCTTATCTGAATTCAAATGAAAGATGCTGCGGTTAGCAGCTCACGGTTAATAAAATGCATCCCCAAGGTGCTTTAAACATAGAAAAGAGTCTGATTTCATCTCCTGTTACACAGTTTTATTTCATATCTGCTGTTTCCTTCCAGATAACTATTTATAGAACAACAGCGTGCAGGTGTGTTTGTTCTAGAGGAGCATACGAATGAGACAACCGACTCATAAAACGAAATTAATACCTGTGCTTACTCCAAAGGTCAAATACCAAGCGAACGGATAAACATCACATTATGTACTAAACTAATCCTGGAAGCCTTATTAAAATTCTCCTGTAGGAATGTCCCGAATTGATGTAATGTAATGCGCACAAACCTAATGACGGTTCTTGCCTCAGTTCCCCCGTCCGCTTCTTTCCTGAACACAGGATCTTCTCCGTCTTTAAGATGCGAGACGGTCACGTTCGCCCGTTTCTGTAGGGTTGGAGGGCCGCGTTTACTGGGTGGCTTCCTCTGCAGAAACAACAAACCGATCAAAATAAAGACAATAAAAATGTGGTTATTCAGCCCTAGCTAACATACAGCAGCTTGGACATCCCTGAATATTCTTTACTTTCTTTCCGGGAATGACTGAAAGTCAATACAGAGACTTAAATATCCTACATACAGTAATTCTCTGAAGAACATTCAGTCACTAACCATGGCTGGAGGTTTGGGAAGAAGCGGAACGCTGGGCCTCTGAAGTGCCGGCAGAACTTCCGGTGGGATATCCTGGATGACCTCGGGGACGGAGTCTGGGAGCTTTGGGAGGAGGCCGGGAGGGATGGGCCTAAGACCTCGGTTATCCATCTCGACCCAATCCTCCTTCACGGATCTATCCGAGAGGCCTAGGAAACAATGTGCAATGAACCAATCTTAAGAGACGAGAATCAGAAGGACATAAATCATATTGAAATAAAACCTCACACGACTGAATGAATAACTGAATGAATAAATTCATGATATTTAATATGAGTGCTGAAACTTTTCACACAGTCCGTTATTAATAATTATTATGATTATTCTTGACGGGTAATAAAGACGAGTAAAGATTGTCTGAATTAAACCTTTCATTACATACAGGGACATCCCCTGTGAAAGGAAAATGACATGGGATTTTGTTGAGTACCTCTCCATTGCTCTGTCAGGCTGGAAAAAGACAGGACTCCACAGATGAAGAGGAACGCGAGGAGCAGGAGAATGAGACTGCGTTGAAGTCTAGACAGCTGTTTCCATTTCTGCCCAGAAAAACACAAACACCTCAAGGACAATCGAAGGAAAGTGCAGCAATTGTATTTTTGATGGCTCGATGTGGATGAATAGAGCAACTACACTGAATCGCAACTAAAAATCCAAGTGAAAAGGAGGAGTAAAATATAATTGTAAAAAACAAGCTTTTTTCTTCACAGAACAGACGTTTTATCAATGTATGTTATTTATAATCTATAATGACGTTAGAAATTAAGAGGCAACACAAAGGATTAGGGGAAATGTATTTATTAAAAGAAGTCACTATTCAAACTGAATCCGTCTGTTTGAGCTATGCAGGGAAGGCTATATAATATTGATATCATTGTGATATCTAATGAATTTTTTAAAGATATCAAATAATGCTCTCTGTCACGATCATCTTAACTTTGTTTAGCTTTTGCCAATGAATCATACTCCAAAAATATGAGAATTTGTAACAATTGTATCAAAATGTTAAACGGATGCAAAAACACTGTTGGAGTGTAAATCTGGCGACTAGTTATGAAGGATTTTACACACTATCAACATCATAATTTATTGTCAACTCTGGGAAATTGAGAAAAACAAGTCAATAATAAATGAGCAGATTAAGTGCGAGGGAATAAGATTTGACAGCTGTGATCTGGATCGGACAAAAAGACTAAGCTACAGTGCCAGCTTTCAATTTAATGCAACAAGGTAAAAGGTTGTAACATGATGTTCTCTGAACAATAATTTGATATTTTACTCATTTACACAAAATCACAGTTAATCATTTACAATATGCACAATGCATAATATCCAAGAGATTATATACAATCTTAGATTAAATTTCCTGATTTACCCTCCAGCAGGACTGCCTCCGGTGTTTGCCGTTGGTGTAGCCGTGACTGTACTGGTCTCCCAGAGTCAGAGAGACGCAGTCCTTCCTCTGAGGCGAGAACATCCCTAATACGATCCACCGCTTGAAAACACTTGATCAAATAGGGAAGGAAACAAAAAAACACAGATTGTAAAAGATGAACAGATATCAAGTCATTTTCTGCATATCAGAAAACAGAAAGACAAGCTGAAAGGGCCGTTGCTCGGGCAACATTGTTCTTCGCAGGTCCCTGAAGGGTGTAGAGGTGTAAAAGTGATATCTGTTCACCAGATGAATTACCATCAGCTCAAATCTGGAGCATGACAGGGCAGAAGGTTTGGCACAAACAGCATCTATAATCTGGGAACAACAGCATGAGAATTGACTACACTGTGCAATGACAGCAACATAAGAGGGGATTAGAACCATGTGGTTTCTGTTACACCAACCTGAGCTTATAGGATATAATAGATTTGATGACACATATTTGCTACAGCAGACAGGGGTGGTAATTGTGGATTGCCCTAAATACAAACTTTAACACAGAAACATTATCTTTAAGAGTCTGTAATGTGAGTTTGAGAGTAATGTGAAGGTGAACTGAAAAAGATCTTTATCAAGTCTGTATCAAGACTTTATAGGCCGCCTTAAAAGGATACTTTACATAAGTCATGAATTACTCATCCTGTAGTTGTTCCAAACATGTATACATTTCTTTGTTCGGTCGAACACAAAGAGAGATATTTTGGAACAATGTTAGCAACCACCGGTTTTGAAGCACCACTGACTGCCATAGTAGGAACCATTTGAATGGTAGTCAAAAGTGCCCCAGAACGGTTTGTTTTCCTACATTCCTCAAAATATCTTCTTTTGTGTTAAACCCATATATTGATAGGTGTCTGGATCAACTAGAGGATGAGTAATTCGTGGCAGAATTTCATTTCTGGGTGGAGTATCCCTTTAATGCAAACCTGCTGAAAAAGAAATCACAATCATTGATTTTAATGTATTATAATGACAAAACCTAGGACCTAGGACACGGTGGAGGGACTATGTCTCTCGGCTGGCCTGGGAACGCCTCGGTGTCCCCCCGGAAGAGCTAGAGGACGTGTCTGGGGTGGGAGATCTCTGGGCATCTCTGCTTAAACTGCTGCCCCCGCGACCCGGAAGCGGAAGAAAATGGATGGATGGATGGATGGATGGATGGATGGATGGATGGATGGATGGATAATGACAAAAGGTTTTACTGTCAGTCTCGGTTTGTAATGTGCTGGGTTATATTGGTGGGATGCGATCTGGTGGATGGGAACCAATAAAACACTATTAAATCATACTGAAGTAATGCACAAAACATAGAAGTAATGGTTTTATTGGAAAACATCTGATGGTTCATAATGGAAACCCTTACAATGTGCAGCATTGGTTCATATTTGTTTTCCTACACACATCATACCTGAACAGAGAGATTATATTAAATGTGCTCCAAGTGCCACCACGTTACCTTTTCTGGTTCTTGACTATCCTTGGTAGTACGAGGACTCACGAAGGCTGAAGGAGAGGCGACACATCCCATCCACTGTATAAGCAGCAGCTGTATTAATGTAGAGTCAACATGAATGTGTGTGCAGTAGCGGCTATGATCCGGCTAAACAGCATCTCTGTCTCTCCGCTGGTTCTCCTAAAAAGCGCGTCGATGCGATAAAACGCTCAGTTCTGACACAATCTTTTCGTTAAGCGTCTGTATAAATATAAAGCGCACGATAGCTGCTTAACAGTCAAACAACCGCGTGCTGGGTAATGTTTATGTGACGACGCCTCACTGTAACACGTGATCACGCACACGCGTCATCGTGCAGTTCACGCCCCCATTTTATTAACCCGTTCATAATATGAACGCTGCTAAAATGCAAATTGAATGCGATGCAATTACAAAATTATTTACTATTAAATAAAAACACCATTATGTCTTATAAAGAACCGACATGCACACAACATTGCGTATTTTTTATTTAAAGGGATTATATTTATTTAAAGGGATTTTATATAGTTCACTTAAAAAGGAAATTTTGTCCTCATTTACTTGTGATTACAAACCTTTATGACTTTCTTAAAAAGGTCTTTTGTTGTGTTTTGCGGAGAAAGGTCAAAGAGGGTGTTTAGCCTAAATGATGAAAAAAATGTCATTTTTGAGTGAACTATTACCTTTAAATAAAAAAATACGCAATGTTGTGTGTGTGTTGGTTCTTTATAAGATCGAATGGTGTTTTATTGGTTTCCATTTGACGGATAACATCTCAGCAACAGACCCACAGACCATAATGGTTCCATTAAAAACCTTCTTATCCATTAGGATTTCTTAAAAGGCAACCTGCATACGATACGAAGCTTATAACTATACTATATTCATGAACATTTTTCTAATTTTTGTTTTAAATTGCCACACACAAAACCCCATTCAGTTATCTCTGGTTACTTTCACCTGCTTATTATAGTTATCGGTATATTTATGTTAGGAGTCAAGGAAAATACAACTTCAAAGCAGTCAAAAGAAACGTTGGGCCTCGACGTCTCGAGAATGATACAAAACATCCAGTAGATATAAATGATGCTTTATTATTATAGAGCTGATACTCTAACAGATGACCAGCATACGACTTTCAATGTCACCACAAATACATAACAAACACAATACATATTACAAAATGTAATTGAACAAAATATAGTTTGTCAAGGCAGGAGTTTAAAGTGAAGCACCTTTGCCTAAATTCAATGATTCAAAATTGTGTTTTTGTTTCCGTGATGTAAACATCTCAACAAATTCTATTGTTTTGATATTCATGTAAATTTTTTATCATCTTAACTGGGTCAAAGCCATGAGTCGTGTTCATTAATACAAGTGCTCCCTGAGACCTACATACAGTAAATATAAACAAAAAGACACTGTTTGCTTAAAAATGTCAGTCTTGTAACCAAAATGAGCATCAAATAACTGGTGGCACAGATGCTGTGTGGTTGCACAGGCATCATATTTATCCTTGCTGGTTAGTAACGCTCCCTTTTAAAACTTCTGTTTAAAAGTGTTGTCTTCAGAACATTAGCACCCGTAAATCATCAAATACACATATTTGAACATTGTGTAGGTGACAATATTAGATTACACATGAAAAAAGCAGAGATGACACAACAGAAAACATTTTGACATAGACGTCCTGGTTTTCAGTATCTGGTTGTGTGACAACCACGTGGGGTAGCGGTGTCCTCCTTATTAGGACTCATATTCAAGTTTGACTATTTGATGAGAGGGAAAAGACTCTCAAAAGTATGTAGCCTGCCTTATGTTTTATGGTCCCAATAGATCATCAATACAGCTAAAATGTGGACCATGCGACCACATAGTGGTTGCACAAGAACCCAGTCAATACAATTGTTTGAGGATGCAAAATTACACAAAGGTACAATCCAAGCTTCATCTACAATGTTATTACAAGACCAGCTAGTGAAAAAATAACATTAAGTACAAAACATCATAACAAAACCAAAAGTCTCTGTAAACAAAAAGCATAATGTCCATTTGACTGTCAGCACCCAAACAGACAGCAAACGGTGAAGTCACTGTCTTAACGATACCGTGAAGGATATTTCCAATAAAGCAATCCACAGACACCGCGTACGCCCTTTAAAGTGTCCTGTTTCTCTTACTGCACTCTTTGTAGTACCCAGGATCAACCCCATCAGTCATCGTATGTCTAACTGAAGCACACAGGACCGATGGCGAATCCAAATTCATGACCGCTGTTGCCAAATACTCCTATATCCCGGAGAGGAAGCAGGTTCATGTCCTCAAACTGAAAGACAGACTCTCGTGGCCCGGGATCCATTTCCTCTGCAGACTGATAAACAACACACAAACATAAAGGCTGTTGAAGTAGCAATGAACTATTATGGAAAAACAACAATATATAACCATAACATTTATTTAAAGGGATATTTCACCCAAAAATTTAAATTCTGTCATCATTATGTTCCAAATCTGTATAAATGTATTGTTCTGATGAACACAGAGAAATATAATTGGAACGCATAAGCAGACAAATGTTGCCCCCGGTTGACTACCATGATGACAGAATATTTGGGTGAAGTATCCCTTTAAATCAGAATGCATTTTAACCCCATGTTGTAGTAAATGTTATTAAAACACTACAGACATTTCAAAGCCTTGTGGTTAAAAAGTGCATAATTGTCATGAAAAAACATTCATGTATACAAATATTTAAAAAAATTACTCTGTTGTTAATGCAATACTGTGTGTGTGTGTGTGTGTATATATATATATATATATATATATATCAAATATATATATATATAGCTTATGACCAGAGAGTTTCCAAAATTGAGACGATATTGCAAGTGATGACAATAATCCAAGGCATTTTTACATTTAGACAGCACACACTACATACCACACAATTCTGCAGTGTTCCTAAATAGCTCTGCTTCACAGCATCTGTGAGAAACTGGACCTGTCGTTGTGTCTGATCCAGTCGCTGTCCAGTGTAACAGGAGTACGTCACTCTCTGCTCCGCTCGGTTGCTCTGCAGTCTCAGAAACCGTAGCTGGACCACACTGAGGGCTGGATACTCAAACTGACCAAGAACCAAAACATCAGTTTTGATGATAACATTGGAGAAAATCTTACTGTGTGCAGGACCTGCACGATGGTTTGCATGATATATTGTCACATAAAATACAGACAGTTAATCTAGATAGCGTAGTAGCATAATTGTTTGAATTCAAATAAGATTATTACAACACCTTACTTTGTTGCTGTACCTTTGCTTATGGAAATTTAAACTAAATTAAATTATTTACTGCTTTTCACAATTTTCATTGTTGCAAAGCAGTTTTACAATAAGTTATGAATGAATGAGGCATTTATGTAGCGCTTTGTTGTGTATTGCTGTAATCCCAAAGCGCTTTACAATCACGAGTGGGTTCTCATACGATATCATTAAAAATAAATAATAATAATAGATAAATAAAAGACAGACATCATGTATTAATAAAATACATTCAAATGCATGGCATTATAGCAAGTTACTCTCTATGCAATGTACGTTAACATGAAACTAAACTGAAATAAGTATTATCAGACTGTAAGAAGTGACCACATTAATATTTGTTATTGCAAACAATAAAAGTTGACAGTAGTGAATTTATCTGATTATTAAATGCAATATAACATTGCAAGAATACAGCATATTGCCATACGATGTGATGTTAAAAATGTATACCTAATACCTAAATCCATGCCTAAACAGGACTTTAATGTAATGTATCACTTTCAATAGCATTAAAGACCAAGAATCTTTATTTGTAATAAAACCATCTCAGCTTTGTTTGAAAAAAAATCCTTTAATATTTAGATGGGCTGTCTCTTCAAGCCCTACCACAATCAGGCATCAATAGCTTCAATATCAAAGAGTCAAACAAAGTAACTCACTCAATGCAATGTAAAAAGCTCTGTAGACAGATTGTGAAACTTACTTTAAAGCCACCCTCCAGTGAACTTAACCAGAAGAACGTGCTGTTATTCCCAGAGTCATTCAGCCAGTGTCTTATGGGCAGCTGTTGAAAAGGGGAGCAGGAGAATGAGAATTATTTTGATACAGAGAATCACAACAGTGCAATGTACGGCAGGACATTACATGTGTATCTCTGGGTTGAAGGCAGGTCTCTGCTCCCTTCTCTGTGAAGTTACAGTACACCAGAAGAGCATCCATAGGACTGCCTTGGTTAGGGTCAATGTAGTAGAAACCTGCAACAGCATCAACATAATAAGCAACTTAAAGTATCTTCTATAGAAATTTCCAAGTGCATAACTGCTAAGACATATAAATAAAAACAATTCATTAGATTAGGGACAGGTTTGTTCAAGTTCTGACCGCTGGTGTAGTTGGGATGGCACAGCCAGAGCTCAAGACAGGTGGAGGCTGGATGTTGTTTGCTGCCATCAGGAGGGTCCACCAGCAGCCGGAGGTCACGGTATAGCGAGTCCAGCAGTGTCTGAATCAGAGAGTAGCTGGGCTTGTCCGAACTGTACATCAGGTCCTATTGGAGAAAAAGTGTGAGACAAAGTGAATTGCTGTGCATTTTAATTGAGGAACCAAGAATAAGCAACAAATGTATTATTTTGTCACTGCATTTTATATGACGTATATTTTGTTTCTAGCCTACATAATCAAAAATCAAAACAGTTTTATCTCACAAAATTTAAATCAGCATTATAAAAACTACTTGTTTTTAAACAACTTGCCTTCATCTGGGTCAAGGTCAAGTTCAGAGAAAGACCCGGAGGTCCTGGATGCCCCGGTGGGCCCTACAATGAACAAACAAACAGGAGGTGGAACATGACACATAGAATGTTCTCTGTGATATAGCGTTGTTGTAAACATTTATAGTTATTTATAAATGACCATAAGAAGGAAACTTACTGGTAAGCCCCTCTGTCCAGGGGTCCCAGGATGCCCTTGAAACCCTTTAGGCCCCTAATATCAAAACAAAGGGAAATTCAATATATCGTTTTTTTTACCGTAGGCTCTTCAAATACAGCATTCAGCCTTTTAAACTGATGTATGTAGTCTTGCTTAAACAACTTTGGTAGACCAAAGATTAAATCTTTACTGGCTCTGTATTTAACTGATGTTTTAAATTAAAATTCACACCTTCTCTCCAAACAAGCCCTGTGGGATAGAGGAGATAAACAACACAGAAATTAGAAATGATCTTCACGCTCATTTATACAAAAAACAGGCCGTGTCTGTGATCAAGCATTTCACTCTCGCTGCTCGTGTCATTTAAAAAATGAATTAAGCATGCTTCCATATCGTGAAAGGACAGGCTGCATTTTTATGCATCTGCAGGAGGTGTGATGGAACGAAAATTAGGCTATGGATTAAAATGAACAGTTCTTAGTCTACCAAATAGGAAGTGGTAAAAACCCACGCTCACCGGTAGTCCAGGAATTCCAGGTAATCCTCTGGGCCCAGCAGGGCCGATACTCCCCTTAAATAAAAGATCATACATTTTACATGCACTTCTATACATATGTACAAACGTTTTTTATATGATTTAAACATGTTCTTTAGGATCCAAATTACACATTGTCGACATTACCCATTTTTGGCACTTACCTGTCCTCCTTTTGTTCCTGGAAGTCCAGGATGTCCAATAGGCCCCTGACTCCCCTAAAAAGAACAAACAGTTGTATTTTAAACACTAAATGTGCTGCTTCTCATTGAACTCATTGGGATCTCATCTGAGCAAAATAATTTACCTTCAATCCGTCTTTTCCTGGTGGACCAAGTGGCCCCTGATCTCCCTTCTCACCCTATTATGGAACAGCTAATGAATATGAATAATTCATTTATTATGGTACGCAAGTCCTTTTCTATACATTTTTAACCGTACCTCAGCTCCTTTAACACCCGTGTCCCCAGTATCTCCTCTCATCCCTGGCATTCCCTGTCACACAAATGAAACGATATATCATTTATGCATCGAGAAAAGTGTTTTAAAGCATCTTCATATGATCTTATGCACAGACTTAAATGTCTTACTAGTTTCCTATATCATGGACTAAACAGATGTGCTCAAATTTGTTGGTACCCTTACAGCTCATTGAAATAATGTTTCATTACACATGAAGAGTGATGAAATTAAAAGTTATTGTATCATTTATACCTGCATACCTTTGATATGTCATAGAATAAAGCAAAGAAGCTGTGGAAAAAGATTGTAATTATTGCTTATTTTGCAAAGATATTCTAAAAAGGCCTGGACACGTTTGTTGGTACCCCTTAGAAAGGATAATACATAATTGGATTATAGTGATATTTCAGACTAATTTGTTTCTTTCATTAGTATAACACATGTATCCTATCCTGTTATTGGTCATTCAGCCTAATTAAACTGAGAAAAGTCACAGTGCTGTTTGGTATCGTAGAAATAAAATAATAGACAAGCATGGTAAAGGTAAAGACCATCTTCAAACAGATCAATGTTCCTGTGACAACAGTTCCAAATATTATTTAAAACATTTAAGGTCCATGGAAGTGTAGCCAACCTCCCTGGCCGTGGCCGCAAGGGGTAAATCACACAAAAATGGATAAGAACAAAACATTGGACTATTCTGAAGTGGCCTTCTGAGTCCTGATCTAAATCCCATCGAATATCTATGGAAAGAGCTGAAACTTGCAGTCTGGAGAAGGCATCCATCAAACCTGAGACAGCTGGAGCAGTTTGCTCAGGAAGAGTGGACCTGTTAACAGGTGTAGAAGTCTCATTGAGAGCTACAAAAAACGTTTGCTTGCAGTGATCGCCTCTAAAGGTTGTTCAACAAAATATTAGGTTAGGGATCCCATCATTTTTGTCCATGATATTTTCATATGTTTTATTATTTACAATATTATGTTGAATAAAATATCAAAAGCAAAGTCTGATTTCAATTTAATATGAAATAAACAATGGTAGATGCCAATTACTTTTGTCAGCTTCAAGTTATTTCAAAATGGGCATCCTTCGTTTTTTTTGTGGAGGGGTACCTACAAATTTGAGCGCCTCTGTAACTTACTATACTACCGCCCCATCCAGGAAGTCCTTTCTCTCCCACGGCTCCTTTCACAGCCTATTGGACAACCAAGAAAAACAATGTGAACAAATGTCATGAGAATAGAATGTACAGTAAGTGCTTTTAATATGGTAACTGACCTTTTCTCCTCTTGGTCCTCTGGTTCCTCTCAGCCC
The DNA here is from genome assembly GCF_947034865.1 of Barbatula barbatula. Lineage (NCBI taxonomy): Eukaryota > Metazoa > Chordata > Actinopteri > Cypriniformes > Nemacheilidae > Barbatula > Barbatula barbatula. The sequence continues at coordinate 4,754,856 of NC_136785.1, forward strand.
TGCCTTCCCTCTTTTACCCTTTGAAGGTACCAAAGGATATACATGACATAATCAAAGAGATAAAATAGGAAAAAAAATACTGAAATAGACGGAACTACTTTTGTAAGGTGTCCTGCATACTTAAAAAGCCCTGCATTATCTTACCCTCCGTCCAATATGACCCGTTTTTCCCGGTGCTCCGTATTTGCCTTCCTCCCCCTAAAAATGACATCAAAAAGAAAAGTGAATTGCAGATAAGCGCAAAATCTGTATTCTGAATGGCCACTTCAACCAGATCTTACATCTGACAGCAAGACGAAAAGTCACCGTGACCTCACCTTCTCTCCTTTCATCCCTTCCCTTCCTTCGGGTCCTGTGTTACCCGTGCGACCCTGCAACACCAAAACTCATTTAAGGCCTGACAATCAAACCGCACTTCTCAGTTGAAGCACAGACAAAATACAATTTTTTTCATAAAAGCTTTGGAATCACTCCCACAAAACATTAACGTTTTTAAATATACTTTTACATTCTAATCATTTCACATTTCATCTCAAAATGAAAGTAGAAACGACAGATTTCTATAACAACATCATTTTATGAATGAAAGACAACATTCTGATATTAGTACTGCAACGTTTATTTGAACTAAAAGTAGTTTCAAGTTCATGTTATGTGGCTCTTATAAAAACAATTTGGCGCCTGGTTTTTCCTCCTTGAGCCAAAGGCACCTTAATAGATTCTTTAGTCTGGAGCTCTGCATTCATTACAGAAGACGACGAGATTAAAACAACAAAATAATATTGTTGATTATTTCCCTTTATATAGTAATTGTATCTATTTCATTTTGTATTGATGTTTTACGCATTAATTAAACAATTATGTAAACATGACATAAATTGAAGCCTATAAAGAAAGTGGGCTAAGAACATTCCCCATCACCGAACGACTTCTGTTTAATTTAGCAAAAAAACTGATGTTATAATGAACTAGTCTGTTTACACTGCACAATGAAATTTACATCATATCTGCTGTTGTTTATGAGGTCCGTGAGCGTGCAGTACTCCTTAACCAACCAAACTAAAGCCGCTCTGTGAATAAAGGGTGATGTTGCTTTCAGCCTATAGAAAATACTGACATTTTTGTTGTTATTTTTTATTTAGACAGACGTTTAGGTGGGCTCAGCCCGCCCATGCCTATACTAATAATACTGTATATCTAATAACATTGGTCACTAACCAGAGATCCTGGTTGACCCGGAACGCCAACTGCCCCTGATTCACCTTGTGAGCCCTGCAGTGATAGATCAGTATTTTGGGTTAATCAATCCCATGCTATACTGTGCCTTACAGTATATTTCAGTATAGTGGGTTTAAATAGTCTGTACCTCTAAACCAGGCAGTCCCGGTGGTCCCTGAATGCCTGGCAGGCCGTCGGGTCCCTAAAGAGAGATAAAACCATTTTTAACATACTAGAAGTAGGTTCACAGACATTTTTTAAGGTATCAAGCTTCATGTCTCAGAAACAGTTTTTGTGTCCACACCTCCAGCCCTAGTTCTCCTTTATCACCCGGATCTCCTTTCTCTCCTATAGGTCCAGGAAGACCTTTTGGACCTAAAGGACCCTGTGGGCCGACGGGACCGACACCACCCTGAGATCCATTATATAAAAAATAAAAAGGTTTCAAGGTTTCTACCATGAAAGCCTAACATAACTACTAGTTAAATCTTGTGTTTGGCGTAACAAAAGCACAAATAATTAAGTATAGAAAAACATGGGGTCCGTTTTTGGTCCGAGAGATGACGATAAATGAGTTTACCTGTGGCATGTCTTTTCCTGTCTCACCTCTCACACCTTTGGGACCTCCAAATCCCTGGTTTAAAGCACAATTACAGGGTGGATTTATTATAAATAATGAAACAAGGCTGTAACAAAACAGATTTTTACATTAATATATTTGGACATAAAAAAAGTCTAATATAAACTAAAAGTGCAGTTACAATACTCATGAATAAATCCGAACCTCAGGTCCAGCATTTCCTGGTTCGCCGGGTAAACCACTAGGACCAAGCTTTCCCTGAAAAAAAGCTGGGCATTAAATCATAAACATATATTTCATAATTCAAATAATGTAAGTTTGGAAAGTTTGGTTCTTTGTATGTTTTCTGTATTCAATTTGCGTCTAAAATATGGTAATTTACAACAAAATGTGACACATCCTATGAAAGCTATCAAATATGCTACCTTGTTTCCTGGATGTCCGTCTGGCCCCACCGCACCTGGATGACCCGGTCCACCCTGAAAAACAATGAACCGGAAACAAGAAGGTTAATAATATGTCCACATTTGCAATGTCTATAATTTTTCCAACTAAAAACTAAAGTAAAATAAAAGTTAAATAAAACTTTCATCACTCACCTCTACACCTTTAAGACCTGCAGGACCGACCCCACCCATGAGCCCTGGTTCACCCTGAAACAAAAAGAGACAATGATCAGAGAAACACAATTATATTTAAAAAGTCTTGAAGAAAATACACTTGGGAAAACACTTCCATTTTCAATATGACTTTTGACTGGTAACTTGTCATTAATAAATGGATGAGTAGTTACTCATGGAATAGACCTCAATTTACTGAAATGCTGATATGCACTCACCTGCAGTCCAATCTGACCTTTAGTTCCCTTTTGTCCCTTCTCTCCCTGTTCTCCCACATCTCCCCATGGCCCCTCCAAACCAGTAAACCCCAGTGACCCGATATCACCCTGAGAATAAGAAAAATCATATTACATTAAGGTACTATTATCAGTGTCCTGAGTATGTGTGCATCATTTTTAATATAAACAACTTTTGATGGTAACATTTACATTTTTAAACGATTATAGGTGCAAAAGTTACCTTCTCTCCTTTAGGGCCTGGGTCACCAACAACACCAGCCGGACCACCGTCACCCTTCATCAAGTGAGAAAGACCAATATGTCCATTTCATGAGATGCCATGCAATGAGATAAATACGATTATCGTGCAGATTTAAACCCCTCACCTCTCTACCTGCTGGCCCTGGTGGACCCATTAGACCTTTTTCACCTGGTGGGCCAACATCTCCTTTTTGTCCCTGAGGACCAGGCTTTCCAAAGACACCTTTATCTCCCTGCATGTGTAAATATGTTTAAGAATTTGTCATTATTGATATTGGTGTAAAAGGATAACTGGTGTTTTTAACCATTTAATAATTGGCACCAGACCTTCTCCCCTTTCCATCCAGGAGGCCCTTCCAAACCAGGTGGACCAGGAAAACCCTATAAAAGATAAGTTTATTAAAAAAATCTAACAACCTGAACTACGTAATTTATGACATGTTATACACTGAACGTAACATGGGAAACTTTGCAAAGGTAAGTTTGTGTGTTAAGTTTGTCCGTGCCAATCTAACCTGAGGTCCTTCTAGTCCAAGAGGCCCATCGTCACCAGGAGGACCCATCATTCCCTGCAAAACCATAAAACAATTTAGTTTAATGAAGCACAATTTGTGACTTTTTAAATGTCTCTCAAACACTGGCACCTTCTCTCCTTTCTCCCCATCTGCACCATGCCCTCCATTTTCCCCCTGTTGACCCTTAAAAAACAAACAGACAAAACTGGATCAATGTCTGTCTGTCTTGTCTGTCAATCAAGCTTTTAAAATCCATCATCATTAGGGAAAGTTATTACGTACTGGAATACCCAAGGGTCCGCTCGGCCCCGTGTCCCCCAGGGGTCCTTTACTTCCACGAGGTCCTGGTTTTCCAATGACCCCACTGACTCCCTGCAGTCCTGGAGGTCCCTTTAGTAGACAATCAATCATATAAATAAAAGTCTTAAAATTCATAATTAAAATCAAACAGCCGAATGCTGGTGTAAAGGAAAGAGCTGTTTGTATGCTCACACAAGGTCCATCTGTTCCCTGAGGTCCGGGATCTCCCTGGCGGCCCTACAGAAAGGTAAAAGATTGTTGACAATATTAGGAAATGAGGATATGATTTCATCACAGCTTTATGAGAATCAAACTACACTGAAACAGTAAGGTCACAATAAGGTCTTATGTTATGGAATCTTATACGTTCTTCTTTGAGAAGAGGTATATACCTGAGGTCCTGGCAGACCCCTCTCTCCTCCTGGACCAGGTGGACCCTTAAAAAGGTTGAGAATATTAGTCAAATCAATAAATGACACAATTAAAATTTTCTATAGAATGAAAAATAGATGTGTTGTTTAATGTGAAGGGTCCTAAAATCGAATATTTTCAGAAGCTCTCATTACAAAATTGAAAAATATAAGTTTGATCACATATTAGGTCACACACTTACCGGGGGTCCGAGCTTCCCGGGAGGTCCTGGAGGGCCTCTTGTACCTGGCTCTCCCTACAGGAAAGACAATTTTGTTATTTCATGAACCTGTTATCATTAATGACAATTCACCCAGGTGGGGCTATTTTAGGTCAACTATCTCTTTAACAGTAGGCAAGAACTGATGGTGTGATATCTAAAGTTGAAAGTATTATTTGTCTTTACTCTTTCTCCAGTGTTGCCTGGTCTTCCTCTCATGCCCAAGTTTCCTGGAAAACCCTTAAGAGAACACACAGAATGAGCCGCTACATTAAAACATCACCTAACGCATCATTCTCTATAAAAGCCCTGTGGAGGAGTCACTTACATACATGCCAACAAGGCCCTGTGGTCCATCAGGTCCCGTCTTTCCAGAGAAACCCTGAGAGAAATAACCACACACATCATTAGCATTAGCATATGATTGCACGATCTATATGAGAGCAACAATCTAGACACAAACATACCCGTTCACCTGGTGGTCCTGGACTGCCCACAGGCCCCTCTCGTCCAGGTGGTCCCTTATTGAAACACGTATTCATCATTACAAATATCCATCAATAGAACTGTTTGTTAAGATTACACTTCAATAACATTTAAAATCAATTATAGTGAGGTCACCGACACGGAGTATGGATGAAAACTCACCATAGACCCCGATGGTCCGTCCAGACCAGGCTCTCCAGCAACACCTTGCAATCCCTAAGGTTTGAGAAAGCCGCCAAGTACAAATGTAAGTGTACATATTCAAGGATTTTCCTGCTGCAAACCATTGACCATAACTCTCAATGCCTTCTGCATTTTACTGGAGTCTTTTATAGCTGGCGGGGTGAGAAATGAAACTTGACAAGCATCAAAAATACTGCTGCCCACTGGGAACACTGCCTGTGTTTGTGAAGCCTCTTTATGAATCATAAAATGCACAGCCCATTCTCTATAAAATGTGATCATTTGTTTTTAAATGTCCCACATAGAAGCTCACCCTGAAGGATAGGCCTGTATAAAGCTTATTTTACTGCCAAGCACTGCTGAAAAATTAAAAGTCTGTTTACTTTAAAAGGGGTGCTTACTGTAATATGAAGCGTTTCAAATTGTATTGAATTGAAAGTTAATAACTTTATAAAAACATTATAGAGTTTAAAACCATACTTTAAACCAGGCTTTCTTACAAAGAGCGTTGAACCCACCATTGGTCCTTTACTTCCTGCATTACCCACGAGGCCTTGCAGTCCCTGAAGAATGAGAAAGAACAATAGAAATTGAGTTAAAATACCGTATGGAAGTAATGTTTTTTTTTATATTTAAGTGACTTTCAAATATCAGTGGATACTGTAAGTTAAATGGTATTTAATAACAAAAAATAATTTAACTAAACAATCAAAGTGCCATGCTATGACCACCTGATCCCATCACTAAAAAAGCTTATACATTCCATAAAGTAAATCTAACATCAAGATTATTTATTACTTGCAATTGTGATATTATTGATTGCCATATGTCATTATAATTATTCTGCATTGCAACATAACATTGTGAAATGATCACTTAAAGGAACAGTTCACCCAAAAATGAAAATGATGTCATAATACTCACCCTCAAGTTGTTCCAAATCTGTATACATTTCTTTGTTCTGATGAACACAGAGACAGATATTTGGAAGAATGCTTATTATCAAATACTTATTGGCCGCCATTGACTACCATAGTAGGAAAAATTGCTTTATAACGAATGTAGGAAAGCAAACAGTTCTGGGGCTATTTTGACTTCCATATACTATACCATATACTACTATGGTAGTCAATGGTCGCCAAGAACTGATGGGTTATAAACATTCTTTCAAATATATTTCTCTGTGTTCATCAGAACAAAGAAATGTATACAGATTTGGAACAACTCAAGGGTGAGTGTATGAGGAGTATATGATATCATTTTAATTCGTAAACTTGGGTAAACTGTCCCTTTCACATGCTTTAACAGCCCACATGATGAACATATACAGTACAAATGATGTTCATTTTACGGTTGTCATGGTATTAAAATATAGAATGGGAACCTGTGTACCAGGCTTTCCTTCAGCTCCGACAGGTCCTGGTGAGACAGGTAAACCCTGCAACAAACACAATATAAAACGGACATCATCACCCTCCTGCACAGAAGATTTCTATCAACTTCGGTAGTAAAGATTTGCCCTGCTCTGTTTTTGTGTATTTCTAGGACACTTACAGGAAGTCCGGGCATTCCGGTGTGACCCCTCTGCCCTGTTCGACCCTGAAAGTGTGAAATGCATGGTTGAGAGTAATACAAAACAAATTTTCTGAAGGTACTATGAACGGGCAAAGAATAAGTTACCCTTAGCCCTCTAGGACCAGGCTTCCCCTGAAGGCCTTCAGGACCTCTGTTTCCCTTCAATAAAACCAAGAGTGCATCCATTAGTAATGGAGAATATCCTAAATTATGAAAGTTTTTGGTTTTTATAAAATGGGACAATTGAGAATCGCAATCTCTGTAGACGAGCAATTCTGACCTTTGGCCCCTCCTTGCCTATTTTGCCATGTGGACCAGCATCACCATCTTCCCCCTGTGTGTGAGAAAACAGTATTATGACTACTTCAAATATTGTTATAGTGGACAGACAAGTAAAAAATACAATATAATAATTATACAGTGCACAGATATACGTGTAACTCGCACCTGAATCCCTTGTGGTCCTGGTAAACCTCTGTTGCCCGGGAAACCAGGTAATCCTGATGGTCCTTGCTCACCTTGAATACCCTGAATCCCTAAAGACCCTCTAGTACCCTAGTAGAGGAATATGATTATTATAAGGCTTATTCAGGAATTTCCCATACCTCCTATTGTTATATTGTTATCATCTAACTGACAATAAATGGACTTAAAGGGATACAGTCACCCAAATATGAAAATTCTGTCATCATTAACTCACCATTTGGAAGAACTCGAAGGTGAGAAAATTATGACAGAATGTTCTATTTTGGTGAAGTATCCCTTTAAAATAAGTTGAATATTTATAGAGTTTGATATATACTTTATTTCCTTTAGGTCCGATGTCTCCCTTGTCACCTTCAGGTCCTTTGTTGCCCTTACAAAGACGATCAAGAGCCAACATTAAATAGGTAGACATATAGTAAGAAGATATCAGAAATGTCATTAACTTACATTGACGCCGGTAAATCCCTTTGGGCCCTGGTCTCCTAAAAAACCCTAAAATGAAGAATATAATAATCATAAGAATAACATGTATATAGCCTTGTTTACATTTACAATATGAAAACGTATTTTCGCAAAGGATACTCTAGCCTTTATAAATAAATGATGAGAAAACAAGCGGTCTGCAGTTGGCTTGGTTTTCTGGTTCACGTCGAACAATCTCTTCAACAATCAGGTTCATCAATCAAGTTAAAAATGATGATGTCAATGATGAACCCAATATTGTTTCTGAGCCAGACACACTATTGTGATGAAAGATCCGGTGTGAAATAAAGCTTCATATGTCATTAATTAACAGAGACTAAACAAGTAAACAATCTCGATATCGAAAAACACATCTGGCAAAAGAGACCTACATTACACTTAGAAGTAAAGCTGAACAAGAGAGAGCACTGCTATCTGGCAACATTCAAAAGCATAAAACACAAAATTGATTTACAAAAAATAGATTTTTACCTTTAGTCCTTCAAATCCTGACTCCCCACGGGGGCCCACAGGCCCCGCAGGTCCCTGTCAGAGGCAAATGATTAAATGAACTATAGCTGGAGCAGGCAAACAAATATAGCATATTTGAAACCAGCACCACATCATTCACGCTTTTCAGGTAGTCAATATACAAATGGCATATTTATAGATCCTACACAAGAACCTGGGACGGACATCACCACATAATCACCAATAAGTTAAAAAGATTTAGAGTAAGACATTTTAGAATGAGACTGAGACTGTAAATACACTTACAGGTTCCCCTTTCTGGCCAGGTAAACCCTCCCTGCCTGACAGCCCCTGGTGACGAAACATACAAATACAAGAATATGGCTCATGTTTTCAAATTCACAATTAAGATGTTGCATGCTACTTATACAACACTGACCTGTGGACCCCTGGGCCCTGGAGGTCCGATCTGTCCCTCTAATCCCTGGGGACCCTAATCATGACGCAAAATAATATTTCCATTTATAAGTAATGTTACACTGTACCTCACAAAACAAGTAACATACCTGTTGGCCCGGAGGGCCGAAAGCTCCTGAAGGCCCAGGTTCCCCCTAAAAAACAAAACACATATACTACTTTTAGAACAGATTATGTGAATTGGGCAGACTGGCGTTAAAATAATAGTTTATTAACACTTACGCGAGACCCGTTTGGCCCCTGCGCACCGACAACACCTGTCCAACCAGGAAGTTCCTGAACACATTGATATACAAAACAATAAGGAAGCGTTCGTTTGATATAACAAATTAATACTGTGGTGCAAACTTTAAACTTGAACTTGACCAATAAAGATGATCTATACCAAGCAATACATACAGATACAGATATATGTGTCGTTTTTGACCATTTGTGTTACTTACTGGTGTACCTGGAGGACCAGGTGGTCCCCTTAACCCGTCATCCCCCTGTAGATGTAAATATAAACATGTCTTTCAAAACAAGTTATTTTATTACATATGCCAAAATGATGTATCTGTGCATAATGTGTGATAAACTGTGTTATGCACAATTTATATATTATATATTACGGCATCACTTACATCCGGCCCCGATGGCCCTTCGGAGCCCTCCAGCCCTCTGATCCCATGAGGACCCTGAAAAGAATTAAATACATTAGACAAATAATAAAATTGGCCAATTTAAATTTTTCTTCCAACTCAGGAATCACAGTTTGATAAAAACTGTAGAACTTACAGGAGGGCCGACAGGACCAGGAGAGCCTGGAGCTCCTTTTGAACCCTGTAAATATAAACCACAGGTTTAATTATACCATAAAATATACAGTACACTGCCTTGCATAAAGTTCACTTTAAACAATTCTTTCCCTGACCACTAGATGGCAATACATACAATTACATCAGCCAATGCACTTTATAACGCTGGGCTTGCATTTATTGACAATTGATTAAATCACAGCTTACTTTCTCACCGGCTTTTCCCATATCCCCACACGAGCCTTCTGGTCCCATACGGCCCTGGAAAAAGAAAAGTTTTGCTGATACATCTTCAGCCCACATTTGAGATACTAATGTTATTTTACTGTACCTCCTCCCCCTTTTCTCCATGCGATCCTGATTCTCCTTTATAGCCCAAAGGACCCTGTGTTCCACGGATAAAAACTATTACCCATCCAAATTCACCAGAAATGTATTGAATTTGCTTAATGTCGTGTAATTGTCTAACGAAATGAAGAGTGATTAGTTTATAGTGCTACATAGTAGAGGCACAAGTGAATCATGACACCACACAAAATGTTAAATATGGATTGACCTTTGGCCCTGGAATCCCCGGAGGCCCCTGAGGTCCATCCAACCCATTTTCTCCATCTTTTCCATGGACACCTGCTCTACCTACTACACCTTTTGGGCCGAGATCACCCTGCACAATTGTAAAGATTCAAAATTAAACAAAGGAGAAAAGGTGCATTTCACTGATGATGACAATGCCTTGACCTAAAGCAGGGTTCTCATTCTTTTTCTTGCCAAGGACCCTAAACATGATAAACCTTTTGCGAGGGACCCCTTTTAAAAAACACATACATTTTTGTTGCATAAAGAAGCATTGGAACGGTCTTGTGAAGTAATCTGTAAGAATTTTCAGTAGAAATTCTTGTTTTTTATAACAATTCTAGGGACCCCTTAGAACATTTTGGAGGTTCAAAAAACCCTGACCTACAGTATAATTATATTACGGCTTGTTTCGGTTTACAAACCGGTTAAAAAAAAACCCACATTGTTCTCAAGATGCATGATGCTGGTAGATTCAACCCATAACCACAAGCAAGAACCAAACAGAACTGTCAAAAACAAGGGAGGAGCACATAAAACCGGATTTGCTCATGTGCCTGTTTAAAACGTGTTGTGGGTGGTTGGAATGAGAGTAAAAGTGTTTTGAGTTTATAGCAATGTACTGTACATTAAATGCTTGAGAACTGCTAAATGGCCAAAAGCTGCAATGATACATGGTTTGGATTCGGAAATAAGGTTACAGACATAATGTTACTGTTTATACACAGACAGACATATAGTTGCTATGAGCATGTTATATGTTATAAATTACTTTCCTCACCATGACTACAGGCCCTGCAGAAATAGGGAACCCACCCGGAGGCATTCATCACATCCTGTATGTGTGTATAGTTTCATCGTGATGGATTCAATAGAAATGCAGCCAGAAATAGAAAAATTAGGAATGTGCTTCGAGCTGAAGGTACCACACGTGTCTAAGTTAGGCTACTGAACGCTGAACTATCAAAAACCCCAAAAAGGCACCCCTTCATATTTACTACTATCACAAATCAATCCTTGCATAAACCATTGTGATAATGCAATAGAAGTTGTAAAAAAAAGCCTGAACTGTGTCATCTAATGCCTTTAGAAGCACAGACGCGACGTGTCACTGTCATATAAAATCGAACAAACCGCAATGGGGAATGCAGATTCATGGATCTTTGTTTACATCGGTGGTTAAGTTTCAGCAATGACGGGCAGCGCTGTGTCTTTCCTCCCACGCAGTTAAATAAAATCCAGTTTGATTCTTAATTGAGATGACATGATATTTGGCTGCGACAAATGCAGCTGTTGTAAACTGAAATGATTCCTTTTCTTAAGGGAAAATATTTTCTCAAGCTCAGGGTCAACTGTTAGAGACATTTGTAATTTTATTTGCCCTAAAGAATAATTTCAAGGGAGCTGAAACCAAAAAAATGGCATTTGATTACCTCTGTCAGGAACAAGGTTATTATAGTTTAGTTCAACTAAAACTATTAAAACATTTCTTATTATTAAAATAAGGAAAAAAGGGAAATAATGCAAAAAATAACAAACTTGAAATTATGAAAATATTTTTTTTAGCAACTGTAATGTTACATTTACATTTATGCATTTGGAAGATGATTTGAGCGACTTACACTGCATTATATTATACATTTTTATCTAAGTATGTGCAATCGCTGGGCTCGAACTAGCTAGCACCGTGCTCTAACCACTGAGCTACAGGAAAGCAGGAAATTGGTCAAATATAATGAAAAACTAAAATAATTAAATGTAAATATCAAAAATAAAAATAAATACTTGATAAAAAAACAAAAGCACATAAAATAAAAATAAACTATGAGGACAAGTATAGTGCTCGATGGAGACCAACATCTTATGCGTAAAGAAAAGAAAACGCGACGAAATCCAACAAAAGAAAAATGATTTTGCACAACATAGTAGTTAGTTACAAATATTTAAATTAAACTAATTCTGAATATTAATAAACTCCGATTTAAGGGAGTCTTTCACTTCAAAATTTGCACCCATTAACTTTCCATAGTAAATGTAGTGCTACTATTGCGTGTCAACCGGGGCAAATTTTGAATTGAACTAGTCCTTTAAAGGAGCAATGTGGAGCTTTTAGCAGCATCTAGTGGTAATGTTGGGATTTGCAACCAATGGCTCACTCCATCCCTTCCCCCTCCATTTCAAAGCACTACGGAGGCAATTTCGCATCTTTGCTGAAGGAGATGTTTATGAAACACGCTCTGTAGATCAGTTTGTCCGTTTAGGGATACTGTAGACAACATGGCGAAATCCACGTCATGTACAAATAGCTCATTCTAAGGTAATACCAACATTTTATTATGTAAGGTCTTTAAACACCTCTGAATACACACAGTAATTATGTATATTATATTGTTTTTCTCTCAGCAGTTCCTCCGAAATATTACACACGGCACCTTTTATTTAATAACAGTAAATTACGGCTCATTTCTGAAAAGCATTTTTGCTTGCATTCTCATCTCCCTCCTAGTTCATGAATGTTTTTTTACATCACATAACGAAAAGACACTTGGGATAAAGTATGTGCCAGGATGTTACCATGTCTCCCATGTGTCCCGGGGGTCCTTGTTCACCTGGTTCTCCAGGTGGCCCCTAGTCGAAGAGAAAGTGGACAGGTGTTGTTACCTGTTCTCAGGTGATGAATCAAAGTCTAATTATGTTAGACAAACAGGATATGGCTCACCTGCGGCCCAGGTTTTCCCATCTCCCCCTCCGGCCCAGGTGGACCCTGCGCTCTCTACAAGCTCACAGAAAACAGAACAGAATCAGGAATATTCCATACAAAAACTGTGCACCATATGGGAAAACAAGAAATTCCTCGAAGATCTGCACACTTACAGGCCAGCCTGCGCGGAGAAGATGGAAGAACGAGGTTTGCTGGAGGAGGTGAAAGAGATAAATGTCATCACAGTTTTGTACGCACAACTACAGTGCTGATCTTTGATTGCTTCCCCCTTGTTATTTTTAACAAGTCACATTAGTGAAAGCAGAAGCCATTAAAATGCTATTCTGGTTATACTAAAGACTTAATGATCCATCCTCCTCTGACCAGACACAAGGCCCATGAAGCTGCTCTGTACCCATAAACTACAAAGAAGTCACAAAGGCAACATCTTGCATGCAGGCCCTGAAAATGAGCTAGGAGGTCACAGGCTGCTTTCAATTAGAGACCGCTCGACGGAGGTTTGGCATCCCAGATGCGCACAGAGATGCTGTTGAAAGTGACGTGAGAGGCGACACTGATTGATTGGGTTGAGGTGACCTTGTTCTGAGCTTGAGCAAAGGAGATATCCCTCCTCCATTTACCTTATTAGTTACAGGAACACATTCTGACCTCATGGGATAAAGCAGTAATAGGGGTATAAGCTCTTATCCTCAGATGGCTTAATTCTCTACCATACACAGTAAATGCTGTGAAATCAGCACAAAATAAACACTAAAAGGCAGTGTGACAATATAAAGAAATGAAGTCACATCAACTAACTCATATGTGACATTTTTAAAAAAAAACTTTTAAATCGAGTTTGACATTGTAAATGTAAAAAAAAAACAGATTTTATACCAATAATGTAGAAAAGTTAATGGATAATACACAAGTACAAAATTTAAATGTGGCTAAAAATCTTTACCCCCCCATTCTTTTTTTTAAATTGCCAGTCAGTGCCAGCGTTTCTTAACATCTTCACTAAAATGCGATGGCTCACAGTAGAGTTTCTGTCATGAATATATGGACAAATAATATATTCAAGAGTCTCCGCTTTTAAACAAAAGAAACTGCATTCTTCCATCTTCGTCTGTTCTTTTTTATCACCTCTTAAATGTGATTACGTTTCTTCGAAAATGCATTATTTTGATTAAACAGCGGAGACAATTCGCTTTTTTTTCTAAGACTCCGCCCAGATTGGATTTAAAATGATTAAAACCCCGAAAACAGATCAGATATCTACATTCTTAGCAAAGATGTGTAACAGCGCTACCTGCTGTACAACAGTACAAACACTGATTGTAATAACTCGTCTTTGGCGGGGAACTTATGGTTATGGTTTCCACCGAACAGCGACGATATGCAAATAAATATATTTGTATTTTTGGTCAAAATGCTTATTTATTGGTTTATCAAAAAATGACACGCTCATTATTAACTTTTTCTGCCACCTTTTATTAATTTCACCATGTAGGCATCTTGCATTTAAAAAGTAAAGGAAATGTGTTTTCTTTTCATTCATCTACATTGTGCGACATGTTTTAGCTTGTTTTGATGTACAGTACAGTGCCAACTTCTTCAAAGACTGTAGGAAACAAATACCCCATTACAGCAACAAGAGAACATTCCTCACTTTCTCATTGTTTGGGCATATTTTTTCAATCGCGACTGTGGTGCTCCTCTAAACTATCACACGGGCTACAGCTGTCCACTGACAGCCACTTTAAAGGGATGAGGGATGGCGTTTCATTTTGTGGACATAGAAAACACAGACAGCAGCAGAGATGGGCAGGTCAAGAAAAAAACGGACACAAGAATGAAAAAAATCTGTGGAATATTGCCACAGGAACGTTAAAGATAAACAGGGACAATGAAAGAGAAAACACACCTGAAATGCAGCCCATTCATCACGTGTGTTTCTCCACAGGTAGAGGGTGGGAAGTCCTTGTGGACCGGGGGTTCCTGGGACTCCGGGGCGTCCTGGACGTCCCCGTGACCCAATGGCACCCTAGAAACATCAGAATGGACTGCATAAAAAAAGAGAAAACCTTACAAACAAAAATAAACCAATGAAAGCTCAATTATTGGAAAGAAAAAAAAATTCCATTCCCCATCTGCATTACATAAGCAGGAAAAAAGTGCATGTTTAACATGAGAAACAATACGACACAAGATAGATCAGTGCAGTTTAGACATCACCACCATATGAAATAACTCTTACAAATCAAGTTTGTAACAGCGTTTGTATTTCTGAGAAACCGCAATGCTCGCCAGACAGCAACAATGCTGTGAACATTTAGCATGAGCTATTTTTATAGCGGCATATATAGATGATAAACAAAAGACCCATCACAATTCAATATGTAAAGCTATTACAGAGATGTCATTCAATGTTCAAAAATCTAAATGATGAGCGAAGAAGGAAAATGAAGTTAATAAAAAGATACTGCATTGTTCTACAAGCATAGCACATGTCTTAATAATAAATCTGAAATAATAACTCAAACTAAAAGCATACCATGGCAAGCATTTCTTCTGCCATTGCTACTTGAACACACAAGAGCTGCCGTCCGAGGTGACAAAGGTCATTACAGTTCATGAGGGGGTTAACTGTCATGACCACAGGCATGTGAACTTTGCATGAACTTTGGAAGTACATACACTTTGACCTCATTCAGCGTGATACTTTGTTAAAGCCGAGACTCTAGTCTGTTTCTCTTTAGTAAACCATCATCATACCTTATCACCTTTAGCTCCTGGATAGCCAGGACTCCCAGGACATCCCTAGCAGCAAAAGAAAAATAGTTATAATACAAAGTCAATACAAAAAAATTAGACATTATTATGTACAACGGCCAAGCTTCTAAACGTTTCCAAAAAGTAGAAAGATTTAAATAATTGGTAATAATGAGGTGTTTTCAATAGTGTGAACGACGCTGTTTAACCGGTTGTCAAAATAATCATTCATGAGTTTATGAGTTCAGATGAGCTCATATAAGACCTATTAACTTTAGTTGTTCTCTGAGCAGGGTAATATGAGCATATCGTAAAAGTTCAACATAAACCTTTTAACTATCACAAAACATCACAGCACACGTCAACACACTTCCTGCTAGACAACACCTTGTTTGACTGATGCGACTGCACAAATACATAAATACATGCCTTTTTTTGCAATGAAACTGTGAGACATTTTGTCTATTAAGGGGAAGGTGATCACCCTTTGTTTATTAAGAGCGCATTCCAAATTTTCATTTAATCCTCAGAGATGTATTGTGGCCATTCCACTGCAGTCTCTATTGAATTTAAAAAATCTAATCTCAGCTGTGACAAAGTCATCCAACAGCAAATGTGAAGACATAAGACACATGAAAACAGTGATTCAAATCAAGGTTCTCATAATATAAAAAATACAGATATTACAGTTGAATTGCTTAAAAGTAAACATGAACTTGTTTTCTTTGCAGTATTTAAGGGTCTGAAAAAATATTTCCTCCGGATTCCAAAATACTTAGTAAACGTCAGATTTCGTAGAAAAATGTGTGAATGTTAATGAATTCCAATCATTCGTAAACAGGGCGCACATGCACGCTCATTCCCAATTTGCATAAACCCTGCCTATAAAAATCCGCCTACTCAAATGACGTATCTAGGAATTCACTTCATTCTTTAGTTAGGCTACATTATATTGCATAAAATAATAATAAACTATATGCTTACCAATATATGAATCAATTAAACAGTGACCAGCTAAACTAATATATGATAAAACCTGGTGCTCTTGTGAAAACGACCAGCTGGTGACGTCTGAGAATGCTTTGGGGCATTGCACGCTATTCCGGGGTTGCGTTGGCTGCTGCGATTTAGAATATCCGTAACAGTTAGCCTACTTGTTACTAGTATCTTATTTTGAAGTTTGAAATTACTACATTTTAAAATGCAGTAACAGTTAATATTAATGTCTCCATTGTTGTTGGTCAATGTAGTGTTTTGTCCCGCCTCTTCTCCACTGTGATTGGACTGCTGTGTAAAAAAGGACAGTGACGACCTCTGCGTTTTTCCCAAAGTTAAAAAGTTAAAAATGATAAAAGACAGGGCAAAAATAGCTTATATAGTGCATCAAAACGCAGTGTCGTCAGTTTGTCTAAAATAATACAGAACGTTTCGTACGGTTGTACACACTTAACACGTGGTATGGCGCATGTGTACATCAAATAAGAACATTTTCATGAATCCGAAAATTTACGTCTAAACAACTTTACGAATGATTTACACAAAAAAATAGTTCTGCTGGTGTTTCATGAATGAGGCCCAATAATATTATTTGAAACTTGGGAGAAATATTGTTAGAAGAATGAAACGAAATTGATAATTCTACCTAAAGAATACCTAAAAAATATTTTTATCCACGTGTAGATACCTGTATGTTTTTTAGGGGTGTAATGACACGCTCAGCTCGCGATTCAATACGGGTTTACGATTACGACTGTATCACGATATTAGAAAAAAGAAATCTATGAAACTCAAATGACGTATTATTAGTTTCAAGGTTTAATTTTTATTTCGACTTCAAAAAAATAGATCCGTCACTGCAAAATAAACAAAATTTTAACATAAAATTATAAAAAAATATATTACATAAAAAATATATTTACATAACTCTATGATAATTATCAGCAGTTTTGCGATATTTGATACTTCGTTATTTTATTACACCCCTAATATTTTTGATCACTACCTGTGTTTCTTAAGGATGCTTTAGGCATGATGCTCTTAAAGTGATTTACAGTGAATTCAAGGCCTAATACATGCTATTTCCTGGGGATCAAACCTTAGTAGAGCCGAGGTACAGCAGCACCTAATTCGCTAAAAAACCAAATGGTTTTGGTAACTTTTGGAAACCAAAAGTTTACATTTTTGTCTGTCAACATGCTTTCGCTCCCTGGCAGTGCAGCATCTTCTGTGCATGTTTTAAGTCAGCGGCTTTCGTGAGGACTAAAAGGGTTCTTTAATGGTACCCAGGATGTTGGACCTGAGCCAGATGCCTCAAGATGACACCACATCTGGGATTGCTTCTGTTGAGTCTGGTCACTTGTAAACCCAGGTGAATGCTGTATTTTGATTGCTTGATACAGGCGATTCTTATTCTGCTCACAGCAAATTACAGTATGCAGAGCCAAAGCAATTATAATGACGCCTGCAGCGGATGTGTTGACATACAGTATGTGGTATGTTGGGTGATTTTCAAAGAGCTTAAATACATACATACGACCAGAGCAACATCAAAGATCTTAATAATTGCACTTGTGTTCATACTGTATATTGTCAATTTACAGAAAGAAAAACATACTGTGCATGGTCTGTCTCTCTGCACTGGTTCTCCCTTTTTTCAGAATCTCCAGAAGGTTTTATTTTAATTTAAAACGCTGCACACGATAAAGCAATCGTATGATGTTTGACATATAAATGCGTGTCATATCTGCAATCGATAACAGCCAATGTGTCTGCATCTATTTTAAGTGTGGTCTGTTTTCACTAAATCCCTTATAAAACACGATGTGACGTAAGGACATTTGTCCACATTTCTGCAGCGTTTATATTAAAAGTATACTCACAGGCTCACCAGGAAGCCCAATCGGCCCCGGACGGCCCTTCTGGATACGATACATCCTTCCGTCAGAGCCTCGCACGAGGTCCCTGTGCCTGCCTGCAAGTATAACAGTAGATGGACGCTCCTCAGAGCCACCGCTGGATCCTACAGAAACTTCAGGAACTCTGGGTGTGATGGTGGTTCTCCAGTCCAAATCCTCTTCGACTTTAGGACTGATGGTGGTTTCATCACCTCCAGTGGGCTTATCCGGCGATACGAAAGGTACCCTGACATCAAGATTGATAATTGCGGTGTCCCCTGGTTTCTTTGGTAAATCTTTGGCAGTTTTTTGTTTGTCTGTGGTAATATTTTCGTCTAAGCGTTTAGACGTTGATTCCGGTTTGCCGTCCCGGCTGCCTGCAGTTGGGAAGGTCTTTGAAGGTTTGCCACCATTTTTGGACAAGATGTTTTCGTCCACTAGGTCTGTATCCTCGTCCACCTCAAATACGTCCCCACGCACCAAAACACCGGGACGTTTGGGTCCAGTGGGAAAAGTCCCATCACCACGTGTAATCCCACGTCTCCGCAAACCCTGTCAACACATATGCACAAATAATCATCAGCAACTGGCTTTGATAATTAAAGCCGGTGTCTCTGAGCAGTGTCATTTCTTATAGCTTGTGCGTTCCAGGAGTTTCATGTAAGGTATTATTCAAATCTGTTCGTAATTTGTGTTCTCATCTGGTAGGCTTGTGCGTACTCAACTCGAGCTGCTTGCATTGCTATAATGTGTACATTTATGTGTACAATCTACGGGAATATACTGTAAAATATAATGCAATGTATTAAATAATACATTTGCATATAATGGAACCAAGCCCTTAAACTTTTCCACATACAGTACTTTATGAAAAGTGGCAATTCCTTATGTATTTTTCTTTATTTTGCAATACTGTAATATATTAATAATGTATTTTCTGTATTTGTTCAATTATATATTAGTTAATATATTGAAAAATATATTGTCTTTGCCTAATGGTGTCTATTGCTAAATAAAAGCTGTTTTCTAATGTTACTCTTACCACTGGAAATGGTAAAAAAAAGGGTGCCATCCGAAAGACCTCAAATATCTCATAACAACAATATTATGTGAAGACATATTGAAGAAATGCCCAAAAATGTGTGTGTGTGTGTTACATGCATTCCTTTCAAGTCTCTCTGACACTTGCAGTGTTAAACTGAACTGCATTAAAATATTCTAACACATGTAAAGACGCTTATAGTTACAAAAATGATGACTAGGTTGGCAGCAAACTAATATTTGAGACACAGCCAATGAATATAAATGAGACAGGCAGGAAAAGGCAGGGTGTGATGCAGATGATCTTGGTTCTGAATAAGGAGACAGGAAATTGAAAGGAGCCCTTATCTGTGATAAAACAGCCACATCCTTGTGTCAAAAGTTTTGTTGCTGTTTATCAATGCGAGGGGTTGAATTGAAACACATGTCTACATAAGACTGCTGTATATCTGTTTAGTTGTTTGGTATGTATAGTGTCTAAAGGCAGGTGCTCTGGAACAGGCAAATAAGGCAAGAAGTTGTGAGGTGTCCCAAAATTTAGTTGGTCAATTTCAATCGAAAACACAACTTTTAATGTTTAAAGCTATAGTAGAAGAGGCCTGTAACTTTTAAAGGCAACCCAGCTATAAATAAACTCAATTTTATATGCTTTTTACAATTTTCATTGATACAAAGCAGCTGTACATAAAAACATGTTTACTATAAGCAATACGTTCAATTTATAAAATAGACTTAATGCAATGCTTATAATTAACATGTTTATAACCTGTTTAACGTCTATAATTCTAGACTAGTCCTTAAAGTATATAACATATTAAAATATATATTTACTTATGTATTCTTTCATTTTTAATTGTAAAAATGTTTTTCAGCATCTAAGGCCATATTCGTGTCAAGAGCTAGTCAATCTGTACACAAGTTGCATGCAAAAAACAAAGTCTTGTCAATATTTTCTTATCTTTAGACTGGATATCGGATCTAGATAATCTGTCCCCGTTTACATTCAATGAACAAGAAACGTCAATAACAACAACATATTTCTAAAGTTATAGGTTTGGTACACCAACACGTTAACTAAATGAGGACAGAATATTCATCTTTAGGTAAACTAGATTTTTAAGGTCGGCTCGTCCGTGTAGACTAGGAAGAGGCTTTGAAAGACGGTAACATGGCAACACCTCACAATGCCTCTTTCTGTGGCTATGGCCTGACAAAGTGACACTTGTTCTCCAGCTCACTGCGGGGAGCTGTCGACCAGCTTATCTCCCTTCTGTTAGCCTGAAATCCCTCTAATAGCCTGCCAAAGAAAGTCTGATCACACTGACTCGCATTAAGTGCCCAGTCACCCAGCAAAGAACAGATTATGAATGAGCTCTTGCTATAACATCATACGACCACTAGGGGGCTTCCTGTTAACAGGACCACCACATATGCTTGTAACATCGCTGCAAAACCAAACTATTGCTCTAATGCCACGGTCTAATTTTTCTTTTTGAAATATAAAATATAACAACTTGATATAACAAATCTAAATCTTAATATCTTCTTCAGATAATGTAAAACTACTGTTGGTAATGCTTGTTATTCTGACAAGGGAGAAAGAAATTTAATTTGTAACAAGAATGGGCAAAGATCTGAGTTTTAAGAGGAGTATTCTGTCACAGAGTATGAACAATCCCTTCTGTCATCATTTGCTCTCCATCATGTTGCAAACTTGTATGGCTTTCATTTTGTTCTGTGGAACACATATCAAATACGTTATCAAGAATGTCGCCATTGTTTTTTTTGCTATACAGTTAAAGTGAATAAGTACTGAGGCTGTCAGTCATCAAAATTGCCTTATATCGATTGTTGTGTTCAGTGGAAAAGTATTAGATGGATTTAAAACAACATGGATAAATGAAAACATATGTTTTTGTTGGTTGTCCCTGTAATACTACTATTTAAAGTCTGTTACAGAAACACATTCCCTGACTGAACACAGTTTGGCATCTCAGTAAAAAGGGCCAGATGATAGATCTTTAAATGTCTAGAGTTTCCTAAAAAATGAGATGTATCCTCAGGCTCAGCAGACACAGATTATTTACACCCGTGTCTACGTGCCAGGAACCCATCACTTGTTATAATGTCCGCGCAAAAAGCCAAAAACTGCTTGAAATATGAATAATAATAATGATAATTGCCTATGGTTATGCAATGTAGCATCCAGTGTTTCAGTCATTGTCTAAATATGCATGTGCAATGTCTAGTAAAAGACATTGAATACAGTCACACGCAGGGTGACTTGGAAGAGGACGGTGTAAATACATCGCAGGCACACAGGTATTTGTATGGCCAACCAGCCGTATCTTGCTTTTAGACGAATACGAAAGTGCCACGTAAAATGCTTACCTTTTATGTCCTGGATTTCCAAAGAATTTTCGAAGTGCGAAAAGTACAATATGGAGAAAATATATAAGTAAGGAACAAAGAGGAATATTAAGGGATGAAACAGAAAAGCGATCACATCTGCAGAAAAAGCTCAATTAATACATCTGCCTCATCCATCATGTCATTTTGGTCTTGTCATAAAACTGTTGCCACAGGCTGTTGTTTTACTATTCTTGTCAGGCTGGAAATTCATTTCAGCTCTATGTATTTTATTAAAAATGCTAATACGAGCAGTGGTTATCAATCTGCAGTGTTGCATACATCTCCCAACTATAAACTCGCACAGAGCATACTATAATAATCAGCATATATTTACGATGTCATTAAAATCATGTTTTCAAGTAACGGTACAGTGCTCTAGAATCATAAGTGCAGTTTGGAAATAAAAGACATGTCTTGTATTGTATTGAAAACTATATATTTACTGTATATAAATAAATATACACTGGCTAATATGATTGGACAGTTTATTTTTCTTTATACTTAGACAAAGTAAAAATAAATCATGAATTGTATAAAACACCGCTATTAAATAGGCTTATGGTCCTACAGCCTGACACATGAACCTGAGTGGTAATATGGAGTAATCCGCCTCTGTGAATTCCTCATAAAAAACAAAACCACAGTAACCTCTCACATGTGAGGCCAGACCACAGCCGGTTTTACAGAGACTAGTACTTCATTTCACACTTACACACAGACAGAGACAATTTAAATCTAAGCACAAAATCAAACCAATATTTTCAACCCTTAAGCTTAAACCTTCTTTTGCACAACCTCCGTGTTATTTTTAGACTGTTGTAGTGGATACTTCCAACATCAGATGTGATCGGTCCATTTAGCATTTTTCAAAACAAACCTATTTTGTATGATTGCCAAAACAATACCTTAAGAACGTGAATCCTCCGACCATGCGCTCCAAATTGCATTAAATCCAACACAATCCAACCCAGTAAACACATCCAGATCCTCATGATGGTGCATTAAAACACACACACGCTCACGTTCATTTGCCCATTCACACATCACCTGCAATAAATGCAGCCGAACTCATAGATAAACCAGTCAAATACATGCTTAACACACACCCACAACCTTTATATCCACCCACACACCCTTCACAACACATTACACGCACACATATCATCCACTTCACACAATGATACACCTGTTTGACTATGTGGCCTTGAGGCAAATTGAGCTAGTGTGTGTGTGTGTGTGTGTGTTCGCAAGGGGATAGAATGCTTGTAGTATCCATATACAAGTAATTACACACATGCCAAGTCAGATTAGCATTCACACTATCAGAAACAATACAGAAATTTTGTACATTTATTGCAAAATTCTCATGGCCAAACCGACAAAATGAAACACCATGCACAGTTATCGTGCAGACACATTTAATTGCCACCATATGAGAAAATGCAGAAGTCATGGGATTTCTTGACAGCTTGGTGATCTTGAAGATCTGATTTATATGCAAGTAGGAAAGATGAGGCGACTATCAGTATTAACATCAAAGAGTCCAATAGGAGCCATCTACACCATTCCCACAACATAGAAAAATGACTTCACGTCTACAGCAATGCGACATTCAGCGGAGATTCCCCACAAACAGCCGGTTATCAGAGCGAAGGGGATAATTGCTCCCAGAAAATTCTACCATGAGATGTAAAATATAAAGCTTTCCTGTAGCTCAGTGGTAAGAGCATGTGGTAACAATGCCAAGGTTTTGGGTTCGATCCCAGGGGATTACACATACTTAGAAACAACACGAATAGGAGAAATGAAATGAAAGTCGCTTTGGATACAAGCGTCTGCTAAATGCATAAATGTAAATAAATGTAAATGTAAAATAGGGTTGTCAAATCTAGTAATCGTGATTATTCACGTGTTCGTGTTTATACATTTATATATATATATATACGTGTATATGTATATTTAAATAGACAAACATACATGTATGTATAATATATACATTCATAAATAACATAAATTGTATTTAAATACAAATTTATACGGGCAGTCAAACAATTAATCGCAATTATTCGCATTCAGAATAAAAGTTTCTGTTTACATAATAAATTACTGTGCATTTTCATTTTGTATTCATAAAAACATACACATACATGCATATAATAAAAAGTAAAACAATTAGGATTAATAGACATTTATATATAATTTAAATAGTTGGTAAATATAAATAAATACATGTAAATATTTATTTAATACGTATACTTGCATGTGTATGCGTTTATAAATATAAAATGAATATGCACTTTACATAGACATATATTATGTAAACACAAACTCTTATTCTGGATGCCATTTTTCATGATTATCGTTTGACAGCCCTAAAATGTATATATATATATAAATATATATATTTATGTGAATTTTTCTATATATACACACATGCATGTGTGTGCCTTTATATATACACATAAATATCCACAACACACATACATTATACAAAAGTATTTGTTTTGGAATCGTCTTAAACTGAAAAGTGGAATTGAAATGCAGCACGGATACGCCAATGCTGTAAAAGAAAAGAAAAAGAAAGACGTGCAGACAGTCATATCTGTGCATGACACAATCACTTTGCATTTACTGCATTTGATTTATTGGGGTTTGGGGACGGCCGGTACTAAATTACTGACACAGAACTGATCATTAGAGTCAGAGGAGTTGAGGCCAATGGCAACAGTTTGTGATTGCCCAAGGACATAGAGACAGAGCGATACAGACGCCTGCACAATGATATATAATCATACTCTCCAAAACACAAGAAAAGTGCTTTAACCTATGTAACAGTTTGCACAGCTGAGCTTTAACAGGGCCAAAAGCCCCATCATCACGACTGATAATTACCGCTCGCACATCCAAGAGAAAAGAAACATATTATTTTTCACTACGGCATGACATTGGAAACATGCATACAGTAATAAAAGGGGTTACATTCATTACGTTAACCGCGTTGTCTAAACAGGTAACCAATGATCTGAGAGCAGCTGGTAATAACGAAAAAACTGATTAAACACTTTTTTTAATGTGGGGGGAATTTTAAGGAGCTGACTTCAGGCTACATCCTTCAAACAAACCCTTCAAGAACTCTGCTGAGAGATTTACACAGGAAGTAACTGTAACATGTCATTGGATGTGCGGTTTATGCATATTTTTATACCAAGGACCGACATGCATAAGTTCATAAGCACGTATTACAATCACATGAAACTAATCTTACCAAGTTACATAAAATAATGATAAGTTACACAACTTACAGTAAAGGCAAGATTAATACGGTGATGACAGTTGTGTTCCTAAGCTCATAAGGTTGCATGGCAACTGATCCATGAGCTCATCCTCCATGCTCACCCCGTGCATATTAACTTATATTAGTCTTGGTGATGTTAAAGTACAAAAAATGCATTTAGAGACAAAATAATAGTCATTTATATTAACAATAACAAAAGAATGATGAAGGAATAGTTTACCTAAAAATGAACATTGTCATCCTTACTAAACCCCATTTTAAAACTCTATGACTATTCTTCTGCAGGACACAAAAATATATATTTTAAAGAATGTTGATGACCGAATCGCGGTGGTACCCATTGACTTGCATTGGTTTTGTGTCTACACAATTGAAGTGATTGGGTACCGCCATCGTTCGGTTACCAACATGCGTCAAAAAATCCTCTTTTGTGTTCTGCAGAAGAAAGCCACACAGGTTTGCAATGATAAGAGGTTGACTACAAGATGACACAATAAACATTTTAGGATGAACTTTTACTTTTTGTGCCACTAGCAGCACCAAATGAAATCCGTCCCTTGCTCATATAAAAAAAACGTATTATACTGGAATTTATTATTTGTTTGTTTGTCTGCATCATGTTTGTTGTACAAGACAATTCATATGCCAAAGTGTAATATTTCCAAACCTTGTGTTGTAATTGTAATAATGATGTTTGCTTTTAATCGCACCCTAATTGTAAACCTGAAACATATTTGTAGGAATTTTCCCTCTGGGCACAGAGCGGGCAGCACATTTGTCTCTGAACAAATAAATGACCTTTAAACTCATATACGAATTTCATCTTGGTTACTTAATACTCCAAGATCGGCCAAGTTCGAAGGCACGTCTGGAGCTGTTGTATTCTTCACAGCCTGTCTAAAACTTCTGATACTTCCCTAGAGAAGGATTCAGTCCAATACAAACACGTTTGGTGCAGAATCAATTACAGGCTGGTGCCCACCTCTGCCAAACAAAATCCATGCGACACGCACTGGTTTTTAAACACAGTACAATGCCTTTCAACTGAGACACAACCAGAACAGAGCAATTCATCAAACAGACTGACAGACACAAACAAACACACAGACACACAGCCCGGTGGGTCAAACAAACATATACCGTAAAGCTAACACATAAAACTCTGGAGCTGTTTACAGGTGGATATGTTTCAGGCCAGCACCCTGTCATGACCTCTGACCTCTGGATATGTTAAAAGGCTTGAAGAGAGCCAGAGGTTTCTTACTAAACTGTTCCACCGGGACAATGCGTCCATGAAAACGGAGGAGACATCAAAGGGGAAACACC
This sequence comes from Barbatula barbatula, assembly GCF_947034865.1. Lineage (NCBI taxonomy): Eukaryota > Metazoa > Chordata > Actinopteri > Cypriniformes > Nemacheilidae > Barbatula > Barbatula barbatula. The sequence continues at coordinate 4,781,153 of NC_136785.1, forward strand.
GGGTTCACAGTCAAGAGGTAACACCTTAAGCGAGACAGAATCGGGAGAAAAAACAGGTTATTTAAGAAAAAAGACTGGTCCTTTCTAGTCTTTGAAATCTGCCAACTGTTTAATAAAACATAATGGAATACATGTGATTGACTGTTGCACACAGCTAAATGCCATTCTCATAGAAAGGACCTTGTGCTCTTAAGTTGGAATATTCCTAGCTGCAGTTTCCAAGCTTGGGTTATACCCCACGATGACCCTAAATCCACCAGCCGAATAGCTCACAGCTGGCAAACACACCCGGCGCCTCATCAGGACCATGCACGGACTCCACCGGGGCTGGACATGCTCAGTTACACCACACACCAGCGCTTAACAGAAGACAGGAACTCAAGGGTTTGGTATGCATGTGTAGATTTATGTTTATGCGTTTTCTCTTATAATTGTTTCCTATCCTGAATGCTTTTTGGCTTTGCACAGTACGCAGACAAAGAGCTCAGCCAGAAAACATCTACAACTACGAAACACTAACCTGACAGCAGACACGACTTTAAATCCTAGTAAAAGATTCTGTTTGGGTGTAACACAGTATTGTAAGAAATATTATAATTATTAACATGTAATTCTTCAGGTCACAATTCCAGATCACAGTTACATTCAATAGTGATTATAATCAACATAAGATTAACAACTGTTTCACTAAAAGGAATGCTCTTGTTGACACTTCAATCAGAATCAGCCCTTTAAACTATGAAAATAAACGCTTAAACATGCCAAGATATGCGTGACTTACAAAAGAGCAAGTCATGATGTGCCCAGAACAGACAGGAGTGAGCCAATTCACCATCAATGTCTCTGTGATACATTCACTTTGATTTTGGTTAAAAAAGAAATAAATATGATACATTTATGATTCTATTTATTAAACATTGTTGACAACTGACAGCCCCATTTATTTTTATTGAGTGAATACTGGACAGAATAAGAGAATAACATCCAATGACAGATTTTCACTTTTTTACTCAACTTTTCCTTAAAGTGTTTCCCTCCATACGAACTTAAGGTAAACCGGGTTATTCAGAGTGACACAGCATTTCTACTCACAGTCAGTTTTGCACGAACAGAGTCTCCGTCCTCGGCTGTCTCTAATAAGTCCTCCAAGTCGTTTGAGGATAGCAGAAGTTCCTGAGAGACAGAAAAAGAGAAGCATGGCTCTATTATAAATGGACCTAAATAGAGTTCAAATAAGGCATTCGGGCATTGTCTTTGGTGTTTTATGCATTCCTTTTGTCCATAAACAATTGTGGAGTTACTATTTTCATGCAGACCTTTTTTTTACTGTGGTGGCAGGCGGGCAGAATGACTTGCTCCCTTTTTTTCCTTTTTATTTTTAACACCATGCCAACTTCTAAGGTTGTGTTCATGGGAAGAGCCATGTTTAATTATGCAATAAAACAACTAAATAAGATTTTTTAAAGTCTTTAAAAATACCTTAAAGGGGTACTTCAGCCAAAAATTAAAATTCTGTCATCATTTACATTTCTTTGTTCTGATCAACACAGAGAACGATTTTTGGAAGAATGCTTATAACCAAACAGATCTCAACACCCATTGACTCCCATAGTAAAAATGACCTTATCATTTTGTTTGTTCTGTTGAACACAAAAGAAGACATTTTGAAGAATGCACTGTACAGTTCTGGGGCACTTTTGACTACCATTGAATTTTCTCCTACTATGGGAGTCAACGGGGGGCAAAATCTGTATGGTTATAATCATTCTTCCGAATATCTTTCTCTGCGTACATCGGAACAAAGAAATGTATACACATTTGGAACAACTCGAAGGTCAGTAAATGATGATAGAATTTTCATTTTTGGGTGAAGAATCTCTTTTTTGGATTTACTAGAGTATCAACGTTTTCATATCTATCAGAAATGTATAGAATCTAAATACTAAAGTGTTGTAAAACATGTTAATTGGTCAGTGGATTCGCTCACCTCCTGAGTGTGTATGCGTGGAGAACGAGGCGGTTTGTGTCCTGTTCCGACACACTGATCTCGCGCTGCATCTGGGTCTGCCATCAGAAACGTCACCTGCATCAGATCGCCCTGCAGAGATGAATGAAACCCTATCACATACCTGTACAAATGTACAGCATAGATATGGCTTTACAAGCAAGCACACAAGTCTGTTAAATGTATATTCAGGGTAATGAATTTGATTAAAATTATGTTAATCCATTTATTAACACAATAATGTTAATATTATATGTAAACCCATTTGGCACTGTGGAAAATGTCCTGACTGTGAAGCCTTCACAGCATCACCCTGTGACTGACTTCAATGTGCGAGTATGTAAATGGAATTCTGGGACTCTGTGATGTCATCCCACCGAGACGTCAGCCTAGACTTCACGGTGTATTAAATTCCCTCGTTTAAGCACTAAAGAGAATCCTGTCACTTGCATGCAGCTGTCTAAACCCAACTCTTGATACCACTAAAATGTGTGTCTAGGATAAGAAACAAATCTTCTGGTGGGTCTCCTGCTCTCTCGTGTAATAATAATACATTTGACATATGATTTATAAGCCAATATATAAAAGAACGCACCCAAATTATAGCCCATATATGATCAATAAAATGGAAAAAAAACTTTCTGAAAAACTCAAGATTAGTTATTTGAAATCTTGCGTAATAAAACACATAATCAAAACAGTGCTAATTCTATCATTTTCTATTTTTGGCAAAACAATAAATCAAAACCAGACAACGCGGATGACTGATGTACATAAAAAACATAAAATCTTTATACGGTTGTCAGAAACTCGATGGACGTTCCATCTGGTATCCTGTATGAGTATAAACACAGATGTTGGGCTTAGTAACTCCTATACTGTACTCTGGGAGATCCTCACTAAACTTGACTTTGAGTTAAAGTGTCAATAGGGACTGTTCTGGACATGTCTTTACATCTGTTGAGATGAGGGAATTTTTCCATCCTGCAGGACGTGAACAGATATTTGATGCTTGTATGTTTGAGGCATACACATCACAAATTAATTTGCATCCTGACCTCAAATGGAGTCTCAAATCCCTCTATGATTCCTCCAACCATGACCAGACCATCTGTGGAGATCCCCAGACCGTCTTTGTAAGCCCAGTCCACGCTCTCAACCACGGAGCAATCCACATACAATGCCAAACGGCCTGTGGAGACGCTGAGCGCCACGCGGTGCCAGTGGCCGTCAGACAGCACTCCCACGGGAAACCTGGGAGGAACATGAACGTTTTTTTTTGCTTTAAAAAAAATCTAAACCATCTCCTTACCCAATTTATAACAATAGGCTTTAATAATAAATTGTAAGTTGACCTGTCGCATATGATTGTCACTTGTATAAATAAGTAACCTGCAATTTAATATATATATATATAGGCAAAATACACGTAGGCTGTAAATGTTTTAGACTTTGGCTTAAAATAAATAGTCCTACATGACCAAACACAACAATTTCCTTAGAAGAATTTCCTACTGTACATTTCATTACGGCATGGTTTGTTGAAGACATATGTATGGGGTACATATACTGCAACTGTGTTAAATAGCCAAGTAGTTATGGTGCTTTTATATTTGACGCTTTACATTCTCAGCTCCCTTCATTTTAGCTGCATTACATTATGCTTTTGTGGGTTGTTAATTCATCGAAGCACCAAAAGTGACTTCTAGAATCCATGTAAAGCAGAACCTGGAACATAACCTGGAAAACCATTCAGAGAGCATTCACTTCTGTCTGTGCATTGACAGATCTTTTTTGTATATCCAAGCTTGAACCAAACAGAAATTCACATGAGAACACAGAGTCATGTCAACCCTGTGATTAATGAGAATCGCAATCGTGTAAGATGTCAGCATTAAACTCTCATTTATTTTGTCCTGCAGATGGATAATTGGGCAGCCGGTCTAAATATTTGTGTTGAAAGGCCACGAGTAACATGCCATGCCTCATTTGCAGTACATACATCAACCATGAGGCTTACATCAAACAAGGTTCTGATGGTTCTGCAACATTTAGAACGTTCTTTCCTCTTCACCAGAACAATTTATCATGCGTTTTTCGTTATTCTGCGATTAATGGTTTGGATGTTAAAACTATTGCTAAAATAACAAAGAGACTACAATTAATATTGACATTTACATTTGGCAGACGCTTTTATCCAAAGCGACTTAGATTGCACTATACTATACATTTGTTTCCAAGTATGTGCAATCTCCGGGAATCGAACCCACGGCCTTGGCATTGCTAGTGCCTCTAGCCACTGAGCTACAGGAAATATCTTTGCTCTGCCGAACATCTGAACATTCAGAACACAGGACAGGTGGAGACTCACTCGTAGTGGCGCTGTTGGGTGCTGATGAAGGTGAGGGTGTAGGCACTGATGCGGACCTGTAGTAGAATGTGCCCGTCCGGGCAGAGGAAGGTGAGCACGCTGCGGTCTTCAGACTGGGAACTGCGCAGATGCAGCATCAAACTAAACTCATTATCAAACCTAAAGGAAAAGAAATGAGGGTAAAAAACTTGAGATTGCAATTTTTAAGTTTAGAAAAGGGCAGATAACATGTAACATCAGATCAAGTTCTTTCCTATAAGCTAGCTACTTTTAGGTTTTACAGGCATGAAAAAAATACAGTATACAGTAGTTGGCCAAGTGATGCCCAGGGGGAGATATTTGTAAAATGTTTGCTTTGAATGCCCCCACATTAAATGAGTAGGTTAGTTTGAGTGTAGGTTAATTCTTGTTTTATATCTTGCACTGTTGTAAGTCCGTATGTCCTGTGAAGCACAACATTTCGTTTCGCTGTATGTCTCCACACGTAGCGGAATGAAAATAAAGCTCAACTTGACTAGACTTGACATTACAAAAAAAAATCACAAAAACATGACATGTATAGTCGAAAATGGACAAAAGCTAAAGCTTTCATGTGTTTATTGAAATACAAGTTATTTGGCACAAAGGCAAACTCTTATATATCAGGAAATATGAATTTCTAATGTACAAAAAGAAAAACAAAGCTTACAGGAAGTAATGCATGCAGTATAGTGACTACAAGTTGTTCAAATATTAATGTTTGATGAGCCTATTTAGTTGTTAAAGTTTGTAGTTACTCTCCTGGACCTCGACTCAAAGAATTTTTTGGGTTATGTGTAATTGTTTGACAAGCTTCAATTTACACTACAAGCAGACGAATACAACATGCTCAAACAATTTTAATGTTCTTTTTTATAAAAAAACTTAAACAATGATGTAAATCGTCCAAAGTTGGACATCACTTTTGGCCACTACTGCACATATGGGTCTTCGCTTCCTTTGTTAAATAAGACATTTCAAGATGATCATTTACACTTTGCAGTTTGTTGAAGTTGGTTTTGGTGGTTACGGTATATGCTGTGGAAGTGAGGTTGACGTGCTAGACCACATCAACCAGAGTCGGTAAGCCACGTTGGCTAAGCTAAGGGTACGTGGTTGTGCTGGATAACCATGGTTCAAAACACAGCTTGTATTGTTTGACCACTTCAGGCAAGTATGACCCAGTTTTTCCAGCTCGGCCGAAAAGGTTCAGCTGTGAAATATGCATTTCCTTGGGGGTATGCTGTCAGTGGATGGTGACTGTGTATACCTGTTTCCAAACACCTGGCGTAGGGGAATAGAGAGGGTGGAGTACAGGCCGACATGCAGGACTGGAAATCCGTGCCACTCCTGTGTTACAGATGCGTTGCTGTGATTTGCCACCTGCCATAGATGATCGAGAAGGTCGATTTGTTCTGTCAAGCAATTAAAGCAAGAAAAATATAGTCAATGTGAGCACATTTAAGCTTTTAAATAGAAATACATGTCACTAAGCTCACCATTCGGAGGTATTTTGTCTAGTCAAAAGAAGTCAATACATTCCCATTCGACCAATAGAAAAACCACTAATAAATAAATTAACAATGTTGAATATTACATTTTAAAACATGCAATGAATTATTCGGTCTTATTATCAAAAATAAAAACCCGGAGCATGACATCATATTCTGTAGCCGAGCTTGGTTTAGTGGTGCGAAATACCTCAGCATGCTTAAGTCTAGTGTGACCCCAATTTCAGCCTAACCATCATTGCATAATGTAACCCAGAAACATCTGTTATGAATAAAGCGTCAGGTAGATGAAAGTCGAGCCGGTAAACCGTGTTGTCAAGGTGTTCCTTTATGTTCAGCATTTTTTCCAGTTCTAATCATTAGTTCTGAGGTAAGCCTGAGTGAAAGCAGTCACTCAGGACATAAGTTCCCATACGGAGAAACATACCTGTTCAGTTCTTTCATTCAATGTTTGAGGGTCATAACTTGTCAGCTGGTCCTAAATAGGGCACTTATTCCCCATAGTGCCCACCATTGTGCTCCCTCTCAAACATGCTCATTTCCTGTGTGCGCTAAGGGTCTTATTTTACAGAGGACAAAGATATGCTGTGTGTTACCACGTGTTTATGTGTATGTAATGTTTATTAAATGTCTCCAGGTTGCTTGTGTTTAATGCAGAGTATTGTGCAATTTGAGACGAATAAATCACTCTGAATACTGCATTATGAAGGTCTGAAACACAGCTGGTCTGACTAATGGATTGGGAGGTTCACCTCTCACCGCTGAAGGCAAGAACATCACTGCACCATGTTGTGGAGTCATGTGTGTTTGGCACGGTTAATGGTTTACTCCATCACAACAGACTTAAAGCCTGAGAAACATTTGGCAGAGACCTCAGGATTCACCCAGCAGGTCAGGAATCCAAAACACATGACCAGTTTATACTATGGAAAAATTGGACTTTGGAATCACCATATGTATCGATTTTTTGCATAATAATATGGATCGAAACTCTAACTGACGAAATAAACAATACCGATCTAACAAATGCACGAATCAGTTTAAGCTTCTGTTGTACATGTGGTCATTTTGAAGCCATCAGGCAAATGTATTAAGGGTTGTGCATGCTGAGGAGTGTGATGATGGAGCTCAGCTGATTTACACACTGTGTAATGAGCACGCACCAGGACTGCAGGCATTTTTCCAGCAACATGTAATCGCTCCAACAGGATCACACATCTCTTCTCTGTGCTTACTCTCCTTCCGTCTTATGGTAAACACATTTTGTTTCTGTTTCATCTTAAATGGTAGGGCATAGCGTTCACAGCTTCAAGGTCATGGGTTTGAAAACCAGGAAACACATACACTGCTAAAATACATACCAAGATTGACATGATATGCTTAATGTTAAAACGAATACGCAATTTTACATTTTAGTGCTTTAGAACACTTGAATGACATGTTTCTTATTCTCTTAAAACAAACTTGTGATCAAAAAGTGTATGCTTAAATGTCTGAAAATAGTTTTGTGAACAAAAACATAACTGTGCAAACATAAATGTTTCTTATATTACAAAGCAAATATTTGAATGAATTCAGGCTTATGAAGAAAGAACAGTCAATGTGATCACAGAAAAGATGGAACTTCCTCCAAAAAAATCGATCTTGGGGTGAGAAAAGCTGAGAAAGAAACTTTTGTAGAGTATATGAATAATATATTACATAATATATCATTATATAAAATAACATTTAAAATATCTATAAATATTTATATAAATATTTTAATAATTATAGCAAAAATAAATTACTAGCAACGATACAAATGCAAAAGAACTAAGAGGTAAACAATGGTTCTTTGAAGTATCTACAGTACCACAGCATCAAGTATTAAGTACCTAGTTCAGAACCAACATCCTTAATCTGAACCATCACCCAACAATACGAGCTATTTGAACATTTTGCCTTCTGTGTATATTCACAAGCATTTGGCTTTCCTCCTATCCTTCAACATACATCAACAAACATAATCTACTGATTGAAAGTCTAAAAGAAAATTTAGATTTTCAGGGTATGTCCTGCTTTAGACTAGCTAAAGAATCCATAAATACTAAGGATATGACATCACATTCACATCAAAGCTTAGATAAGTTCAGTGCAGATGGGGTTGATGCTTTCATATTAAATTACCAGTAAAACCCATAACAGTCCTTTCCATTACAATCTAAAGTTACGGAAAAACGAAAATAGAGCGTTATGGCAACATGCTAAAAAATAAACACAAAAAGAAAGTTCAAGAACAAAGGCAACTGAATGAATGAAAAGCTGAAGAAAAAAAAAGCCTTTCGCCTTCAGGAAAGGTTCGGGTCAAACGACTGCTAACCACATTCACTCAAACAACCTGACTGATGGGTTTTCCCTTTATTTCAGATGACGCAAAAATGACAAAAAACATAAACCAGACTCCTGAAAAAACTCGCACTTAAAACGCGTGTGCTTGTAAACTACCGCCATCCCTTGAGGGTAGCACGGTGTCCACGTTTCAAAACATAGCTCATGTTTAAAGCTGCGTGTTTATGACACCAGTTCGAGTTCGGGGTCAACACAAATCCCTCTACACACCCTGCAGGGGCTGATGCGTCTATGCTTCGGAGAGCACGGGCTAAGCCAAGGAGAACATTCTTGTAGGACACATCACGTCTGATAATGGAGACTGCGTGACAGCTACATAGAAGAGGCTTGATAAACAAACACATTAAATCGGTGCATATACATTTACTGGGATTTAAACCAGTGAACGTGGCGTCATCCAGTTACCTATACCAGTTGAAATAAAAAAAATCAAACGTAACGAATGCAAACCTGTGACAACCAATTGCCGTTAAACAAGACCATAAATTATCAAACGAAATGTATGAAAAATACTGTTTGTCCATTCTGTTAGCAATTATGCATCTGAAGATAACTTCTCCATGGAAGCCATAACACAGACCAGTATTGTTTTCCCAGACATGCATCAAAAGCCACAATTGCATCCCAAGCGAATCCCCAATCATCCATGCCCACACCCTGCAGCAAAGACCCTCATGATGACTAACACGTGCTTTCCCATCTCAATGCTTCTCAGGATACAAACAACATTTCTGGCCAAACGTGCAAGCTCTTTTCTACAATAAAGAGGGGAATGGACCACTTGGAGAGAATGGAAGAGAATCTGATTTAAAGGCAAAGGAACAGATTTGGTAGTAAAGTTTGTCCTTCTTTGTGGTCTGGTGTGGAGACTCTCTCCCTCGATTCATTTAGAATTGGAGGCTCCTAAAAAGGAAAGCATAGCAGCCCAATGCATTAAAGCAAGGGCCTTACGGGCAATATATGAGCCACTGAAAGCTCCAGTCAAAGTTTAAATGTGGGAGGAATGACAATCCTGATGCTAAACAGTAACTTTTACACAAGTTGAAATGAAAAATATCACCGTGCAACCATATTATTACGTAAGTGAAATGAACAAAAAGACAAACCCAAGTAATTTATTTTACGTATTGAATTCACGATGATGTACCACAACCATAACAAAACCTTTAGAATGTTCTTTACTAACCCTAATGTCATTCCAAACCCACATAAGTTCCTTTCTTCAGTGAAGCACAAAAGGAGACGTTTTGCAAAAAATTCAGTTTCTTTTAAAAAAGTAATTTTCTCATAATTTCTATTGTATTATTGCTCTATGACATATCGCTTATTGCTCCCTGAATTCTTTGTAGGTCGCTTCGGATAAAAGCGTCTGCTATATGACTAAATGTAAAATGTATAATGAAAATGAAAGATGTAGAGCTTGAATAATACAAAAACACAATGTCCATAATAAAGTATTACAGTACATATGACTCATGTTTTATAGGACATGACTTCTTAAGTCATATGATTTATGAAAGGAATAGACACACAAACACCAAAAATACACAAAATATTCATAAAATATTCCAAAACTTGCTTTGGAACATTCTTCCAAATATCTTCTTTTGTGTTCAGTAGAACAATACAATGTATACAGGTTTGAAACAGCTTAAGGCTGAGTAAATGATGACAACATTTTCATTTTTGGGCGAACTATCCATTTAAGATTTGAAATATAGGGCATGGGAATTTTTGTGGCCATTTTACCAGCACAGATTTTTCACGTTTGGGTCAACTTTTCAAATAAGAGATACCAAAACACTGCTGAAAATACATTTTGAGCAGTCTCCAGCATACGGAGAGTTTGTTCAGACCGAGTTCTGCTCCAACAAGCCCACAACACAGTGCCAGATGTGGACGTCTCCATCGCGTGGAAGGTGCGTTGCGACATCACATAACACTGACGCTTTGAGACTGGCTTTATGGACTGCATGTGCAGACTCTAAAAATCAAAAATCAGTTACATCATGCCCCATGATGATGCATGCATGTTGCACAACATAATGTCACACAAACTTCCTCTGAAAACCTAATAAAAGACCCATTTTATTCATTCATCGCAATCTCAGCAGAAGTAAAAAGAGGTTTCATTTGCACCACCCAGAAGGCTGAGAGCGGGTTAAAATTGCAAAACTGGATTGATGGGCTGCGATACAGACTCTCTGAAAGCTCTCAGAGGAGATATGGAGATGAGAAACCAGACATCCAGCTCATGTTCGGAGCGGCAGGTGAGAGGTCAGGGGTCACATTGTTCCCATGTGATTGAAGCTCCGCAGTGATGACTTATAAGAGCCAGTTGAAAATTCCCGAAATGTTCTCTTATGAGACAGGGTTCACACATTTCATCAAATGGAAATACCATCTGCCTCGAAGGACATTACAGCCCTTTTTACTTAAATGCAAATCCTTCACCTGGTGCATTTCACTGGAGCAGACCATCACACTCTTGATCATGGTGAAAGCTGACCATATGACACGCCTATGAAAACCTCATGTCAGTCAAATCATTTTACAGGACTTGAAAGGATCTGCATGTTTTGGATTATGTCACTGCCATAGACTAAATTAACCGATCCACCAGTCTACGGATGATGTGTTTGATTCCCTTCAATTATTACAGTTGTTATATAAAAGCTTTTTGGCTTATACAAGAAGATAAAACCTCATTCAAAACAGATTTTTTCTATAGCATGTGTAGACGGCTTATGGACCTTGGCCTTGTGTCTATATAGCGAAAGATGATATGTTGCTGCTACACATGCCACTAAGTGCTTTACTTAAGGGTACAGTTCACCCCCAAAAAAGTAAATGATTTCATTATTCATTCACCTTTAGTTAAGAATATTGTTAACCAAACACCCCCCCATTGACTTCCCATCATTGACATTTCTCAAAATATTTCTCAATTGTGACCTATCCCTTTCACAACACTAGAATTTGGCTTCAAAGGACACAAAATCCACCTCAAGACAAAAGCTTAACATCTACATAACCCCTGAAAAACACTCCCAGATGAAAGGTTACGCCACCCTGTACTCCAGGCTAATGGATTATCTGGTCTTATAACTTAACTATGCAGTATGAGGTCACATCAGACCCCATCATTGGAAAAAAAGCCTTCGCTATTTAAGTCCAAGTCACTTCCTAATGCATGGCTATCAGCTGATATCCGTCCTAGGCCCCTTTGTCTGGTCCCTGTGAAGCTCCGTAATTGGGGGAAGTAGAGTCGCCTGCCACAGCGTCTTCCCTCCGGGATAACATTACACTAATGGCACGGAAAGGGCCAGTGGACAGCTCAATTACTGTACCCCACTTACGGGGGGCAGCCTAAATAGATTGAGGTTGGATGGCACTAATCATCAAATGATTAAAGACTTCCAGGACATATTGTAAACTTATACAAGGAAAAAACACTGCTGGCAGACAGCCGAAAATGAGTTCACTGGATGAAATCACAGCGTCAAAGACAATCCCACAGCACAGTCTTTACAGTTTTTAATGTACTGTAGGGTCCACTCACTCATGCTTGTTCTCAAAGCCATCAGAAAAATCATTAAAGTGAAGAAGATGTTTTCTATATATGGCAAATGAAGAACACGCTCTGACAGACGTTTTTTGTATGCTTTGCCGCTCATCTGGAAACTGAATGAAAGATGCAGCTGCGAGTAACTGTCCGGATACGTGAGGCAAAAACTCCACTGGGTGCCAGTGGGGACGAAGGGAGCGGAAACAGAGCCAGTTAAAAACAATAATCTTCCACTTTATTTCCTTGCTGCACTTCTGAAGGATCTGGAATAGCAATTAGATGTGGACGATCTGGAAGACCGTACTTTTTCAATTATGTGTTATTTGGTCAATATGGATAGCAGCTCTGGGCTAAGATTATTTCACCTTGCTTCTCTTTAGTAAGCAAAACAAGTTGAAGTAAGTTTAAGAAGTCAATTTGTAAATCAATGGATGTGCTGAGTCCTTTATACAGCATAAACAAAGCCACTGCTTTAAGATTTATTACAAAATGTTTCTGTTCAGCTCAAGAAAGAAAAGAAATCCCTGGAATGGGATAAGTAGATTGAGTGAATTTTAATTTAAAGGCAAACTTTTTCTTTTAAAGAATAATTTTGTCATTTATTCACCCTTATGTTATTCCAAACCTTTTTGACTGTCTTTCAGACAGCAGAACACAAAAGAAGATATTTTGAAGAAAGATGGTAACTAAACAACAATGGCCCCCATTGACTTCCATCGTATGGACATTTCTCAAAACATCATCTCTTGTGTTCCACAGTTACTGTATATACATGTTTTGAACAACATGAGGATGAATAAATGAACACAGAATTTGTATTATTGGGTGAACTATCCCAATAATCTTATCTAAAGGTGCAGTGCAACATTTGGTGGCAAATAAGCTGCCAAACAGAATAATCGTATTTCATACTGAAATCCCATTAACTATGTTTATATTAAGGACGTGAGTATGATACTGGTTTAGTGGATACTCAACTTTACTGCTTTCCTGTTATAAATTCAAGAATTGCAGGACTGTGCGCTCACTGGCCGTGGCATTGCTTTGTGGCAAGACTTTCAAAACAAAGAGACTTGTTAAATCTCAGGAGTTAAGTCAGGCATGTCTACAGTTCTGCTTAACCTTCTCGGATTCGTTTGAATTGACGGAGCTTGGCAGCTTTCGACTACAGAGAAAAAGGAACGGTCCTCGGGGAATACTCTAAAGCAAAATATCAAAAGCAAAACATCAAAAGACCCACCGGAGGAAATACGACTTGTAATAGCTGTTTGGTGTTTCATCAGAAAAGATCTTAAAGTATCATTAAGCTTTCTTGTCCTGAAATGTAACAAATACTAGTCAGCAGTTTTAGCATTTGGGAGAAATGATCCGACGTGACGAACAATTACATCATTTCTGAAATGTAATGCTCGAAACCACAAAAAGCGCAACAAGGGCTACTGGAGTGCCGGTCAATACTTGCTGTATCTCAAAAAAGACTCATGTGAATTCTTATCTCCAGACACTAACAGAAGACTGAGAATGCTCCTGGGTAAAAATGTTCATGGTTTATTGTAAACCTGATGGGAAATCACATAAAAGGTTCAAACTACATGCAAAAACTCCTCAGAGCAGTTAAGTCATTTCTGAGAAAATATTTGTATACACAATTTATATACCCCAGTGTTTGTATCCTGTATGTTGTGTGCAAGTGCAAATTATTCACAAATATTGTTGGTTAAATGATCAAAAACTAAAGTGAAGGTTACAGGACAGCGTGAAAATGGATGTCATCCTGCGTGTATGTACAATACATGTGAGAGAGCACATGCTGAGGAGTCTTGTTCTACAGCAGGTCAGGGGGCGCCCGCTTGTAACCGTGTTTCGCACCAGATGAGAAAAACAGAGAACACAAGCTCGCAGCAGACCCCTGATGCTCGAGACGCCTGTAACAAGCTGAGCAGAAACATTTCTGAATGTTCATTGTGAATGAACAATGCCAGCACAAACACAGCACAAAAAATATTCAAGAACTGCTTTCGTGTCAAGAAAACATCACATTCAAAAGATCAGTCGGGGTTTTAGCCCTGTGCTTTACAATCTAACACGAAAGGAATGTTTCTAACTGAATCTAAATTAATAAATGGTCAAATTTGTTCAGCAACATTTCTGTCATCATTTACTCACCCTCTTGTTATTCTAAACCTTTTTTTTCATCTGCAAAATACAAAATATATTTTGAAGAAAGTCCCCACTGAGTTCTATTGTATGGACACAAAACCAATGCAAGTCAATGGGGACCCGCAGTTTTCGTTTGCCAACACGCTTCAAAATATCTTGTTTTGGGTTCCAGAAGAAAGTCAAACAGATATGAAATGACAAGAAGGTGAATAAATGATGCCAAAATGTTCACTTTTGGGTGGAGTATCCCATTAAACAGAAAGGCTAGCAGTCCCATTATGGACAAGCGCATGCTTCTATTTTGGACATGAGCCAGTAAATCCTTCTTGCCCTATACGTTATTTGGGGAATATTTGTGTACCTTAACATGCACAGCTATACAAAGCTTCAGAAAATCATACAGATCCTGACATGAACCAAGTTGCATAAGTCAGCATTAACATAAAGTGGTTTTCGTGATCTACTCAACAAAGACCTTTGTTGAGGTTTGGCATGCAGACATGGAAAATAGTTTGAGATGTAAATCTATATAAAAAAAAACACTGCAGACATAGTTATTAACATTGTAAAGCAAAGATGGGAGAATTAGTTGAAAAACAGAACAATTACGTGATGTCCGTCATATCGGGCGATGGGGTATTTGTGTGAACATGCAGAAGATATGACACACATGGCACTGAAGGAAAAGACAGAAATATAATATTACAGTTTCAAAAAGTTGAAAAGCCAGTAAGTATCCCTTTGGGGTAAGACTTATTAAAATGTTCAGTTTCACCTATAGGCCTTCTAAGCCAAGGATATATAGGGAGATATATTCTATACAGTAACTTCATTATGTTATTCCAATACATCACTCATTTTGTTATTTTTACATCACATGTGACTACGTATAAAGGAAATTTCCCTGAGGCTTCATTCACCTCAACACTGGTGGATGTCTGAATCTTAACGTCATTATTAAAGTTAACGCTGAAAACATCCACAAAAGCCCTTTGTTCTTAACAAACATTGCGTTTGTGTAATATTAGGGTCAACTTTATCATGGAAACGACCACAAAAAGGGCAAGACAACCCCAGAAATGACTCCAACGTGGTCGTTTACTGGCTTGTAAAATGTTCTTGTAAAATTGTACAGGGTTTTTACCATACACCCTACAAGCTGGACTGAGACAAACCCCCACCCACCCTACACAGTCAGCCTCAAACATAGACCTTCAGGGACCAAACGCAAGCAGGAACACAGACGTTACAAGCTAAGAGGCAAGAGTCGCCGTCAGCCAGGGCATCTGTGCATTAAACCAGAGGAAATCCTGCATAAAACAACAAAACACAGTCTGAAGACAATGACGTCATGGCTGCACATGAACAACTTGAATATGTAAAATATGATTATATCTGACATATATGATATGGGCACACACACAATGTAAGCTAATCGTTTATATTTTATCTGATTCATTCTTACGGTAGAATACTTACCTGCCACCCGTACAAAGCATGGTTAAAGGGATGTTATACCCATACTATTGGAGTCAATGGGGGGCAAGATCTGTCTGGTTATAAGCATTCTTCCAAATATCTTTCTCTGTGTTCATCAGAACAAAGACATTTATACAGATCGGGAACAACTCGAAGGTGAGTAAATGATGACAGAATTTTCATTTTTGGGTGAAGTATCCCTTTAAGACAAAGTTTAAAAGGCCAACCCCTTGGCAGGATCTGTCTCTTGGCAGACCTTCAATATACTCACTAAGCTTAAAATGTCCGGTAAACTCAGTTTACACTGACATAAAAAGAAAATCAACACCGCCACTAAAGTGTGACACAACGAATGTGTTTAAAGCAAATAAGTCCCATAAACAATTTTTATTTAAACAAATAGTAGTGTACAACCCAACATAATTATTACAATGTCCACCAGATCTCAATCATTTGTTTCTCTGGATGCCAAACATAGATATTCGACACAGGGATTTATTGCACAGTAATAAAAAAAGGCTGAAGGGAAAACCTCCGATACAGAGTCAGATAGGGGCAAAATGCATCCCTGATGAACAATGATGATAACCAAGCACCCGGACAACTCACAGGGGTAACAAACCAAAGCTTGAGTGCATGATGTCAAGAACTTATTTTGAGGTACAGGGAGATACAAGAACAAACAGACTGTGACAAATGTCCCAATTTTCAGAACAATGCTTTAAAGGCGGCTTGGGCCTTGATGATGTCCGACCTGATACTGCCCGCCATTTATCATTAGTCCAGTCAAGCAGACAGATCAGACAGATTTGGCAAAGGTCACAAACAAATGGACAAAAAAACAAAAACGTACATTTAAGAAAGAAAAAAGACAAGTCATGACTCATGACTAAATGGCATGATGCACATTGATATGACAAACCAGCATTTTTTATTAGAAGTAACTAACTTTGTTGATTTTAACATAGCTGAACAATGAGCATCCTGAACTAGAATGATATTTTACAACACCACTTTAAAAATATCTTTAAATATTATGCCCTGTGCCACACAAAACCACTATTGGCTACATGCACAGCAAAATCACAACTTTCAAACCGTGTGTGCCACATTTGGGCACACTAAAGGAATAAAATGTTTATTTTCCCAAATTGGCTTGTGGTGATGTCAATCATGAATAACCCAAGTGGAGCTCACATGGTGCCAGCAGAAACAGGTCGCATTGTCAGCTAAATAGTCCGATACATGAGTGCGTGCCTGAGCACCCATGAATAACATGACATCATCTGGCACACATTTAATGCGGAAAACAAGCAGCAATGCCACTCGGCTTAAAATGGGTCCACCTTTACCAATTTTGTATGATAAATTACAATATTTATATATATATATGTCATAGTTTTAGGGTTTCCCTTAAGGCAAAGCAGCGCCAAAAGATCCATTAGGTCTAAATGCACAGCAGTCCTGCTCCTGTCAGCCAGCCAGCAGACAAGCACTGCTTCTAAACTCCCTCCCGTCTGAGCTTTTTTCCCCTCCTGGATACTGAAAGCCATTGAAGCTTTTAGTTCGATTTTACAGCTCGGAACGATACTTAGAAGACACATTTGTGGGGAATCAAAGCGAACGACCAAATCACAAACTTATGATGTAATGACGGAAAGAGCAGACGTAAGCTTTCAAATCTACTTTCATTATACAATGATTAGTTATGAATCATATTTACACCAGGTATTTCTTCTGTACATTTTATTGAACATGGTGGTCAAATCATTCCACGCGTGCCATGTAGTGTTTATATCTAGAAGTCTGAATCAAAATTGTATGACACTTACAAAGACCGAAACAACTTTTTTCATTATAAATATTATGTTATGATTTAAGCCCATTGCACATTGAAATTTCCGCACCTCACGTTGTATCAATCACACTTACACACTGCCTCCGATATTTTCGGCATTTTTCGCATCCATCAAGCATTTTGAGAGGCGTTTTTTAACAATTCAGAGACACCGTACAAACGAGAGCCAAATTCGATAATGCGGAAAAACGCATACGAAAATCTAAGAATGTATGCGCAAAACATTTAAAATATTTCCTCCTTACATGGCAGAAATGAGTGTGAAGTGCAAATAAATGAAAAATAATGGGGTCTGAAGAGTAAATAAATGATGCCAACACTTCAATCAACTGTCATTTGGATGACAAGGACAACACACAACAGGTTCTTTTTCATCTTAATGAAAACATACCAATGAAGTCACTGGAATTGTTCAAACAAACAACAGTCATCCGTGAAAGCTTACGTACTGTGGTTTTCTGAGAAACCGTGTAATCCAGAGGTTGTAGCGGGGCAGCGAGATAAAACGTTGCCTTTAACAAGTAAGATGGTAATAATTTCAAATCCAGGTGTGATGTTAAAACAGGCTTACATGTGTATCTGCATTCAATTAACCTATGTGTTATGCTATACCATGCGGCGAAACATTTCCCGTAGGGGAAAAAAGTCAGATTATGTGTAACACTGATACAGTAAAACAGCTAGAATGTCTTTCATGGGACATGCCGAATGAGTTAAAAGTTATTAATGTGCGGCTGAATAAGCACTATTCTTCATCCCACATGTTAATACACATATGGTCCTGCTTTGCTTTATTCCGAAAAAGCATTATCCTGAATGCAAAGCTATTTATTAAACAATACAAAAAGTTGTTTTTATAGTTTTCTATTATCCGGCATGTGATAATCTTGTTTTATCGAAAGCAAGAGCTTTAGCCAACAATGATCTTCTACATAGTAACGTTATTGAAAATAAAAAAAGTAAAAAAATCTATTAAAAATGTATAATGTTTTTGCATTGTCTGTATACGGTCTGAAGGTCAAATAAACGTGTAGGCTGAACATAAGAGAACCTATCACTGACCTATTTATAAAGGCCAGTGTGATCACGTAACGACGCTGTTGTTTAAGCAGTTGGTTTTGAAGACTTTATGAGGACCTTCAAAGAGGTCCAAAGAAAGCTGAACCTGTGTCCAACTAAAACAAATGAATCTGCTAAAAAGAAAAACACGAAGAAAAGAAAGCGAATCACTGCGATCAAATGCGAAGCGAACATTTTACTTAAAAGGTCAGTTCACCCAAAAATACAAATTCTGTCATTGTTCCAATTCTGTATACGGCTCTGATGAACTCAGAGAAAGATATTGGGAAGAATGCTTGTAACCAAACAGTTCTTGACCACCACTGACTACCATGGTAGGAAAAATGACAATGGTAGTCAAAAGTGCCCCAGAACTCTTTCCTTTCCTACATTCTTCAAAATATCTTATTTTGTGTTCAACGGAACAAAGACATTTACAAACACAATTCTATATAATGTTGGCGAAGAATTGTTTGGTTACAAGCATTCTTCCCAATGTCTTTCTCTGTGTCCATCAGAGCAGACATTTATACAGATTTGGAACAATTTACGGGTGAGTAAATGATGAAGGAATTTACATTTGTGGGTGAACTGTTCCTTTAAGGACAGTATTTAAAACCCACATATAAACACAATAAAACACATTTGAAACCCACCGTGAGTGAACACAGACCTTCTTTAAAATCCACCATAATCGCCCCTTTTAAAACCATGATATCACAGCGCAGAATCACAAACCAGAGCTGAGAAAACACATTTGTCATGTAAATGGTATGTGCTTTGTGACAAGCTGTTAAAAGAATGGTTTAAACCCAGCGGTGGGCAGCGATCACGTCTGTCAGTATCACTGGTGATTCCTCTAATATTTTTATAACTGGTTTATTTTGATTTAGCAAAAACAGCAGAGCCCTTGCGAGCACGCCAGATCTACAACATGGGCATTGCAGCTGTAAAATGTTAAATAACTTGGCACCCATATTGCAGTCAAAGACAGGTGATGGTTATAAAGCTACCTGGAGGAGAACGGTTGCGTGTGCATTACATAAAAATAGCATTTTCAGGCTTTTCGTAACATGCTCACTAACAAGTTTTCTCAGTAAATGCATGCAATGTATTCTTCATCTGACGTCTGGATTGAATGAACTAGTTTTAGGATTCATCTGTCTGCCTGACTATAAAATGAGCTCATAAACCCTGGTGTCATGTTGGTTGTTTGCCGTGTTCACACAAGAATGATTAAAACAACTAAAAAGAAAAAAAAACTAAAAGTAATAGTCTATTAATGAGCCCAATGAAAGAGAATTTATACAAGATGGAGAAAGTGAGCAAACAAATGTTTATACCAAAGCCGGTCGCTGCGGTTTTTGTTTAGGGCAGCGTTCTTACCAGATTCTCTTATGAGGTTTGTTCGCATTTCTGGAGACTTCTGCACTCACACTATGCACGTAAAATGTGGCAAAAGGAACAAATCCTTCAAGCTGCTGGAAACCGTGCTGGAGGGAACAAAAAGCTGATTATTTTGTCATGTTTGTTGACAAAGCCCTGGGCAATACAGCGAGGCCTGGAACATATCCAAGGGAATTACTACCCTGTCTGCACGCCAACCTGTGCCCGCATTACAAACCAAGAGCAAACATCATTTCAGAGCAAAATCCCTTCGAGTCAAACCGCGGGAGTCAAATGTAAGCATCATTTGTCAAACTCATCTGTTTGGGCTCAATCACATGCATGTACGGTTTACAGTATCAAAGAATGGCAGCTGATGATGGTTCATAAAGAAACCTGTGATCACACCCCGCCATTAAAATACTAGTCAGAACAAGGATGAGAAGCGGTTAACACACTATTTCTCTCCATCCTTTACGGAAAACCCTTAATGCAACTTAATGGATTCGAAAACCCAGACTTAAGTCTTTCTTTCAGATAAGGGTACTCTAAAATCCTACTGCACATTTAATGTGGATCTTATCTGAAGCCTTTCGTTGTGTTTTTGTGCAAGTGAAAGCCTCAGAATAAACCTTCAGATTGAATGCGTTCAATAATAGAGTGATGTTATTCGTTTTCCAAGAACGCTGGAACTAATTTCTCCCTTGCCATAAATCTGTAAAACGTGTGCTCGGTCGAAACCAGAAAAAAACTGGTAAGGGGCTTATGATCGTTCTTAAATGTTTGTCAGATCTCATAATGTAATTATGTCATCTTTAGAAACACGTGAAGGTTACATGGTGTTATTTACATAAACAGTGACGATAAATATTGAATCTCTGAAGTGCATGCACCTGCTGTTGGACCCTATATTAAAATATTGGCTACACAGCTCCAAGAGCAAATACTCGTTTAGATGGCAAATAACATCATGCATATTTTGTTCCCCTGAAGCCTGTGGGATAGAAATAAGATATCTAAGTTTATACCATAGATAGTTAGCTGGTCAACAGTTTTAAGTGCCATAGTTTGAACCAATTTACATCTCTGAATGAGTGACGTTTAAACAGCCTTTCATATAGTATTAACACTAGATTGTAAAAGCTAAAAATATTCAATATGTATCGAGAAGAAGGCGATGCTGTTGAAAGACAATTGTATAATATAACTGCGATATATATTTGAAGATGAAATCTCATTAAATGTAAATAAAACCTTTTACCTGTCGGAATCATCCCAGAACCGCTTTCCATGTCTGGTGTTTCAGTGGGAACAAGTTCAGGGATGCTGGCTTTCAAAAAAGTAAATAAAAAAGTTGTCCACACAACAGACTCGAGCAACATTTTTGACTAACTTATAAAGACGCTTTACGCGCTCTGTGATCGTGCAGGCAGTGACCTGCGTTCATAGCATTAAATTCACGAATGTAATGAATGAAGTCCGGAAGAGGACGAGATTAGTCTGAGGACATTGAAATAAAAGTTTGTCCGCTCTTTTCTCTGTTTTGTTTGGGGATGCTTGCTCCGTCCCTGCACGCACCTTTCCAACAGCGCGCTCTCGCCTCAGGACACCTTCATCTGTAGAGAGTATGCGTCGGGGGAAACGCCTACACCCGTGCCACTGACCAATGAGAAGTAGCATCCTAGAGCTCATTAACATACTGCTATAAAAATTGAATTGTAAAATACCAAATTTTGACAATTTTTTTCGTATATTTCACGGAAATTTGTAAATATAATTGATGTTATTGATATTATAACTCCATAAATATGCTTGTAGTATAATCAAAATTCGAAATCGAAATAGGTAATGTCAAAATATACTTTTAAACTATTTAAGGCATTCCTATATTAAATAGCCTTGGAATATAAAATAATTGTTTAATATTGCATTGAACATAGAATATTGGTTCTTTACTGGTTCGATTGTTTCAAAGTGCAAATACAACTCTTATAGGCAGAAAATTCAAAATATTGAAACTCTTCACACTTGAGTGTAAAGTTGCAAGATTTCGTTCGTCATCTTTTCACAAAGTAGACTTACACAAAAAACAACAGCGTTGCTATTTTTCCAGTTTTATTTCCACACGTCCCTCAATTCAGTAATACCTTCTCATACAAAACGTAAATGATAAAAATAAGACTAAGTATGGCATCACAGATCAATAAACAGATCACAGGAGTGAGGCAGTCGGTTCCAGTGCATCGCTCCATAGTGTCCAACAATACTTTTACGACAAACTGTGGAGAGAAGGGCCTCACAGT
Source organism: Barbatula barbatula (assembly GCF_947034865.1). NCBI lineage: Eukaryota > Metazoa > Chordata > Actinopteri > Cypriniformes > Nemacheilidae > Barbatula > Barbatula barbatula. The sequence goes on from NC_136785.1 coordinate 4,803,259, forward strand.
TTTCTCCCAGAAATCCGGGGGAAAGTGTATCAAAAACTGTTTCTAAAAAATCAACAGCCAATTAACCCGTCATAGAAAAAAATGGACGAAGGTGTACAATTTTCTACATGCACATACTGTATGTCATCATTACATGCAAACATGACATCATCCAAGAAGATTACCCACAAATCAGTTAAAGTAGGCCAACGGCATGAGACAATGATAAATTTGGCACCTGGCATTATAAAATCAATTAAAGGAGAGTCAAAGATCTATTGGGTGCACCTCACTCATCTCCATCGCCAAACAAGAAAACGCTGGCCAAAAGGCTGTTCACTGTGACAACACATACTCTTAAAAAGAAAATACAGGCTGCATACAATTAGAATAACATTTACCTTCTAGTGCAACCGGTACAAATACTACTTATTTCATAAACTTTATAAGGGCAGATGAAGCACGATTAGGTGTTCCCATTTTTCATATTTGAGCTACACATCTGTAGATCTCTGTGAAGTGAAGAATTGGTCCCACTTAAGAAGTTGAAATCTGGAGTGCAGGTAAAGTACGGAATGAGGAGCAGTCTTAAAGTGTCATTTTGTTGCATAGCCCTACTGTATGTCAACAGTCAACATTTCCCTGCACTTAAAGATAACTGACACTTCATTAAATTGATAATAAATTAACGTAGATGTACGAATCTTAATCATCAGCAGCATAATCGTGATCAAGACTTATTTTAAGATTTGGAAAAGTGGGAAAATAACATTATTTTCCATATTTCCATATATAACCATATTTTGGGATCAATCCAATTTAAACAATATCAACACAAAGGGTTTTTATAGCCTCGCATCAAAAACAAGCAACAACTTTGAGAATATAATGGCAACAGTTATTAAGGTACCGTAGGATTGGGCAGTAACATTTTAAGGCGGGATTTGGCAAAGGGTCAATTAGAGACTGTGGGCATATATAATTCAACCTTGATTTTGATAACAACAAAAACATTAAAATAGTAGGAGAATGCAACATACTCTTTGTTAAAAAGGTCAACTTGAAATAATTATTTTGTGGGAAATAAAAGATTGTGCAGAGACCTTTATCAAATTCTCCTTGCAAGAGGGAGTCAAGGACTGCTATTCACTACCGCTCACCTTCTTAAATACTGGATTCTCTCAAATCTCACAACAAGCTCTCTGGAAAACAACACTGACATCAACAGCAAGCAAGAAGTTTTACCTTCTGACATCATTTACAGTACTTATTCAGACCTCTATGAATCTATTTCATGACTCAACTTCAATAAACTTTATATCATCTATCTTCTCCTGCATCATCATAATACTCTTAAAAGACCAACATCATCCACATCCATCGAAATTGGTATAACGCTACAGTCTCTGTTTTGTGCAAAGCCCAAAATCTCTTCCATCAAACACATGCTGAAATACAATAAGAAACAAATATAAGTGACGTTAACCTACAGCATTGGCAATAAATCTCTAAGTTTAGGCACTTGGTATCTTAACTCTCGAGAGTAAGATTAAGTTTAGACCTTACGTAATGTCTAGCTACACTCGGATCGTTTACATTTATAGGTAGAAAATGGAACACTGAGAAAAGATATTCATTCCGCTGCAGTCCGAGTCCGATCTGGCCCTTTTTCATTTTTTGTGTATTCCACTGACAATTAAGAACAGCGGCACACCCTTCAATTCCTAGAAATAGCTTTTCAGTCATTGTGTCGTGTGCAAAAATCTAAACAAGCTAAATTATCAAATGAATACATAGAGCGGATTTTCACTTTGGAGAGCCAGCGTAAGCAGGTTTTCTCCGCAGCTTGCATTTCTGGACGTCCTTCACTGAGGTCTAAGGTTTGATCACAGGCACAGCTGTGATGTGAACATCGCCATGCACTCGACCTTTGAAAAATCGAAATCAAAGAGGCGAGGAGTTTAACTTGACGCTAAACAAAAGATTTCTTTCAACAATGTTTAAAACGCATCAAGAATTTCAGAGAACACCTTTCCAAAACCATTTACATAAAATTTGATAGTAAACGGGTAAAAGTGTGTAAACCGTTGTCGGATTTTCTCCTCTCGCAGGCTTAACTGCTCACACCTCTTTATGGCCAAAGCTCATTCTAAATAAGATCATGCTAACACCAGTCATCCCTTTCTTTCTCCTGATAGCCTCCGGAAGCTCTTCCGCTGGATCCAGAGGCTGCGCTCATTCCAAGGGAGTAGTGATACCCGTTGGGCACTCCGCTTTGGCTGCGTGAGAGTAGCACAGAGCCTGATGCCGCATAGGTCCTAGGGGAACGGCCCGTGCCGTATGTGCTCAAGGCATCCTGGAAGTCTTCGGCATCAGACAAGTGCGAGTCTTGTTGAAGGGGGCCTAAACTGGGGTCGGAGCCGATACGAGTGACAGGCACGGGGGACTGGCGATAGGCGTTGCCGCTGAGTAGGGCGTCGTGTTCCGACAGGCCACGACTAAGGCGAGCAGGGCAGGGCGATGTAGACTGGGCAGTGTTGAGCTGAACCGGGGATGAGTTGGCAGTCTTGTAGGCAACGGCAGGCCGCGGAGTGAGGGGGGTCTGCGGGAGCTGTCTTCGCCCACGACTGGGTGTGCTGGTGCCTGAGGTATGAACGATTGAACTTCCTTTAGCTGTGCTACTTCCCTGAAACATAAAGGAGGAAGAGAATGCACAGACAGTAAGCAAAAGTAGAAATTAAATAAAAGAAAAGCGATACGAGACAGACCTGTTTGAGCCTGTCGTGTGGTTCTCCCGGTGATGTGGACCTGCTGGGTCCCGCTGACAGGCTGTGGCTGTGTTCATGGTTGCCGTAGCGATCGCACGAGTAGTATCGCTGATTCCTCTCCGCCGCTGAGGACGAATGATGCTTCCTCTCGTGCGAGCGCCCGCGGTCTCGCTCTCGTGCTCGTTCCCTAGGCAACGATTCGGAATTTGGATCTGCTGATGTACATACAATTATTATTATAATAAAACAATATAAAAAAGGAACATTTATATAATTAAAAAATATATTTAAAAAAATGTATTTTTGAAACAATAAATTGTTGTTTTCTTGTTTTTCAAGGCGGTTTGCTAAGGTTTAATTATTTTTAATAAATTAAATACATTTCTAAATTTTGCCCTTTGTACAACCAGAAAATGATGATTTATGACGTTATTCATAATAGGATAGATCACCCAAAACTATTTGAGCTAAGTAATTCTGAAACATTTCAATGCTTTCTCATGTGCACAGCCCACGACGACCCTAAAAAAGACAATGTGGCCAAGCCCAAAAGTTAACCCGCAGTTTGCTGCTGTTGTGATCTTTCTGAATGCAGAGGAAAAAAAACATGTAGAGGAAGACATATGTGGGTGTCTGTGTTTGAAACTCGAGTACAAACACGTTCCAGTAAAGGAGCCTTTAGTGGACTGATGTATTGCCCCATTTTAACTCTGACTGATCTGTGAACAACAGGCTCAGACTCCAGCTGTCTTCATCTGAAACGTGTTTACCTCCCAGCACTTTCAAAGAATAGAACGAGGAAGAAAATAAGAAGTCATCAGTCTATAACAGATAGATAAGCCCTGATGCTGGTATGGCCACCAAATACAAAACCACTGCTGACTTTTCCAGACATAATCTAGCAAAAAGAAGCCAAGAAACAAAGATCCCCAAAAAATTCCTTAAAAAAGCGCATTTTCTTGCGGTGGTATTTAAGTTGTGCTTTAATGTCAAAGAGAGAGGTTAACATGGTAAAACCAATAAGATTTGGAGGCTAATACCGAATTTTTACCCTTGATAACATGGTCACTCTAATCCTAATGAACTCATCTTCATTGTGTTCTGCCAAAAAGTTCATATCCCTTGGTGGGAAAAATAATAATTTCTAATGGTTTTCGTTAAAATGCCATTATGAAGCACTAACATTTCCCATTAAAACCATCAGAAAATTCATTTTTGAAGTGGGTTTTTGGGTATGCCTTTCAATAGGATTTAATATTAGGATATAATATCTATTGGTTTCGATCTGCCAGACATCATACCACCAACAAAAAAAATCACATACTAGTGAAGACACCATTATAGTTTCTATGATAACCAACACAATTCCCATCACAACCATTGCATTTTTATTGTGTTTTGGGTGGGTTCTATTATTTTTATTTCAGCGGGGATGGCGCAAAAAATACAAGTGAATGGTTTCAATTCCAAATAGCATCATGACCTATCAGCTGTTTTCCGATAAAACCATTACCAATTTTCTTTATGTAGTCTGTGTCTTATCCCAGTATGATTTAATGGTGCTTTACTGGTTGCTCTCCTCTAAAAATCTCAGAAATCACAGTTTCCATGAATCCATTACAATAGCCATTATAACCAAATCCATTACAATTGTTTTTAAGCAGGGAAGTGTGAAAATTCAATGCATACTATGGAGAGATACTCTTAAAAATCACACAGGGTCGATCTTCTGGAAGTTCAGATATCTGACCAATGCATATGGGTAGAAGAACATCAACGCCACCTGTAGTGGATGGCTGCTCTTCGCTGATGGCTCGATCCAGTGATTTGTGCTTCTTGTCTCTGCGTCGCTGACAGCGATGATGATGGTGGTGATGGTGATGATGTCCTCTCTCCCTCTCTCTCTGGCCCAGGGCTACCTCGGGCCTCTCCAGATCATATTCCCACAAACTGACCTCCTGCACCCCTCTGTGAGAAGTCAAAGACGACGTAGACCGCCGCATGGGACTCACATCTGCGATGGGCTATATGACGGACAGAACGGAAATAATCAATAGTAAAAGAGGGATACTTAGTAGATGAAAGACATATGAATGAGGAGAGTTCTCAAACCACTACATAGACCTGTCACAGATACACAACACCAGCTGAGCATGAAACACACTTCCACCGAAGAGCGACGTTCAGCCCGCCCGTCTGGCGTCACTGTCCGATGCAAACACCGTTTGAATGCTGTCATCGAAATATCTCTCACACACACACTGGATGGCCGGAATAGTCGCTGTGTGAACTATCCGCAACAAAGCAGCAGTCACAGATCAAACAAGAGTCAATGGCACGTTTACACTATTTTTTGCATCACTGAAATTTAAATCTTATATTAGAACAGTCTATGTTTTTGTTTAATAACATCCAAAGTGGTTAACAATCTCACTGTATGTGTTTTGTGTGCTCGGTGTGTGGGTTCGAACCCATAACCTGTTGTGCTGCTAACACAATGCTCTACCGATGTTAACTAGGTCCAGGCAGGCTAGACTCTTCAGAGAATCCATGACTACTGCTTGATGATTGTAATATCTATTTAAGTATTGATAAAATATCACTCAATAGTGCCACCCAGTGGCACGCGTTTGTAGAAACTCTAACCAGCTGTGCATCCTCTCTTCCCACATCTTGGTTACAGCTTTTAAAGGGATAGTTCACCCATAAATGAAAATTCTGTCATCATTGTCTCACCCTCATGTTATTTCATACCTGTCTAAATGACTTTGTTCTGATGAACACAAAGAAAGATATTTGGTAGATTGTTAGCAATTTTCACATCTGGGACGTCATTGATACCATAGGAGGAGAATTTGAAATGGTGGTCAAAGGTCGCCCAGAACTGTTTTTTTGTGATTTTGTGAATTTTGTGATTCACAGCTAAAAATATACAATATTTTGTTTTTCTTCTATAGTGGATGATGTACCAAATATCCTTCTTTGTGTTCAGCAAAACAAAGACATTTATACAGATTTAGAAAAACGGAAGGGTGAAGTTTTTGGGTGAACCATCCCTTTATAGGATAGTTTACCCAGATAAAAAATTATTGTATTCTCTCCCCCTCACTCCAAACCTGTATGACCTTCTTTCTTCTGCAGAACACAAAACAAGATATTTTGAAGAATGCTGGTAACCAAACAACATTTTACCAACGTTTTTTCCATTTAACCAAACAACTATTACAGTAAACAGTGAGCTATAACTATAAAGTAGATGTGTGAAGAGGGCACTGGAACCTTTAACATTACCAGAATGACTACACAACCAACGGAATGAGTCACAGTCATACTTGCAGTACAGCACATAATCGTGTTTCTCAGCACCTCACAACATTTATTAAAACAGCACAAACATTTTTTCAGCTTCAACAATGTAAATATTTAATACCCGGTTTTTTAGATCCTGTCCTGACAAGGTGTGACAGAGAAGTAATATCTCTCCATCAATTATTTGATGTTTTTATTAATACGTAAATATATTTTTGCAGCATTGCGCGTAGCTCCGCCCACAGTTGACTCTTACTGGATCAAAATCCTGATCCTCTATTTACATTTAAGCTTTGCATATAAACATCAATTTCACTTTATGTGAAACAAATTACAAAAGACTTTTCACGTCACATCAGGTTAGGACAATTTAATGCTATATATATTTATTTATTAACGCATCGTGAACTGTAGTAATTTTTAATTTACTTTTTAAACAGATAGATATCATTTTATGTTTCGGTTTAGTGTTCACTTTACCAGGCTAATTCTAAAGAACAGCTCGCTTGTAAAAGTTTACTGCTTGACTTTGGTTGTTAAATAAACTGGAATGGACAAAGCGCACGCAAGCCAACACGGAAATGGAGTGGCTGGCAGAGGGAGAGAGAGGGAAAGAGACACACATAGAGAGTGAGAGAGCGATTGCAGGTGAAACACTTGTACATACTGCTAGGTACGTTCCGGCGGTGTGGCGTATGTGGCTCCGCTGTGGGGCAGGAAGAGGAAGAGGACACAGGTGAGGACAACAGCGCACACGGCAGTGACAGTCATGGGCACAATAAAAGACTCAGACAGGTGGAAAGAGAACAGAGTATTGAGAGAAAGGGAGAGAAATAAGAAATAAAAGAATGATGTCATGGAAATGTTTAGAGTGAAGTCAGAGAATGGGTTCTTATGGAGCCCCATTAGGTCTATGCTGATATATGATATGATGTTTTTGCTTTGAACAACGAAAAGCTGTTTGGGGTAAAAAAAACGATTTAAAACATTTCTTATTTCCATAATGTTTAAAGGTTTTTGAAAACAGAGAAAATATGTTGGTTGGTTATGCCGACCGATTCGTATCAACAAATGATGAGAAAGGAGAAAGAATAGATGGAAACCAAATAAAAAGGAAGTGAATAAAGAGGTGAAGATGTTGTTAAGGCAGAGAGAAGGCCGAGAGATAAACAGGACAGGACAGAAGACAAACAAAACACCAACAACACACGACACGACAAAACATGTACAACAATGATGCTGGACGCTGTGGTAAAAGTACCGAATATAGAAAAATGTGTACACAAATAAATCTACATTTAAAAAGCAACATCACATTGGAGATTGTGAATGTGAAACGTGTAACACAATTCTGTAAAAATATATGTGATCGAAATATAAATAGAAAAATAAGGATTAGGATACAGATAAAGACAAAGCATATGATATTTCTCTATGCTTTTATGATGTTATCTTGACAGCATTTTTTCACTCGATCACAACACATAAACACGTCTTCTTTTCTATCCAAATGTGGTCTTACTATATCAATTATTTATCCACTTTCTAAAATTAATCTGTTCATTCAAACAGTAGAGCATACACCCTCCATTCATACGTTTTGCCCATGTAGGCTTTGAGATACCTGATAGCCAGCATTGAGTCTGGGCATGGAAGCGGCTCTGCCGTGACCCTCCAGCACGGGGTAACCACCCACATCAGAGTCATTCTCCATATATGTCATTTCTAATAATTCCTGTAACGTAAAAACTCAAAAAATTAAGATAGCTCAAAAAAGTCTGTAACGAATCACTGAAGTTTATGATGGGACGTCTGCTGCAATACCTGAGATGTGGATGTGTTTGGCACTTCATCTGAATGGCCACGCTGGACGGACTGCCTGTTTGCTTCCTGTATGACTTCCTGAGGGACGTCCCCCGAGAGAGACTTTATCATTGCACTGTTGTATTGTCTGTGAACAAAAATCAATTTTCCAAATGTAAACACCAAATATGAACTCTCGACAAGCTTATTAATGCTTTTAATGTCCTGAAGGATATAATAGCGCTATGAATGGGAATGTAAAGCACTCGCATTGTATCCCCATTGGTCATTTGAAAGGTTGTTGGCGCGAGTTCTGGCTGTGAAGTGGAATCCGATTGACAGGGGAGCGGGTCGTTTGACACGAGGTGCATCTGTTCATGCAGGTGTGTAAGAGGAAGCATTGGTTTGAAGAGGATTCCAACTTTACTCTGCGAAACAAAACAAAACAAAACAAAACACATCCGCGTTAATGAATGAAACGATTGTTGATTGTTTGAATGGCTTATGTTATAGCTTTGATAAGTGTTAAAGCAGAGCCATGACAAATGTGAATGTATTCCTTTGGTGTACACTATTATCAAAAGGAATTTACAAATTCCTAGGTCATTTAAAGGTTAAATGCAGTTGTACAGAAGATCTACCTGTGTGCCCGAAGTTGGCTGCTGCTGTTGGAGCCTCTTGGCACGGTTTTGCTTATAGTAGTCAAAAATCATCAGGGCGGCATAAACCTTTCCTACTGTCAACTCATTATCTAAAGACAAATGCCACAAAAAGTCAAGGTTACTTTGTAAAAACATTTATGTCCACTGGGTGGCACCAAATACTCAGAAAATTGAGTATTCCTTAAACTAAAGGTGGATACACCATTTTGTATTGTTTTGGACTTTTAAAACACTTAGCTTACCTGTAAGGATACATATAAACTATTGGTCTCCGTAACATAAACAATTATGATACAATAAGAATTTCACATTTAAAAAATAAAAGCATTCTAATCTTGTACTCTCTTATTTCCACCAATTAGCATCAATGTCTTTTATACCATCAATCTGAACTTAATCTTTATAGATTCCAAACTGTGAGAAAAGTCAAATGCTATAGGCTATTTTAAAGGGGGAGGAGCCCCCTAATCTGTCCCACCCTAACTCTCAGCTCTAAAGGAATTTCATGAATTAAACAAACAAAACAAAACATTCCAAGATACTTTAAAAATGAACATTTTGTTTTAGGATCAAAGGATCAGTAATTGCTTACGGCTGTTTTCAAACAGAAATTGACATTATTTCATGCGTGTCCGTACATTTATGAGGTGTCACCAGTAAATCCGCCGTTTTTGAAGATAAATTAGGCCAGACTTTGTTTATTTCCTTCCTCAATTCAGCGTCACACAGGTGCTGAGCCAGAACGCCTGGAAAAACAATACGAAAGATGGTCTTTTATAATTGCATCACTGTCACCCATAATATTCCCCATGTGGATGTTATTTGTCCACCTTATTCTTTAATCATATTTTGCACTAGGTACAAGATTAAATCAAGGTCAGTAGGGAAAACATCGGTCAATTAAGTGAATGCTTTTTGACTGGTGAAAGAACTGCAGCAGTTAAAGAGCAACCGGTGTGACATGACGGGCGACTCACCCTAAGGGCATTCTAAGCGGGCACTCACCTGATGCCAGTTTAATCTCCAGGGCGGTCCGGATGAGAGCCATCAGAGTGGAGGTAAAGTGGACAGTGTTGTCGTCGGCTATCGGCATGTTCATCCTCACCAGCCGCTGTGAGGTCACAGGTGTGTGATTATGACCATAACAAATGTCAATGAGAGTTTGTATGCTGAGGGGAGTGAGGACTCGGGCTCTGCATTTTCACTTTCATTGATTGTCATGTCTGTACTCTCCTCAGCACACACATAGTATTTTCAGGACATTAAAATGATGAGAGGAAGGAGATGGTGAGACAGTGTGTTTACGTTACATGCAGATGGATGCAGACGAGTAATGGAAATGAAAGATGCTTTTCTCTCGTTTGTAAACAGTAGAACTGGTTTCAATTTTAAGTAATATTAGAAACAATAATTCATTAAATAGTCAGGGAAATGTAATATGTTAAATTATATTTTAGTAAAATGTATATGTCATTTATAAACAATGTAAAAATATCTGCAAAACTGGCAGCCGAGCTGCCAGAAAAAACAAATACAACTTTTTGTATAGTAAAATACATTACATTTGTAAATTTGCTGTCAATTTCTGTCATTTAAAATAACACATAATAAAACATATTCTGTAAAAATTCTTAAATTCTGTAAAATTTGATTTTTACAGTGTTTATATTTGTATTTTATATACAGTATAATTTACATTTTGCATAGCTCAATTCATGGGTGGGGCCTATTATTTATGGGTATTCTTATTTCTGTATCAAACATAAGTTATAACGCTATTATAGTTATATAAAATAATATTTTAGAATAAGTAAATTATTTGATTTCAACACTCAAAACTGCCACAATGCATAAATACTAAATCCATTTAAAATGATCAAGCTAAAATGTGAAAAAATACATTGGCCCCAAATTCTCAAAAACAAATCAATAAATCTTGTTTTAGTAGCTTGTCTAATTCCTTGTTTATTCTTTTTTATTTTGGGGTGACATATGTTTACTGTTTACATAGAGAATGCAAAAACACATCATGTGTTGGAGTGCATTGAAACAATGCACACATTGGCAATGACGGCTGCTTTTCGTGAGCTTTCAAAGGATAAGTGACTGGCCATGAAGGTCCCCAGCAGAAAATGATCACCGGAGGACGAGAGAAGGCATGCTGACCAACCACAACCAAGATCACAACTACAGCATTCACCACACAAAATCAGAGCAGATGCTTCACACATTAACACATCCCAGGGTAATAAAGGTAAGAAAACTGAACGGATGTGTTTCTGTGATGTGGAGTATAAGAACTAAACAGCATGCACAACAGACGCTTCCTTTGTTACACATCATAGTCCGGTTTCCACAACAACTACCAAAAAAAAGGGTGAAAGGACGCATCAATGAACACACATCTATGCTTTCTTCTTTCCTCCCTGTTGATTCAGTGCTCTAAGGTGGTGGTTGGGGGGATTTGATCTATTTAGAGCTCACTGGAGAATGTTGCTTCCTCAAGCTCAAACACACACACATAAGCGCTGTGTGGCCTTAGTGAGCAGCCCGGCAGACAGACGCGAGCGCGACTCTTGAACGTTACCCATTCAGACAGCTGGAACAGGGTGTGTGAACTTATTGACTCGATGGCAGCTCTCAAAGTGGCAGAATGGCCCGCGTGTAAGTACTGTACAAATAGGCCACTTTCACAATAAAACGTTTTTTGGTCTTCACATTTATTTATTGAATTCGTAAGTTTCTGTTACATGAGTCAGGGCAAAGATTGTGACAAATTTAGCCTCATGCAGATGCTTTGGGAGATTCAGTGTTAAGCCGAGTTCATTGCATGTTTATTCTGTGGCATCGTAAGATGCCTACCTAGATAGCTTTAGGCTCTTGTATGCTTGTATATATTTTTTTTATTATATTAAATTAATTATTTGTTTGAGGTAATATTTTGTATCATTTTCTTAGCTTAGCAATTTAGCAAATCAATCACACTGTAAAAGAAATCTGACCGACTAGCGATAGTAAGACCCGCCTACCATCAAGAATGGCTGCACTGCGTCAGGATTGGCTGCACTGTGGGCCTGCAGCTGCAGCTTGTTACTCTTGCGATAGTGAGAGAAGTCAGTAGTTTGTTTGTTCATGGCATTTCAGTGATGGATGTTATATAAAGATGCCGGACATGAAAACTGTAAGTGAAACTAAGTCATGTCTGTGTTTTGTTGGCAATCGGCGCATGACATTACGCGCATGATGTAAAAAACACGAAGGGATTAATGCGATGATGTATTGTTATGTGTGCTCGGCTCTATTTCCATCCCTCCTGCTTGCCTCCAGCAGCTCGTGTTTTTCTGGAAATAATCGTACAGCTGTATCTCTCTTTTATAAATGTGATCAAACGAAACACTCTTCGAAGATACGAGGTATGCAATAATACTGTATAGGTACTCAAGATTATTACGAGATTGGCAGATTTAGCAGCATGTGTAACCCCATCTTCAACGAAAAAATTACATGTTTCTACGGTAAATTTGCAGTCTTTTTCTGTAATTTAACATTTTTACTGTTTCAAAAATATGTGAAACTTTTTTTAAAAATCTTTTAAAACGACTGGTTTTACAGCATATGTGACTACATTTTTACAGTGCACCAGAAAAGGGATAGTTATAGTTCACCCAAAAATGAAAATCCTGCCATAAATGACTCACTCTAGATTCCTGGACGAATTTAAACTGGGTTTAGTTATACTAGAGTAAGTAGCACTGAAGTTAATTACTATTTTTAGTAGCCAAATTATCTTCGGGTTTTGCACTTTGCGATCCCTTTGGTCTTGTCTCAGCTGGCTCCCGCCGGAGATCAATACAAGGCTCGACTTGTGGAAGATTAAGTTATTTGTTTACGTTAAATAGAATGAGGTGTTATATATGTTATAAGAAGGTTTAGCTCAGGAGTTATTAGTACGGGAATCTACGACTATAGACCAATGTTTATATACGGAGCAAGTCTCCAACTCTGCCAGCAGGACATTAAACGTGAAGTGTTTGTACGATTTCGAAGTTTTGTGAAATAACGCAAATATGTTTGCAAGAGAACACAAAAGTTTCTCGGGGGAACGTAAAAGCTTTAAAAAATATTAACTCTTATATACTCTTCCCTTTCATATTTATTTCACCCCGTGTCCCTAAAAGGGCTCCGTAGTTTGGTTCTACATGAAAGATGTTAGCAACTGAGATTTCCGTTGAAGAAAATATCGTACCAGTTGAAAAAAATATATCGTATGTATATTTTCTTTTAGTTATATATTTATCAAAATATATTTTAAGTGAAAAAAACAATTCTTGGTTGCTAACATTCTTATGTGTTTAACAGAACACAGAAAGTAACACAGGTTTGGAACAACTTGAGGTTGAGTAATTCATGACAGAATCTTCATTTTTCCCTTCACTATCCCTTTAAGGAACATTTCACTCAGGATAATGTTAAAGCAGCTGCAATCTTTATCGGTTTTTGAGTATTCAGCTGAAATCTACAGTAAAGATAATGGCAGCACAATGGGAAAAAAACAGAGCACAGCACGAAACACACACAAGAAAACACAACCACAATCAGCCATTGGAGCTAAAGAAGATCCGGATGTTATCGGGGAAAGGTGAGGGACGGGCAATCTACCTTGTAGGCGATTCGCGGCGGACAATTCTTTCCCAAACCTAGAGGAGGGGACATGTGTCGAAGCATCTCGTACATATCGAGGTAGGACATGCGCCCGCTTCACATGGAGAGGTCAGAGTTGCAGGGTCACACACATGAGAAGAGGAAATGCCGGGAGGAAAAACAAAAAAAGTGATATGAATAAAACAAAACATTCTTAGTAAGGATTCTGAAGGAAAGCAACGGTCTCTGATACCATCCTCCCTCAGGGGGACTCATGGATCACGCCTGTCTTCAGAGCTACAGGCCGATTCCTGATTCAGGGATGAATGTTATGACATGAGGGTTTGAGCCGGGAGAGGTCACAGTCTGGACCCTTCGTCCTTGCATGCTAGGATGCAATCATAGCTAACCAATCAGATACAGGAACAAAGCAAATATTTGGTCGTAACATCCTTATTTTGAGAGCGATATTAATAGGATTTTCCAGTACATCAATATGTACATTAATCAAAGCAGATATATTAATTGTAGTTTTATATGAAGGATTTTGCATTTGGCTTTGTTTCCTGTAGCTTCCATGGTTACCTATATTAAAGTTAGTAAGGGAGGACAGGAATCGTAATCCAATCAGACGTGAACACTTTCAGGCAGCACCGTCCTCTAGAAGGAAGGTGTGTTGGTTTTCAAACCTTATATGCCACCCTGTTGGGGCAGTTCTTTCCTAAGCCAAGAGGGGGCGAGATTACGCGTAACAAACTGTACATATCCATATAGCGTATCCTTCCGCTGCAAAACAAGACATGGGTTAAAAAAAGACTTCTTAGTTTAAACGTAAATTTGATCAATACATTTATTCGAAAACTGAGATAGCGTGCATGAGTTTTCAAGTCAACATTTGTATTACACTGACAGATAGGATGTACTTTAAATCCGTTCTGCTCAAGAAAGACTTAAAGCGGCTGGCATGCCAAGAAAAAGATTTGCATTCCCCAGCACAGACAGAGCTGGAGGATTTGATGTTAGCCATGGCCGCACAGTAAAATGGGATTTCTGAGACACAGCGCAGCGTTGGACTTTTAAGCCGACGTCTTTCAACCACTTAGTTTCAAGCTGTCGCCTTTAAAGCGGCTCTGACAGTCAGTGAGGAGGGATACGCACCACGCAGCAGGGTCGTACTCCGCCCAGACGCGGATGAACTCGTCTAGGTGATGAGGCCCGAGAATAGAAGCGTCACGTGTCAGGTACTCAAAGTTATCCATGATGACGGCGACAAACAAGTTCAGCATCTGAGGAAGATTTGGAAGCATTGCAGAACAAACAACGAGATTAATGACGTAGCGTGTGTCATTAGAACTCGACAAGTTTACTTAAGAAGTACAGTGAGTAAGTGAGACTTACAGTATTTCCAGAGAATAAATCTTGGTTTTCATTTTCTACTTTTTTCTTGTTTAAAACAAAGCTTAATTTTTTTAGATCTATAGTGACAAAATAACTATGTGCCAATTGGGCAAAGCGGAAAAAGAAAATGCACTCTTATTATCATACACAACTGGGACTTTTTAGGAACCATATCTTCTTTTCAGTGACTAAACGATGCAAGAATTTTCATTTATCGATGAACTATCTCTTTAAAAGTGTGTGTACGTTTTGAATTTGAGATCTGCTCTCACTAACCAGAAATGAACAGAGGAAGATGAAGGAGACAAAGTAGAAGTAAGCGAAATCACTGCCACACTCTTTCCCACTGGAGCCAGAGTGTTTCTCACACGGTCTGTCAGCCAAACATGCCAACATGATATCGTGCCAGCCCTCCCCTGTAGCACTCCTATAACACAAACACACACAACATCTTTAATAATGTGCACCGTAAAAGACAGCGAGGGGAAACTATGGAATAACTTCAACTAAATTCTTTATTTATCTGCAATCTTTCAATGTTAAAGGGACAGTTTTACTGTAAAGTCAACTAAAGATGACAACAGTCAACTCTGACCGATACAAAATATTGTATGTGAATCCAGTTAAAAATGACATGTTACGTTTTTCTATGGAAACATAGATGTAGCGATATTGAACTTTGTTTGAAATGACAATAAAGTATGTAAAATGGCAACATACTTATACTTTACATTTTCCAGACCAAATCTGCAAGGTTTGGAGCAAATAAAATAATGATATGATATATGATATGACAGACTAAATATAGAATTTAAAAGAACAATATCACATCTAATTTAAATGTATATTTCATATATTCCACTTTATAAGAAAACATTTATTGAAAATGTATTACCAAAACTGATTATAAATTGTAGCAAATAATATCAAATTAATGTTTTGTTTCTTCCGAATGTCGGCATGAAACGGAAGTAGCGATTGCATTTGAGTGATTCACACCGAGTGAATCAACTTCTGAATTTAGATAAAAATGTAGGGTGGACTTGTTTTCATCCATCGAGAGCTGATTGGACGAAAGTTGAAAGATTTGAACGCACGTTTGCAATCGGTCATTCATTGGAGTCCTGCCCTCGTGCCATTCCTCGTGACCGTAAGTTTGCATATTCATATTTCATATATTTTTCTTCCACAAACCTTTCCTTTTTAATAATTTAAACCAGTATTGATGAACATTAATCAAATGGTGAAATAAAAAAGTCATGAGTTTAGAATAACATGAGGATGAGTAACGTGATTTTTCACCTTTGGGTGAACTATCCTTTAATACTCTAAGATGCCAGGACGATCTTAAATTCCAGATCTTAAAGGTGCTATACCTGAACAACAGCATTAAAGCCTGAAAAAAGGTTTGAAAATTGTTGTGATGGTTGATGTCCGAGTCATCAGACAGCTCGATGTTACCAAACACCTGAAAGAGAGAAAACAGCACATCGGCGCATTACCGAAACGTGCATTGGAGAACCGAAACGTGCATTGGAGAAAAAGCAAGCAGTTGCCGGAGAAGGGCAGAGAATTTCAATGTGTACACTTTCCCTATCGAGACTGCATCAAAACACCTGGGGGGTTGTGTGTCAATAATTCAGACTGCCTTCAGGGAATGTTACAGTAAGCATCTGCAGTATTAACAAGGCTACACAGACATACACTACAGCACAAACTATGACTCATGCTTATTCATATTCTGACTTCAATTCAGACAGCACATATATAAATAAACACGCTGACTCCTCAGATCTACAGAATACAGCTGCAATGCACTGACAGCTAACGAAAGCCATCAAAATAATCTGACAGCCGAATAAATAACAGATATACATCCTGCGACCACAGACGGACTCTTCAACATGTCATATTCGAAAAAATACACTGAACGATTGCTTGTATATCTCAAAGTCAACAATGCATGTAAAAGATTGAGCAACTTTTACAACTTTAAGCAACTTTTTCTATCATTTTAAAGCACGATGTAAACAAAATTGTCAAGGCATTATATAGTTATTTATTTATTACAATTACCAATATACATGTAAACCCAATATGTCTAGTTTGACATTTATGATGAAAATGATAAATATCCCATCATCGCTACTTAAAGCTACAGTTTGTAAAAACTGCCGCTAGAGGGCGCACGTTCAAAACAACAACAAAAATGGCGTAGCTTGATGGCGCTGTGAAGGAGCGTGGAATGATGGGATCTGTTGTCTTCAACTCCACCGCTGATGGCCATCAATCAGACAAGAACGGGAAATCATGTTTGCGGACGAAGTAAAGTAACAATGTTTTATAATTTTTGCGTACAATTGTGTTCCATAAATAAGTGATTTTTTTCCGGCCTAGTGGTTTTTGGATTTTTTTACTGCAAGATTTTTACAAACAGCCCCTTAAACCACACATGTAGAAACATATTTATGGCAGGCGAAGAAGTGATCGTCGCATTGATGTAAGATTTCTAAACACACAGCTGATTATAAAGCCTACTGATGATGTAATATCCTCCATCCCACAGGATACAATTAGCATTAACAATACAGGCCTAATATACAAGCTGGCGGAGGGCCATCATTTCCAAACCAATCTGGGAGATTGTCTGCACGGCCCTTAAATGAGCAATCAAAGACGGGATCCGTCCGTTGGGCTGGAACAAGGTCTTTCTCTTTCACAAAAGCTACTGTATGATATGTAATGGTAAAGCTTTCAATGAGATATAAAGACCATCCATCTGTGAAACTCTACGCTGTGGCTTTTACACAGATTGTAACGGTTATTCTCAATGTGCTCAGGGTCAATAATTCATTCATCATGTTGAAGCACGATTTCTGGAGATGAGATCTACAGGTGTAGAGGGCTCAGACGATACGGCTGCACTAGGGGTAATATCAAAGCAGGGCCGGGGTTGTGTGAATGATGTTTTATAGAGTTCTGGATCTCACCTGCATCCCGATGATGGCGTAGATGAAAAAGAGCATAGCGATAAGGAGACACACATACGGAAGGGCCTGCAGGCAAAAATTAAGTTCTCAGACTGGGTTCAAGGAGCATTAAAGGAATAATTTAACTTAAAAATGAAGTCATTATTTACACACATTTCAAACCTTAATGACTTTCTTTCTTCTGCCGAACAAAAATTGTAACAGAAAACCGTTGAAAAAATTGCATTGGTTTTGTGAACGTACAATAATGGTCAACGGGGACCAATGGATTTTGATTACTATAATATTTCAAAATATCTGAGTTATTAATGAGTAAATGATGACATCATTTTCATTTTGAAGGTGAACAATACCTTTAAAAATACACAAATGGGTTAAAGGATTGTTTCAAGCTGTACCCTACTTTTTAAAGAAAGTCAAATTTGACTTGCATGTCAACATGTATGTGTACTCATAAGTTGAGAAAATGAACTTTTAGACAAGTACTTTTCAACGTTTTATGTCACTTTTAGCCGATACACAATTAACAGTCATCCTTTAGGCTAATAAACCATATTATAAATAAAAAATCTACTTTGTTTTTAACCATAGCTTATAGCAGTAGTTGGCATTAATACAGTATATAAATAAAGTTGAATGCTTGAAAAAGTAACAAAATATTGTCAGTGTATTTTTTGTAATGGGGCTCAAAGGTTAAGATCTGACCTTGAAAGACTGGACGAAGGTCCAAAGCAGGATGCGAATGGTGTATCCCTGCCGGAGGAGTTTAATAAGACGGGCGGCCCGGAAGAGTCTCAGGAAACTCAGATTAATCCGCTTGTCCTGTAGACAGACAGGGAGTGATCAGAGTTGCTTTGCTGAATCCTTGTATCTAAATCAGACCCGAGGATTAGGCAACAGCCTCTGTTAGGTCTCTGTTACTGTAGATTTGTTAGGATTATCGATTGTGTTGCAAGATCATGTCCTAAGCAGGCGGTTTCCAGTGACAAGCGCACTAAACAAATTGCACCGAACACAAATTTTAAACTTAATAAATGAGGTAAGCTTGTATCGCTTGCCACTTTGTTGCCAAGTTGGGACACAACGTTCATCTCATGCAGGATGTTGCCATTGATAACTAGTCTGAAAGTGTTGCTTTAAAGCTTCTCATACACATGCTTTTAAATAGTTAAAAGAAGAAACTGTGATATAAATAAGGACATTTAATCCAGTAAGCAAAACAAGAAAACATCCTTCACAGCTTAGTCCTGAACAAGCTTGAAGCCTGAACTCAGCGGGTATCAAGGTGAGCAGCAACATTAGCATAAAGATGTCTGACAGAAGGAGAGGTCTGGACAGAGACGCAAGGCAGTGCACGACCGATGAAGCCACTTACCGTCTGCGCAGTCCGGTGGGGAAAAGAAGCGGACAGGTGCCAACAGAGATTTAGCATGGAAACAGAGTCACAGTGAAATAGTTAGGAGAGGATGGAGTGTGTCTCTGACACAGAGACGCGGCTGTCAAAAACCATTGGGGAGATGTCTGGACTGTCATCTAGTTAAATCTTATAACAGGTTCAATCATTAAGGACTAAACAGAATGAATTTGGAATAGGAGTGGTGAAGCATTATATAAATAATTATATGATTGTTGTGGCGTTTATAAGGCACTTTCTGCTTCAAGAGTCTGTTACGCATTGGGAGATTATGTGCCTGTAATTTAGACCATAGAACACAGATATGCAACACAAATGTGACAGAGAAATACACACTGAAAGCTCACAAAGAGAGACACTATAAGCAACATTCTACTAGTGTAGTTTGATTTGAGTAACAAAACGTAAGTCATGTTTGATGTATAAATACGCATAGACAATTTCACTCGAGGTCTTATGGAATAACAGAATTCCATAGAGATTTCATGTGAATTGTGCATTTCAGTTCTCGTAAGCTTTGAAATAGACTTACCTTAAGCTCTGTTACTAAGATGTCTGTGATGCTTCCCAGCACAGTCACAAAGTCAAAAATGTTCCATGCCTCCTTCAAATAGTTCTGCAAATATTCCCAAACAATATAACAGTAAACTAAACGACATACAAAAAGCTAACAGCATTTGAAATGGTACAGAAGTTCTTAGCAGCAACAAAATCAGATACATATTGTATACTCAGACGTGTACACAATGTATGGGATCAGAACTGTTAATAAATAAAATATGATCTGCGAAAATATAGAGAGTTTCACAAACATTTTTTAAATCGACATATGCACAAAAAGCAAACCATAAATATATGTTAGACGTTCCAGAAAAAGCAATGGCATTCACAAATAAATATAATGAGATTTGCAAATCAAAAATATTTACACTTTATTTTAACGGCATTTATTTGAAGATCGCTTTCTGTGCATTTGTGAATCGCTGCACGCATTTGTGGATCAGTGCAGGTATTTATGGATGACTGTCTGTGCAATTGTGGATTTTAAAACATTTCTAATGTCAAGGCGTGCGCACAATCCACAAATAGGTGGACTCCGCCTACTATCTACGCAAGCCAATCGGGTAACTTCCGCTTTCGTTGACCAATAGGGCACGTTCTAACTTTCAGGTTTTGCTCTGCACTAAGATTCAGGGAGGAAACATGGCGGTCAGTGGCGGTCTTAATCTTTTACAAAAGGTTCAATGTTGTAGAAAAAGCTTCCTTATATTATAAAAATAAGAAAGAAATGGTTGTTAAATGAAATTTAGCGGCATCTATTGGTGAGGTTGCGAATTGCAATCAATGGCTCAATCCACCCCTCTCCTTTCAAAGCACTACAGAGGCTGACACAGGACTAATACGTCATCGCATTTTCATCCCTTATCAAGGAGATAACCTATTTAAGATATGTGCGCTCTGTAGAGCAGTTTGTCCGTTTAGGGCTACAATAGAAAAAACATGGTGAATTCCATGGAAGGGGACCCAGGGTATATTATGTAGAAAAAATAGCTCATTCAAATCAATTAAGCTCGCCCATATCTCTGATATTTAGCCCATAGATATGACACAGTCCCTCTTTTAATAAAGTAAAATAATGTATTGTCCGTTTCCTCATCCACCATCCAATTACCTTAAGTAAGGGCAATAATAACAGTGATGTGTGCTAAATAAAGTACCCTGAGACAGCCTCTGTATATATAAGTCATGTCAGATCGTAAAACGCCATGCTGATCCGTCAGGTGACTCAGCCTTGTGCCTGTACCTCTTCTAAATGCCGTAGGGATTTGTCAAGCGCTGATAGTTATGTATCCCGGTCAGAACCACATGAGCACATTCATCAGCCCAGAGCGGCAAACAGGTGGAGGTAAAAGTGAGCATCACGCACCACAAAAGCTCCTTAAAAAATTAGCCTCGTAAATGAGTTTGGAAAAAAAAAGCTTGTGATGAGACCGTCTACTGCGGGTCGGACCAGTCGTGCGGAGGGTGTACCCATGATCAACAGACCCGTCGAATAACATAGAGCGCTCCATGTTTGAACTTCCGGTAGACCCCCTCAAAAGAATCTACAATTATTGAGTAGTTTCAATTGAATTTATTACAATTAATATAAAATAAAATATAAACTGATATTAATTTAAATAAAACATAAAATAAATTGTTATATTACTAGCCACTAGCCAGACCGATAACCAAACACAGACGGAACTTCACTTTTGGCCAGGCACGTGCATTGGATGAAACGGTCTGTCCTATCACTAGCCTTTTTTCTTCTTGACACAGTTGAGTTTGGTCCGCTTAAATTTTGTGACAAAACTTTGGTTTATCTAGAAGTAATATACATATCATATATTTATTATTGATTATTTTCACAATCTCAGTCCGTGTTTCCCCTGTGTTTTTGAACATTTCCGTTACTTCCTGTTCTGTGCCATGTTTTGTAGTCCTTTGTAGTTTTTAGTGTTAATGAGTTCTTCCATGTGTGTCTTGTTATCTTGTTAGTTTCTATGTATTTCAATCCCAGTGTTTCCTTTGTCTAGTGTAAGTCGATGAATGTTTAATCATGTTCCTGTGTCTCGGTTATTTATGGATTACTTTAATTCCTTGTTTCGTTGTTCTTTGATTATTTAGTACTTTGTCTTTTTGTTGAATATATCTTGCTGCACGAGGAGATCCGCTGCCTCGCCTGCCTTCTTCAATTATTAAGGTGGCAATCTGCGATAATATATCTGATGACATGTTTCAGATATATTACTTGTGGGACGTTAGGTAGGCGGTATTTTCCATGTTATTTAGAGTTTTTGTCTAAATCAGGCACGGCTCGATATCAAACGCTACAATTTATTCTATGTTAGTGATGTTTTTAAACGTTTTGCGTTGTATGTGTTTATCCACATCGACTGAAACAAACTAGCTGTAATGTCAAACATATTTATCAAAAAGTCTGTGAATAATCTGAGGTTTAGATCATACTGATGTTGATGTAACTACTTGGAAACTGAATTTTCCAATACAAGCTTTAAACTGTACTGATAAAAGAGTAGCAACAGAGTCTCACCAGAGGGCCGAAGGCGATGACCTTGAAGATGCACTCCAGCGTAAAGAGAGCTGTAAAGATGATGTTCAGCCACTTTAACATGTCCTCGTATGGCTGAGGAGCATCATAAAACTACAAAAGAATCAAAACATAGCAATAATGACTCAAACTGCATTGTTTCACATATTCATCTTTAAAGTAGGCTATCAAGAACCTATAATTAGAAATGACTTATTTATAACTGAATATTTGCATACGTTATTATATTAGCTGAAATCTTGATCTGAATTAACATGTGGAAGTCTCTAGTCTCGCAGTGTTTTAACACTAAGATAAAAGCTATAGGGTACCGCCTGTTGGCAGATTTCCAAACAAACAATCGACTGAAGTGAACTCTGGGTTGCAACAAGTCTGACACCAAAGGAATAAAGCATTATGCCTGCATGCTTGGCAGCACTGATTCAATCTACTTTTAAATTGAATTTTAAAAATTGTTTTGTGATTTCCAGGCTGCTTCATCTACAGCGGAGCCCTTTAGCAAGAGTCACCTGACAAAATCGTCATTGTGACATTTCAATACTACAATCAGGTGACATCTGATGTTTTACCTTCATCATGAGGACCACCGTATTGACAGCAATCATGGTCAGGATGGAGTATTCGAAAGGGGAGGACACGACAAACTTCCACATCTTGTACTGAAAGGACTGCTTGTCCTGGGGCATGTAGCGGGTCAGAGGCTTAGCGTTGATGGCGAAGTCGATACAAGCTCGCTGTAGACATCAGAACATGCTTTATCATGTTATCTCATCACTAAGTCTTGGGTAGAGCGGATCTAACAGCAGATACACTATACTATACACTCACTATCCAGATCGGAGATTATGTACTTAAATCCTCAAAGAATAATTATTAGAAATGAGATTTGCTATTCCCCAAGCACTCGAAATCTAACAAATGAAAGTGATACAAGACGAACATCCAACCTGTGCTGGCATGAAATAGAACAGAGTCAGAGCAGGGCTAAATATATAAACACTGGGACTAATATGTCACACCAGGGAAAGAGATATACAGGAACTGTAAAGAACAGAGAGTAAAAATAGAGACAGACACATCGAAAACAAAGAAAAGAGAGTCGCGTTTTAAAAAATGACAGGGAACAAGTAAAGAGGAAACAGATTATGTCTGTGCTTCAAACCTAGTGAGTCAAAGGGCACCGTCGATATTTAGTTTTCAATGTTCTTCAAAATATCTTCTTTTGTTTTATGCAGAAGAATGTAAGTCATATAGGTTTGACAAGAGGGTGAGAAAATGATGACGGAATTTTTATTTTGGGGTGACCCACCAACCCACCTACGCATGCACTCAGACCCAATCATCTCTACAGAAGGATGTGTACTTATTATTTAGATGTATAGTCAAACTTATAAAATAAGACCCTTTCCGCCCGAAAAAGTTATGGACCTTATAAACACTAACATTAACCCACCGCTCAAAAATGAAGAGTGTGAATTGGGCATTTAACTAGCACCATACCTCGTTCTTCTCCAAGCTGCATTCTGACATGGCTTTATCTCCTTGCTCCTGAAACGTGATGATGATCAAGGCCACAAAGATGTTGACAAAAAAGAAAGGAAAGACGATAAAGTAGACCACGTAGAAGATGGAGGTTTCCATGCGGTAACCTGGACTGGGACCCTGGTCCTCGTACGTGGCGTCCACAGAGTGTTTCAGTACTCTGAAGAAACACACAGAGAATGTGAGCAAGATACGAATGAGACAGATTTTTGTATTTAAGATAGACATGAATTGGTATCATAACGAGCTGTTCATATCTCATGGTACTGAATATGTACTTTAAACCCTTGTATTCTATTCTTATGTTTGTACCAATGTGAAAACTTTATCATTGTAAATGTTCATTTGAAAAAACACCAAGCCTAGAGCAAGGATAAAACATCATGTGGGATGCAAAGATCTCCCAGACCCAGCGTAAGCTTTAAAAGACGGAGAGATTTTCTGGTTGCATAAAACCCTCTGTTTAAAAGTATTAAGGTTCATAAGAATTTGCATGAATGATTTATAGGTAAGACTCACAAGGGCCAGCCTTCTCCTGTAGAGACGGTGAACAGGGTCAGAAAGGCCCACAGGACGTTGTCGAAATGAAATTCATATTTCTTCCATTCCCGTGGCTGTGTCATGGCCATTCCATCGCTGCCATACTCCAGAAACTGCCCCCTTAAGAGATGAACAGTCACTTTCATTTATATTCACGTTCATTCACCCAATCCACATTTAAAGATGTGTATAGATGTATGTTTGTGCTTCTGTGTATCTGTCTGTCTGTCTATCCATCTATTCTATCTTATTTGAGATTTCAACCAATTTTCCATCCATCCATAGATTGTACGAAGGCAGTCTGGTGATAGCACAGCTGTACCTGCAGTCTTTCTCGAGGGCTTTGGACTCATCGGTGCAGTGAAAGAACTTCCCTTTGAAAAGCTGCACGGCGATGACGGCGAAGATGAACATGAAGAGGATGTAGACGATGAGGATGTTGAGCACATTCTTCAGAGAGTTCACCACACAGTCAAACACAGCCTTAGGACACAAACACAAATCAGACCCAATGACCTCACCACCACCTTCATTAAATCTGTCTTTGCTTAACCTGGCGTCTTGTGTCAATCTCACAAAATCTTAATGGCTTTAAATCACATGATCACTTATGACACGGGGAATGTGTGTAAATCATCTCATTTTGCTATTGTTTCTGCACATTTCGATACCCATGGGGTATCATTATTATCTGTGCAGCGTACATTTTCTCACCATTAATGCTAAAATGATCTTCAATGTCTCTGTGGCCTTGAGGCTTTATGTGTGTGATAAAATTATACAGAATCATAGTTTTGCAAAGTGCTAATTTATTTATGACTCTATTATTTCTGCTACTATTGCCACTGGTAAAAATGCACGTTCAAACGTATTGTTATCGCATTACATGGCAAAATGATAAGTGTCTCTGAAAGGATTTGTTTATGTGTTTAAGTGTGAGATTTCATTAGAGAGCAGGACACAGGGAACCTGTTAAATGTTGAGGGCTGGACAACGTCTGCAAAATATATGATACTGGACAAACACGCGCACTTGCAAACACACACACGTTTATGATTACTTTTTCATTGCATAGATGCCTCTTGTTTTTATACAAAGCTAGTTACACTATAACCATGACCCTTCCAGCATTTTTACAATCTTGAAAACGCTTCTATATTTTTTATAGCTGCTAGATTTCTGTGTTTTTATAAATAAGGACGTCCCCAAAGGGAGGTTTTGCTCACATTTGTCAGGTTTTGATCACTTTTGGGTACAGATTTGGGTGCAAATTTGGCCAGAAAAATAGTTGAGTACACACACAAAATAGTGGATTGTATTTAGTGAGTACAGCAAGAAGTGCACTGTACTTTTCCAATCGAAGCAAAGCCATTAAAACTACAGTATAAAAGGCATACGGTGTGTTTCTTTATTGTGAATAGATTAGAGAATTCACACTGTGCTCTTAAAAAACAATTACAGTAGCTTTCTCTTTATTGGATACGATTACGTAAACTTGCTCTCTTGAATCCACCTGCAAAGGAAAATAAAAAAGATGATCGACTGAAAGGCATCAGTCAGGAGTACATTACCTTGAGTTTGGGTAAACGTTTGATGGTCTTTAAAGGCCTCAGAACTCGAAGAACTCTGAGGGACTTGATGGTGTTGATGTCCTTTCCTTTGGTTCCTCTGTATTGAGAAAGCAGTGAATTAGCACAAGTTTGCTCGGTTTGCTCACATTTGTGATTCATTTTGATCAAGTCTGCCATCACATGCACATAGCCGGGACTCGATTTCAAAAAACGTAAATGACTGAACTGCTTTCTCTAGCCCTTCATGTAATTGTGAATTACATTAGCTAGAGGTTATGAGGTTAGAGGAAAGCATGCCTATGAAGCAAGGATACATACCTACCTCTGAGGCTGACTATAAATATTTAATACTTCTGGAGCACTCGACTTACTACGATTCATTATATGGATGGTCACTTTGGGGGAATTCCACTGCTGGCTAAGCCATATTCCTATAACTTTCACTTGATTTAATGAAGTCGCTGAAAACGGTCTATAACATTTTATACCAGCCTGGTGGGATGGCAGTGGAAATAGTCTTATGTTTTTACAAAGATAAGCTTTGGGGTGTTTTTGGAAAGGTCTGTGGGATTGGTCTGCTTGCTTCTTCTGTCCCTTGAGGAGAAGATAACACTGGCGTGCAATGTCCATGCATTGTGCATCAGTCTTACCCCACCACAAGATTGTGGTGGATCTGTGCACACAGAGATAGTCAACTATACTCCCATAGATCTCAGAGGACCCATCCGTCTCCAGCCACCCATCACGCAAGAGGTTTAATATTGAGCTATGTGTTTGTGATAAGAGACGGTGATGTACAGTATCGTAAAGCCCCCTGCTTTCCTGGTCATACGTATCTATTTAAAATTAAAAGAAAGAAAGATCTAAGGTTATGCTGTAGAAATGACAGCTTTTTTGAATTGCTACAGTATTTCCTTCTCATCGAATCTCTTTCACATTACAGCAATATAAAAAGTAAAAAAAACTATACTGTGTTGTTTTCAGCTTGTTTTTTATCAGCATTACATTTAATACTACAAATAATAACACGCTTTACATATATTGTTTTACAATTTTATTTGACCTTATATTACAGTATATACTGTATACACTAGCGGCCACGTTTTGGAAAACTTGTTTATATTATATTTTTCCACATTTTAGAATTATAGTAAACTCATCAAAACGATGGAATAACACAAATGTAACTTTAAGAATGATAAAAATCAAAAATAAATCAAAGTTTGTTACATTTTATCATCTTTACTGTTTTTCATCTTTTGCCAAGAATTTGCAGAAATATTTCCTTGGAATTTAATTCTTGCAAAATGATATTTTCACAAATCTAATTTGAGATATGTAAGCATTCGACTTCAGATCAAAAGCTTTTAAGGATAATGAAAAATTTCACGCAAGTGTTCTAAAACTTTAGACAAGGTTTTTTGCATTACAGTAATACTGAAAATGACTTTATAAGAAATTATTATTAGAATAATTTAAAATTATTAGAATATAGGGTGCTTAATTTTCCTTAAAATAACACAATGCAACAAGAACTAATGTACCACAGTAGGCATCAGTTTGTTTTGTGCAAACATGAGTTTGGAATGAAATATAAGCCTGACTATTTTGTTATTACTACCAAAGAAATCTTGGAATGGCTTGCTTTCCAGAGGCCTGTAAAACACACAGGCTGCAATAATCACCATCTGCTGTTTTCGGTACACAGTCAACGTCTCCAGACTGCTTATATGTTTATCTGGTGCATTTGCCAAAAATGTTAACTGCTGGATGTGAACAAGCTTCATTCCCTAAACACCATGAAATCTGTAATATTTTTACGTTTGGCAAAAAAAATCATCATTTTATTAACTTCAGAGCAAACATCGGCACTAATTTAGCCAACTACTCCAAGTGACCTCTATAGTGTACAGGGTGAATGAAAGACTGTCCTCTGTAGTCTAGACACAATAAGAGTAGTAGTTTCTATAACTTTTAGGTCAGATGTCATGACATTGGGTTTTTGGTGGGTCAGTGTAGAGGTGGGGTGGGGGGGAGTTTATGTTTTATAGATATTTAGACTGTCCCCACCTGGTCACGCTTTGCTGCGATCTGACGAGAAAACCATGCACATGTGCACAAATACAAAAACACACACAATAAGCCACTTCACAACAAAAGCAGTAAACACAGATCAGAAGAGTTTCGATGAGAATTAAATCTGGTTATAACAAAGCAGAAGAAAGCGTTCATTGAGCTGAAAGAAATGACGGACGGCAAAGAAAGATTAAAAACCAAAGAAGCAACAATAAAACATCAACGTAAGTCAAAGACACGATGGAGTGAATGTTTATCAGTTACTGTCACTATCACGCTGTAAGATAAAACATGTAGACACTGTGGCATTAAGGTAAGACATCATTTCAAACTGCACAGACCTAGAAATGTAGAACCGCAGACACACACAAAAAACATGTACGAGTCTAGAGATTTCATGCAGGTTCAGATCGAGATATCAGGAACAGTAAAAGTATTTTTTAGCTCCCTTTGTGTAAATGCCTGCTTTTAATATCACATCTAGAGCGGGTTAACATAAAGCAAACTGTGCAGTTTCACAATATCAATGTCTAGGGACTCTCACACACACATATATATATATATATATATACACACACAGAAGCAGATAAACAGGATGCAGGTAATAATGCATACCCCATGAAGCTCCTGAAAGCCACGCAAGCGAGAAGGAATGATAGGACAGATAAAGGAAGCGAGAAAGAGACAGAGGGATAAAAGAGAAGATGGATGGAGAAACAGAGAACTAAATGAGAAAACATTAAAGCCCACAGGACCAGAAACACAAGCTCGATATCGACCACTGAAGGACAGAGCAGGAGAAAAAAGAAAAAAGCACAGGTTTAAAACACAAGCAGAGAAGAATTCAATTTGAGATAAAGCTTGAATCAATCAACAAACTGCATACTGCAAACAATAAAACCTGAATAAAATCACATTAATGAATTATTTTATGTTTAAACGGTTATTCTAGATCAAAATAACTTTTTAAACTTTTCTTTTTGTAATATGGAGGTCAAAAATACTCGTACTGTATTATGTCATTTGGCCAAAGTACATAAAAACTGTTAAAATATGACATACACCAATTGTATGTATTCATTATAATTTATAAAATGCTAACATTTAAATGACATAGCCATCTGAGATTTTAACCCCGAAATCTTTCAAATGTAAATTACACCACAGAATTGAGCAAACCAATTACAAAATCTGAGTTTCAGAAAAACTGTCTATTGTGACCCACATTCACACACATTTTGTGTGTGAAACGGTTCAACCGTTTATTTTCTCTAGCTTCAGAGGTGTCCATAATAAAACATCCACACACACGTTCACACCTGCAGCAGAAACACAGGTGCCAGTTAGAGCTGGTGGAGAATTTCTGCACTTGAATAAAACACAACACGTACTGAACAGCTGGTCTCAAAAGCACAGCGTTTTTCTATCTGCCCTTTTTCTGCTATTTTAAAGCACCCGCTGGTCTTGCTGTCAACTGCTAAGTTGGAGAGAGACAGTCGAGCATCTGCATGTGACGACTAAGAGGATTGAGTCACACTTCAACACTAGACTTTACATTTATTCAGCAAAACAAACACACAGTTAAAACTGGGCGCGTCAATGTTTAAGCCCAATCCTTTTTTACACTGTTCTGTGTGGTTGCTAGGGTTGCACATTGCTATGTAGTTGCTAGGGTTCTGTAAAGCATCGCTAGGTGGTTGCTAGGGTGTTCTGATGCTGGGGGTTGTTTAGTTACCGACCATAATCAAAAGAGCCCCCTAGTCTAGTGTATATGAAATTATGGACACTACATACTTTAGTGCACACTTACATGGGTTACAATAAGTTACATTTGCTCTTTCTGTAAGCAAATTCACATAATCCACATAATTTATGCTGCAAAACAAGATATGCACCAAAGTTCAATTCCTAAAAAGTTTGTTTAAATCCATTAACTACAAATATGAGCAATAATAATAGTGAATAGTCTATCAAGTGTCACAATAAAAATCACAAACTGCAAAGATCTCCACATATAGTCGGCCAATGCTACGAACTGTAGCAATGACTGCCTCATCTCATGTGGGAAATATTAAACCCACATCACCATAGCAGGTGTGCGCCACTCCTGAAAATCTCATTTCGATCTAAACAAATGCATATTAAACTGATCAGTTCAGAAGGAAACCGCACCCCACCCCACAACACATCCCCCAATAACCGGACACTGTGTGCTATTTGGTATCTGGTGTGAGATCCAGTCACATCCTGTTTCCTTCATTTTCAACTGAATGCTCTCTTAATGGATCTGAACCGACAGTCAAGACTTCATCTGCTCTGATAGAGCTTAAAGAAAAAAGAAAGACGGGCACTCACGAGCAGGCGAAAGCCACAAGAGCACCGCTGACCACAATGAAGTCCAGTATGTTCCACAGGTCCCTGAAGTAAGAGCCAGGATGCAACAAGAGGCCGAGATCGATCATCTACAGTAGAAGAAATGAAGAAAGTGGAGAAAGATAACGTGGATTCCTTTATGAAGCTGGTGCAAAAAAATCCCTACACCATAAAATACGCAGTGGTTGACAAGAATGCATTTCAGACAAAAATTGTATTCACAATCTAAGTTAAAGTGTAAAGTGCCAGAGGTTGCTGAAAAGTTTGCTGCTATTAGGCAAATAAATACAATCTGATGCTCTATGAGACTATGAGAGAAAAGTGGAGAGGTTTATTTACCTTTATAACCATCTCAAATGTAAACACACCAGTGAAGACGTAGTCCAAGTACTTCAGCACCTAAGGGAAAAAGCAAGCCCTTTTGAGTTTTAGAAACACTATCCTGCTTTATGTCTATTTCTGTAGTTCAAGAACAGCTTGGGCCAAGTACAGTGGATTATGTCACAAATAAAACAAAAATCTAATGCATTTGGCCCCATGATTCGATGAATCGTGCAATAATCTCCAAATCAGAACAGATACACGTACTGTATTTTTTTCAAAAGATATAAAAAGATGCTTTGAATAAATTTTTAAGATTTACCCAGTTTTGCTTTTAATACATGAAGAGGAAACTGTCAGGGAATGTCGCGTGAAAGCAGAGATTCAGATGACAGGCCGGTCATGCTTAATGAATCGGCCAGTCGAATGTAAAGAAAAACAGCGAGGCATGCGATTCTCAGAGACATGTTTACAACTCGTTCTGTGTAATTTCACACTTAATCAGCCCTGCTTTTGGCCTGACGTGGTCGCCGTGGCTACGTAAATCTCCTCACAGGCCGTCTCCAAGGACGATATGATGGCAATGCGGGGCAAGTGACGACTTTCTCTATGACATTTCAGACGAGGGCTGCCATATTGCCCCGGAGGTCTGTCCTTGAGTTATATAAACAGTGATTTCATAACCCCGCCTTGAAATCACAGACAGTAAAATGGAGATCAATGAAATGTCAGTTGCAATATTTTAGATGAAATGGATCTATTAGATCTGTTAAGGTTGAGTATTTGTGCATGTCTCACATTGTTGCGCGGTGCATTTGCATGCACAGGGTCCTCAGCTGCCAGCGCAATGCTGCTCATTGTGATGACCGTGAGAATACACATCTCAAAGTAACGCAAGTTGACCACATAATGACAAAGCCGACGCACACTAGAAAGACAACACAAACATATTTTATTCACACTGTATTCAAACATTCAGAGCATTACAAGCAACTTATTCATAATTCTGTCATTTGAGGTGCGACTTACGGGTTTGAAGGGCCGAACACAAACATAGAGCTGTATGGCAGGATGTGTTTAGGAGCGTCCTGATTTTGCTCATCAAGATCTTTCTTATCTTCGTTCAGTGGTTGGCTGTCACCATCAATGTTGTTCACTGTCAGAGAGATGATCATTAGAGCAAAGACATGGAGCAAAGTCACAAGTGTCAAAGAGACAGTCAATGTGGTCTGCTTAGTTTGTGACTTTGCGCTACATCTTCCAGAATGGCAGTAGATTCACAAAAGCTGTTATTTAGCACAATATCAAGGTTGATTGGTTTAATTGTATAACTTATTTTAATAAATGCTTTCAGCGGCAACAACATAAACAAACATTATGTGGCCCAAACTTAATTCTGGTAGACCTCTGCAAAAATCAATAAATGCCAAGTAGTATCAATTTAATATAATTAATATACAATAAAATAGTAATGTAAATTCCTATGGATATAAATTAAATATAAAATGAATTTTTAAATAATACATTCATGCATTTGGCAGACACTTCTATCCAAAGCGACTTACATAGTATTATACTATACATTTGTTCCTGAGTATGTGCAATGCCTGGGATCGAACCCATGACCTTGGCATGGCTAGCAACATGCTCTACAGGAAAGCTATAGTATTAATAAATAATGAAATACAGACCAGAAATTACATTTGGGCCAGGCGCGTCTGTCCAATAAAACAATCTAAAGTATGTTTTATATGTTTATATAAAGCACACGATAAATAAGGGCTGTCAAACGATAAATCATGATCAATAGCCTCCAGAATAACAGTTTGTGTTTACATAATATACGTCTGTGTATTGTGCATATTTATTTTGTATTTATGAAAACATACATGTATATGTTTAAGAAAATGTACAATTTAAAAATGTATAAACATTTATACATAGTTTAAATATAAATAAATACATGTTCATATTTCCTAAATATTCATGGTATGTGCATTTGTTTATGAATACAAAATGAATGTGCACAGTACACAGACATGCAAACACAAACTTTATTCTGGATGTGATTAATCATGATGAATATATTATAAATGTATATATTTTACAATTTCAAAGAACTTAAAGTATAGTATATTTAATCCATTTGTCACACACTTTTTATGGAATTGGACATCTCAAGTAGAAGAAGTAAAGTTATGACCACCACTTACTGGGAATGATGGTGGTCTCTCCTGGTGGGCCAGTTATGGTAACAGGGATATTGACTCCGGTTAGACCGACTCTGGTGTTGTTTTTCAGATTGTCTGTGTTTTCTGGCTTTTCTTCGGTTAGAGACTGCACAGGGCTGGTGGCTAAACTATTGTCCCCTGTTTCTGTTGGTCTGCCCCTGAAACTGCAAAAAAGCTATAAATGTTAATAAAACATATACAGCAACACAATTTAGAGAAGCATCTTAATGGTGATGCAATAAATACAGTAAATTTAAAAAACAGCTTTTCATAAAATAAATCTCATAGGAGTATGCAGTACGAGAAGTAATAAAATGTACTGTACTGTAAATGTCATGGAATCACAATTTTATTATTTTGACCTTACAGAAGAACGGATGTAAGGTTTTCAACTTTAAAACAACATAAAATAAATAAAAATGATTCGCAATTGTTTCTTCGTTAGACTTATGAAATGTAAAAAAAAAATTAAGTTAGTTCTGACCAGGGGCGTTTCCTCCGAGGAGGCAAGGGAGGCAGTGCCTCCCCTCCCCCTCGAAAATAATCGAATGAGAATATTATTAACAGTTCAGAAATAAAATAGGACAGTGGATATAACGTATTTAGCTAAATATGAGATAAATCAGCGTGTACAACAGTTTGAAACAGCGACCCCGCTCGGAAGAATTCCAAAGGGAAGCAGCGTTTCTCTTGCCTCCTCTAAGCTCATTGACTTTAAATATACCCGCTAAAGCGTGCTGTGAGTTTGAGTGGGGGTAATTAAAAAGAATGGAGAAAAGTCACGTGAGAGGAGGCAATGCCTCCAACGGGCTATGATTGGATAACTCATCAGCGAGAACCCGCCTTCCTGCTCGTCTTAGTCATACATTTTAAACCGAGGGCGCTAAATTAGATTGAACGTTAATTAAATTGTTTTATAAATTGTATTAATCGGAGTTTAGGATTCGTGTCGGAGATGGCGGAGGCAGAGGAGTTATCGATTGTTGACAGAATATTACGTGGTTCAGATTTGTTCGAAAACTTTTGCTTTTGATCAGGCTTGCTCAGGATAGCATCTATTTGATTTGATCTCTTAAATGCTTTGAGTATTTCTGGGACTGCTAATAATTAAATTGATGGTATTGGTAATGATGTTATTCTTATATAGGAAATCCCAAATGTTCCAGAAAAAAATGAAGGTGGTGTTGATGTACAGCAGGGAAAATAAAAAACTAAAAAAATCAGAAGTACATACTGTAATGAACTTGTAGTAATTAAAAGGCATTTTTCACACATAAACACTGAAATGACACTGGTTTTCTGACAATCGCACTTGTTCATAGTGCAGAGATGAACAAAAATTACATGGGTAGAAATCTGTCTTCTCATTTTTTAAGTCCACCGCACACCACTGGTTCTGACCAATTTCAAACATGTAACCAAACACTCTTTAGGGGTCTCACCTGTGTCCTCTGCTTCCATTATCCCTGAATTCCTCTCCATCCAGCGTGGACTGAGTTTTCACACGCGGCCGATGTTTTCTCCTCTCTCCATTATTTACTTCACCTTCTCTGTGCCCACGTACCCTGCCTCCATTACCAATCGTGCCATTCCCGTTCTCATTAGACCTCCTTGAGTGGACGTGTCTATTTTCTCTCTCCTCCACCTCTCTGCCCTCCTCCGGAGATCCAGGGGAGTGATGAAACCTGTGTCCTCCGTCCTGACTGGCCGTGCGCTCCAGACCCCCACGGTGGTCTCGGTTTCGGCTGTGGTGCCTGTGATGTCGTCCGTCGCCTGTATCTCCGTTGTCTCCTCGACATCGGTGGTATTTCCGTGGGTGGGCGGAGGAGGTTTGAAACTCTGATGTGTCTAGATCTCCCTCTGCCCTCTTTCCCTCTAAGAGTTTGGGATCGTCCAGGGTGCCCTCTCGATGCTCCACCACCAGCGGGCGATCATGGTGGGTCTTCATGTCGGGTCGCAGATGCAGAGCCGAAGACACGCGCATGCGCTCTTCGGGCTCTAACTCGTTGTAGAGGGCCTCGCTACTGCTAAGCACGTTGTGTCTGCGCAGCTGATTGCTGCGCTGCTCCCATATGGACATCTTCTGAAGGGACCTCTGTTGTTCCTTACTGAGTGGGAAAACATTTACTTGAATTACACACACAGGTGCCGTTCGATAAAACCCACATCCATGAACCAACCACTGATGGATATTAAAAATGACACTGTCACTGAAGTAAATGCAAGCAGAGACATGGTCGGCCATGTACTTCTTTGCAATTTGACTTTAAATAAAAAATAATGCAGTGGAGGAAATCTGTCATCATTTACTCACCCTCGATTTGTTCCAAATCTCAGTAAATTTCTTTGTTCTGATGAACACAGAGATTTTTTTTTAAAGAATGCTTGTAACCAGACAGTTTTTGGCCACCATTGACTACCATAGTAGGAAAAAATAGTAGTCAAAGGTTATCAAACGTGTCCCAGAACTGTTTAGTTTACCTACATTCTTCAAAATATCTTATTTCGTGTTCAACAGAACAAAGAAATTTATAAAGCAAATTTTATATCTACTATGGTAGTCAATGGCGGCCATGAACTGTTTGGTTACAAGCATTCTTCCAAATATCTTTCTCTTCGTTCATCAGAACCATGAAATGTGTTGGAGAGGGAGAGCAAATGAAGACCGAATTTTTATTTGTGGAACTGTTCCTTCAGGAGTCTTTACAATTAAAAAAATGGCATCAAGTGGAACAGTGGTTGGCATTGATGTTTTAGTAGGCCTATCATACATATCATGCCCCTTTAATTCATGCATCTCATCGAGTTATCACTTACGTACGACACCAAATGCTGTTCCATTGTTACGGTGCGATAGAAATTACCAAGAGGCTAAAGCGCTAATGATGTGCTAACAACATCTGCTAATGGTAAAAAACCCACTTCAGTTATAACAATAACATCCTGAGCCATGCCACTATACCTCACAAAGCGACGACACGGAGTGTAGATAGAACTCCTACAAAACACATTCGGGTTCCCACAACATAAAAACGACAGACATGTTAAAGACAACCAAACATGTGAACAAACATTTATAGAGAAGAAAAAACAACTAGTGTGAAGGACACAACAGACAGAAAAACGAAATGAAAATGTTAAATATACGTAAATGGCACAGAAACAGCATGATTAGAATTTTAATGCACCTATTTAAAAGAAGATCATACTATTCTTCATGCACACACATGCATTCACACGCTCTCCATCCAAATGGCCACTGCAGCGTGCAGACGGCACACCCAAACATCTGTTTAGTTTGGCCTTCATTCATATTGGAAATGTTCTTCACCATCAAAGGATAAAAAATCAAAGTGCCCGAGGCCTTTCACATATATTATACACCTATCTGAGGGCGGAAAGAGAACTTGTCCATATGGATTTACAAGCTATATGTGTGCTACAAATAGAAAATCACATACAGGTATGCTTATAAGTTGTATATAATAAGGTATTGACGTCTCTCACTAACTAATACTACACCACCTGTAACACTTTAGCACCTGCTTAGAATCACTCCAGTTTTAAAATATTAAACGTATTTAAATTACACAAGGCCCGAATAACGTTCAGGCTTTAAAGTTGCTTTCAACAATTCACCCACAGTTGTCTTTCTCTTTCTTGTTCTACCTTAACAACTTTGTCCTCCTTTTAAGAGCACTCCTAAGAAAAAAAATAAGAAGATCGACCCATTTTAACACCAGCCACTTAGACACGTGGGGCTGTGATTAAATAAAAGGGTGCTATTAATGGCCAACATGTCAGTACTAAATAAATGGATTCTGTATGACCGCATTTGTCTACCTGAAACTGATGCTATAACTCACTCCCAAAATCAATGAGACGAGTCATGACCAAAACGACAGAGAGAGAGAAAAATAAGAAGATAAAACCAATGAGGAGAGAA
This sequence comes from Barbatula barbatula, assembly GCF_947034865.1. Lineage (NCBI taxonomy): Eukaryota > Metazoa > Chordata > Actinopteri > Cypriniformes > Nemacheilidae > Barbatula > Barbatula barbatula. The sequence goes on from NC_136785.1 coordinate 4,839,938, forward strand.
GAACAGAGAGGAGGAGGACAGGAGGAGGAGGAGGAGGAGGAAGAGGAGAGTAGAAGGAGATATTGAGAGCAGAACTCACAGTGAATGAACGCTGCAGACTGAAGATCTACGAGAGATTGCATCTCGATTTTGCTTTACAAAACTGCACATGCGAAACAAAAACAAAACAAACGCATGAGACGCACGCAAACGGAAGTGTGCAGGGAGAGCAGATGGGAGACAGGTGATGTCACGCTGTCTGCACACCTGCCCTCTACAGTATGTATATACGAAATACAAGACACAAACATTGGTAACACTGTAGTAAAAGACAGACTGTGACTGAGACCAATCAAAAATGAATTAAACATACATGATGTGTAAGATGATTGTCATATTTTTGTGTTTAAAATGTCTTCACTTCAATGTCACCAAAACGTTCATAAATAAAATCGAATAATTCACACATTAAAGTGATAGTTCACCCAAAAATGAACATTCTGTCATCACTCTCTCATCCTCTTGTCATTTCAAACCTGTATGACTTTCTTCCGCAGAAGTTATTTTAAAGAAAGTCGGTAACCGGCACTCATAAATGACGACGGAATTTTCATTTTGGGGCTAACTCTTCCCTTAAAAATCAACTCGTATGAAATAACCACGGTTTTGTTAACATTGATGTGATTAAATGAAATATATTTGAGATTAAAATAGTAACGTTTTAACTTTGTGTGATCTGTGAACAAACAAGAAAATGGTTACACATATGAAAACGAACAATGATAATGCAAATAATAGCGAAACATACCGTACAAATAGAAAAAATTGTATTAAAACAATGCTTTTTGAAACCCTACTACTGACAACAAACATGCATCTCTACAAACTATAGTAAACACATGAAGTTAAGTAAATTCATATTTCTGTACATTTATTTACCTTACAGAAGCTTTCTTGCTCATTTTGCATATGACAAACTGCATTTAATACCATATGATAATTGCATACAATAAAATATACAATAAAATACAAAATCTAGAGAATAGTGTAGCTTGAATGCAAAATTTCACCTTAAAGAAACAAAGTTAGGAAGAACAGACTACACAGAGCAGGTTTAGGAGAAGGCGAGGGTCACACTGCTATTCATTGGACAAAAAATCAAAACAACCAATCACAAAAATAAGACATGAACAGTTCTGGTGTACATATAAGGAAAGGCTCCACAGCAAAAGGTCGGTGGGAAAAAAGTGTAACAGAAACTTACGCTGCTATGGAGATGTTGGCCGCAGACATGGGACTGACCTCCTTCACCTCCATGGCTTTCTGAAGAGCAATGCTCTTCTTCGCTGCCTCCTCTTGCTCCTCTTCATCCTGAAGAAATGGGCATCAAGGGCCAATCAGAGATGATTAAACTCTTAAAAAGAAAGGTGTTTAAAAGGTTCTTCACAATGCCATAGAAGCACCATTTTTGTTTCCACAAAGAAACATCATTTTTATAATCTAAAGAACCTTTTCTTTAGATTAGAAAAGACTATACAGGGAAAGTACTTCCTGTTCAAAGTGTCTTGTAAGGCCAAATTCTTTGGTTGGCCAATAGTAATGCTTTGAACATTTACTGGCTGTCAATCATTTTGCATGTTCTCCCACATAAAAATCCTTTAACACAGGGGTTGTATCTATCTCAGTGGCCAGATCGGAGCTGTCAGCAAAAACATCATCATATTTCCAAATGTATTCAAATATTCGCAGATTCGGCTATAACTATACCTGCCAGATTCTTTGTTTTGTCAACAAGAAAATGTAATACACGATCTAACCATTTTCTGCACAGTATATGAAAAAAAGGAAACCAAGCAGATGATGTAAGTTAAATGCAAATTCAGATTACCTTTGTCAGCTCCTGCGCATTGGCAAGGTTATCCACAGCGATAGCCAAAAATACATTGAGAAGTGTGTCTGGTTATAATCAGGTTAGAGAAGCATCTGTATTGCATGTTGTTTTGCATCATTAGCTCTGCATTTACCAAGATTACATTTAAAGTATATCAATCGGGATACGAATACAACATATTTATTGCACATCTTGGCATCTCTATGCTGATGCGTACAATCGCTGTAGGAATTTAGGATACAGTTTCCAAAGAGCGTAAGTACTATAAAGTAGACAGAAGAGAACATTCCACTCCGGACGCCACCCTGAGACTCAATCCCATGATACATCACTGCGTTCCAATCCTCTCCTGTCAAAATCTAAAAGAGGCATAAACATGTCAGGCACACAACACAACGCACCCAAATATAACGTTCTCCATTTCATAAAAATGCATGAATTGAACATTCATGAGACCAAATGAATATAAAGTGTACCTGGAAGACTGTCATTATAGCTGCAGGGAAGCTGTCAAAGTTTGTAGTGGGTGTTTCATCTTCAAAATTAAACCTAGTTGGAAAGAGAAATCCTGAGTACACTTGGTGAAAAGGCTAAATTAAAACTTTGATGTCATTCCTAGTTTAGACTGAGTCTAGTTTGGAGAAGCAGGGATGTCAAAAAGTTACTTAAAATGCACTGCTTTTACCCTCCAGCCAGACATCAAACCTCCTCAGTTTAAAATGTAGGTGTTAAACAACATTAGCTAATAATCTGAAAGATGGTAAGAGCGTGTAACATACTGTATCTGAATTCAAACAAAAATGTTTTCTAGAAGTAATATCTTTATAGACAAAGATTTTCAAACTTTCCTCAAACTGTACATGAAAAATAACGTTCTAACAAATCATTGGTTGATGAATGGGACACTTTGCATAAATGTGAAAAAAATACTTTACAAAGCTACAACGAATAAATGTTTTATAATACTATTTTTTAAATATATTTTTAAGAAGCGATTGTCATACTCCAAAACAATACTTTCAGTTAATCGCTATGGAATCGGTGTAAATGTATTTTATAATAACAGACTTCATGTTTTATCACACAGATAGATGCAGATATTGATAAAATACTGAACGGTCAGATCCCTGCTGATTTTTACAATGATCAACAACAGAAAAACTCTCCTTGCACCGAGAAAACATCTGAGAAAGAGGATGTCCCGAGGGCCTCGAAACCAAAAAAGACAACAAAACAATAAAAACAATGCTTGGTGACAGCGGCTCATTTAACAAGATGTTCTGCTGGAGGGCAAATCTAAAATTCTTCACCACACTCAGATTTGCATTAGAAGGCATTTTTGGAACCCACAGATGAAGTCAACACAATGCCAACTGTCTTTCCAAAGACACCACAGAGACAAGTTCCTTTACAAAAAGGAACACAGTATGGCTGTAGTCCAAACTGTTTGACAACAACTTTACTACCAGCAAACACCTAACAGGAATCATTATGTGAAAAGCCATTATGAAATGAAAACCAAAACAATAGCACAGACGATTATAGCTTTTACGCAAATAAAGCTTTTCAGTCAACACTAAGAAACTCTGGTCTGCCATACAGCATCATTCTAAAACCGGTCAATAGATTTAGACAGGTTTAGGAACCACCTTTCATAATACATCATTATTAAAATGTTTTGTGTCTCAACGAACAGACTAGTATCGTGCAGGAGACTTTTTTTGGAGTGTTAAGCCTAATTTCCCATGTGACTCTGAAAAACATGCATTTCTTCCTGCAGGCACACGATGACTAATGGAAGCATTCACAGGAAGGACTCCTTCCAAATAAGATGCTGTGTATATACCCAGGGTTAATGGGTTCAATCGATTAATAGGATGTATTTACACAAGGTTTATAATTGACTGGTGGCTATTTGTTACATGTAGCCTAATAGTATAGGGGTGGGGGGTGTGGTGACTAAACCTTTGATTCATCAAGCTTGTTGTCAGCGGGACGGCCTACATTAAAGCAAGCAGACACACTGCATAATCAGCTAAGAGGCTGTTAACACGAGACCGTTTTCAACTGAAAATGCTAAATAATTTATGCGCGTTGGCTCTCCGTTAACAGCGTTTTAGGGGACCGAAAACGCAAAGTACTGAAAACGGGTCTCAAAGTACAGCCTTTTGAAAACGCAGCAGTTTTCGATTCCATGTAAACTGCAAGATGGAACTTTCTGTAAACGATGACGCCACGTGCACTCGTATAACCAGTCGTGCGAGTATAGCCAAAACAATATGGTGGCTCGCAGCTCGACTATGTTTTAACGTTCCCCCAGCAGAATGTGAAGTTGCAGCACCAATAAGGCCAGCGGAGACACGCTATTTACATTCGCCGGACTTTAAACACACATATACGTCAACCAACGATATTAAAAAGCACTTTTGGCTTAAACCTGTCCATGTGTACTGTATGTGACAAGGCACGTCCTGCTTCTTTACACAACAAGATGGCTTGCCGTGCATACTTCAGCTTTTTTATCAGTTTTCCTGGATCCGTGTAAATTCAGACAGTTTTGATGACGCTGCCATGTGTATGTGAAACTTTTCAAAAAGTATTCAGATTTTCATCGTGTAAACGTGGCCTAAAGCGTAGAGTTTTAAATCCCTACTGGCATGCAGTATCGCTATCTAACACAAGGGCGGAGGGATTATACGGATAGATTGGGTGGGATGGATGGATGGATAGAATTCTTACAGAAAATACATGATACAGAAATAATGAATCTGGGTGGGGGCTGTTGGGACTGTTGTCAAGCAGTTGTCAGTATTCACTTTTCAAGTTAGATAAAAAGCAGAAATAATGCCTTTGTGTTCCATGCACATCAATATTAGCCTTGACTTTTAAAACTACATTCAACAGCAGGGGACTTCTTATTATAATGATGGCGAGCAATTAGACACATGTCGCAAACCATTTTATTTATGCAAAAAGGCAGCCGTAGCCCCAGCAAATGGTGCCAGTGGCTGATCTTGTTCTTGGACACATCACACATGCTGTCAGGCCTTAGATCAAAACTGATTGAATAAAAAAAAACATCTAAAGTCATAAAACAGATCTAGAGTCAGTGCCACAGGGCTTTATACTGAAACATTAATAAACAAGAGACTATTTTTTTGCAAAACTGCTTGGGCATCGTGAAAACAAACAAATAACAGACTTGACTTAAACGTCTTTTAGGCAAGCATGAAGACGGTAACTAAGACAATGCAGACAATTGTCTGCTTAACACAAAGTACTTCTACTGCTTTAAACCCTAATGTTTTTTAGGTTTTGGTCATATATGGCGTCCATGTTCTGAAATGCACTGAAATTTATGGGGGGAAAAGTCACTTACTGGCCTCCGAAGAGCTGCATGCCCAAAAGGGCGAACACCACGATGAAGAGAAAAAGGAGGAAGAGCAAGCTGATGATGGACTTCATTGAGTTCAACAGAGAAACAACCAGATTCCTCAGTGAGTTCCAATATCTGTAGACAAAGAGAGGGGGTGAGAGTAAATACAGTAAAATGAAGAACATTGTAACAATATGCACGAATATGTAGATATTAATCTACTTACTTGGTGACTTTAAAAATACGGAGCAGACGGAGGGCTCTCAGAACACTGATCCCAAAAGACGCACCAGGCTGGATCACTGCCCACACTACCTCAAAAATACTCCCCACAATCACCTGCGAATAGAAACCAAGAGTATCTCTTCGTGTCTTTTATTTAAACTAGCACTTAAAGAGTCTGAAGAGGTGATCTAAGTGGAAACACTACTGTATCAATAGAAAACATTTGTGAAAGTGAACAAACTGGCACGGTCGTAATCTCTGAATGTCCCTGTGGCAAAACAGCATAGTCATATGTATCATAGAAGCTCAAAATGACGGACTGGATCAGACCTCATGGGGCATTTCTGAATCATGAACGTGTGACTCACCCCAAAGTCAAAACAGTTGAATGAGGAGTGAAAGTAGTTTCTGGGCCCCAGGCCGTACATCTTCAGGGTCATTTCTGTCAGAAACAGACCCAGGAATACAAACTCTGCCAGGTCTAACAGACAATACAAAAATGAGAAGACATTAACTTATCCATCAACACCCTCATACACCCACACAAAGCCTTAAAAACTAACATTTCTACGAGAAGGTATAGCTGGACAATACAGCTCAAACAACTGTATCTCAATGTTAGCCTTTAGACATAAAAATAAGAAGTTAAAATTCAAACGAGTGTTTGAATAGATATTAAATGTTTTGAGTAAACATTTGTCGAAACAGACTTACACAGGGCTTTGGTGAGCCATTCGGGCTGGTCGTAGTGAACTATGGCCACGCACAATGTATTCAGTCCCACCAAACACAGAACGATCCAGTAGAAACTTTGTGCTTTCACCATTCTTCGAATGAAGAAGCGCACCCTCTTTTCCTTACGACGGAAGTACGATGAGCTGTCATTTTTACTGCTCTTCAGGCTAGCTCTGGCAAAAGGTGATCCAGGGGGCGCTAGAGGGGTAAAACACATTATTTTTATTTTTCCAACATCAAGTCTCATACTGTAGGTAATATTGTAACCTATAGCCCTGTCATATTGCAGGTTACTGTAGAATATGCTGCAGCATGTCTCAGCCAAGAACCATTATTTCCTACTTTAAGTCGGATATTGGTGGTATTAGGCAAGAAGGAAAATTCTAGGGAACAAAAACAAGTGTAATGCAAGTAATCCATAGTTTTAAATATTTACAATAATATTGTCAAGGTTTAATAGTACTCTAGCAAACATATTGCTTCAATGCTAACACAGACTAAAAACTTTTTTTTTCTTTTATAAACTTTGATTCTATGGGTTTTAAATTTGAAAGAGAGAAAAACTCCTGATATCAACAAGCGTCACAGGCGTGAAGCACATCTGAAGTTACTGCACTAAGTGTCTCTTAGTACCAGGTGGAAACAGGGTCTGTAGGTTATTACATTTACATTCACATTTTTTATTTGGCAGACACTTTTTCCAAAGATAGTTACAGTGCATTTAGTGTATTTTCTTGACGTCTCCATGGAGGACGCCATGAGTGACTTCCTGTTTGATGCCCCGCATTTCCGTTTTGTATTTGTTACTATATTAGTTAGTTAGAGGACATTTCTGTTAATGGTTAAAAATAAAAATAAAATCGGTAAAAGGCTGTCACGACAGCCACAGAAAGCTCAGAAAACCTTACGAACGAGTGAACGCGTGACATGGCAAGAGCGATAAGTAAATAACATTTAAAGACAGCTCGGTCTTAGCTCTAAATACTGCATCTACCCCTCTCAAAAACACCACAACATATTGTTTTCTTCCTTATTTACTTCATTGCTATTGCATACTACATCACTATTGAAGCATACATCTGTGACATTATAATAATTTATTAATGATTTAGTTTAATATTACATTTGCGCAGTATTCAAACAAACGTATTCACATTGGATGACACAGGAAATAAACACTATTTAAAGGTATTTTGTATAGAATGTATGTATTTAAGTGAATCTTTGGCCAATAAATTTGTAGTTCTATAAATAAAGGCACGTTCCACAACAAAGCAGCTGTATCGCGACATGACATATCAGAACCAGTCACACTGAAGCATCCAGATGTCTCCAATGCTGCGTTATTTTACAAAAGATCAACAACAACACTGCTCTTTGATATTATGCTATTTTAAATTACATAAAAGTATTATATATCTTCTGTTTTAAAGCTTTCAAGCTAACTTGGTATTGCCTAACTAACGGGAATCAAGCAGCGAACCAGAAGTCTTAAGCATAAGCCCTACCCAAGGCATAATGGGAAATTTTGTGCATCGCAAAAAAAGGTGGATATACGTTTCATGGAAAAAAAAACATGACATTTGCGTTGCAAGCGCAATGCACTACCAGGTGAGCACAGAAACTATACATTTTCTATAAACAATTTTGGTTTTAATGCTGAAGAAAACTGGTCTGAAAAAAGGGTCAAATATTTGTCTGGTTGGGAAAAGGACACAGGTCAAGCCTTACCGACAGAAGATATGTCTGTGAAATTTTCCTCTCCTTCCTCTGCACCGATGAGGTCATTTCTACCCTTTCTGGTCTTAGCTCTTTTCAGGACTAAACACAAGAAAGAAGAAATTCAATTGTGAATAATGAAGCAAATTCACAGTAGTTGTCATTTTTACATCAAGTAAAAGATTCAAAATACATAGTAAATCTATAATAGCTACATAGCAATAAGCAATCTTTGTATAAATCCCCCAGAAGAGCCTCCATGTTGGGAATAAACTTCAAACACATCCTCCTAAACATTGAAAAATAATGGTGAAACATAAAAGCTCAGTCAAAAGTGGTCATACCTTCCACTGGCCTGGTTTATCATAACATACTATGGTGAACCAGCCCCTAGACCCTACAGTAGCCATCTTTTCACCTGAATTGTTTTGTTTTCTTCTATACCACGCACCATCCAGAGGAGATTTCTCCTCAGCATTCTGGTCCTCTTCAGCCAGCAATACCTCCTCTACAGCAAACAAAGAGCAAAGAAAAGTAGAAAAATCCATTACATAAAACATTCATTGTGAAAAACAACGCTTCAATTCAGTATGTTTGTCATTCTCTGAAATGAATAGAAAAGTTGGTACAGTACATACAATTTTGCAATGATAATATCAAAAAGGAGACCACAGAGAATAGTTTTTTTATTGGTGTAACAGGGTGGCTGAGATTCCTTGAAAAGATTTCACTCTGTTAACAATCCCCAGGTCCTCGGATAAAACTGCCATTATTTTCAGATACAGTCTCGCTGAGTACGTAAAGCACATATTTTTTGCGCTACATAAAGTTGAGCACCATCAATCCTGTTTTCAACCTCAGCTTTGCTAAAAGAAATGTATGACTCTTTGTGTCTTGGAACACAAAAGAAGATATTCTGGGAACTCTTTTGTGGTTAAAATGGTTTTGTGTCTATACGGAAGTCAACGAGATTCAGTTGCCAAGATTCTTCAAAATATTTGAAGAACAGTGAGACCAGGCGGGAATCACCTAATACAGTATACTCATTCAACACGTAGGGAACTCAATGAGACTTGAATTACATACAATAATAGAATGTGAGATTATAATGTGGAAAAATGAACTTAAATGACAATAATCTTTACCATTTTTAATATAAAATTATATAGAAATGCCAAGCAAACATACTGTAGGTCTAGCATAAACTTTGGAATTAAAAAGCCATGGACATTAGGTAAGGACCTCTGATGAGAAGTTTCGCTTGATTTATTATAGATGTTTTAGCTCAAAATTCAAGTATGTTGTAGTATATAGACTAAATTAGTATGCACCTTTTATTCTGAAAGTTTTATAATGTTACTTTAGCTGTAAGGGATCAAATAGTAAAATAAAAATATAAAAAATAAAACAAAGTAAAATAAAAGCACTGAGCAAATCTGAACGCTGAACAAATAACCATTCGGTGCATTGAAGCATTGAGATGAGGTCGATCGGAGACTCACCTGCTTTGCAGATCCACTCCAGGTATCCAGTAAGCTCTCTCTCAATCTGCTGCTGTCTGCGGAGCTTCAAGAACTCCTGGCGCTTCTCCACTCGTTCTCTCTCTTTGGCAAATTCTCTGAGACAAAAACACACAGAATATTTTTTGCATCCGAAAAATAAAAGTAACATTAGAAGTAAATAAAGTAAGAACAACAATTTGGAGCAAACAGCAACATTTTTGGTAAAACACAGCAAAGATGACTTAAATTTTAAAGACATGGCAACCCGGCAGTAAAACTCTACGAGGAAGTGAATCACTAGTTTCACTTATGCCCCGGTGTTATCATCAAAACAAACTCTAGAAGAGAAAGAAAGGTATGTTTCGACACAAAAGATCTGACTGGGCTTACAAATATAAATATAGGAGAATTATGTGTTCCTAGAAGCATTTGTATTGAAACAAACAACGTACGCCAGTATAAACATATTAAGGTGATGTATGTCATTGCACAGCTAACAATAAAACAGACAGGATCGATGTGATCATTTAATGGCATTGTTAAGAAAACAAGAAATAAATGCCTGTCAGATCAAAGGACTCACGTGGTGGTCCAGGGAAGAAATTCCCAGACATCTAATCCAGGTAAATTTCAACATTTACTTTCATTTATGCATTGATCATGTCTTAATATACTCCTAGCAAATATTGGGCGAATTCATAGCAGTGACCTTAAATTACATTTAACTTTCTTCAAGACACCAGGCTATCTGAGATAAGAATGGTTATGATTGGGGGTCGGCAGTTAATGGGACTAGAAGCAAGTGGAAAAAGTTCAGCAGGAAACATCATTTTGGGGAGAAATGCTTTTGATACCAGTAGAAGAACTGCTCGATCTGCTCAAGCTATGGGATATGTACATGGAAGACATCTGACAGTTGTTGACACACCTGGCTGGTGGTGGCATTACTCTGTGGAATTCACTCCTAAATTTGACAGGCGGGAACTCATAAGAAGCCCAACGCTATGTCTTCCAGGACCTCACGCCTTCCTTCTGGTCATACCTGTAGATTTAGCATTTCAAAGTATCTACAGAATATCTCTGGAAGAACAACTGATGTTTTTGTCTAAGGGGGTCTGGAGACACATAATAGTGTTGTTCACTTCTACCGGGCCAGCATGTGATGAGAGCTCTTTGAAAAGCAAGATAAGAAAATGGCCAGATCTTGAACAGCTGTTAGAGAGGTGTCACAACAGATACCACATTCTTAATATTACCAACCAGAGCGACAACGCTCAAGTTATCACGCTGATGGAAAATATTGAGAAAATGGTGGCGCAAAACAATGGTCGTCACTTTAAAAATTGGCAGGAACATCTATGTAGCTGATGAGAGAGAGAAGGAAAATAGAGAAAGAGCAAATCAAAGAATTCTTGCTGTGAAGAGGCAAAGAGCTGAACTCAGAGCACGGTTCAGAGGTAAGACATTACTACATGTAGGCCTTAATATATATTTTGGCCCAATAGATAATGTTTACGGTCACATTTCAGGGTTTAGAAAAAACTAAAATACAACTGATGTACTTATTAAAGGGATAGCTGACCGAAAAATGAAAATTCTGTCATCATTTACTCACTCTCAGATTATTCCAAACCTGTAAAAAATGAGAAATGAAAATTGTAAACCAAATAGATCTCATCCCGCATTCACTGGCATAGTAGGGAAAACCAATACTGTAGGAGTCAAAGGGGATGAGATCTGCTTGGTTACTGGCATTCTTCTGAATCTCTTCCCATGTGTTTAGCAAAAAAGATTTGTAAACAGCTTTGAAAAAATCTGAGGGCGAGTAATTTTCATTTTTCGGGTGAACTATCCCTTTAATGCTTGTAATTACACAACACTGTTTTACTTAATATCAAACACCAATATGAAGTGAAATACATTTATTAATGCACATGTCCTGTTTAGATGGGCCACAACATCTAACTGATGTAAGGATTGTGATGCTTGGAGCAGCATGGGCTGCAAGGAGCTCTGCAGGCAACATCCTTCTGGGAGAAGAAGCTTTTAAAGTTGACGATTCAAGAACAACAGTGTGTTGTGAGGTAAAACGTGCTGAAGTGTACGGTAGGAATATAACGGTGGTCGACACTCCAGGATGGTTCTGTAACGTTCATGTTGAGAGCACTTCAAAGCTGGACAAATTGGAGATTAGACGTAGCGTATGTTTATGTCCGCCTGGTCCACATGTCATTCTATTAACTGTTCCAATTGCCATAACTTATGACAAGACTTATAACAAGGTTGTGGAGGAACATATGGATTTCTTAGGGAAGAAAGCCTGGAATCACACAATCGTGCTGTTTACCAGAGGAGACTGGCTTGGAGATACAAGCATCGAGGAACGTGTTGAAAACGAGGGGAAGCAACTCCAGTGGCTTATTAAAAAGTGTGGGAACCGATATCATGTCTTTAACTGTAAGCAGCACGCTGACAACACACAAGTCCTGGAACTGCTTGCAAAAATTGAGGAAATGGTGATGGAAAACAATGGTTGTCATTATGTACCAGAAACAGACAGTATTCCATCCACAGAGCTTGAGCTAAAGATGAAAACTGCAAAAAGAAATATTATGAAAGTGAGACGTCAAAGAGATATCCTTCAAGAACTGCTAAAGGGTAAGTGAACAGCACGGTTGTTCATAATACATCCAATAAGACTAAGAGCAATTATTTTAAGATAATACACATTTTATAAATTTCTTTGTAACATTAGAAAGGAACTACACTCTCTCAGATGTGAGAATTGTGCTTCTTGGAGGAGGAAGGGTCGGAAAAAGCACATCAGGAAACATTATTCTGCAAGAACATTTGTTTGAGAAGACGCCAGAAGAGGTACATTTTCCCATAACGTGAAAACAACAATATTATAAGGGATAGTTCACCCAAAAATGTATTCTGTCATCATTCAGTCAATGGGTACCGATGCTGTTTAGATATCAACATGATTTAGAATATCTTCTTTTGGGTTCTGCAGAAGAAAGAAAGACATTTGGGTGTGAACTATACCTTTAATGTCAAAGTGGTCGTTTCTTATTTCTTGTATATTATCAATAATATATTCTCTTAATTGTATCACTATTTTATTCCATCTAGGATTTTATTATCCACACAAGAACAAGCCAATGTGTGATGAAACAAAGGCAAATTGAAGGATGTCAGGTCTCAGTGGTGGATACACCAGGTTGGTCCACATCAACTCTAGTAAATGAAAAAGAAATCTTACAGAGTCTGACGGTTTGTTCTCCAGGTCCACATGCATTTCTGCTAGTGTTACCTGTACATGAATCCTTCACAAAAAGATCACAACAAACAGTAAAGGAGCTCATGAGCCTATTTGGTGACACTGTTTGGAAGCATACTATAATATTATTTACTTATGGACGCTGGTTGAGGGACAGACCGGTTGAGGAGTACATTGCATGTGAAGAAGAAGCTCTGCAAGACTTGATAGAAAGAAAGTGTGGCAACAGATATCATGTGCTAAAAAATGACTGGACAAATAGACTTCAAGTACAAAGTCTGCTGAAGATGATAGAACAGATGGTGGCTAGAAACAGAGGTGAATACTTCACTCTAGAAAACAATGCAAGAAAGCCAACAACAACAGAGCACCAGATGTTTAGTGACACCCTGGAAGAGGAGTGGAAAAAACACGAAGATGAACTCATAGAGAGGATGCTGGAGGCAGCAACAGTGGATCTCAACAAAGAATCCGAGCAGTTGTATCACAAACGAAGAGGAAGCATTCAATGTTCAATCCCAAATAGTATGTTTCTGTTTATTCTTACAATGAATAGTCATCATATATCAAAAGCTGTAAATACACAAAGTGCATCATACTATATATGAGTGACATATTTATTAAGTATTATTTATTGAGTTTTATCCCATGGTCCCCAATCACCTTAAAGCCCGATTTCTTAAACCAATTACAAACGTGAATGTATTTTATTGTAAATGATGCATAATGTATATATAAAACACCTAACAATATTTCATGACTTTCAGTGAGTGGAGATTCCCTGTTAGATGGAACCAGTTCATTTGGAGCTGATGCCCTGGATCCTACTGACAAAGTATGTCAATGGCTCAGACCAAGACATGCAGCATCATCTGGACACGGCACCATGAGCACAACATCAAGTTTTCAAGATCCGAACAGGGAATGTCTAAAAGATGATATTCCGATTCACAAACACAATACCAATGACATGGACTGTATGAAATATTTAAATAACATGACCAAGCAAAAGCATACAAGATCATTTTCATTTTAGGCATGATCCGTATATTGCATGGTTAACTATGGACCATTTTTGTTCCAAGGGTTGGTGAAAGTAGGTTATTAGGAATTGTAATAATTTAGATTTTTGTAATGAAAGTCAAATTGATATTGTCCTAAATGGAGTGCCCAAACTCAGTCCTGCACTGTCAATGTTGGTTTAAAACATCTTGCTGAAAGCCTTGTTAGCTCGAGAAATACTGCAGGACATTTGACATCCCTGTTTTACCATGCCTCATTTACAGTAGATCTGATACATTTCAGTTGCTTTTAATTGTATTAATTAATTATTGTCCTATAGAACCACAGTTTTAAATTAATGAACCAATGTAGTAAATAATCATCAACCAGTTCATTATTTATTAAATTATAATAGCTATAATAGTTTACGGTTCTCTTTCTGGTATCATCTGCACCACAACTTAAGATTCTTTTCAAATAAAAAAAATGCCCAAGAAAACCACGGTGTTATTGGAGAGGATGCTTGTGATTAAAGGCTAAAATATAAAAGACTTTTGCTCAGATTTTGCCCAGATTTTCAGTCAGGACTTGTTGCAGAAAGTCTGTGCCAGTCTGAAGATTTGATCAGTTAGTGTGTTTCCATCTGAAACTTTCAAAAAGTGTAAGATTTAAAAAGAAAATCTGTTCAGATCAAGTCTTGTAGTGCATTGCAGCCATCAATTTGATATTGTATACAGTATAACAAAATATAAAATAACTAAAGGGTGTCATGTTAAGGCTAATCTAAGATTTATTTTACTATATTGCCTTTTAAAATAACTAAATGACTATTCATTGTAATACAGGTAATTATCAATGCTTAAAAAGGAACTTTGTGAAACTAATAACTTATTAAAGTTTATTGTATAAATATACAATATAAAGTAGTGTATATAACAAGACAACAAGAGATTGTTTGGCTAGGGTGGAGGTGGAACGTCAAAAGAATAATCTTCGGCAGGCTGCTAATTGTATACAGTGAATAGGCCACTCCCTTGCTAAAAGTTCTACAATTTGCTTCACTTTCATTTAAGCTGTTACACAACACCAGCAGGAAAGACAGGTTTGTGTTTGACGCACAAAAATCAAGCTATACTGACGAATTAAACCTTTTTTTCTGAGTTCAAAGGCTTGCTAACAAACAATGTAAACTCGCAAAAAAATATACAGATCCACCACTGCTGTACACGGCAACACGCCACAATCCAATAATTTAGAAACTACAGCAGAGATAAAAATGTCAGAAGACAGGACAAAGAGAGACTCTACCTCTGGATCCAGTAAGTTTTGAAATCCTTATTTTTTGTACTTCCCATTTGCTTGCAAATACTACTTTTAGGGTGGAAATAATTTTTAAATACTTTTTTTAGATAAAATACTTTCTGAGATAAGAATAGTTATGATTGGGGGTCGGGAGTTGGGGGGGAAAGAAGCAAGTGGAAAAAGTTCAGCAGGAAACATCCTTTTGGGGAGAAATGCTTTTGATACCAGTAGAAGAACTGCTCGATCTGCTCAAGCAACAGGAGACGTAAATGGAAGACACCTTACTGTTGTTGACACGCCTGGCTGGTGGTGGCATTACAATATCGAAAATACTCCACTGTTTGATAGACTGGAAATTTTAAAAAGTCCAACACTATGTCCTCCTGGACCTCACGTCTTCCTTCTGGTCATACCTGTAGATTTAGCATTTCCATGTATCTATAGAATGACTTTGGAAGAACAACTGATGTTTTTGTCTAAGAAGGTCTGGAGACACATTATAGTGTTGTTCACATCAATTGAGCCATGTAATGAGAGTTCTTTAAAAAACAATGTTAGAAAATGGCCAGATCTTGAACAGGTGTTAGAGAGGTGTCACAACAGATACCACATTCTTAATATTAACAACCAGAGCAACAACGCTCAAGTTATCACGCTGCTGGAAAAGATTGAGAAATTCGTGGCGCAAAACAATGACCAATGTCTTGAAATCAGTCAAAGCATGTCTGCAATGATTAAGAAAGAGAAAACAACAAAGGGAAGAGACAAACAAAGAACCATCACGGAGGGTAAAAAAACACCTGAACTTCAAGCTGACAACAGAGGTATAGTGCATTGTTATTATCATAAGACTCAATGGACATGAAAATATGGTGTATATTTACTTTTAAAAAATGTGATGCTATAACCTTGAATATTTTAATAACCGTTCTTCTTTAGATGGGCCACAACATCTAACTGATATAAGGACTGTGATAGTTGGAGCTTCTTGGGCTGCAAGAAGCTCTGCAGGCAATGTCATTCTAGGGGATGAAGCTTTTGAGGTTGATGAGTCAAGAACAACGGTGCGCTGTGCAGTTGGTCATGCTGAAGTACATGGCAGAAAGATAACAGTGGTGGACACTCCAGGCTGGTACTATAACAGCCCTCTTGAAAACACATCAGAGATGGATAAACTTGAGATAAGACGTAGTGTGTATCTGTGCCCTTCTGGACCACATGCTGTTTTGGTAACTGTTCCCATTGCCACTGCTTTTAACAAGGCTTATAAAACGGCTGTGGAAGAGCACATGAGTCTTTTAGGGGAAAATGTGTGGAATCATACAATTGTGCTGTTCACTCGAGGAGACTGGCTTGGCGATACAACCATTGAGGAACGTATCGAGACAGAAGAAGGACGCCTTGAGTGGCTGATGGAGAAATGTGGATACAGATACCACGTTTTAAACTGTAAACAGTACAGTGACAGCACACAGGTCGAGGGACTTCCTGAGAAGATTGAAAAAATGGTGACAGAGAACAACGGCTGTTATTATGTTCCAGAAATAAAGAGTGATCCAGCCACTGAGCTTGAAGAGAAGATAAAAACTGCCAGTACTAACAAGATAAATGTGAAAAAGAAAGTACATATCCTTAAAGAGTTGCTTAAAGGTGAGTGTTTAGCCTGCTACTTCTGTAACGTGAGTAAAATCACGAGTGAGTTATGGTAATAAAATTGAGCAGTATATACTGTATATAACAAATAAATACTACAATAATATGTCATATAATAAACACTCTGGAACTTCTTCATCAATACTAGAACGAAAATACAATCTCTCAGATGTAAGGATTGTGCTTCTTGGAGCAGAGGGGGTCGGTAAGAGCACGTCAGGGAACGTCATTCTGCAAGGATATGTTTTTGAGTCCACACTGGCAGAGGTATCAACCTTTCATGTTAAGTGTTATTTAAGATTTCGTTTAATATACTGTGCAAAAGTCTTAAGCATGTTGGTATTTTCACCACAAAAATCGCTTTGAGACACTTTTTATTTGTATTATTTGTAATAGTCTTGTGTGATTTTTGTATGCACAGGAAGTCTGACAACAGCCTGAGCCAATGCTCCACACAGATACTGTATCTGGTCTCACCCTCATTGAGTCCATCTATTACTATGTGTGACATAGTTAAAATGTTAAAACGTATGTTAAAATGCGAAACAGCAGCTTCTGTGGTATCGTCGTGTGATACGTAGTTTTGACGTTACGTCTGAATTCGCCTTTTGTCGAACTCACTCTTCGTTTTCACATCACATATCATATTGTACAAATATTGTTTTTATCAAAATGAAGAAAATATTTGCGAATAATGGCTAACAGGTGTTTAATAATAAAGCGTACGGTGAGGTCAGGGGTAGTAGGGAGGACTTTATTGTTCCAATAAATTGGCATCCATTTGATCATTTGAATAAATGTAATAATTTACACCATCTATTATTATATACCTTACTGTGTCGAAACGGAAAGGATTTAATTTATATGGACTACGGTAAAAGTGAGTGTGTCCAATATCATTGGTCGTGTCCCACCACATACCTTGGTCCCGACGCCCATGCTTTTATCAAACGAAGAAAGAGAAAAAAATGTAGGCAAACTTACGGAGCCGTGGAAGGGACATTGGCGAAAAAAAACCAGAAGGCGGAAAAAAGAGAAAGGCACGAGAAAGTCTTCTGTTTTTTTATTCCGCCAATGTCCCTTCAACGGCTCCGTACAAACTAAATCCACTGTGGCAATGTCTCCAAGACACCTACCTGCAATAAAAGACATAATAGACAGCTGATGGTGAGCTCTCACCCATTTTTTGGGGTGAAAACACTAATGTACCAAAGACTTTTACACAGTATTCTTGCCTATTAGCTGCATGATCAATAACTATTTTTATGTTCTGTGATATTTTCTGTGATTTGAGTCCCTTAAGAAATTTAGCTGTTCAGCACTTGTAATAGACCAATTAAGAAGCAATATTTTGTCATTTCTTCAAGGGTCATGAAGTCCATACAAGAAAATGTGTAACAAAACAAAGAAAAATTGAGGGACTTAATGTCTCAGTGGTGGACACACCAGGCTGGTCCACATCAACTTTGGAAAATGAAAAAGAAATTTCATGCAGTCTAGAAGTTTGTTCTCCAGGACCACACGCATTCCTGCTAGTGTTACCTTTGCGCATGTCTTTTACAAAGAAATCTCAACAAACCGTTGAGAAGCTCATGAGCCTTTTTAGAGAGAATGTCTGGAGACATACTATAATATTGTTCACTGAGGGACACTGGCTGAAGGATAAACCAGTTGAGGAGTACATTGCATGTGAAGGTGAAGCTTTGCAAAAGTTGGTAAGTAAGTGTGAAAACAGATATCATGTGATGGAGAATGAATGGAATAACAGAGCTCAGGTCAGAGACTTGCTAAGGATGATTCAACAGATGGTGACAAGAAATAGAGGTGAATACTTCACTCTAGAACAAAAGGGAAGCAGGCCAGGAATCCTCAGGTGGCTCAGAGGGTCAAAGACACTGACTGAAGAGGAGTGGATGCAACGTGAGGATGAACTTATCGACAGGGTATTGAAAACACTAGTGGTGAATCCAGATAAAAATTTCGAGCAGTCATCTCACCGACTAAAAGGAAGCTTTGAAGGCTCAATTCCCAATAGTATGTTTCTCTTCATATACAAATGGATCAAATATAATATTATTGATAATTATATAGAATAAATATACACACAATACACATAAAGGTGCAGTCTACTATTTTAAAAAATGTATACAATTAATTAACATTTACAGTTTGTTTAGAGGCACAAAGTAACTAATATTATGATGCATGAAATTTGAAAACAATGCTTTCCATTGTTGCTTTATGCAAAGCTCTTGTGCAAAGCATGCTGGGACATCTGCAATTATATTCAGCACAAATCATTCATGTAGTGCCAAACATTACATGTCATAAGTTACATGATAATGTCATGATTTAATTTGTTTAAATTAAGTAAATTGGACAGGTAGGTAAATTCATTTTTTCAGTATATAAGAGATTTTTCAAAAGAAAAAAATGTCTAACATTAAAAACCCATGTGTTTTCAGTGAGTGGAGATTCTGGATTTTCCGATGTCAACAGTGTATACAGAGGTGATGTTTTAGTCTCTACTTTTAAAGTAACTCATTGGCTTGGCCATCCAGGAAATAACGCAACATCATCTGGATATGACACAATGAGCATTGCATCTAGTACTCAATATCAGAAGATGGAAGATGTCAAGATTGATATTCCAGTGACCAGACACCAAGAGGACACTCTGAAACCTGTTAGTGATACGAGTGCACAAAAGCATTCAAGATCAAGATCAATGTAAAGCAACAGTTGTGCAAAGTGTAGTTTTAGGGGATGTCTACATTTTAAACTCATGATACAGGACAACATAAGCAGATTTTGCCAGACAAAAGGAAAGACTTATTTGGTCAATAAAAAAAAGAAAGTAAAAGTAAAATAGACAGACAGGCCAGACTAGACTAGACAAAGACATGACCAGAACTTCCATATGAATAAGGTTGAAGGAGTGGTCTGTTTGTTACGTGTGAGAATGTTAAAAAAACATTGTGTACTTCACTTTACTTGTAACCGCCCACTTAAACTTTAAGATAAGGTGTGTTTTCTGAAAAAAACAGGACTTTAAAGGAATATCCTCTTAAGTTACAACTTATTTCAATTTCACAGTGGGAAAGGGTAAGTGTGCAATTTTGCATTATTTCATTTTATTTGCACGTTTCCACATTTATAACAGGGCATGGCTAAAATACATGCAGCTTTCCTTTCTTAGTGTGTATAAGCTATGGACTGTAAGACTCTTTTTAGGTGGTTATGAAATTACTTGATAAATTACTATTTAAATAATTCTGCAAATGTAACCACTTTATTTTAGCCTTGAGAAATGGATTATGAATTTACAAACATTTAACAATAAGATTTTTTTACATTTTACACAATTGGGAGACACTTTTGTCCGAAGCGACATACATTGCATTATACTACACGTTTGTTTCAAATTATGTGAGCTTCTTAATGGTTCTATTTAAAGTGCTGAACTCACGTCCTGATCTTCGTGTCGTGTCCTGATCACGCTGTCGAATTATAAAAATAGCTTTTTTGTTTTTATTTACTGACATACAATAAAGTGGTCAAAGACACTGAATGAAGAAGAGTGGAACAAACGCGAGGATGAATTTATAGATAGGGTATTGGATGCACTGGGGATGGAACTGGATGAAGAATCCAAACACAGACGAAAAGGAAGCTTTGATGGCTCAATCTCAAAAAGTATGTTTTTGTTTATAATCCCTGACCATTAGAATATATTAGGCATATGCTCTAATGTTCGTATATTAACTTCATAATAACTATAATGTATGTCCAGCTGTTTATCATCGCATGGATACATGTATGCTTATATTTATGCCAAGTTTACATGTAAAATATCTAACAACAATAAATCTGTCTTTTCAGTGAGTGGATATTCTGGATTTACTGATGTCAACGGTGTATTTAGAGGTTGTTCTGAGATCTACTGTTAAAGTATCTGATTGTCTTGAGCGTCCAGGAAATAAAGCAACTTCATCTGGATGTGACACCATGAGCATTGCATCTAGTACTCAATATCAGCAAATATTGTGCAAATTTATTTGGAAGTGAAAATATCACCTGGTTTTGATTCAATTGTAAGAATAATGGCCAACTCTCTCTGTCAGAGACTATATATAATTTAATGGTCATTAAGAAATATGAATGGCCTGTAAATTCCAAACTAAATCAGCATTATAAAAATAGTTCACAATAAAAGAGTAAAATACATAAAATAAATTTAGTAAAATACATTTACTAAATACTACTATTGTAACATCATGGTTAACATGTCTAAAACATTTCAGGGACAGATGTCATTAACAAACTTAGGGATGCCAGGTCTTTGCGGGTGGACATACCAGGCTAGTCCACATTACATATGGAACCTATGGACATTGTATGCAGTGTGGTCCACAAGCATACCTACTAGCAAAAAATTAAAGCTAGACATGCGCTAATGGTTACAATTTTGTGCAATCTTCGCAATCCTGCGCTCGAGCCCCGAAACGGTACATTGAAGTTTGATAAATGCAATATCATTTGAGCTGCCGAATTACACCGTGTCCACACCGGACGCCACACGCACGGTAAATTTGTGTGTTGGGGGGCTGTTTGCGCATGCCCAGAGGGCCAAGGCTCAAACGTCACAGTTGACTAAAGGTATTTACTTATATTTTTAATGACTCTATACCATACACTGAAAAGGAAACCTGGAGAAAGGAGGAAACAGATAAACAGAGCGAGAACTTACCCTGATAAGACACCAAGGACAAGATTAAGCATGAAGAAGGAGCCGATGATGATGAGAGGAATGAAGTACAACCAGTTCCAGGTGTTCCCCGAGGCATCATTGGTCTGCGAAAATATATGAGATGAGTTATCCATGTTATTGTAAGTATATTTCACAAATAAGTATTATACATACAATTATACTTGTGCCGGCAAAAATAGTGTGTAAATCATGTGACTGATCGCGATTCATTTCCAAATTGGGTTATTTTTTGTATCGATGACGGCACTAAATTATACATACAACTATTATACATATCTCCACTTGAGCTTCAGAAGAGATCTCAACAAAGTCTTAAAATACTGTATACTTAGATTTTCTAGGACACAAACAAAACATGTTGATGGTTCTCACGCTCTCTATATTCACCCTGATGGTGCCAATGCCATTGATTGTGTATCACATTAAACATTTCTTATTAACTGAGATTGCACCAAAAATCCTTCGAATAAGAGTAGGGATGTAACGCCGGCATCCAGGCCAAATTCTCCTATTCGCCTCTATACATCATGGCCTCCAAATCATCACCAAACGTACTAATTGGCTTTGTAACTCTGTCTCCTCTCCACCAATAAGCTGGTGTGTGGTGGGCATTCTGGCGCAATATGGCTGCCGGATGCTGCACATCGGTGGTGGTTAAAGGTGATCCCCCCTTCCATGTAAAGCGCTTTAAGTTCCCAGAAAAGTGCTATATAAATGTAATGAATTATTATAATTTTATATATATATATATATATATATATATATATGGTGCCACTAGTTTTAAAAGAGAGCAACTTTTTCAGTGTTCTGTACTACTTTTACCCGCGATGTCTTCCTTGTGGATGCCAATCCTCCAAAAATAACTCCTCCTACAAAAAGGTAAAAGATCTAGTTTTATAGATACATAATTCTTAAAAAAAATAAAGAGTTGAACCATTATTAAAACAAAGCCATAATGTTTCTAAAAACATAGACATTTTAGGCGACGTAATACCGTATCTGTGAATGAAGCATTTTGAGAAAAAAGCAATAGCATTCAGCAGACAAAGGTAGGTAACACGTAGACTTAACTACTTGTTGTATAAAATAAATATGACTTTGAGGGTCTTTTTTAAACCTCTTCAAACCTACTGTGGCAATGTAATGGGAGGGTGGGGATCTTTTCAAAGGAAAGGCCTCAGCTGGATTTACCACTGAGC
Source organism: Barbatula barbatula (assembly GCF_947034865.1). Classification (NCBI taxonomy): domain Eukaryota; kingdom Metazoa; phylum Chordata; class Actinopteri; order Cypriniformes; family Nemacheilidae; genus Barbatula; species Barbatula barbatula. The sequence goes on from NC_136785.1 coordinate 4,862,575, forward strand.
ATACCTGTTTGAAAAAAGTCACCGCTCACCACTGGTATACAGCAGACTGTCTGCGCATACAATACACTGAGGAATTTCACTCCTAATTAAGCAACAGTGAGTTGAGCAGAATGTACTATATGAGTTCCCAAGAGGGATGATGGGGAGGAGAGATCCGTGTGAAACAGTCATTGTTCGGTACCCAGAGGATGTTATCTATTGTCCCTTCCGCTGATGAGGGAATAACTCAGGGAATTGCACTTCCCTGGCAAACCAAAGCAATTTATCACTACAGCATGTAAGACTGCACCATCCCCTTAAAATCTACACATCACAAACGGAAACATGAAGACATATATTTGACTCGAAAAGTGATTCTTGTTTTTTTAATGGATGTGTACAATAAATGCCGTTTTATCAGCAATGCCAGCTTACCTTTCTAAATCACTTTCTAAATAATCCGTCAGATCGGCGAGCTAAAGCGTCACTAATCTGTGAGTCTTCACAGGGAGATAAATATGACTTGTACAAGCCATTCTGTCATCATTTATTTCTCACTCTAAATAGGAAACTGAAATAATAAAGACAAAGCACGCACAACACCCCTTTACGTGCATTCTTTTAAAGTCACTCTAATCAATTGCATCCAAAAGAGAGAGAGAGAGAGAGAGAGAGAGAGAGAGAGAGCGAAAGAGAGAGCGAGAGAAATAGAAATCCAATATACTCCATCCAGCCCCTGACAGACTATTTTTAAAGATGTTTAATGAGCACAGGAATTTGTCTGACAACTTGTGATGGCTGTCTGACAGGGTCAAGGTGCACGAACGGCTGGTGACTCAGCTCGCGCTAATGAGATCTGAAATACACGTATTACGTGTACACACACACACACACACACACACACACACACTACAAAAATAAAAATACAGCAGATGATTGTCAGCATAACATCAAGAAGAACATCAGCTCGTCCTCAGCCATTCCATTAAAGACATTATTACAGCCCTGGTGGAGTCGACCGTTTCATAAACCCACTTTACTTCCTTATTAGTTATAACTATCAAACAGAAGTCGTGCTCATTTCAATGAAGACATCCAGAAAACTGACATTTGAAATTCTGAAACTTTATATAAAAAAAATCACATCCTATTAATGTCCCTTAGAAAACCAATAAACCCTGAAAACAGTACACACGATATAGCACTTTGTGGATACAACAAATATTTCTGCCTTTAGTTATTAGCAACATGTAAACTCACTACAGAGTGTAACTTCACTACACAGGATCTAGCCAGTAAAAGTTTTTCAAATTAGATGAAACAGGTTGTATTAAACACCTAGCTGTGTTCATAAAGCATAATAATAACATGATCACGGTTTCGCAGTGCTGGAGGAAAGTCCGAAATGTACGCCATGATTCTCACTTCTTGATGTACAGTAGTTCATTCTTTATTCCAAAATTAAACAGCATTTAAATCGTCCACTTTATCTTTAGCAGTTGGGTAGACCTGTTTCAATCTCAATCATTTCTCCCCGGTTCTTTTCTCCGTTTAAAAAAGGTGTCCCCAAAAAGACGGCGTGAAAGTAACTGAACACACACTTGCTAATGTGCTGCTTCTGGGGCAGATTTAGAACTTATGATGAACAATATGAATTCATTTACACTCTATTTGTCACCAATTATAGCTCAATGCTTATCAATGCTAATAGATTTACAATTGCAGTCATTCGTCCATGACATTATAAATAACTCTGCGTGAAATAAGTTTCAAGGCCCTGGGCTAAAAGCAGCCGATTACCTACAAGCTCCGGTAGTTACAAATTGACACTGAAATGATGAACCTGACTCTCACAGAGACCTGTTTACAGGAAAAGCATTCTCAGAAAAGATTCTGCCATACCAGTCTGTGGTGTCATGTGGCCTGAATTCCAAGTCGACACATTTACACGCGTTTATCCTCTGTGTGAAAAACCTCAGAACAGTGATTGCGGAGCAAAAGGAAAGATTGTAAAGGAACTGAAAGAAAGATAGCGAATTTCGGCTTGCAGCGTACAATTGGAGTTCATCTCAACATCATTTTTCTCACATTCTGTGACAGGGAAACAGTGTGGTAACAATGTGGCATATGTTGCCCAACACCATGCTCTGGCAGCGTGCACAGATTTGTAAACTGTGAGGTGATGGGTGTCATTCAGCAAGCCTGAGTCGACACTCCCTGGAAACATCACTGACTGTCGGGGAACCACAGAGAGTCCAGTACAAGCGATGTCTTTATAACGGCTGACCTGTGGTTAGAACAGATGGTTCTTATGTAGACACGGGGGTCCGATGTCAAAAGGTCCTATATTCTGTGAACATGTCTGTTTGCATATGTTATTTGACTGCGTGCAATTAAACAGCAACATTCTATCACTATGTTTTCACATCAGCAACAGATTCGGCAGCCTTGCGGAAAGACGGTCTCTTGAGTTCAACACTCAGACAAGCAGAACACAGACTGTCAGATGTTTTGAAGCACGATGCAAAAGTCAGAAAGTTTCAGAGTTGTGAGGAATTCTAAAGTAAATAAAGAATGACGACTTAATGAAGAATTAGAATATAAGGAAAAATAATAAAAATATTTAGTAGGAATCCTGTATACTTATTAGTACTATAGTAAACTGTGGTAACAGTTCTAGATAATATAGTGGTTATCAATTTACAGAATACTGTAGCATGCTTTAACAAAGTGTAGAAATTACTATGATATACTACAGTATACGGTCATTTACTGTAATGGTCCACACAACAATAGTAATTGAGATGTGCTTAGAATTTGCATATACTGTATACATAATGTGTATGTCTCTGTTGAATTTCTGTGAATTGCAATTCAGTAAATCCCTCTTCCTCTCATTCCAGTTCAACATCCTGTGGCCAATCTAAATACAAACTCATAAACTGACCAATGTGTAGCGATCGCTGAGTGTGCAAGGAAAGTTGTCAGATGCAGATGACAGCTACTCACGTGATAAAGCACATCAGTCCATCCTTCCATGGTGATGCACTGGAAGACTGTGAGGATGGCGAAAAGGATGTTATCAAAGTTTGTGATGCCAAAGTTGGGTCCTTTCCAATACCCCCTGCACTCTGTTTCATTGGGACATGTTCTTGAAGGAGTCTCTGTACCGCATGGATAATCACCATCCCGTTCTCCTAAACACACACGCGAACAAACACAAACCACTATTTCAGGCAAAGGAAGTACAGAAAAGTAAAATAAACAGAGTAACACTGAATGCAGAGACATGACAATGGTATACCCTCTCCAGCTTCTGTCACAACATGAGAAAGGAAAGACCCTATCTCACTGAACTCCTTGTCCAGGCCCTGGTGATCTCAAGGTTGGACTACTGCAATGCTCTCCGCGCTGGTCTTCCTACAAAGGCTATCAAGCCACCCCAGCTGGTTCAAAACGCAGCGGCACGCCTCGTCTTCCAACAGCCCAAAAGGACTCGTGTGACACCCCTTTTCATCTCTCTCCACTGGCTACCCGTTGAAGCCCATATCAGGTTCTAGTCACGGAAGCTTGGATCAAAATGATGTACACCAACCTCTTCTCTCAACAGGTAGAGGTCTGGCTTTTGTTGAAACTAGTAACCTTGTATGTGCACCAATTGTATAATTGATCCTGTATGACATATCGCTTATTGCTCCTTGAACTCTTTTAAAGTCGCTTTGGATAAAAGCGTCTGCTAAATGACTAAATGTAAATACATCAACACATAGCTCCACTTTCTACGTATTCACCCATTCTAACTTGGTGACACACACACACACAGTGTGTTTAATATATTTAAGCATTATTACTGAGATCAATGGGTTTATGTATTTGAATAGCAAATTAGTGAGACCACCCTCTCCGAGCCAGTCAGGATTTCTCTCTCTCTCTCTCTCTCTCTCTCTCTCTCTCTCTCTCTCTCTCTCTCTCTCACTCACTCTCTCTCTCTCTCTCCCCCTCGCTCTCTCTCTCTGTCAGGCATAATAGCACCTGCTGATGTTGCTGATTGAGGGGTGAAGCAGCCAGCAGCTGCGCACATGTTAGCGGCTCAGTCGAAACCTCATTACTAACACCAGCTAATTACACACACTGTGTTACACTCAAATAACACACACACACACACACACACACACACACACGGTACATTAATGGCCTGTCAAGCGCCCTCACACCGTGGACGCGCAAATATGGTACATAAATACACAAACATGCACACACTCGGCCTCAGCTGCCACGGCAGAGCTCATGTGCTCATCTTCAAGAGCCATACTGTGCAGATGCAAGAGGCCGCAAGAAATATTTCCACGCTCACGTGTGTAATAGTATCAGACTCATGTGATACACGACCGTTACAATACTTCACAGCATCGCATCAAAAAATCTATCGAACAACAAATGACTGTTTTCCTTAGGAGAGACACAAATGAAGAGTTAGTTATCTCAAACAGAGATAACTAAGTTTAACCTGTTGTTTTATTGTGCATTCCAATGAATGTCAATCAAACTGCAGTTGGTTTGTTTAAATTTAAGCCATAATAACTCAATAATACAGCACAACTAACACAATAAAAACATGAAAACATAAAAAATAATATGATTTTTGAGTTCTCTTCAAATACAGAAGAAAGAGAGACTTTAAAAACATGCATGCAATGGCAAACATTAAAAAGCAGCAGTTTGTAAATGCGAGAGCCTCGTTTTACCTTAAGCGGACTTTCTGTTCATTTATTTAGAAAGAGTAATCATGAAGATTCACATTAGGTGCAGGGAGAGTAAATACTATCAGCGAGGTGGAAATCTGAAATAACGGTCTCTTTCTACTGTAATATATGATTTGTGGTTTCTGAAGTAAACATACCTGTCTCAATTTTAAAGCAAGTGAAGTGGAACTTTCCCATGTAAAACTCCACACCAATGATAGCGAACATGACAATGGCAAAGAAGAGCAGCAGACCAATCTGAAGAAGAGGAACCATCGCCTTCATTATAGACTTTAGTACGACTTGAAGACCTAAAGTGACAGAGAGAGATTTATTTACAGGTGTTGATGATCAATATTTCACATTAATAAAAGCGGCAGTGTTCTTAACCATCAGATACGTACTCGGAATTCCTGACACCAGTTTGAGGGGTCTCAGCACTCGAACGGCCCGCAGTGTCCTCAAGTCAAACTGCGAGCCCAGGGTGGTTAAGATTCTGTAACACAAAAACATTTCTCAAATCATTACATTGGTTTCCGCAGTCATAAATATATTTACATCGATTGGTTGTTTCATCATGTGACATGATTAATTATTGTTTTTATTAAATTATCATCTTAATGTTTGCATCATGTGTACACTTTCTTCTGCATTAAACTCAAATTCCCTGTGTGTGTAAACATACTTTTGTAATAAAGCTCCTTCTGACATGTTCATTTATTTACACCCCTTTAGAAAATGAAACATTTGAAGAACATGTGATTTTTATGTTTTATTTGTATGAAACTATGGTAGGGACAGGCGCACACGTCTCAAGAGGTCTTGCGTGGCTAGTCCCCCACTACATCACAGATGAATCTACAAAAATGTACCACACCTTATATTCCTTTATTTTCACATCAAATGTACATTGACACTGTATCTGTAACTGGATCACACATCAGGTCAGTGACTCAAACAGAGATAATAAATAAACCGTTATAACACAACTGCTGTACACGAAATCTCTGAAGCACTGAACACGTGCCACTGACAGTTTGTGTGCGGGTGTGTGTGTTCTGGGAAATCAGCATAACCTAATCTAATCTAATCCCATCATCACAGTGGCAATGCCTATCTGACAGCCATTAGATGTTGCCAAGGCGATGCGGCTGCCTGGCGTTCAGCGCATGAGCCTGTGTGTCCCTTCAGGAGCCCTGGAGCGGAACCAACTGTACGCTGCTCCAGTGTGCGTGTTAATATTATCAGTGTCAATAATGGCAGTTTTTAATTGAATTTATTACTTGACACACATACTGTATTATTGCATCACATTTGCTGAGAAACGTTTCTATCCCAATTTAACATGCAAAGTAAGCCGTTCATAAGCCGATTTTACTAAAGTGTACACCGTGGCGCTATGAAACATTGTTTCATTGTCCTGAACAGCCTGACACACCAACATTTTTCTCCACCAATAGAGTAACATCTGTTTGCTCGTCCGATGGCAAATGGAACTGTTCAGAAAAACTTTTTAAAGCATTTTTGCAATTGTATAGTATTTGGTGTCTGTATTGCTGCAGAAATAACACGCTTTTCCTTTAAGGCAGTTCCTTCAGACTTGAACTCCCACAGTAAGCAAAATCCTTATAATGGGTGCATGAGGATTTTTAATCATATTCTTTATAATTAATCTTCCTGAAATAACACCCCCTGCCCCGACACCCTTAGCTAACACAGCACTAAATGTGACTGCAGCAGGCAAAAGCTACGGTAACAGTTATTCAGTTTGGCAGAAGAGCATCTTTCTTCACCAAAAAAATGATCTGATTTACAGAAAACCTCAAAACACAAGGAAGAATATGAGGAGAAATTGAGGCTAAAGGAGACAAGGCGGCGGCAGGGTTGAGCAGATATGCCCCATTACATACGACAGAGCCGCTTGCCGTGACACCCCCGCAATCTATCTATCCTCACCAACCAAAGACAGAGAGGAGGAGGAAAAAGAAAATAAACATGAAAGAAAAGTTATCCAAAGTTTTTTCTGCAAGTTCTCCTTTTCCAGCAAATCTGTCTGTCTGTCTGTGTGGACACAAAAGCACCCTCTGCTGGACAAGAGAATTACAGCCGTGAAATGTGCTCATGTAAAATTTAAAGATGAAAACAAAAAGAACGGCACATCAAACAGAGATGTAATTCACAGGCAGTACACGCCAGGGGCTGTAACATATTTTGACAGACAACATACACACATTTCATATACTATGATGAAATATTCATAGATTAGTTGATGGTTCTGACTTGTTTGGTATTGAGCAAACATCCCATATATTTTCTTGTTAGTTTCACACCATAAAATCGATAGGTCAAGAATATGAATTCAAAGTATGAGGCAGGTATTATCAAATAGTATATACATTTATAGTGCAAATCCATTACTAACAACAACAAAATCCACACGATTCATTAAATCAAACTAATATTCTTTCATATTTTGTAAATGTAGAATGGCGGCCAGCAACATCTGAGAGATTTTTAATTTCCTGCTCCTCGATGTCAGGATATATCTTTACACGAGGTCACTAACTCTGGCCAAGAAAATATCACTGGGAACAATATCTGCTACAGAATTGGTCATAATCTCTTACACACACATGCTTACACATCCTCTGAAGCACATAAACAAAAACAAAGCTGGTTAGCCAGTTTTTATCTTTTCATTAAAAAAACATCAGTGCATCCTTACAAAAAGAGAAACTAAATGTCTATCTCTGCCGGCAAATGATATTCTTAATATTTAAAGGTAAATTATGGGCCGCTACTCACTAAATGTCATTTTAAGATCCATTTATGATTTAACAAACACATTTCTCAAACATTTCTCTTGCCATAAGATTAGGGTTAGGGTTAGGTGGTCCCGCCCCCAACTCATGTCATTGGATGAGCGTACGTAGCGGTGTCACAGAACGTAGTCATATAACGTTTTTGAACGACATGGGGGTGAATATATTATGACAGAATTTTCATGTTGGGTGAACTAACGCTTTACGTTGGAAATGAGAAAACATCTATTTTCATAAATCCTTGTACTACTGAGAGCACTGACTTGAAAAAACTCCTGCAACTTCACAAACGAAAACAAAAATGTAAATGAGCTTGGACTTGCAGTGACATAACCAGAATGGAGACAATAGATATCAGAATAAGTTTGCACGGCTGTTATTTAACAGAGTCAAACCAGAACGAAGCAGTCAGGGGTGGACTGTTGGTTTGAAAGCGTGGCAGAGAACTACACAACGGTGAACTGTAAAAATGACTGACAGCTACTGATTTTCTCCCCTCCAGGGGCGAAGGGCAGCTGACTTCTGCTGAATGAGCCGTGTTGAAGCCGGTGCTACAAACACGCGAGAGGGAATTCTCACCCTCAGCGGGGCACTGTGCTGTAATTACTGTTACGCTCAGACACAGCAGTGCAATTGAGTTTTTCACAAGTCTCAGAAAGAGACTTATTCTTCTCAGATCATCCTGTAGTGTCTGAAGAGAGCAGTCAGCCTCCCGGCCTCAGCAGAGCAAGTGAGAACTCAAGACCGAGATCGAGAAAAAAAGGATGAGTGTCCTGTTTATATAGAATAAGTTATAACTTTAGCTAGCCCTGATAGAAAATGTATTTGATTTGATCGGATTTCTTTTTCCTCTCTCTGATGGTAAAGGAATATAACAAATACGCTTTAAAAACAAACACTCTGAACTTCTTTCTATAAAAAAGTAGAAAATGTGTACTTGGGAGATGAAAATGAAATTTTATCATTCACAATCTCTTAATGGTAAGTCTTACTCCGTTTTAATGCGATTAAAGCCATGAAAGGTGTTTCTTGCTAAATGTTGACCCCAATTGAATCAGTTCATTTGGAGAAAAAAGTGCACAGCGTCCATCAGTTCAGCATTCAGTGAACGGAATCGGCCATGTCTCTCCGTATTACTCGCTACACTTCTGCTTTCTTTATTCCACGTTAAGATGTCAAAGCCTAATCAAAGTGGCAGAGGTCAAAGTTCAACATCAGAGCTTTGATCAGATGCTGTCCAGGGGCACATGGCCTCCGTGGACGGGTGTATCAGACTGCCAGCTGGGGGATGCATTGTCAAGACACCCATGAACGGAGCGTGAATGAAGTCATCTTGTCTGCCACAAGGCACCGACATCATACAGAGTGCTTTAATGGCTTACAGACAATAGACACACAACACAATCACACAAACACAGCGGCCTGCCGCACTGCAGCAATTACAATCATACAGAGACGCACGTGTCACATTAAAAAGCATCAACCACAAACAACTGAAGTGCAGTGCATTACAGCATTACACACTGTACTGTGCATATCTAAATGTATGTAAACACATATATAGGATGCTGTTTTAAGTAAATAAATACAGCTCTTTGTGATACAACATCTCCAGTCCCCATTCACTTTCATGTTATGGAAAAAAGAAGCCACCACATTCCTTATAACATTCTCCGGTTGTGTTTAACAGAAAATAAATGTTAAAAAAATGCGTCGAGTAACTTATTCCGTGTTTCTCGTGTCATTTTTGGAGGTCAACATCTTCAGTCCCCATCCACTTTTATATAATATAGAAAATAGTAGCTAGAAGCATTTCTTATAACATTGAACGCTTGTGTTTAACGGAAAATACATGTTAAATCGAGTAACTTTTACACTATCCTGTGCTTTTTAAGTCATTTTTGGATGACTTAAAACACCACCAATCCCCATCCACTTTCAAATTATATAATATATTAGCCAGAAGCATTCCTTCAAGTTGTGTTTAACAGAATGCAACAAGCACTATAACATACAGATTTACAACAATGCTGAGTAAATTATAGAATGCTTATTTTGGGGTGAACTGTTTCTTTGAACACATCATTGCACTCATCCAGTCATCCTTCACTTAATGGCAGCACTGTAATATGTGCTTTTATTCTCGGTGGTCTTTAGCAAAGATAGCAATGCCTCAACGGAGACAAATCTGGCACTTCAACTTAAAAATGCTGCTATAATATCCCAATTACCACAAATCAATTGACAGTCTAAAAGTTACATCATCAACCCCTCCTATTATCTTTTCACTTTTATTTTCTGCAAAAGACAATGGGTTTAATAAAAACTGCCCCTTTAAAATGTCCCCTGATTCAACTTTATCAACTTTGTGTGACAAACCTGCCAAATGACCAAGTAAAAAGTCAAAATAAACAAAATATGATATTAAATTGCATGCAAAGCCCTTATTTTTCAAACCTAACACTATCCAGCAGCAACATGAGCAGATTAAGTTTGAGAAGGTAAAGTCTTTATTGGATTTTCTTTCATCATTTACTCACCCTCTTGTCCTTTCAAACATATAACTTTCTTTTTTTCTGCAGAACACAAACGAATGTATTTTGAAGAACAACACTGGATCCAATTGACAACTCTTAATATCTTCTTTGGGGTGGTCCATGGAAGAAGTAAGTCATAGTGGTTTTAAACAACATGAGGGTGAATAAATGATGACAGATTTGTTTTATGTATTACCTTTCTAATGCCGTGTCCACAAACGGCCACTGACATCTAGAATATGGTACAAACCAAAAGTGGTTTGAGAAAACTCTCAGCCCCAGATCTAGACAAATAGTTTTTATTTTCAAAAAGTGTGAGTTTGTTCTTACAGTAGGCCCCTTGACAAAAAGCACGTTTGTGGTGAAGTAAAGCTGTGGTCCTGGGAGGAATGCATTGAGCATCATTATCTTATTACAGGCCCCAGTGCTCAGGTAAACAGGACAGGATGAGAGCAATTTAAAAGGATTGGCTGACCACACCATACTGGCAAAACAACGGCCCGCTGCCGGGCACAGGAGCTGAGCGGAGTAGAGGGGGGTGGAGAGGAGCTGCATGATTTCATCTGGATCGAAAAAATATGTCAGCAAGACTTCAGCATGTCTTAGGGTAATGAAATGTTTGGATGTAATCCCAGGTATGTGTGCAAAACGTAAATAAAACGTAAGATTTCATAATAATTTTTTGAAGGAAAATACAGTAGTGTAAGTGTGGGGACACATTTGAGTGCAATACATTTACAATAGAAGCAAATGGAACAACATAAGTACAACTAAATGCATAAGTGCAGTAAAAAATGGTCTCATATAGACTACCACAGTATACAAAGCGTTTTTGTTTTGTTTTTGACAGAAAGAGTAGAAAAGAAATGGAAGTCAGAGCAAATCGGTCAGGTGTTGACAGAAGAGATGTGTTTTCAGCAGATTCTTGTAGCTGTGGGCAGATCATTCCACAGGTGTGAAACAGATCCAGAGAAGGTACGTAAGAGTAACTTTTTCCATTTTTGAGATGGCACCACAAGACGTTGTAAGCTTGCACAGTGCAGGGATCTGGCGGGTACATAAGTCTGTATTAGCGAGTGCTGATTGCTGATGTGCCACTGATGCATCATGGGTAATTGTGCATGCACAGCTGGAACAGCAAAACCATGCCGAGTGTAAATTGCACCCGTCTCAATCTATCACACAAGTCTGCAAATGTCCACTTGTTAGAGAAACAATTTGCATTGATAACCAAAATGTATGTGAAGGTCTTCTTGCTTCAGTTTGCTCATAATGAAAATTATTGCTCAAGCACGTACAACATAGTGAAAAAAATGGCTCAGTATAAATACTGTAATAAGCTAAACGAATAAATGAATAAATAACACATGCAAATATTTGGCTAAACCGTTCATTTAGCATACTTTCTAGTCATAATTTAGTTATGAACAAAATCAACATTTCATTTCACCAAGCGTTTCCCGATGCATCATAGGATTGCCTCCTAACTAAAGAATCATGTGATCCTGTCCTAGAAACTGGTCAAAATAAGGTTAAGCAGATACCAGCACAAGGATTCGGGCTGCCAACATAGGCCGCTCACTAAGATTGAGCCAATTAAAGACACATATGGCAAAAGGAGATTTACATGCACTTCAACACAACCTCTTCACTGTAATGTGAAATGAAACATTCTGTCATTAGAAAGGGCCACACAAACGTAAACCGGATCCGGCAAGCATCTGTTCAATTACACACCAACCCTCAAAGTGCCTGAAAGAGGACCCACCAATCAGCCGAAATCCAGCCCGGATGTGTCTCCCCAGCTGTGCTCCTCAAAGCTGTTTTCATTTGGAGCTCAATTTGTCAGAACGCTTAGATAGGACCACTGAAGAGATGCTCATATCATCTAAAAACTGGAAATTCTAGAGAAAATATTCAGATGGAAATGTATGTCAAAATCAAAACGTATCTTCTATATCTATAGACCATTTTACAAGACATACACAGCACTTGTACGCTCGCTTTTAAAAAACAGAAACAGAAAGTGATCCTGGACCAGTGTTGTTAACGTCTTGCAAAATGGTCTATATATTATGTGCATGCATTAAAACTCTCTCTAAATGTGCATGTCCCACCCACCAAAAATAACAAAACCCAGGCCCTTCTATACACCCAAACATTTTTAACATGAAACCTGTGCACTAAAAATGTGAGAAAAATCGTGGACTGAAATAAAGAGACAAGACAAAAAGGTGGCAGCAATACGCTGTGAGGTCTAAAGTTAATCGCTGAGAGCTGGTAGACACTTGGAAACAAATAGACCCTCATTCAGCGAGACAAGAATATCTCATTGTTTGGACTTGCGAGGCAGCTGGGTCCTCTCCTTTGAATCCGTTCAGTAAAGTAATACAAGACAAAAAAACCATTTCCTCAAGCGGTAGTTGTGGTTGTTTCGTTCTTATCTTTTGTCCTCATGTTTTCGCAAAACAAAGTACCTTAAAAAAGCCAATACGGGATATGGGGGTGAGCGAACAATGATGTAGTACTTTCCATTTAAAGCCGATAACCTGCATATTGACTGGTGACCTGTGACATGAAACTACCAAATCACACTGTCCCAAAGGAACACTATGCAAATAAGGGAAAAAGACGTCGTAAAATTAAGTCCATATTGAAGCATAAACCCTTGCCAAGAAATCCCAGCATGTTTTACCCTGATAAACCAGACAGAACACAAGCAAATATTGACTCTTACTGTAAGCCTAGTACGGTTTTACAACAAGTTATAATCCTTACGCCCGCAAAACGCTAAATAAATAACTCGGAATCCATTCTTTAATACAAACAGCCTACGGTGTAAAAAAGGCCCAACACGATCTCATTTTGAGAATCCCAATAGCCGCTCAGATAAAGTCTACAATTCATTTCCTGTGCCACAGGTCGCAACAAACATTGAAGCCACACATATGACTCACTCCATCTTCCTGTCAAAGAATTGATCTCTTTCCTCGTCGTGAACACTACACGTGAACAGGGCCGGCAGAATAACACTGAAGTGTCATATTGGTATTTCTTTATCCGTTTAACCGCCTTCTTAAGAGACAGAATCTTCGCACGCAATCGTTGCAACACGTCATCCACATTAATATAGACAAATGTACAGCTTTCCTTGACACAGGGTAAACCTGGGAGCCTTTAGTAAACAGATTTTCATGTTTTATCGAACAACCAAGACATGAAACGTCACTAATGATCCATACGTGATGACTACACTTGGCACTAAAATGAAACAAAACAGTTTGAAGAGCTCATTGCATCATGACAAACGACAAAGTCACAATGTCGAAAACATTATAAAAACATCCTTCCCCTGCATAAATGTTTTTCTTTACTTGCCTCTGTAGTTTCCCTTACGGAAACAGTAGCGAGGTTATTTTAAACCCGCACGCTTTATGGAAGCTTGAATCTTTCAGTTTCGATCTCGCTTCAGTGAACCCGTGCGTCTCGTTCAGGTCTCAGGTCAATGAAGCATCGACTGCTGAGAGACCCTGGGGCGGTACGTTTGAGAAAACATCTTTAGGCATAATGAGAATAATTATTCTTTGAAATGGACGGATCGTAATTTATTTACCACGATGATGTAGGAACGGATGGTTTGGCAGCTGATGGATCTCTTTTTGACGTTCACCGCTCAAGGAAGGGGCGTAATGCGATGAGCTGAGCTGACTGCTCATCGGTGCGCTGGCAGGATGAGAAATTACATGCAGTTTGATTCAACTTCGATTGCACTTTGCGACCTCGTTGTGGGGAGAAGTGGGTCTGACGGCTTAGCGTTTAAGTACGCAATCGATTCCCGGTAGTACCGCTACAAATTTCACCTACACTTTAGTTATTTTATAAACTCACAGTGTAACTAGATGGGACATTTAACAATTTTGTCTAATGATAAAGTAATTAACTTTTGGGTTGACCCTGTAAATTGTGTTGACATTCCATTTAGCCTCGGCTTTATTTCAAGCTCTCGTGTATCACACACAACATGATTGTTAATGCTAGTTTTCCAGCCTCCGCTAGTGTTCAGATCGACTTCTCCCATCCTCACCAGCTACAAAATGCTCAAAAAAACGATCAATACAAGTTAACCTAACCAGCTTGTTTAATATTATAATATTAATGAATGTTCAGAATGATCTACTGTACCGCTAGCATAGTGACAGTGTATAGCTCAAGTGATTTTATTATAATAATTCACACTATTGGCAGATAGTTTAAAAACAGTCGATGATCAGGTCCGATACACCCTGTCAATCAAAGGAGAACAAACATTTTAATGAATTTGTGCTCTGTATTTAGAAAATATTACGAAACATCACTAGTTTGATGTTCAATATCAATTGAACATCATTATTTGAATTTTTCACATTCAGAAAGTTAAGAAATATCTATTAAGTTTTCAGAATCTGAACAACTGCCAAATTATTTACAATATTATCATATGTGGAAAAATTAACACATTATCAATAATTATGTTTTTTTATTTCACGGTTATTGACAAAACCAAGATATTGTGACACCCCTACATTAACTCTTCGGAATAAATTAAGCAAATTCAACTTATTTTTATACAGCAACTCAAAATGTAAAAAGTAAGTAAGTAAGTAAGTAAGTAATAAAAAAATGAGCTTTTTCATATGGTAATCTCATATCCCAGATGGTGTTTATTAGAGTTGAGCCAGATACTCGGCTGAAACGAGTATCCGGTACGGATAAAGCATATTTGCCGAGTACAAGTATTATACGAGTAATACGAGTCAATATCTGTGCTCGGATGGAATAAAAATCCTCATTGGGTAGCTGACTGTGTCTGTGTTCTGTGATAGGCTAGTCACAGCGCCCCTCCCTTACACATACAGATTTGCTGTGTCCCGCTCTGCTCACTCAATCACACACAGAACGCTGAGAAGAGAACAGCTCTCTTTCTCTCTCTGTCTCTCCCTCAGTCACTCAGGTTCGCGGGTCTTTTCCGTTAACGTTTAGGGTTTCTTCAGCTTCAGGTTTGTTTTTTATTTCGTTTTTTTTTGCAGTACTTATTAACCAGAAGAGTTCTGGTAAACGTGGGGTTTGTTCAGACGTGGTGCTTGGTAGAACGCGACTAGCGTTGCGTCTCTGCCTGTCTGAAATTTTTCTTCTTTTTTTAACGTCTGCTGACTCTAACCAGTTTTTTGACTTCAAGCAAAAAAATAAAGTAAGTAAGTTAGTGGTATAAAAACTATCTGCTGGTCAACAGAGTTTTTTTTTTTTAACCGTCTGCTGGCTCTAACCAGTTTTTTTACTTCACGCATTGAGTGTCTGACACTTTCTTGCTGTATTTCATAAAAAAATAAAGGAATTAGTGGTATAAAACTATAATATTACAAATTACATACTGGTTAAAGCCCCGCCCCTTCCAAGACAACCCGACCACTTCCTGGCTAAACCCCGCCCACTTCCAGGTTAGGCCCCGCCCCGTCCGAGTACAGATACGGATACAGATAATTCATATGGTTAACAGATACAGATACAGATACAGATAATGCTGTACTCGCTCATCCCTAGTGTTTATTACCACAGGAAAACAAAAGAAGTTGTCGGCATACAATAGTTAACCCTAGATTGCTTTTCCAAACTGAGGGTTTGCTTCAATTTATTTATTTTATGTCATATTGAGTGGCGTTCCACTAAATCGATCTTGACAATAACGTTGAAACTTATACTTCACAAATTCTCTCTCTCTCCTTCCCTACACTTTTATTGTGAGTGTAATTCATTGGCTCTAAAAGAGAAAGCACAAAATAAACTGGATATTACTTCCGGCATTATTTTTTTTAGTAATTTTAGTAAATATCATGATTCAATGATTATCATACTTCTGCATACGATACTCGTTTGGTTAAAATCTGAAATTGTGACAGCCTGACATCGCAAAGTAATTTTTCACCTGATCCTCTTGATCTGAGTCAACCACGTTGCCAGTTTCACACTGTTCCACTGCATCTGTGATCAGGCACTGCTGGCCATTCAAAAATCAGACCGTAAACGGTAAAACCAACAGGTGTCAAATCCCAGTGGGATTCTGACACAATTTCTTTCGGCAAGCTCATTCGTCAAGAGTGAATTGACGTTTTCACGGTCAGATAAGAAAGTGATTTTCAGCTCATTGTTACAGATACTGCAGGTAGCACGAGGGCAAACCGAACACATCTTCACTCATCAAAGCAGACGTTAGTTTTAATGGCTCAAAGCTGCAGTAAATGAGCTAGAAAAACACCACTTGGAAAGATACTTTGAAAGCTGTGGTGCCAGCCGGACAATTCCAATCCAAATGGTCTGCTGTCTGTCGTCTAGCCTTCCAATTACACAGGCCGCACCTTTATCAAACACACACTATCATAAACACAACAGCAGTTAACCTCTACACTATCTTTGTCGTGCACAAAAACACATTTGCATATGTTTACTCTTTCACATCACCGACGGAGCCGTTGTCAGGGACAACCGGTAACACTGACCCCTGCCATGGGGGTCCATCATAAAGCCATCATAAAAACTTCGACCACAACATAGGCAACAAAAATATTTTAGAAATCGTCAGGCAAGAATCATTCTTCAGTAATACCAACGGTACTTTCAAATTATGCATTAGTGAGAAGAGTTATATAGATACTTAAAGGGATAGTAAACCCCAAAATAAATATTCTGTGATCATTTACTCGCCTTCGAGTTCCTTGTTCCTTATCTGTATACATTTCTTTGTTCTGATAAGCACAGAGTAAGATACAGTATGTGGAACAATGCTATGTTGTAACAAAACAGTTCTGGGACCCCATTTTTTGTTCTCCAAAAACACAAAAGAAGACATTTTAAAGAATGTAGGACAAAAAAAACAGTTCTTGGGCACTTTTGCCAACCATTGTCATTTTTCCTACTATGGTAGTCTATCAGGTCCAAGAAATGTTTGGTTACAAGCATTCGTCCAAATATATTTCCTTGTGTTCAACCAAACAAAGACATTTTTACAGGTTTGGAACAGCTAGAGAGTCATTCGTGATAGAATTTTCATTTTTGGGTGAACTGTCCCTTTAAAGTGAATTAATGTTAAAATAATATTGTTTCAAACCTAAAAAATATTTGAAGAATGGACAGTTTTTGTCCCGATTATGACTGGTCAACATTTATTAATTTTGAAATGATTTAGTGTATAACTATTTACAGCTGTAAATGTTTGAACTGCTTATAATTCTGTATAGGAAACCACTAAATCTATGAAATATGATGTAATACACATGAATCTCATACCTGTGCTTGATATGACTATGTGGCCAGCTCTTTTTAATACTCGTTCATCTCTACCCGTCTCGTAGTCTCATTCTGTTTGTGCCTCTATTCTCTTGAAGAACTGGACCTGAAAGAACTCATCATCTCTGGCCAAAGGCACTTCATTTAAGTGGGTCAAAGTTGCCAAAAAATTAACGACACGGCACACACACTTACGCACACACTCCCCGCATGTCTTTTATGACAAGATGTTGATCTCTCTCTGGTATATATGTAGAAGCCAGAAAGTTTGAGATTTTACCCATTTCAGTGATCCTGGACATGCTCTGCTGATCCTAATCCAAACTTTGGACACTTTAAGAATTTCCAAAAAAGTGCTCTGAGATCAGCAGTGAAGACAAAAACGGCAGGTGAGACTACCACAACATTACTTCTTCAATTGACCTGGTAAACCCTATAAATAACAGAAATGTTTATATAATAATGGAGAAAAACATATCATTAACTAGTTAAGATGCATTTGAGATGCGTCTTTGCATTACATTACAGCTACACCACTGAGATGTCTTTCAAAATTCCCCGAGATCCCCCCCAAAAAAAGAAAAACCTAGAATCAAGAGACTAGATTTGAGAAAGATTTGTTTATGCGAAAATACTCAAGCAGACTAAGTTGCAAAGTATACCTAAAGGAGTTTCATTAATTTACATAAGTGCATGTGGTGGAGGAAAGACTTCAATTACTTTCCCAGGGACTGAGATGAGACGGTACAGACAAAGCTTTACACAGGACGAAGAACTTCTCCACCAGAGAAGTAACAAAAGAGCAGTCGCATAAAAAGAGGCTCAGAGGAACAAGGAAACCTGACGTTGTGAGATACGGGTGACAGGCTGATCACAATCAACCACGTTTCAGTAAAAACAAGGGAAAGCAGGAGGAATGATGAGTGTCAGTCATGCACACGTCTGGGAAGATGGATGTGAGAGCCGAAGAGTGACAGCACACTCATTTCAGAAAAGACGACGCTGCTGGGAACATAAAAAAACAAGAAGGGCCGTAAGTAGGAACGGTGGGAAAAGAGCCTTGATTGCTTTTAAATGGCTTGGGACATAGGTATGAACGTATGGTTTAAAAAAGAAAGGCAGACGAAAGGAAAAAATGTACGAGCTTGTCAGTCTATATGTAGTTTAATATACTGTGGTAGATTTGATGCAGTTTCAACGACGATCTGACAGAATACATTTTTATAATCAATTTAGTCACAAGTACAAATTCCATGCCAAGTATAAATACTGTATCCTGTAAGGACTCCCTAAATGAAAATCAAACAAGACCGCAAGGTCCATGATGATTTTCGTACTTAACGCTTGGTACTTGTGTTGCACAGTTGCCTGCAGATAAATCATGTTTTGGAGATGTGTCACGGTGAAAGTGTGCATGTGTGCGTTGCGTGCGAGTGAGGGATAGTGAAATGCAAACCACACTGGAAAAAAGCCACTCTTTGTCACCATAGAAACAAGAAGGCAACAGGACAATGACTCCATCAGACTTGCTGGAGCACAGCAGCACTGAGAAAACAGGAGAAAAACAGGGGTTGGGGGAGAGGACGACAAGAGCGAGAGGGCTGAATCATTGTGAGAAAATTGCATGGAAATCGTTTCGGTTTCTACAGTAGCCCTAAACGGACAAACTGCACTAGAGAGCGCGTTTCACAAATCCTACGACAACATATTTGTCCTGTGAGAGCCGCCGTAGTGCTTCAAAATTTCGCAAACACACCGCTAGATGCAGTTAGCTATCATACACTGGACCTTTAAAAGAGTATGTCGACTACTCCTACTAAAGGCGTTTACAGTACTGGAAGTCATTACTTGAAATTTATAAAACTGCAGTCTGCAATCAGTTTTATGTAAAACTAGTGGTATGCACCAAACTCAACATCAACAGGACACAGATTCTAGAAGAGTGCTTTCAGAGGACATGTAAACGGACAGTCCCTTGAAAATACACGAACAAATCCAATGGGACTACATCAGCCACAGAGCATTATGGGGGTTTTATTTAGATCTGAGCTGGCGCTAACATTTAAATGTCAGGTGAAGAGATGGAAGGACTTGTTGGCATAAAAGCCTAAGGCAAAATATCAAAGAGAGAGAGAGAGAGAGGGGGCATTAAGCAGGCCCGTCGCGACAAGGCAAGCAAACCAAGCAATTGCTTGGGGCCCCGAGCTGGCCTGGGGCCCAAAGACAACAACTGGTTAAGAATAAAACGCAACGACAAACTGAGCGCCCCTTTGACGGTCAATGCAGTAAAGTGCAATGACACTTTTATTGGGATCCCCCTCAAGGGGGCCCCTTTCGTGATCTCTGCTGCCGGCAAAAACAAAACCTCCGTCGGCAGTCATGAAGCGGAATTATGCTTCAGGATCCCAAAAAAGAAAGAAGAGAAAGGAAGAGGAGGATAAGAATAAACAAGATAGTGGTAAGTGATAAATTACACTGGATAAAATAGCTCTTCTTACAAAAATATGTTAGCTAACGTTACCTGTAACCTGCCTGACGGCAAATGCTGCTTGTAACGAACAGTTAGTGCAACTTCGGACGGAATATGGTTACATACTACTGTAATATGTTTTTTAACGGGATAAGGAAGATGCAGATCTGTTCCAGAATCACTGTTTATCGTATTTAATGACATGACATTGCTATAGCTTTGTAATAGGTTTTGATGAAAGTGGCATAACGTTAGCATGCTATACTAACTATTCCACCGTGATGATCTATTTACCAAATGGGGGGGGGTTAGGAAAACCACACAATAAATTCCGTGCATCAAACATTAGCTTGGGATGTTTTTAAGCATTAGTAACCCTTAACAAAGTGTTAGGAATATCTGGTCGTCTATCTATGTAATGTTTATAGATATTTTAAAATGGTTTCTTAAAGGTTTACAAAAAATGTTTAATCATTACCCGATACCTAATATATTATATGATAGATATAATGTGTGTTACAATAAACTGTTAATTTACAGCACTACTAATAATTAGTAAACATATAATTATAATTTCATTGTTTGTTAACAGTAAAAAGACTGTTTGCTAACAGTTAAATGACAGTAAACTAAAGATTAATTAACTATCAATTTACCATCTATTAATGATTGTTATTATTAAGTGTTACCATCTTTTCTTTCTCCCTCAAGGTGCTTTGCTTAAATTTCTCAGCCCTCAGGCTCTTCCTAAGGAGACCTCCACTGATGAAGGTAGAGTGAATTTCTCTCACTGAGCTGAGCTGTTAATAGTGACCTCTTTCTATATGCTAACAGTGAAATGGTAAAACGTACTTCACAGGTAATTTCAGATTTTTTTTTCAATTATTTTCCCAGCTACACCATCAACTTCATCCTCAACATCAGATGCATCACTTCTCAGTGCTGATGTTTCCTCTATAGCACAAGGTACCACCACAAGCTCTAGAATTACAGCTGATATCCTGCACAGCCCAGAGTTTAAACTGATAAGTGTGTGCTGTCATATTGTTAGAAAAACAACAGTGCAAATCACTTTTAAGTATGTTGGATTTAGTTATTGTGCACTTTTTTAATGTATATTTGATTTTATGGTACAGTGGTGTTTTTTGCAAATGGTCAATTGTTGAAAATGTTAAAATGTTATGCACATTATATGCAACAGCAGTATTTGCACTATAATTTTATTTTATTTATGCACAGTATATGCAACATGAGTATTTGAACTTTAAACATGTTTTATTTATGCACTGTTTATGCAACAGCAGTTTATGCACTGTAAACCTTTTTTATTTATATAAAGTGTGGTTGAACTTAAACTTTATGGCTATGCTGTGGTTCCTGTAGGCTTTGCGTGTGTGCGGGCGGGGCGGGGCGGGGGGTTGGGGGGGCCTCCATGTCCATTTTGCTTGGGGCCCCCAAATTCCTTCAAACGGCCCTGGCATTAAGTATTGGTCATGCAGCAACATCAGTGTTCTTTAGTGGTCCATATAAGTGATTTTCTGAAAAGCCAGTGGGTGTTTAATATCTCGCAGTTTTTTTAGACAATGCTAATGGTTTAAAGATTTATTTTAAATGAAAGCAGTGTTTGCATTAACAGCATCAATGTAATTGAAAGCCCTTTTACTAAACCCACTGAAAGAAGGGGTCAGAGAAAATCATTTTCTGTTTTCCAGAGGTCCACTTACAGTGACAGTTCACAAAATGATGACAATACTGCAATCTTTATTTGAATAATAAAAAATACACTCATGTCATTCAAAACCTGCTGGATCTCGAAATGAAAAATTGAAGAATTGCTCTTTTCCATGCAATTACAATGACTTTGGTTTACAATGGAACAATCTTACTTTTATACGTGACTTATCAGTGCACTTCATGATTTTTTGTCGAAAACGTTCACCTCCTGCCTTCCTCGAAATTACTTCTCATCACTTCCTGTCACGGGGGCGGAGCTTTCTTCACGGGAGGGTGTCGATGGTGTGTCCTGTGGGGAATAATTCTCCACGATTGACTGCAAACTTGCATTCAAATCTGCCTCCATTTTGTTAGCAATGCCCATCTTCCAACGATCCAATCAGTTCTCGATGTGGGAAATCACGTCGCGCCCTACGTCTTCTGTCATTTCAGAAGCTGTTTTACTCGATATGACGTCAAAAACAGTATGATCAATACTTCTGTTTCATGCCGACTTTAATGAGAGTTTAACGAATACTGTATATTATAATGAAAACAGACGCTTTTCAATACACTTTTGGCAAAAACGAAAACATACCACGCTCCTTAAACTTAATGCGAAACATCTTAAGAATACGATGGCCTGTTAAACCCTGTTAAGGCCGTTATCCTCATGTCTCGCGGCACAATCGTCACAAGTTTATATTAATCAGGTCTTGGGTTTCTCCCTTCAGCCGTTCTACACACAGCATGAAGGAACACAGCTAAATCAATTGCCATGGCGACTAAAAGGCCTCCCGATGCTCTGAGCCCTGTCTCAAAAAATGGCATGATAATGAGAGCGGTTCATCATATGAGTCACTCGCTACTCGCTTTACCTGAGTGAGCTGCGCATGAAGCCGGTTGACCAAAAATAACATTTAACACATTATTTAAGTGAGTACATTAACTTTATATGTGTTTTGCAAACCCCTATGGTTGACAGAACATCTACACATTTTTGTCAAAGAATACAGGAAAAATAAAAACGTGTATCCACAAGTGGATCGCTTCCATTTTCACTTCTAGTTCTCCTGAGTGCATCCCTGTTCACATCATCAGATCTCAAGTGTGTTCACGAGAGACCATCCACAGAACACAACTGCCGGTGCAAAGTCTAGCCATCTGCCTCTTTGCCGTAGGTAGTTTAGCATTCAAATGCATTCTGGGATTGCATTCTGGGATTGGCTCTATAGAAATGACATGCAATGCTCCAAAATGAATGGAGGCATCAAAGATGGCGGCGTAATTAAATCGTGCACCATGTAGAACTGCTTTAAAATGTTGCCTATTGGGCAGCTCGGTAGGATTTGGATGGATGTAAATCAAGCCTCACTTTGACTCTTATTACATGAGAAAACGAGAGCATGCTAAGAAAGAAAGTAATGTCATGTGGGCGAATAATGAACCATGACCTACAACAACTAATTTGCCTATTAGACTAACTGTTAGCATGCTGTGACAATGATGGCAGCGTATAATCAGGCCAAGCAGATTCATGTTTACATTTGTACGAACCAGGATTACAGAAAGTCCCGAAATAATTTAAAACATTTGTAAAAAAGATATAATATATATAATCTAATATCTTATAATAAATGTGTTAAATAATACAAAGATATACTAGTATTACTAAATAAATGTGTTCGATTTAAAGCGGCGGCAAAGACAATTCTTACATCGTTTACTTATGCCAATGTCACTCCAAAGCTGTATGACTGAATCTCTTCTGCTGAACGCAAAAGAAGATATTTTGAAGAACGCTGGTCACTAAACATCATTGGCCCTCATTGAGTTCCATTGTATGAACACAGAACCACTGAGACGCTTATCAAAATATCTTCTTTTGTGTTAGAAGAGTCACAGGTTTTGAACGAAATGAGGGTGAATGCATTTCCTTTAAAAACAACAAAGAATAAAAATGTCTCCTCAGAAAAACTTTATCTGACAGGTGTGAAGGGCAAAGTCGAACTTGGCTTCTATTCATTTTCTGAGCTTTCTACTATCATGAATGTAACCGTCAGAAATGCTGACCGGCTCTTTAAACAGAAGTGACAAGAAACAACGTGGGCACCACTGTATAAATGCCCCCGCCGAAGGTCAGCCAAGAGTCTGATCTGTTCTGTTATACAGTAACAGCAACACTCACGTGAACCTACCACATCGCGTTCTTAGTTCACCGACAAACACACAAAGCAACGTCTAAACTACTTCAAGCGACTAATAAAAGGTCCAGTATGCCACAAATAAAATTTGTTTTGTTTAAATTCCTCTCTCACTGCCTCCGGGCCTGTAGCCAGTCTGCAAATTACATTAAAGTGCTTTGTGACAACGTGCATTGTCTCTGGCACGCAGAAGATGAAACGCTACTGAATTCGTTACGAAAGAGCTTTGAAATCAGCCGTAACAATTCATCCAGCCTGACACATCCTAAAAATACCATGGCACATTTTAAAATGCTGAAAAGAGAAGTGTACATTGAACGTGACGCTCAAGCTTAGCCATTTATGTAAATAAGCGTTTTATATAATTTAGCTCATACAGGAGCGTGCCAACAATCTTAACAAGCCATGAACTCTAAAGAGCTTTGAATCCAAATAATTTATCTGTGGGAACTATTCCCCGGGTAAAAGTCCCCCTGTGGAAGTACTTTTCCAGATTACCGGAAGATTCGGGAGTGGGCCTTGGCCGTGGAATATGCTGATTGGTTGAGATCACAATTTCATTGGTTGACTCTACATGCTGCATCGCGTTCCGGTAAAGAAAAACCACAATTTTTTAAAGTTTGTTGCGGTGTGTGTAGTTTCAGCTGTTTACTGTTTGAAATAGATCAAAAGTACCACAGTTAGACCAACGACGAGTTCCAGGTTTTATGTGTCTTTGCTGAGGACGAAATCCAACGAGAATTGGAAACGATGCCCCGCAATGAAAAGGTACACTAAAAATATTGAGTCGGAAATACAAGCTGGGTCATTGGCGCACAAAAAAAATGACGAGAGTCCGTGGCCTAATGTGACGTCATCGTTGTTCGACATTACCGCACCCTCCTGGACTGGGAGGAGCCGTTACATGCAGTCCTACGTCGCGGGACTATTTTGCCTAAACTTCACAATACTTAAGACCGCTATGGAAACGCAGAAAGGTGAAAACATTTACTGGGAAAAAAGTTCCTGGGACAACTTGTTCCAGGTAATTTCGGTGGAAACCATTTGTATGACTCAATATCACATTTCTTTAAACTGTAATAATGTATTATTAAGTTATTTCATATTTTGTGAAATAATTAAGCAATATAATAAGTATATATCAATGGTAAAACATTTAAAATATTATTAACAATATCGATAACACATAAATAAATAAATAAATAAATAGTATAATGAAATTATTATTTTGTTTATATTTTTGTAATTATCAATACATTGATTTATAAGACTGTTAGTTAGAATTTCAATAAACCAGTAACCTGTAACTCGAAATATATTATAATTAATTATTAATATGTTTCTTATCAGGCATTGTGTGCAAATGAGAAAAGTGCACATTTGGACATTCTGCCTGTTTTGTCAATCTGCAAACTTTGGTCTGTTTATCTCATTTTATAAACCTATGAACAACAACGACAAGCTGAAAGGCCCAACAGCAGGCAGCAAGACGGCAGGCTGGCAGAAAGCAGCAGATTGTTTTCTGCTCGTGTATTGACTCACAGACTGATAAGCAGAGAGTGGCAGAGTGCTTCCTTTGAAGACTCACACAAACAGACTTCAGAGAGACAATATAAGGCTTTGTAAAGCAATTTTCCCTCTCTTTTACTATATTCTATATACAGTCTCCTCTCTTACATAGAGAAACTCTACCAGATGACCAGAATAACTCTATAGCTATTGTACAATGGCACGGGTTACTCTTGGGATTTTCCATAAATCACAGCAAAGACTCTTGGGAATTATTAGAGACATTGGTTAGCTATGTTTGGAATAGAATGGTAAAATACAGTACACACTGAAAACACACTGTTTTATTAAAATAGTGGGTGAAACAGTATGACCTATGAAAAAAACATTTTACAAAACAGTATGCTAGCTGTCATCTTAATCCATGGACATTTAATTTAGTTAAGGGAATTTCTTCTTTATTCATGTCATCAAAACGTCTTAAGTTTCATTTTAAAATGTCTGAATTAAAAGACGTTATTGCTGTCGTGCCGTAACTTCGGCCTCTCTGTCAAAACATAAAAATGCAGATGTTTTCTTTATGTGGGTTGAAGTCAAATGAAGTCAAACTAACACTACTCTTGCAACCGAATTGAACCTGGCTTAAATTATAAATTGTTATAAATTTACCAAGGTAAATCTAAATATTTTTTTATTTTAACCCAAAAAGTAACCGATTACAGCTTTAAAATCAGACCTGATATTACATCTTCTTGGAGGATCATGTCGAGCTCATTGCGTTCTGCACTGCAGTATTCCATTTTGGCAAATGTAGAAGGTCATCTGTGTATTTCATGCATATGATTTGCATACTGCACACACTATACATACTGCATTATGCAGAAACAGCCTATTAATCGGAATCAATCACCTTGTAATTAAATGATCACATGACAACCATAACCTTTTCATAACCCATAAGCTAACCAGGTAGCACATAATTTATGTTTCAGTCCACATCGAGAGCTTATTATACATCTTGAACGATGTACATTACAATACTTTGCTGATACTGCACGGTGCCTATATTTACTAGCTGTGTCTATTGAGAAGGTCTCCAGATATGACCACAAAATGGCAAACAACCATAAGCATCACTGCACAGTCCAGATGACGATAATCACAGAATCGATAAAAACAACAGAAGTGGTGAATTGCTGTTCTGTCCATTACCGTTAAAGGCAATATGGCTTAAAAGCACTTGTTGTTTGCCGAGCATCATCGAATTGACTAGACGCTCCAGCGTTTGATGCATGATGTGTCACCTGTTATACGGGTCACCCCTGTCTGAACCCTGCCTTCAAGTGTACTTCAAAAGGTCTGCTTTATGGACACAGAGACCAATGGGGGGGATTCGGGGGGGGGGGCGGTCATGTCAGGCGCAAAGGTGACCCCCTTGGGAGGTACTATAGACATCACAGCTCTGTTAAGATGCCGACGAAAATGCCATGATCTCTTCTACAAGTACCGGCCTTTCTCCGACAACAGACAATGTCACCATTGCTGTAGCCACACTGTGTATTAAACACTGCAAGATCTATGACAGGTGTGCAGCCAGACAACTAATTCTGTGATTAATCATTTGATATTTTATAGAATCAACATAAAAATGGGAAATGATAGTAGACTGTGCACCTGTGCCAGCTGCCAACCGCTCGGCTGTCAGATGCTGACGCGGGCGTCTGTTGACCCTCTCTGTTGACATAGTAGATTCAAATCTTTACGTAGAAATGAGCAGGAAAGATCAAAGCAAACGTTGTGCCACTCTGTGTTTTTCAATCTCATTCTTTCCTGATATTCATTCAAACAGAAACAATATTACAAGCAACTATACAATACCAGTAAACTGCCTTAGGTTTAAAATAAGATGAAACCCCATAAAACCAGCTTACGTGAAATAAAAACATTACTTTTACAGTACCGATGCATTTTGGTTAACGTTGATCGTTTTACACATTTCAAATTGTATAACCATGTCTGGAACTGGAAACTGCACATTTAATAAATATGCATACACTTAAAGTACGTATATATAGTGGGACTTTTTCTGTATCTATGGAATTAAAAGTATGTCCGCAACTAGAGTCCTGCAATGCGTCTTTGCCATTTACACTCCGCGTATAAACGCAATGTTAATTTAATAAATTACTAAACAGCAAACTTAAAAAAGAACACCAACCTGCATTAATACATTAAATGCATTTAACTGAAGCTTCTTATAAATAACCAATCATTTTATGTGTCACAGCCATGCATTAATACACCAGACAACACAAGTTCAATTCTAGACCAGTCTTGTGTTTTTGTAACAAACACGATGTTGTGTAGACTGTTTACTGTATTATTTACAGTATCAGCAGATATACAGTATGTGGCTATCCCATAATTGTTTAGTTAATTAAATTCACCTTCATTGAAATATCGAGTCAAGTGCAGTCACGCCTAAACTTCCCACCTAAAACTCTGAAGTAAAAAAAAGAGCATAATAGACTAAACTCTGCTCTTCTGGAGAACTGCAGGGCTGGCGTGCCATCTGGCCAACAATGCGAATGATGCAAATGAGAAAGTTGGAAAGAGACTAAATGCGATTATGTGTGGGCAACCTGGCGTTCTTCCTAAGTGAGATAAAACACCCTTAGTTTTCAAGCATAAGGTGTGGATGCTGGTGTTTGGGATTCTGATTTGTTGGTTAAGTAAACATGGATTCAAACTGGCTTAACCAGCTTCACCAACTGAAAACTGGTCAAACATCTTGGCCAAAGAAGATTTGCTGGTAAACAGCAGGGCTCGGCAAACATCTGAATGTTATTGACAGGAATCTTTGAATTATATCCATAACCAGAGTCCTGTTTGGGACAACACTTGAAAAAGAGATGCAAACAGAACTGGGAAATGTTCAGCTTTAAAACTCCGGAACCAACAGGAAAAAACAGATAGAGATAACAGCACGAAGGACTTTGCAGACCAAAACGTCTTTTGTGCTTTCTGAGAGTCGGAGAAAGAGGAACTGCGGTCAGCAGTCATATTAAATGTCAGTCAGAACTGCCCCAAGAGCTTTGGGTTTCTAAAAAAGCAGCATGTCAAGAGCCATCACAGGAAGAACATTTTTTACTGTTAGTTTTTTTTAAACGTTATCATGCTTTCACTAAGAGGAATTTTACAATGTGCTCGTAACAGCCGTACTATCTGGACCAAGAGTTGGAAACACGCGGCGAATTTGAGCGTTTGCATCACATGTAGGTGAGATATAAAGTCGGGTGATAATAAAAGAACACAATAGGAGAGAAGCGACCAAAAGAGAAAAAAGATTCAGAGCAAGAGAAACATTCCCTGAGGAATCCAAGTTTCAGAGGAACTGCTATCTTACTGCAACACAAAATGACATCTATCACCTTTACATCCGTGTTCTAAACTCCTGGGTGTGTGACATTTATCAAGCTATCAAATAAAGACAACAATAACAACAATAGCCTGAATAAATAAATAACGAGTTTCAATAACATCCTTATGTCATTTTAATTATGTATGGTCATCAGTCATGATCTATTAGTCTTCAGTCCCTTTTTCTTCTGTTGTGGTTATGAATGACTCACAGGAAGAGGTTGGAATTTCAGTAATTGAAAAATATCAGGACATTAGTGAACGAGAACAATTCACATTCACTTAAAGGTGATGTTTCATGCATTGTTTACAATGTCAAACGTGTCTTCTCGTGCTTGACATGGTCCAACTTGGGTTGGACCTATGACGTAGTATTTCTGTGGCTGTGCGCGATATTCTCCCCCTGTGTTCGTATAGCTTTCGTAAAGTTTTTTTCGAACATGAAAATCCGTTTCGTAACAACTTTTCTTGGTCATGCCCACGCGTCAACCCTCCACAGCGAGAACAAAGAGCACGCCCACGTGTCAACCAAGGAGACCGGGAGAAGGAGCATGCGCAAACGTCAACCAGCTGGAGCAAGAGAGAGAGAGCACTGCGTTCGCGAAGTTCAATGCATTTCGTAGAGGAATGTTATATAAACAGTGGATATAACGTTGGATTTGGAGATTGTTTGAATCTAATATGAAGTGAAGCTGATTCATATGTCTGTGTTTTGCTGTCAATGGGTGCGCACGTGCATTAGCAGCACATCCTCCCGGCCCCCACCCGTCATATGTTTTAGAAAATAATCGTACGGCCGTATCTGTCTTTTATAAATGTGATCAAACTAAAGACTCCACGGATATTATTCTGTAAGTTCTCAATATTAACATGAGATGTGCAGAAACGGTCTGAGTTATGGCCTCCTGATAGAACACTGATTTATGAACACAAACACACAATCATTTTAATGAGCTGAAAAACTGGCGCAGGAGCCCTCGTCGACTATCTATGCTAAAGAGACATTGGCACATGTTCAAATGGCACGTTATGAACCTCTGTGACTCTGCAGCAAACAAAGAGACGCAAGGTCCCTATTACCTTGATGCAAGTCATTGTATCCTAAACACATGAAAGACGTCAGACCTCTTTGAAGTCATCCGTTTTATGTTCCTACTTTAAAACCATTTTGATTTTGAACTGAATATACAGAGATGCAAACAACGAAACATGTGAACCTTTGACGTCAACGTGGACTGGTGCGAGACAAATAAACATATTCCAGAAACCTGTTCTCCATCAGGTCCTGGAGCTCTAAAATATGGTAATTGATGAAGCAGAAAAATAACAGTTAAGGCAGCTATTTTTTCTCGTGCGTGCTAATTAATGGCATTTTTAAATGGTGTACACAAAGACATCACGGCGGCGTTAAGGGTCATACCAGGTCAACAGCAAATGTGGTTGTTACTTACTGGCTAAACGTTCAGCCAAGTGTAACTACAGAAGGGGGAGGTGGAATTGTAACCATGGCAACAATCTAAAGTGTAGCATCCTCTGTAATGTGAATGCAGAAGCGCCACGTTTCTGAACATAAACCCATGTGACCCAAGGGCTCCTGTGGATTGGCTTAAATTAACTTGCGGCGACCAATAAAGTCGTAATGGTCTCCTCTATGGTCTAGACGGGTTGAAATGACGACAGGACTTAAATCGACACAACAAACGTTCTGCTGTTGTTTTTTTCCAGCATAGGAGCACTCCATCTTCTTCTGTTGTCTGCCCCGCTCGCCTTCTGCAGGACATCATTCTATTGATCTGAGCTTCAGAGCAGGGGAGGGTAGATTTATTCCTCTATTAGAGGCCTTTGCTGTCTGATGGCTACAGATCAAAGGTCTGCTTCTGCCCAAAGCAACAGCGATACACCGACCTATTCATTAAACAACTGAATATTGAGTTAAGTCTGGGTTAAGGTCAGCTATGCTGCTCTTCTCTGAAAAACAGAGAGCAGAAAAGAGAGAGACATGGCCGACGTAATGTCCTTTCTTATTCTACTGTGATAAACCACTTCACACACCCATGCATATATATTATCACTTTATCCTAACTAAATGCTGCTCACAAAAATAAGCAGGATCGAACGATTCATGGCCTTGTATGTATAGCCTATAAACATAGCAAATATTGAAACATTTATCCGTTTTGATATCTTTTCAACTTGCTAGACATTGCAATCTAGCAATTGTTTGCTAAAAATATTTATTGCACAGACATTTAAAGATTTATAGATTATAAAAACATTCCTTAATGAAGCCTTATGTTTTTATTTCCTTAGAATGAGCTATTTCTGTCTACACCGCGGGTTCCCTTGCATTGAATTCACCATGTTGTTTCTAAAGTAGCCCTAAATGGACAAACTGCTCTACAGAGCGCATTTTGTTAATACGTTATCTCCTTCGGCAAAGAAGCGAAAACCTGACAACATCTTTGCCGTAGTGATTCGAAAGGAAGGGGTAGAGTTAGCCGTTGGTTGCAATTCGTAACCTAACTGCTAGATGCCGCAAAATTTCATACACTGGATCTTTAAAGGGATAGTTCATCCTAAAATCGACATTTAGTCATTTTTTATTCAACCACGTTCTACACATTTAAAGGCCTCCCAGCATCTTCAGAAACACAAATAAAGACATTTTTTGTTGACATCCGAGAGCTTACCAGGCCTCCTTAAAGATATCATAGTTATTATCTCTGTCAAGGTCAAGAAAAGTATAGACATCGTTAAAATGGTCCGTCTGATCATAATGGTTCAATCGAATGTTTGTGAAGCAAGGAGAGTACTATGTGCGGAAAAAAAACCTAAATAACAACTTATATCTACGGACACATTCTTCTCTTCACTGTCAGTATATGACGCGTGTTCAAGAAAACTAGCGAACACAGTCTGTGGCATAAAGTTTAAACTTCACAGATTCACATATTATGCCTCTCATGAAATATAATAGTTTTTATAAAATATAATATTTCACATAGGGAGTCACAATGGTCTGGAGAAGAGTGCACGGAGTAACAGACGTTTCCTCTTTCTCTCATTGACTGCAATGACGGTGTGTCTCTGCATCCTAGCATACACTCCTCGCATTTATCCAAACTGGCTTTATTTCCAACTAAGCCCGTGCCTGAAAATGTCTTGTTTTGAAGCTCAGCCTTACAGTGAAGCCCTCTCAGTCACCTCTGCCGAGCCCGCGTCTCGTAACATTGTGTTTTGCCCATTAAAATTCAACCCTACAATGAAGACGGTCGTTCTACCGGGAACTAAATAATCATTCCGGAGAAATCTAAGGTGAAAGGAAAAACACCACTGAGATTTCACCTTCGGTGCATTACTTCACAGCAGGACAGACAATGAAAGGAATAAAAAAGGACAGAAAAAGTAAGAAGGGATTACTTAACAGCCTTAGCTTCTGATGTAAAAGTTGGGAATGGTTCTAGCGCCCTAAAGGTGCAGATTAGAGGGACGAGAAAGCAAATAAGGATAAAAGAACAGAACATGCTTTTGTTTCATGGCCTGACCAGGTTGCCCGAGGACTGCATCAGGACAGACTGCTGTTGTCGAGGAAACAGTAGCCGATGGTATCAGCGCCACAGGTCAGGTTGTGGAAATTGTGATGCCCACAGATCTACATTCAGTGCAAGGTCAATCCTGCACAAGAGCTCAAAAATTTGTTATGGTGCTCTGATGTTTAGGATTAAAATCTCATCATTATTTACTCCCTTTTATTTAAAAGAAACCCGTGAGAATGTATTTTATCTGCAGAAGAAAAAAGATAGTACAAATGTTAGTGACCTCCCGCTTCAGTCACCATCCATGGTTTTGAAAAGAGATGAGGGTGAAATAAACAGATTTCTCATTTTGGGATGAAATGTTCCTTTAAAGTTCCAGTGTATGAAATTTAGCAGCATCTACCGGTGAGTTTACGCATTGCAACCAACGGCTCACTCAACACCGTTCCAAGCACTACGGTGGCTACACAGGATTACGATATTGTCACGTTTTGGCTTCTTTTCTGAAGGAGATAACGTTTTTACGAAACGCGTTCTGTAGATCAGTTTGTCCGTTTAGAGCTACAGTAGAAACAACATGATGAATTCCATGCAATGTAGGTAATAAAAAGGTCTTTATACACTGCTGGAGACATAGTTGTGTGTATTATACTGCATAGTCTTTTAAAAGATCCTCCACAAAATTACACACCTTTAAAAGATATTCTATTCTTCAGCACTTTCTTATTCTCGTTCTGTTTTTTGTCAGAACAACCATCACTTGCTCTTTCAATCTGACATACATAAGTCAGTTACAGTGCAGTTGGAAGTTTATATTTGTGAAACTTTGATTTGTAACAGCAAAAACAAATGAACAATTAATAAATAATAGAGTATAATAACAAGCATACATTATCTAGCCTTCTACATCCCATGCAAGATGGGAGCTGCTATTAGTCTATGGCTGATTCTTTTGCTGCACTTAAATGTATGTTATACCCTGGAGGTATAAAAGTCTCTTACAATTACACTGAGACAAGAAACATTTAATGAGGTCTATTTCATCATCCTGTGAGCAACACATACATGTAATCCAGCATCAGTGATGCAGACAGCAGGTGCCACAGCGGTGTTCATCATAGCATGGTAAAAAAGGTAAAGAGGAAAAGGGAGGTCGGGGGTATGGGAGAGAGGCACAGAGAGAGAAAGAGCAAGCGAGAGAGAGAGAAAGAGAGAAAGGGGGGCAGGCAAGTTCAACTGTACTAGAAATAACCATAGCCTCCTGGTCAGAAAGCTCTCAAATATCTGCTTCAATTCATACACCCTTCTGAAAAGACCAGCAAGCATGAACTGACATGATGCTCCAAACTGGTTTAGACTGGTTCGTGATAGTCCAGCATAAATGATGGTTATCCAGCAACAGTCTTGATGCAGGTTGACAATGCCAGCTTTTTAAGAACCTTGGTAGGGACACCTGCACCCATGCACTTGATACACAAATGCTATTTGTTTACTCGTCATTTACAGGTTTATTATTTCAAGTCATACAAGACTAAAACGACTGACTAGGGGGGCAGGTTTTTACACCAGTACATCTCCAAACCAGACTAGAACGCACTGAACCAGGCTACAGTGGTTTGGCAAAACTATCGCTGATCCATTCCCCAAGACTTTGACTCGCACGCACACACATTCGTGAACTTACCCCGTCAGAACGACCACAAAGTCCATTACATTCCAGCCATTGCGTAGGTACGAGTCTTTGTGAAAGACGAAGCCCAGGGCGATGATTTTAATGCTGGCCTCGAAACAGAATATCCCGATAAAGTAGGGTTCTGTGTCGTCCTGCAGGAAGAGGGAAACAGATGATGACTCTTTTTCTTTTCAAGAAAATGTGTAATGAAGCGTGGACGAAGAATGATAGAAAGCTGGGGAAAGAAAATGGGGATTCTTTTCAGTTCATTCTGTGACACACATGGAATAGGTCAAGATGTATGGACCTGTTTAATGATGGCAAGAGTGAACATGTGACCGTGATGTAAATCTGTACCAGGGGCGTTGCTAGACTTAAAGCTCTACTAGGGCACTGAAAATTACTTTTTCTATCACTTTTTTCTTAAAAGCCTGCGGTGTGCAAGAAGTATGCAACACAACGCACTATACAAACTTCCCTTGGTTAAACCACCATTCCTATTTGGGAAGGTAAACATACTTATGCATCATTTACATACTAAACTTACTTTATTAACATGGTTGCGTGCATTGTATGTAAATAATGAAAGCAGAGAGAATGTTTTCTTGCACATCTACATTCATTCTACATTGCGCAATGATAACGATCAATAATTACATCTTTTAAAGAATTTACGATTACGATATTTCAAGAAACCAGTCATTTTACGGCTCCAACTAGTATAGAGAACATATTTTATCCAAAAATAAAATGAAAGAAACACACAGATCCGCGCGGAGGATTCGTGTTTTTGCACCGGTTTAAGTGCACGACTGCGACGCTTTTACATGCTTGAATTAGTTTACTACATTGCGTATAGATCCGTTCTTTCCACTATTATCAATGTAAATGATTACACTGACAAATAAAATAAATTGTTAAAACCTACACTTACTTGATACTGGAGCACAGCGTAGAAATAATGTATTATTTTTACCCCAGTAAAAGGGGTCTAGTGACGCCCCTGATCTGACCAATATTGTGACTTTAGGAAACTAAATTTTTTAAGCATTTACTTAAAGATAAATGCCTTGCTCCACAGACTTAAGTTGGATAATACTGTTAATACAATTAGTGCTTGATATGCTTGAAATATTGTTATTAAACAGATACAAATTCTCATTCAATAAGCTTCTCTTAAAGACTTAAAAAAAGCACATCGCACACCTGCAGCGGTAAACCTCTCAACCGCCTACATTAAGAAAAATGAACATTACTCCTTCACATGAGATATTCTTGTCCAATAAAAGACAAGCTGTATAGTGATATGTAAGTCTTCTCACAATTTCATCTTCACACGCAAGTCGAACTGAAAGTAATACACGAAGTGCAAGTTACAGATTCTGTTACAAGTATTTTCTTTCATGTCGTTGAATCTCCTCGAAAGAGATTCGGTCCTAGCCAGCACATATTGCATTGCTTTTCAACTTATTCCCATTAATGTCACCAGAGCCCTACGGCTCCACGGGCACTTACACCCCCAGACTAACCTCTCTACTGCTCTGCTTTCAGAAATCGCTGTTGTTTTATAAGTGCCGTTATCAACCCGCTCTCAAACAAGCCATCTTACAACCCTTTCTGATAGAAAACTTATCATAGCAATATGAGTCCATACACGAGACCGCTATACACAAATACGTACGCCTGCTAACTGGAATCCAATAAAAAAACACTGTACTGTTAAATCTTTGTGCTGTCTGAAAAAGAATCACGCCTTTGGCAACAAAGTATATTATATTCCATTAAAAGACCAACTCACAATTGCGACAACCAACACACACACTGTATATGCCGAACACTCCCCGGAGTGACACAAGGTTCTACTGGTGTGCGTTTTGTCAATACTATAATGAATATCGTGGTGCTAGACAGCACCTGTTATGCTTTTCTCTATGAAATCATTAGGCAAAAACGCGCTCGTGGGAGCAGGTGCGAGACCGAGCGTAACAGATGATTTATGAGAGCCCAGATATGAGCGAGCGTGGCTGCACGCAGCATATTTCAATCTATTATGTATAGATCCAAAGAGTTTATTAATAATAAACATCCTGTGTGGAGTGTTTGAGTATCAGGGGAGCGGTTGAGCTCTGCAACAGGTAGAGAATTGGTTGCGTTGTTGTGTAAACTGAACGGATGATGGGGATGAGTTTGATAGGTTGTGTTTCCCTGATGAAAACCCTGCTACAGGAAACAATGAAGATCCTTACAACGCTTCATTTAAACATCTCGGATGCTTACGCACCATCAACATTCAAGATGACTTTGTTTCTTCAGTTGAACAAAAATGATTCATATTGACTAAACTCGATCATTTTATCATGTTATATGGGGAAGCTCCTAAAAGACAAGGAAAACAATACATTTGTGAGCAGAAACCAATAGTTTGTCCTTATTTAGTGATCACATATTAATGGCAGCATAAGGCCAGCCTTGTAAGAAATGCGAGTACCAATGAGATTTCATGTTATCAATGTGGGTCTGGGATGGCATAAGGGTGTGTATATTTAAGAAATGTTCATATTAACGTGACCTACTCCTTGTCACCTGTATGCCTTATATAAACAAATATATTTTGATGAATATTGGTAACCGAACAATGGCGGTTCCCATTCACTTCTATTGTATGGACACAAAACCAATTCCCAGGTCAATTGGGTACCGCCGTGGTTTGGCTACCAATATTCATCAAAACATACTTGTTTGTGTTCTGCAATGTAAGTCATACATGTTTAAAATGACAAGAGGGTGATTAAACAATGACAGAATTTAAATTTTTGGGTGAACTATCCCTTTAAATAAATGAAAAACAATCAAATAATCAAATACAAGATTTAATACTTGTACAATAGTTATTGCTAATAAAAGTTATTGCCAACCTGTTCTCACTGGAATTCCTAACTTTTTTTACGACGTGGATAATTCGTACGAACTCGTAAATTTGAATCATACAAAAACGTACAATTATTAGAAAAAGCTACACTGTAGCCCCTCCCCTAACATCACTGGCACAAAAGCACATTATACTAAAACGTAGAAATGCGATTACACAATAAGCTACCTCATAAAACACTTACGAATTCCCATGAGATTGTGCGGTTATTGCTGGTATGCTACAATCTCACTACAAACAGCACCGGGTGACTGCGAGAGGTTGTGACGGACCTATCGTCTTATAATGTTTCCTTCTGTGATCCCAGCGTTCCTCCAGGGACTCTGAAATCCAACAACATCGCCTACAAACAGAATTACTGCCTTAATCTTCCAGCCAGTCCAGTACTGGCTTTAATATTGCAACATTGCATTACGAAATAGCGACGCTGTATGCCTTTGACTCAACAGACACAATTCCACTGCTGTTCTGAGAGGGCCATATGAGCACAGCAGAAGGATCAAAGCCTCTCTGCATGGTTTAGGGTCGGATCATGGGGAAGCGGCGTAACACGCGCATTTGTCAATGGTTCCCAGCAGGCTGGGTTTTAATGAGACAGTCTGTATGAAGCGCTTGGGTGGTTCTCAGTGGCCCTGGATGGGCTCTCTGACAGCGGCATAAGGGCCTCTGCTCCGACAGGCTCGCTGGTCACCCACGCTACCAGTGCTAGACCCAAAATCTTGCACTAAAATGATCAATCAATATACTCCGCAGGGGATGTGTCGGGTGTGTGGGTGGAAAGAAAAGCAAGCCAAATACATGCTGATCTCTCACTATCTAACTCTCTGTGTTTTATAGAATGCTTTGTCAGTGTGTTTTCTCATTTTTAAGATCACAAGCAATTTCAATGCACAAGTGCACATCTACACATTGAGAAAATGTAACATTTATAGTGTTTCAAAAGGAAATATGTTATTGGCAAGCTATTTTATGAGGTCTTATAAAGAAATGCAGAAGATGCAAAGCTGATGTCACATAGATAAGCTACAAAAGTCATGACAGGCACTACTTAAAGGTGACCACTTTTGGCTGAACAAATCCTTAAAAGGGATGCTTTACCCCAAAATTTAAATGATTTCATAATTTACTTATATCATATTATTCCAAATTTGTATGTACTCTAAAAAAACGCTGTTATTTTCAACTCAATGTTGGGTCAAAAAGGACGAACCCAACCGGTGGGTTGGAAATTAACCTATGCAGGGTTATTTCAACCCAAAATGCCCATTGTTGGGTGAAATATAAACATATTCTGGGTTGACTTAACCCAAAGG
Organism: Barbatula barbatula; assembly: GCF_947034865.1. Lineage (NCBI taxonomy): Eukaryota > Metazoa > Chordata > Actinopteri > Cypriniformes > Nemacheilidae > Barbatula > Barbatula barbatula. The sequence goes on from NC_136785.1 coordinate 4,900,738, forward strand.
TTGGGTTTGTCCCTTTTATACCCAATGCTGGTAACTTAACTAAGTAACTAAGCATTTTCTTCTACAGAACACAAAAGATATTTTGAACCATGTTGGTAACCAAACAACTCTGGCCCCCATTGACTTCCACTGTACGGACACAAAACCACTGTGAAATTTCTCAAAATATCTTCTTTTGTGTTCCCCAGAAGAAAGAGTCATATACAGGTTTCGAAACGACATGAGGATGAATAAATGATGACAGAATTTTTCTTTTGTTGTGAACTATCCCTTTAAGAGTCAATGACAAGGCAAGCAAGAGAAAGAGGAAAAATGACATTGATGCTCACCAGGCGTTCAGACATGGGCGTCTTGTCCATAGCTGGAAGATGCTGCTCGAGGGCCAGCACGATGCAGTTGGCAATAATGGTAGAGAGGATCAGGTACTCGAATGGAGTGATGAAGTCAAGGAAAAAATCATTAAACATCAAGATTACAACAAATATAACATTCTCGAGGAAAGAGGGAATACTAATGTTATTGTACAGGAGGCATCTGCAGCCTGATGTGAACTGAAGATGTGCTGATAGTTACACTGTAAGTGTGAAGTGAAATTCCTGTGCCACTAGTATCACGGAAATACGAACGCTGTTACACAAGTTGTCTCATCCCAAACTCACATCATTGGATTAACCAATGCGGATGTATTTGGCTGTTTGGCACTAACAATGTTTGGATAGCAACACATTGCCAAAAGACACAGACTACAAAACAGCTTAGTTATAGTTGTCTCTGCGCACAATTATAATGTTTAAGGAACGGCTTAAGAACATCCTCAGGGGCAACCGCTCGAGAATTTTCCTCACACGTCACACCAAGGACAAAGGGACTGCATCGTTTAAACGCTATATCAAAAGCCCCTACAAGCACAGAGACCACGAGGACAGAGCAACCCTGACAGAGAACAACTTACATACCTCTAAGCTCAATCAAACAATTGACATCAAACATCTTTTTGTTTGTCTCCACGGCATCCTTAGACGGCCATGTTTAAGCATTGTTTGTTTTTTTGTTGACTCCCCATGAGTGAAATCACTTACAACACCTCCCTCGAGGCTGTTAGCAACAAACAGGATCTGTACAATCTCATTTTTAGAATCTGTGATCAATATTAACATGTAGAGATCAGCATAGCCCAAGAGGTCAACACAATGTTTTCTTAAACAAAAAAATCCTATTTACGCTCTCCCCCCTTATGCGTGAAATGTTTGCATAAGACCACCGATATCATCTTTATTACAGCTCTTTTATTAACAGTGATTTTCTAAATGGCATGCTGAAAGTATATAGTGAGGATTCCGAACACCTTTATGTGTGGTTGACCATCACATTTCATTCTTGCTGGACGGTTTATTTTCTCCTGATTTGGTTTTCTTGCTTGTTCCCTACGGCTATAGTCTTTATGAAATTGCTATTCATGGAGGAAAGATCCACTGGCCGCTTCGATATGATTCTTGTCACCCCTGAGGAAAGTCTTCACAGCTAAGTAAATCCTGTATTCAACAAAGCTATAAAACGTAACATAAAATTGCATTTTACAAAATAAATAAATATCTGGCTTTGCTGTGCTTTAAAGGTATAGTTAGAAGGCTTGAACTATTCAAGAGCGTTAGAGCTCTCCAGGGTCCTGAAAAATCACCACCATAGCGCTCGCCAATTAAAATCGTAAGACTCTGACTCACCAATTCTAAATTCATATAATAAAACAGTTTCCAATATGTAGCCATGTCTGACACACTCCTGCCCATATCAGCTGGATTCTGTATCAATGCACTACATTGCTTGACTAAACAGCACTGCATCACATCTGTTGACCCTCTTGATTTTAAGGGGGAGGAGGGGGTTGTGCTTGTTTAGGCACTGTACTGCTCCCAGTGTGACTGTCTTAAGGCTATACCTTTACGAAAACCAAATGGGTCCCATTACAGGAACCATTTTAACCATGCTATTTGTGGCAGAACTATGAGGAATAGCAATCAATTTCCCCCAAATCATGGCTGCATACATTGACTATAATAAAACCAACATTTTTATAAGAGATTAAAAATATGTGGCTCTAGCAGAACGCATGCACATAAGAACAAACCTAAACTGCAACAAGTCAATTCTTTCCGAGAGTCAAATTAAGCAAGGTGGACATGACATCGATCAGACTGAAACAAGAGCGCACTTCGGCACTTATTGTTTACTGTTGTTCACTTTTCATTTGCGCGAGTGCTCGCAAGATCCAATTAGAAAATAAAAGCGGTGCATCAGCCAACACCCCGACACGACCGCCGGCTGCCAAATGTCTTTGCGCGCAACCACAAAGATACTGCCAATCTCGGTTTATGCACCCATAAGAACATCCGTGTCATGAAATTTGAAAAGAAAAAAAATGTGCATGCATTGTTTTATGCCTCTAGACTGTGATGCTGTGAACGTGTAGTAGTGTTGCTGCTGTCAAATTGTAAGATTTCTTTTATAAGGATATGGCCATTCGGTTATTCTCTTTGCGTATTTCCGTATGGCATTGTCCTCGCTGAAGATGAACAAGGACCGGTTGACGGTGAAACAGTTCTGTTTGGTTTGCTTAGGGTTGTATAATGCCATTGTCCTGGCTCTCTGAGCCATCGACTGTTTGTACATTCTTTGACCGCCCGGTGGACCTCCCGCCCGGGCACCCCCTCTCCCAGCGCCCGCCGGACCTCCATAGCGGGTGGGCAGATCGTCTCCAAAGCGAGCCATCCTAGACATGCAGATATCCAACAGGTAAAATCCAAACAGGCGTTAAATTGAACACGCAGGACGAACATTACAGTCACTGCATCTGTTACCACTTGAAGTCTCCATCACAGATGTCAATTGTATGTAAAATATAGAAAGTCTTCCTTTTGTGCACAATCCCACCGCGCGCCTTCACTCCATCGCTCCGAAAATGTCAAAAACAAAGAAAACTTCTCATATGAATGTAATTCCAGTCGAGCCCATTTAAAACGATGTCAAACGTGTGAGCGTACGAATCATGCCACATCTATCCGACACGAGCTGATCCACGCTGACAGCTCACGAAACCAAAAGCGCACCCATCACTTACGCGTCACACAAAACGAAATAAACAATGCACGTCAAAAGCGCGGAAAAAGGTTGAAATGCATTCGGGATTTATACACACGCGCGTCTACAGCTGTATATGTTTTAGAAATGATGTGGGTTTTGCTTCCAATCCACAATTCCACCTGCTTCCACAGCGCGCGCGGTACCGACGGTGCCAAATGAGTGTATGCTGTTCCACGTGACTAAAGGGACCCTATAGGAAGGACCACCTGCTGAAGAGGGAGTGGGGGCTGGGGTGTCTTAATTGATCATCATTGGATTTTATTGCATTTAAGCATTTACGCTTTATGCCATTTACTGTAAATTCAGTGCGAACTGTGTTTTTAAAATCTCCCAACTGTACCACAGGGGCCATAAATTACAAGCAGCTAAAAGCATTACATTTGGTCTCCCCAAGCCTATATTTTAGGTATTGATTTGGGAATTAACATTTGATGGCATATTTTACTTTACTTAATTGAAGAGGTGGCTTACAACCACAAAATACAACCAGCTGTCTAAAGCAGTGAACTCACACATTTATTTCGCTATGAAGAAGGGGCACTGCAGAGCACCATCATTTTATGATGAACTGGGGACTGTCACTTATGGGGAATAGAGAGAGAAAGTAAAAACATACAATAGTCTTTCTGCACAGGGCGTATCCAAGGGGGCAAAGGAAAGCTATCCATCATGTTCACATGTGAAACTCTCGGCTTTGAAATCAGCAAGTGTGAAGGAATTCTGTGAGCATGAAGCTACTCCACAAGGCACGAAAATCTCACGAGAAACTTCAGGCTTTTGGACAAATCCGTGTCTCTCTCTTTATACAAAAGCTTTATTCCCAAATAGCGCATTGGCTTGGAAGGGAATTCAACTCATTTCAATAAGATGACAATGACTAAAATGTGAAAGAAACCACTCGGGAACATTTCTAGACCTTATATAATTGCTTTCAGGAAATACAGAAATATAATTTGCTTTAGGTTAATATCTGCAAACCCAACTACACAGAGGAAAAAACCTATATACAGTGGCCCTATGTATTTGGACACTTCAGACACCCTTACAAAATGTATGAATGGATTGCCAAAAGAAATTCCAAATGGGCATCTAGAAACGTTTTGTTGCAGCATTCATTCCTATTCAATGGTTAAGTTGATAAACACTGCAAGAGAGAACTTTTACATATTACATTTTGGTTTTGCAAATGCATAATAAGTGTAAAAATACTAAATCTTTAGATCCCCCCTATTGGCTAAAAATGGATTTCACATTTTCAACCTACTACTTCCTACTTTGTATGGTTACGCTTTTTTTCAGTCTGATATGAAAGTTGTAGAATTCAAAGGTTTGCTAATACAATTAGAACATGTGACTTATCCCTGTATTCTCACCTGTTCTCACGTGATGAGATTTTCTCCCGATACATTTCATGAGCACTGATGATGTCTGTATCTTTCAGGTCACTGGGCCTCTCCAACTCAATAACGGTATCATATCTGCTGTTTTCTGTTGGAATTTGCTCCTCACATGATGCCCGACTCTCTCCATACAAACTGTCCTTGCTTGGAAGTTCTGTGAAAGCTGCTCTTGTGCTCTTCCGCTTATCTGGCATCTCAGAGGTTCGAGCCCAGGAACTGAACTCTGAGCCCAGGGTCAACATCCGCCATGTTCCAAATGTGGCCAATCGAGCGGCTTTCATTTTTAAAAAAGATAATGAACACAGATTGACAGATTGTATATTACAGTAAAATTAAGAGAGAAATTAAGCGCACGGTGAAAGATAACGGGCGTCCTGTTAAGTTTAAACCTGTATATTCTCACAGATATACGTATACCTAATTTAAAGAGATGAAAAAGGAAAACAAATTGCATCGTAACATTTGCATAACACATTTTTCTGTACAATTCTCATTATCACAATCAAACAAACAAAAAATATACTGATCTGAATAAAGTATAATAATAAATTGAATGAATTATTATTTTGCATATACTTAATATCACTAATATTTTAATAGTACTCCTTATTTTGGTTGAATGAACAAACCATCATGAAAATGTCACGATGCAAAAAATCATTATCCTACTTTCTAAACCAATTTTTATCACCATAAGAGCATTTTTACAGCATCTTCCATCACTAAAACAAGTTACAAAAAACATACAAGTGCGAACCAATAAATGGCACAGAAACCAAAGAAAACACACCCAATGAATGTCCTACCATATATCACTGTGGACCTTCTTTCTTTCCAGTTAGAGTTCATGATCATATTGGTTAATCTCTTGGAGCTCTATACATTTTCAGCTGTAATGCTCTGCATCCACATACCGCACACCTTATAACAGCTCTGACAACTGTGATGGAACTGCGGTCAAGTCATGCTGCTTGTCACGGTGGAATGCGGAAAGGCGGTTTCCTGTCTCGCTAGTTTAAAAGCTTTAATCATCAGGCCAGAGGTCTTCTATCACCAGCCTTCATTTCACTGTATAAATTACAGCATTGCTTTCTCTAAACAGGAAGAGAACAATCACACAGTTTATAAAACTGAAAATAAAATATCCCTTGATAAAGAATGGAAGGCGTCCTCGTTTTAACTTTGTTGATGTTCTTTATAGGTGCAGTGCTTAAAAGTGAAACTACAAATTATTGATAAAATATACAATTTTGTTTGTAATATTAAAGCTATAATATTGTAATCAACTATAATCTTTTCCTAAGTATTGTTAGATGAATGATTTTGGGACATGACTGTTATTTACTTCATTAGACATAAACATTGACATTCATGACACTTTGTTATTGCAGCATAAAAACTAGAGACATCCTCGTTTATTAGTAGTAAATTTATTGAAAAAGAAAAACACAACCAGTTGGATTGTGTATCATGTTTCGCTGTCCAGAAATATGTTACAGTTTTTACCTTCCTCATCGTTTTGTTTCATGTTGCAGTGTTCTGTATCTATGTCTTGATTTGCACAAAGGACGTGACTACACTATTGACATTTAAAAAGACAGCAAGAGCATCACCATCGATGAACTTATGGAACAAACTTGAGACAGGCTAAATGTCAACAACAGTTAGAAAACCAGAGGTTAATTTAAAAATACAAATGAAAAAAATGAAATGCTCGCTCGTATTTTACAACTTGTATTCACTTAGTGAGTAATACAAAAATAAACATAACAAAAAACCTTTTTCAGCACCATTTGCGTTTTCCTGTTCGCATTTCATTCAACCAGAAGTACACTTTCCAGTCCTAATCCTAAAGCACGTGTCTCGAAAGCATGCTATAGGTTCCGTCGTTGTAACTGAAAGTAAAGAAATGATAAAAATATCTTACAGTTTCGTTTGCAGTGATGGTGTTACGTGTAATTCGCATTTCAGAACAGCCTTGTTTATCCACGCCTGTAACATGCTAGAAGTGACCCACAAGACTCTAGACAAAATGTACAGGCCTCGTACAGGCATTCACTTCAGATAGAGATTTTGCATGAAAAAGCATCTTTAGCCAAAGTTTGGGGCCAACTTGGAGAAACAGGCCAAGAATGTTCAGTTTTTGACATCTTCATGGATTTGTGTAGCACTGGCACGACGCCCGGCGTCTGTGAACCAATCATAGTAGGGCACGAGGGGCCATCCCACAGACGACAATAGAGAAGCCTTTATGTAAAGTTGATTCATGAGCTCAATTGTAATGAGAAAGCACAGGATCTGTCTTTCGAAATCACATCATGATCCATATTCAGTATAAAAACTAGAAACAACAGCAAACGGATGTGGGGAACAGGCAAATGATCGTATTTAAAAGTTATTTGGAATCTTTCAGATCTTGAACGCTAAAGTAAAAGTGCACAGAACTAAACCCATAAAGATGAACAGAAATATGCAAGAGAATGTCTGAAGTTCGGAAACGTAAGTTGAAGACATAACCACAAGATGCCGTCTGAAAAGTGCGCAGACTGCCCGCCATCGAGAATACGGTTGATTTCAAAATCGACATATCGGACGTACAGACAGTTCCACATAACTTGCTCGGGATTTCTGAGAAAACAATCCGTTTAGAGCTCATTTTATGACACTAAGTTTACTGTTATCCCGAGGGGTGGAGCTGAGAATTAAACACTTCAAGTCCAGCCCAAATGTGCAGTTCTCACCTTCTGTACATCAAACACTTTTCAATGCGATCAATGTGCGTTTTAACTCCTCAATTGTAGCGTCAGCCAATCAGGACCACAATGTGTCATTGTGGGTTTAGCTCAAATAGCCCAGGCTGTCGCTTGATTCTTGGTTTGGCGCTGTTAGTGATGGCCATGCTGGTGACGGAAGGTGACAGGGCCGTAGAAGAACCAGATATCAGATGGTAGAGACGTGGGTCTATCTGGGACTCGATGGGGTGGATGAGCTGGTGTCGGGCAGAGCGCTGGGTTGCTGGTCGCCGGGCGTGCTGTCCGCCTGTCTCTGGGTGATGGCGGCTGCCGAATGTTTGCATTTGGAGGAGCCACACTGGCAGCTGAACAACTTTCCCTTTACATCCCAGAAGTGATCGCCGTAATCAAACCTGCGGAAACATTAAAAACTTGAATAATCTTGAAGAAATCTCAGTGCTTTGATGGTCACTAAACTGTATGTAGTTTCATGTAATAAAGTGGTTCCCAATCTTGTTCATGAAACTAATGATGCAGTGCATGATGGAAGTTCATGTAGTCGTGCTAAATATCGAAACAAACCAAACTCCAGTTTAAATTGTGATAAAATATATGAATCTGACCCAAGTTCATCTCCAGCATTGATGTTCTTGCTGGCGAAGAAGGCGATGTGAGGAAATCTTAGGTCCTGGTGGGAGGTGAATACTCGACAGGGAAACAGATTGGGATCACAATGGTGGTTTATGAAGCGGCTGATGTTACCGTAGAAACGGGCATCAACGCAGTACATATCACCGACCTAGAACAGGAGTGAAAAACATCTTAAGAACAAAAGATCTTGAAAGTTACAATAAAGATATTTAAACCATCTCTTATTTTCTTCTAGATTTACAAAGTTTCTGGTTCTTTAAAACTTGCCATCATGGATTAAATAAATCTCTATAGCGAGAAACCTGAAAATGAGCCTTAAAGGAACAGTTCACCCGAAAATTCTGTCATCATTTCCTCACCCTCATGTTTTACCAAATCTGTATACATAAATGTCTTTGTTATGATAACACAGAGAATAACATTTGGAAGAATGTTTGTAACCAAACTTTTTTTTTCCACCATCGACTATCATATTAAAAAAATTGTCTTATAAATTTCTTTGTTCTTTTGAAAACAAAAGAAGATATTTTAAAGAATGTAGGAAAGCAAACAGTTCTGGGGAATTTTTGACTACCATTGTCATTTTTCCAACTACAGTAGTCAATGTTGGCCAGGGACTGTCTCTTTGTTCATCATAACAAATACATTTATACAGTTCTGGTGAGCAAGTAATGACAGAATGTTCATTTTTGGGTGAACTGTCCCTTTAAAATACTCACTGACACTTCACTAAACGAAAAAATTCAATACGTCCAGGGGGAAACGCAGATACTCTGCTATTTAAGGGAACAGACAGGGAAGTTAATGTGATTTTGTAAGCGAGGCATCTTAAGAACAGCTATACCTTGTTGTCTAGACTGAAAAGATAAGAGTCGTTCTCCCTGACATCTGCCTCGGCGTCAGAGATGATCTCACCCACGTATCTGTTGTGAGCAGAAGAGACATTAGACACACAGTTAAGCTAAAAGTGGCTCACAGAGATCAGATTTAATTGTAGAAGGAGCTAATTAAGCTTACAGTGGATGAATGAAACAAACTCACTCGCAAATGAAGGTCCCTTGCGGGATGTCCTGCAATGTCTTTACGCCCCATCCCATCAGTTGTGTCCTGAACAACTGCAGTCTTGTCCTGAGTGAAGATTTAATAAGTTCACATCAAACACTGGAGTCGATTGCAATGTAAATACTGACTTTAAATAGATTTTGTGATTTCGAATAAAAAAGTTGTTATTAAAATAGACTATATATATATATATATGATATATATAATCACTTGGAAAAATCCGAAAAGCTTTGACTGACTACACTGACATCACATATTTGTTTTACATTTAGTCATTTAGCAGTCGCTTTCGATAAACTAATTTAGGGAGCAATAAGCGATATGTCATAACCGGACCGCGTTAGGAAGAACGTTCCACCAGCAAGGAGTTGTGATGGAGAAATGCGTTTCTGTCTAGAATAGAATAGAGCACGATGTACCTCATTCCGTTTTGTACGACGCGGTTCTTGCAGGTTCTCCAGCACGAGCAGGCGTGATTACACTCGAAAATAAGGGGCGGCTCCTCGCTAGAGAACTCGGGCAACAGACGGCTCTCCTGCCAAGACAAAACATATGAACTCACATGCATGCATGGGCAGA